>NC_052166.1:20260175-20860175 GCF_902713615.1 Scyliorhinus canicula | reverse complement strand
AACCCAGAGATAACAACTCTGTTTGTTCTCGCTCTGAGCTTCCATCCTAGCTCCCTAAAGGCCTGCCTGACATCCTTGTCCCCTTTCCTACCTATGTCGCTAGTGCCAATGTGGACTACGACTTGGGGCTGCACCGCCTCCCCCTTAAGGACCCGGAAAACACGATCCGAGACATCACTTACCCTTGCACCTGGGAGGCAACATACCAAACGTGAGTCTCTCTCGCTCCCACAAAATCTCCTATCTGTGCCCCTGACTATTGAGTCCCCAATTACTAATGTTCTACTCCTTTGCCCCCTTCCCTTCTGAGCAACAGGGACAGACTCCGTGCCAGAGGCCCGTACCCCATGGCTTACCCCTGGTAAGTCGTCCCCTCCACAAGTATCCAAAACGGTATACTTGTTAATCAGGGGAACGACCGCAGGGGGTCCCTGCACTGACTGCTTCTTCCCAGTCCCTCTTACAGTTACCCATCTATCTCCAGTCTTTGGTGTAACTACTTCCCTGAAGCTCCTATCTATGACGCCCTCTGCCTCCCGAATGATCCGAAGTTCATCCAGCTCAAGCTCCAGGTCCCTAACACGGTTTTTGAGGATCTGGAGTTGGGTGCACTTCCCACAGATGAAATCAGCAGGTACACTGACGGCGTCCCTCACCTCAAACATTCTGCAGGAGGAGCATTGTACTGCCTTCCCTGACATCACCTCTAGATTTAAAAAAAAACCAAGAAAAAGAAAAAAAGAGCTTACCTGATATTACCTCAAACCCTGCTCCCGCTGAAAGTTAAGCAAATTTAAAGGCACTTGCCAACAGCCCTTCCACAAACCACCTTCAACTTAGGCTGACCGCACTGCACGTATGCAAATTCCCCCAGAACAGCTGATCAGTAGCTTTGCTCTGCTGCCCTCTGCTGGATGCTTGCTTTCACTCAAACTCCTTGGGTCTCCTTCGCCGGTTCACCTTCAACTTAGGCTGACCGCACTGCACGTATGCAAATTCCCCCAGAACAGCTGATCAGTAGCTTTGCTCTGCTGCCCTCTGCTGGATGGCCTGGGGGGCCTGATACTGGGGGGGGGGGGGACTTTAACACAGTGCTGGATCCCCCATTGGATTGATCCATGTCCAGGACGGGCAGGAGGCCCGCCGCGGCTAAGGTGTTGAGGAGGTTTATGGACCAGATGGGAGGGGTGGATCCTTGGAGGTTCGCGAGGCTGAGGGCCAGGGAGTATTTTTTTTTTCCACGTGCAAAAGCCTATTCCCGGATTGATTTTTTTGTCCTGAGCAGGGGGCTGATTTCGAGGGTGAAGGATGCCGAGTATTCGGCCATAGTCATTTTGGACCATGCCCCGCACTGGGTAGACCTTGAGCTGAGGGAGGAGAGGGACCAGCGCCCGCTCTGGCGCCTGGAGGTGGGACTGCTGGCGGATGAGAAGGTGGGCGGGCGGGTTCGGGGGTGTATCAAGAGGTACTTAGAGGCCAATGATAATGGGGAGGTCCGGGTGGGGACGGTTTGGGAGGCATTGAAGGCGGTGATTAGAGGGAAGTTGATTTCCATCCGAGCCCATAGGGAGAGGGGAGAGCAAAGAGAGAAGGAGAGGTTGGTGGGGGAGGTGGTGAGGGTGGACAGGAGATACGCGGAGGCTCCGGAGGAGGGACTGTTGGGGGAGCGACGTAACCTTTAGGCCCAAGTTCAACTTGCTGACCACCGGAAAGACGGAAGCTCAGTGGAGGAAGGCACAGGGAGCGGTGTACCAATATGGGGAGAAGGCGAGTAGGATGCTGGCGCATCAGCTACGTAAACGAGACACGGCTAGGGAGATTGGTGGAGTGACAGATAGGGGAGGCAATGTGGTGCGAAGGGGGGTGGACATTAATGGGGTCTTCAGGGACTTTTATGGGGAATTGTACCGGTCCGAGCCCCCTGTGGAGAGGGGGGAATGGGGCGGTTTTTCGATAGGCTGAGATTTCCGAAGGTGGAGGAGGGACAGGTAGAGGGGCTGGGGGCGCCAATTGAGCTGGAGGAGCTGGTCAAAGGGATAGGCATATTTAGGCACATGCAGGTTAGGGCGTTTGCCAGGCGGCAGGTGGCGGGGTTCCCTCTGCTGCCCCTGCGTGGGGTACGGGACAAACAGCGTGAAGATGCTGTGCAGTGCCTTGATCACGGAGGCCGAGGTCATATCTGGGCAGGGGACCGCAAAAGAGAAACGGGAGAATTCATTGATAACGGTGAGGAAATAGATGTTGCGGTTGGTGGACGGGAGGGGCCCTTTGAAGTCCACACTTAGTCGCTCAAAGGGCCCAGAGGCCTTTATCAGGCGGGCCCTGTCTGGTCGATAGAAGTGCGGTTTGCCCTCCGCACAGATCTGGCATGCCTTAGTCATGGCCTTGATCTCCTCTGTGGAGTAAGGTAGGTTGCGGGACTTGATGAAATGGGCAAGCCGGGTGACCCCCGGGTGGCAGAGGTCATCGTGGATGGCTCTCAGGCAGTCTTTTTGCGCATTGGCGCACGTGCCGCGGGACAGGGCATCCTGGGGACTCGTTGAGCTTCCCCGGGCGATATTTAATATCGTACGTATAGGTGGAGAGCTCTATCCGCCACCTCAGAATCTTGTCATTCTTTATTTTGCCCCGTTGTGCGTTATCGAACATAAAGGCAACCGACCGCTGGTCGGTGATGAGGGTGAACCTCCTACCGGCTAGGTAGTGCCTCCAGTGTCGCACGGCCTCCACTATGGCTTGTGCCTCCTTCTCGACTGCAGAGTACCGAATTTCCGAGGCGGTGAGGGTTTGGGAGAAGAACGCTACCGGTCTGCCCGCCTGGTTGAGGGTAGCAGCCAGGGCGACGTCTGATGCGTCGCTTTCTACCTGGAAGGGAATGGCTTCGTCCACCGTGTGCATGGCGGCCTTGCTGATGTCGGCCTTGACACGGCTGAAAGCCGACTGGGCCTCAGCCGTCAGGGGGAAAACCGTGGTCTTAATGAGTGGTCGGGCTTTGTTCGCATATCTGGGGACCCACCGGGCGTAATAGGAGAAAAGCCCCAAGCACCGTTTGAGTGCCTTGAGGCTACGGGGGAGGGGGAGTTCCTTAAGGGGACGCATGCGGTCGGGGTTTGGGCCTAGGACCCCGTTTTCCACGACGTAGCCGAGGATGGCTAGCCGGGTTGTGTGGAACACTCATTTCTCTTTGTTATATGTGAGGTTGAGGGCCCGGGCAGTCTGGAGGAACTTCCTCAGGTTTGCGTTGTGGTCCTGCTGGTCATGGCCGCAGATGGTGATGTTGTCCAAGTACGGGAAGGTAGCCCGTAAGCCGTACTGGTCCACCATTTGATCCATCGCCTTCTGGAAAACGGAGACTCCGTTTATGACACCAAAAGGGACCCTGAGAAAGTGAAACAGCCGACTGGCTGCTTCGGAAGCCGTGTAGGGGTGGTCCTCTGGTCGGTTAGGGAGTTGATGATAGGCCGATTTTAGGTCGACTGTGGAGAATACCGGATACTGGACGATTTGAGTCACCATTTCCGCTATGCGGGGAAGTGGGTACGCATCGAGTTGCGTAAAGCGGTTTATGGTCTGGCTATAATCCACTACCAATACTTGAGCCCTCCAAGGGCTGCTGCTGGCCTCTATGACCCCCTCTTTTAGTAGCCGCTGAACTTCTGACTTGATAAAAGTCATGTCTTGGGCACTGTACCACTGACTCCTGGTGGTGACGGGCTTACAGTCGGGAGTGAGGTTCGCGAAGAGGGGGGGTGGCGCAACTTTGAGTGTCGCCAGGCTGCATACCGTGAGTGGGGGCAGGGGTCCGCCGAAATTCAGTGTCAGGCTCCGGTGGCTGCATTGAAAGTCCAGACCGAACAGCAGGGGGGCGCAGAGGTGAGGGAGGATGTAGAGTTTAAAACGGGTGTATTCAGCGCCTTGAATCACAAGGTCCGCAACACTATACCACGTGATTTGTGCCGAATGGGACCCTGAAGCAAGGGCGATAGTTTGGGAGGCGTTGTGGGTGTGCAGGGAGCAGCGCCTTACCGTATCTGGATGAATAAAGCTCTCCGTGCTCCAGGAGTCGAATAGGCAGAGAGTGTCGTGGCCGTTGATTTGTACCCGCATCATTGAGTTCCGCAGGTGCTTTGGCCGCGATTGATCAAGCGTGATCGCTCCTAGTTGCGGGTAGTCAGGGTCCTCGGTTAAGTCAGACTCACAAAATGGCAGCCTGGAGTCACAAAATTGCCACCGTATTCGGTCGCACGTGTCGGGATTCAAAGATGGCTACCGCCAAGATGGCCACCCCAAGACTCGCACGAGGTCGATGACGCGTCGGAAGTAGGTGTGTCCGGCCACCGCGCGGCCGCGTTGCGGGGCCTGTGAGGCCGGGAGCTTGATTTCTGGGCCTGGTTTGTGTTTGCGGCCTTTGGGCCCAGCCAGGCAGACTTTAGCGAAGTGCCGCTACTTCCAGCAGTCGTTGCAGATCGCGGAGCAGGCCGGGCAACGCTGATGTGGGTGCTGGCCTTGCCCACAGAAATAGCATGGGGAACCCCCGGAGTGAGCGGATCGCCGCAGGCCTGTGGCGTGGCCGAGTCTGGAGGGGATCGAGAGGGGTTCACAAGGTCCGCGGAGTATGTACGGAGGTTACGGTGGGCCATTTCTAGAGACGAGGCGAGCGTTACCGTGCCTTGGAGGTCCTTTGCCCCGTCTTCTAGGACCCGCTGCTGGATGTACGAGGACCTGATACCGGACACGAAGGCATCACAAATATTTAAGTTCATGTGGACTTCTGCCGTCACTCCTTTATGATTGCAGTTCCTCGCGAGCGCAGTGAGTCTCTCCACGTATTTGTCTAGAGTTTCCCCGGAACGCTGGCTGCAGGTTGAGAGCAAATGTCTGGCATGTAGCTCGTTAATCGGCTTTACGAAGCGTTTCTTTCGTATATCGACCGCAGTTTCGTATGTCGTAGCGTTCTCGATCACGGAGGAGAGTCGGTGGCCCACCCGGGCATGTAGTAAGCTCAGCTTGCGAGCGCCGTCGACTTCAGTCTCTGAGAAGTCTAGATAGGCCTCAAAACACCGGAGCCAATATTTAAAGATTTCTGGGGCCTCCGGCGACCGAGCGTCTAGGTTGAGTTTCTCCGGCTTTAGAGCGCTGTCCAACTTGATGTGTCTGGTAATTAAATTGAGATACCCTCAATTACGACACAGGAGAGAAGATTGGTAATTCAAAGACTTTAATTACCAGAGAACCGGACAGCTGCCGAGAAGTGTGGTCACAGCATGCTGCCCAGTGAGCATCACCTTATATACCGTTTCCTGGGGGCGGAGCCAGAGGCGGAGCCCCCCAGGGTTCCAAGCCCGGTCTTAAAGGGCCAATGTGATGCAGGCAAGGTACAGTTACAGCAGTTACCGATACCATTCATCACACGTTCACTCACCTGTACAACATTCACTGACCTATACAACGTTCACTCACCTGTACAACATTCACTGACCTATACAACGTTCACTCACCTATACAACATTCACTGACCTCTACAACGTTCACTCACCTATACAACATTCACTGACCTATACAACGTTCACTCACCTGTACAACATTCACTGACCTATACAACGTTCACTCACCTGTACAACATTCACTGACCTATACAACGTTCACTCACCTGTACAACATTCACTGACCTCTACAACGTTCACTCACCTATACAACATTCACTGACCTCTACAACGTTCACTCACCTATACAACATTCACTGACCTATACAACGTTCACTCACCTGTACAACATTCACTGACCTATACAACGTTCACTCACCTATACAACATTCACTGACCTCTACAACGTTCACTCACCTATACAACATTCACTGACCTATACAACGTTCACTCACCTATACAACATTCACTGACCTATACAACGTTCACTCACCTATACAACATTCACTGACCTATACAACGTTCACTCACCTATACAACATTCACTGACCTATACAACGTTCACTCACTTGTACAACATTCACTGACCTGTACAATGTTCACTCACTTGTACAACATTCACTCACCTGTACAACGTTCACTCACCTGTACAAAGTTCACTGACCGGTACAACATTCACTGACGTGTACAATGTTCCATGACCTGTACAACATTCACTCACCTGTACAACATTCACTGACCTATACGACGTTCACTAACCTGTACAATTTTCACTGACCTACACAATGTTCACTGACCAGTACAATGTTCACTGACCTGTACAATGTTCACCAAACTGCACAACATTCATTGACCTGTACAATGTTCACTGACCCGTACAACCTTCACTGACCTGTACACATTCACTGACCTGTACAACCTTCACTGACCTGTACACATTCACTGACCTGTACAACATTCACTGACCTGTACAACGTTCACTGACCCGTACAACCTTCACTGACCTGTACAACCTTCACTGACCTGTACAACATTCACTGACCTGTACAGCGTTCACTGACCCGTACAACCTTCACTGACCTGCACCACATTCACTGACCTGTACCACATTCACTGATCTGTACAACCTTCACTGATCTGCACCACATTCACTGATCTGTACAACCTTCACTGATCTGCACCACATTCACTGACCTGTACCACATTCACTGATCTGTACAACCTTCACTGATCTGCACCACATTCACTGATCTGTACAACCTTCACTGATCTGCACCACATTCACTGACCTGTACCAAATTCACTGATCTGTACAACATTCACTGACCTGTACCACATTCACGGACCTATAAAATGTTCACTAACCTGTGCAAAGTTCACTAATCTGTACAACGTTCGCTGCCCTGGACAACGCTCAATGACCTATACAACGTTCAGTGACCTGCACAATGTTCACTGACATGTACAATGTTCATTGACCTATACAACATTTACTGACCTATACATTCACTGACCTGTACAACGTACACTGACCTGTACAACGTTCACTAACCTGTACTACGTTGAGTGGTCTGTACAACATTCACTGGCCTTTACAATGTTCACTGACATGTACGATGATCACTGACCTGCACAATGTTTACTGACATGCACAATGTTCACTGACATGTACAACGTTCACTGATCTGTACAATGTTCACTGACTTGTACAATGTGCACCGATATGTACAATGTTCACTGACCTGTAGAACATTCGCTGACCTGTACAACGTTCACTGACCTGTACAATCTTCACTGACCTGTCCATGTTCGCTGCCCTGTACAATGTTCACTGACACGTACAACGTTCATTGACCTGTACAACGTTCGCTGTCCTGTACAAAGGTCACTGATTGAAACAACGTTCACTGACATGTACAATGTTCACTGACCTGCACAATATTCACTGACCTGCACAATGTTCACTGACCTGCACAATGTTCACTGACATGTACAATGTGCACTGACATGTACAATGTGCACTGACATGTACAATGTGCACTGACATGTACAACGTGCACTGACATGTACAACGTTCACTGACCTGCACAATATTCACTGACCTGCACAATGTTCACTGACCTGCACAATGTGCACTGACATGTACAATGTGCACTGACATGTACAATGTGCACTGACATGTACAATGTGCACTAACATGTACAATGTGCACTGACATGTACAATGTGCACTGACATGTACAATGTGCACTGACCTGCACAACGTTTACTAACCTGTACAACGTTCACTAACCTGTACAACGTTCACTAACCTGTACAACGTTCACTGACCTGTACAACGTTCACTGACTTGTACAACGTTCACTGACCTGTACAACGTTCACTGACCTGTACCACATTCACTGACCTGCACAACATTCACTGACCTGTACAATGTTCACTGACCTGTCCTAGTTTGTTGCCCTGTACAATGTTCACTGACATGTCCACCGTTCACTGACCTGTACAAAATTCACTGATCTACACAGTGTTCACTGACCTGCACAATGTTCACTGACCTGTACAATGTTCACTGACCTGTATAACATTCACTGACGTGTACAACATTCACTGACCTGTACAACGTTCACTGACCTGTACAACATTCACTGACGTGTACAACATTCACTGACCTGTACAATGTTCACTGACCTGCACAATGTTCACTGACCTGTACAACGTTCACTGACTTGTACAATGTTCACTGACCTGTACAACATTCACTGACCTGGACAATGTTCACTGACCTGTACAATGTTCACTGACCTGCACAATGTTCACTGACCTGGACAATGTTCACTGACCTGTACAATGTTCACTGACCTGCACAATGTTCACTGACCTATACAACGTTCACTCACCTGTACAACATTCACTGACCTATACAACGTTCACTCACCTGTACAACATTCACTGACCTCTACAACGTTCACTCACCTATACAACATTCACTGACCTCTACAACGTTCACTCACCTATACAACATTCACTGACCTATACAACGTTCACTCACCTATACAACATTCACTGACCTATACAACGTTCACTCACCTATACAACATTCACTGACCTATACAACGTTCACTGACCTGCACAATATTCACTGACCTGCACAATGTTCACTGACCTGCACAATGTGCACTGACATGTACAATGTGCACTGACATGTACAATGTGCACTGACATGTACAATGTGCACTGACATGTACAATGTGCACTGACATGTACAATGTGCACTGACCTGCACAACGTTTACTAACCTGTACAACGTTCACTAACCTGTACAACGTTCACTAACCTGTACAACGTTCACTGACCTGTACAACGTTCACTGACTTGTACAACGTTCACTGACCTGTACAACGTTCACTGACCTGTACCACATTCACTGACCTGCACAACATTCACTGACCTGTACAATGTTCACTGACCTGTCCTAGTTTGTTGCCCTGTACAATGTTCACTGACATGTCCACCGTTCACTGACCTGTACAAAATTCACTGATCTACACAGTGTTCACTGACCTGCACAATGTTCACTGACCTGTACAATGTTCACTGACCTGTATAACATTCACTGACGTGTACAACATTCACTGACCTGTACAACGTTCACTGACCTGTACAACATTCACTGACGTGTACAACATTCACTGACCTGTACAATGTTCACTGACCTGCACAATGTTCACTGACCTGTACAACGTTCACTGACTTGTACAATGTTCACTGACCTGTACAACATTCACTGACCTGGACAATGTTCACTGACCTGTACAATGTTCACTGACCTGCACAATGTTCACTGACCTGGACAATGTTCACTGACCTGTACAATGTTCACTGACCTGCACAATGTTCACTGACCTGCACAATGTTCACTGACCTGTACAATGTTCACTGACCTGCACAATGTTCACTGACCTGCACAATGTTCACTGACCTGCACAATGTTCACTGACCTGTACAATGTTCACTGACCTGTACAATGTTCACTGACCTGCACAATGTTCACTGACCTGTACAACATTCACTGACTTGTACAATGTTCACTGACCTGTACAACATTCACTGACCTGGACAATGTTCACTGACCTGCACAATGTTCACTGACCTGTACAATGTTCACTGACCTGTACAATGTTCACTGACCTGTACAACATTCACTGACCTGGACAATGTTCACTGACCTGCACAATGTTCACTGACCTGCACAATGTTCACTGACCTGGACAATGTTCACTGACCTGTACAATGTTCACTGACCTGCACAATGTTCACTGACCTGCACAATGTTCACTGACCTGTACAATGTTCACTGACCTGCACAATGTTCACTGACCTGCACAATGTTCACTGACCTGCACAATGTTCACTGACCTGTACAATGTTCACTGACCTGTACAATGTTCACTGACCTGCACAATGTTCACTGACCTGTACAACATTCACTGACTTGTACAATGTTCACTGACCTGTACAACATTCACTGACCTGGACAATGTTCACTGACCTGCACAATGTTCACTGACCTGTACAATGTTCACTGACCTGTACAATGTTCACTGACCTGTACAACATTCACTGACCTGGACAATGTTCACTGACCTGCACAATGTTCACTGACCTGCACAATGTTCACTGACCTGTACAATGTTCACTGACCTGTACAATGTTCACTGACCTGTACAATGTTCACTGACCTGTACAACATTCACTGACCTGGACAACGTTCACTGACCTGTACAATGTTCACTGACCTGTACAACATTCACTGACCTGGACAGTGTTCACTGACCTGCACAATGTTCTGCACAGTGATTTGGACGTAGTGTGAACCTGAAGCCAGAGTGGTTTTGTGCTTAACTGGGTGAACAGGGATCGCGCAGCGTCTTACCGTGTCAGGGTGGACAAAACTCTCTGTGCTCTCGGAGTCTAGTAGGCAGCTCATCTCGTGTCCATTGAGGAGGATTTGCGTGGTCGCCATGGAGAGCGTGTGGGGCCGGGATTGGTCCAGCGACACTGCAGCGAGTCATAGCAGGAGTCCTGAGTCGTCTTCTTCCATGGAGTGTTCACTGGTGGGGTCCTCCACGCCGAACCAAGATGGCGGTGCCCGTCGGGCGCACGTGGAGTCGGGGCCCCAAAATGGCGGTGCCTGGCGCTCGCACGTGGCGACAGGGCCCCAAAATGGCGGCATCCGGGCCCACACGTGGTGATAGGGTCCCAAAATGGCGGCATCCGGGGTCACTCACGGTGGCTGGGAGCAGGGGCAGGGAGGTCCGCGGGCCGCACGGGGCCCTGGGAGAGCACGGGGGGGGGGGGGATCCGCGGTCACTGTGTGGAACGGCAGCGACCGACTTTCACTGGCAGACCACGGAGTAGTGGCCCTTTTTGCCGCAGCTCTTGCAGACTGCGGAACGGGCCGGACAGCGTGGGCGGGGGTGCTTAGCCTGGCCACAGAAATAACAGCGGGGCCCCATGGGCTTATCGGGGCGTCCCGCAATGCAGGCCTGGGGGGGTCGGAATCAGCGGGGGCGAGGGGAGTCGCATGCCATGTTGCCCAAGGGGCCGCTGCGCGGCAGGGGGCATATGCGCGGGCATTGCGGTCGGCAACCTCCAGGGAGATGCGCAGGTCCGTGCCTCAGTGAGGCTCAAAGTGTCCTTTTCTAGGAGTCGTTGGCATATCTGAGAGGATTGCATCCCCGCGACAAAGGCATCCCTGATTAGCAGTTCAGTGTGCTCCGCCGCAGTAACTTGCGGGCAGACGCAATTTCTCCCTAGGACAATGAGGGCCCGATAGAATTCGTCAAGAGACTCACTGGGGAATTGTTGCCTTGTTGCCAGGAGGTGCCACGCGTAGACTTGGTTTACTGGCCTGAGAAAATGTCCTTTTAGAAGATCCATGGCTGCGTCATAGTCCTGTTCATCCTCTATCATCAAATAAATGGCGGTGCCCACGCACGAATGGAGGATGTGGAGTTTCTGCTCCTTTGTGGGTTGATTGTCTGTAGTGGTGAGGTAGCTGTTGAAGCACGCCAGCCAATGTTTAAAAGTTGCTGATGCATTTGTAGCATGTGGGCTGATGCGGAGGCAGCCTGGCTTGATCCGTAGCTCCATTTCAAAATACTAGTTCATTAAATTGATGCACCATTAATTGGACTCGAGTTGCGAAGAAGTTCCAAGTAACAGGCTTTAATGAACTAGTTGTGTGCCCAGCAGTCGACTTACAGAGAATGGCCGACTGCTGTATGGTACTGGTTCTTATACCCCACCTCGTAGGAGGGGCTACCGGCAACTCGGCGAGCAGTCACATGACTAGCCTCAGCCAATTGGCAGGGAGACACATGACCTGCCTGAGCCAATGGGCAGCGAGTCCTCTGCACCAAAGGCAGCACTACTCTGAGGTACCGTAAACCTTCTAGTCATACCACCACACAAGTATAACATTCACTAACCTGTACAATGTTTACTAACCTGTACAATGTTCACCGACCTGCACAACATTCACTGACCTGTACAACATTTACTGATCTGTACAACGTTCACTGACATGTATAATGTTCACTGACCTGCACAATATTCACTGACCTGTACAATGTTCACTGACATGCACAATGTGCACTGACATGTACAATGTTCACTGACCTGTACACCATTCATTGACCTGTACAAAGTCCACTGACTTGTACAATCTTCACTGACCTGTCCACGTTCGCTGCCCTGTACAATGTTCACTGACACGTACAACATCCACTGACTTGTACAACGTTCTCTGTCCTGTACAACATCCACTGACCTGTATAACGTTCACTGACCTGCACAATATTCACTGACCTGTACAATGTTCACTGACATGTAAAATGTTCACTGACATGTACAATGTTCACTGACCTGTACACCATTCATTGACCTGTACAATGTTCACTGACCTGTACAATGCTCACTGACCTGTACAACGTTCACTGACCTGTCCTAGTTCGCTGCCCTGTACAACGTTCTCTGACCTGTACAATGTTCACTGACCTGTCCTAGTTCGCTGCCCTGTACAACATTCTCTGACCTGTACAATGTTCACTGACCTGCACAATGTTCCCTGACCTGCACAATGTTCCCTGACCTGCACAATGTTCCCTGACCTGCACAATGTTCCCTGACCTGCACAATGTTCCCTGACCTGCACAATGTTCACTGACCTGCACAATGTTCACTGACCTGTACAACGTTCACTGACCTGTACAGCATTCGCTAATCTGTACAACGTTCGCTGACCTGTACAACGTTCACTGACCTGTACAAAGTTCACTGACCTGTACAACAATTGCTGACCTGTACAACGATCACTGACCTGTACAACGTTCACTGACCTGTACAACGTTCACTGACCTATTCAACATTCACTGACCTGTACAATGTTCATTGATCTATAACTGTACCCTGACACACATAAGGCTAAGAGTTCATCAAAGGTGGGATTCTCCGCCTCCCAGCCATATATGTGTCGGAGGCAGGCAACTGCACCCCGTTCGTTGGCGGGGCGATTTGATGCTGCCGCTGCTGTCAGTGAGAATTCCCACTCAAGCCACCCCACGCCACTGGTCAGGCATGTGCTGCCAGCACGACAAGAGAATTCTGCTGCCGTGAACGGCCAGAATACTCCGGCCTTTGTTTACCACAGGAAGAGGAGAATTAAAGTATTAAATAGCTCCCTGCGGACAATTTAAATGCCGTGTTGAAGGATGGCCTCGCGGATTTGACCTTCCAGTCTTGCGACTGGGAATTCTTTCAGAGGTTGAGGAAAAATGGATAGCAGCAGAGGCATCAAGAAGTGCCATATTAGACAGGGACAAAGGTTTCAATTCCAGGCTGTTTATGCTTCATCAATGATTTTCTGTTGATCATAATGTTGGAATGGAGCTTTAAGTTAAAACTCACCACTATTCTTAGAATTCCCCCTATACCAAAAAAAGGTCGATATTCTAAATGGTGAACAGGGATTCTCACTCCCTGACTCCGATGCAGGCTTCTGTGGGTGCTATTCAGGTCAAACTATCTTTTCAAGTTATCCCCCGGTATAACCCATACCTTCACCGAAGAATTTTACCTACTTACCCCTTAATAGCATCAATGTCCAGGGTCCTGCGTTATTAAGGAAGTGAAGTAAGCTAATAACCACTTTTTCAGGTTAAGTTATTTTTATTATTATATTTTTTCTTTTAAAAGCTGCAAACACTTTCTTTACAGAAAGGAAAAAAAGATCTTGCTTCTGGCTGCTGCTGGTTGGTTGTACAGACCTTCAGGCCCACCTTGTCAATCAATCTTCTTAAAATCTGGTCTTCTGGAGTTGCATTCACTGGTGAACTCGGTTGCTGTGTCCTGTCCTTCCCATGCACCGAGCTGTGGGAGCTGGCTCGGGTTCATATTCTCTTTCGAAGAGTCACCAAGTTTTAACGACTTTATTGTAAATGAGCTTGTTTCACTTTGATAGTTTAAAAGTATCTTTGATGTAAACATTTTACTACAACTAATTATTCATTTTGGGCATATCGTCTCCTCTCAGATCTGATTAAAAAATGCTTTGGTTTCAATAGGTGTTACTTTTATTTCTGTGATTTCGAATCGTTTAATTTTCCAATTGTCCCCAGCTCATAACTTTGCCTTTGATTTTGACTTAAATGATGTTTCTCGTAGACAGGTCATCTCCAATTTTCTTTTAATTGTCTTGATGTTCATAGAATTTTACACTTTAGAATTGACACCAAATTCGACTGAGCATCATCGATCCTTTCCAGCTGTTTACTAAGAGAGTTTATTTCAATTAAGGTGTGAAACTTTGCTTTTAGCTGTATGCTAAAATTTAACTTGGTTATGACTTGAAAGACTTGCCTGTTTTAAACATTCGTCACTTAATGCAATTGAAACTCTCATCCATGCTTTTCCAGATGCTTCCTGAGATAGTTACATTCCATGAAGGTGTGAGCCATTGTTTTAGCTTACCACATGAAACCTGTGTGTTTACTAAACCTGCTTGTGAGCAAGAATCTGCATTTTACAACCCTGCTCTTTGAAGCTGCTATGAAACTTTTGTGGGATCTTTCCCTGTATCCTCTCAAACCAGATATTGCCAGACTTCCATGTTTCAAATGACACATTTTTCTGTATTTTCAAGAACAAGCTGCTTGCTAATGATTCCAGTTCTGTTCATAATTCCTCAGATAATGAAGCAGTCGGTGCTATATTTACACAGCAAGACGTGGACAAATGGCTAGTAACATTCACAAAACATAATTGTCTGCCAATGTTGCTGTCCAGAAATAGTCAGGCTAGCTCTTTCCCCTCTGCATTCAATGGCATTGCAATGAATGGGTGTCTCAACCTGACAACAGCCAGGGTTATATGACCAGAACTTTAACTAGACCAGCCACAGTATAAACACAGTAGCTACTAGTGCAGGGCAGTGGTTGGGTATTTTACCAGTGGTTCACCTCTTGACTTCTCCAAAGTCCCTCGATCATAATCAAGGCACGAAGAACCTGATGAAATATTCGCAATTAACTTGGCGAGTGCTCTCTAACAACACTTAATAGGCTTAATATCAAAGGAAAAAGCAGACTGTTTGATTGCCATCTCTCGCGCTGGCTTAAACATCCAACGCCTCACCACTAGCACATCAAAGCTGCAGTTTGTAATGTTGGCAAATTCACTGCACTAACTCGTCATGGACCTCTACCGTATGGAAGGACAAAGGGAACAAGTGCATGGAAACACAACCCTCCAAGATCGTCTCCAAGTCACATACCGTGCTAATTTGCGCATACATCGCCACCATTCCTTCACTCTCAGAGTAAATATCTTGAAATTAACTTATTTTTCTTTTATAAATTTAAAGTATCCAATTCATTTTTTTCCCAATTAAGGGACAATTTAGCGTGGCCAATCTACCTTCCCTGCACATCATTGGGTTGTGGGAGTGAGACATGTTGTGTTATGTTACTTTGTGTAGCATAAGCTGCTTCCTTGATGTATGCTTTGACAAAGGAAGCTCCAGACTATGAAATGAGTTCAATGTGTTTATTGAACGATTAACACAGTTCTTAAATGAGTTTGACTCTCTGCTAATCTAACTGTAGTAAATCAGTCTATCTTTACTAGCCTGCTCTAAGCCATGTGCTGGGTGTAATGTTGTTGATCAACCCTGATGTACTCTCTAGATGTCTGTGGAAAGACCGCAGAGCGTGTGTGCCCAGTCCTTTTATATGGGTTGTGTAATGCCCCCTTGTGGTAATGCCACCTCTGTGTCTTTTGACCGCTCATTGGCTGTGTCCTATTCTAAATGTTCATTAGCTGCATGTTTGCATATCGTGACATCTCCGGTGCTCCCTCTAGTGTTTACTTAGTTGTAGTGTATTTACATAAACCCCTTGTGTATATACAGTGATGCATATCACCACATCCCCCCTTTCTTCGTGTTACATATTTTCTGTACTTTGTTAAAGAAAATTGAACAAAACAGGTAGATAAGTGATGACATATACAAGTTAAGATGACATTGATGATTGTACAATACCAAGTAATATTTATGAAGCCAAAATTAGGGTGTGATTAGGGTGTGGAATGGACTGCCTGCTGTGATAGTGGAGTTGGACACTTTAGGAACTTCCAAGCCGCTTATTAGATAGGCACATGGAGCACACCAGAATGACAGGGAGTGGGATAGATTGATCTTGATTTCGGACAATGTTCGGCACAACATCGAGGGGCGAAGGGCCTGTTCTGTGTTGTACTGTTCTATGTTCTAAAATTTATGAATTGGTACGGTCGAGTGGCTTTTTTCTTTTGTTGATGAAGTAGCAATGTTGATGTTAGAACATAGAACATAGAACAGTACAGCACAGAACAGGCCCTTCAGCCCTCGATGTTGTGCCGAGCAATGATCACCCTACTTAAACCCACGTAACCCGTATACCCGTAACCCAACAATACCCCCATTAACCTTACACTACAGGCAATTTAGCATGGCCAATCCACCTAACCCGCACATCTTTGGACTGTGGGAGGAAACCGGAGTACCCGGAGGAAACCCACGCACACACGGGGAGGACGTGCAGACTCCACACAGACAGTGACCCAGCCGGGAATCGAACCTGGGACCCTGGAGCTGTGAAGCATTGATGCTATCCACCATGCTACCGTGAGGCCCCTTATTGTCATTGCTTTGTGAATCCCATCAGTGTTCCTGCGCTTGAGTAACCAAAAAGTCATCTTGAGGTGTTCAGATGGTCAAAACACTTAGTTGTCTGATTTGGCTGGGGGGGTTTTTCTATGCTTGTGGTAGCGATTCTGTATGTCATCTTTCCTGAAAGCTAGTTAGCTTGTTTGTAGTGGAGCAATCGTGAGATTGTAAGATTCATTGTCATGCCATGGTATATTTGTGTTTTTGCCAGTATTTTGAGCTGTGCAGTTACATTGTCCTTCATGTGCAGAGTTGTACCAGGTCGTACAAGTTGTTGTCCTATTGTTGTTGTTTTTGTTGTTTTTGTCGTTCTGGCTGTTGCTGCCTTTGTTTCACTTCTTGTTGTTGCCTTTGTTGTTGCTTTTGTAGGTTTTCTTGTTGTGCTTGTTGCGCTCAATGACCATTCCAAGTGGAGAATTTGAGTCCTTCAAAAAGTTACTTGTGTCAGTATCCTTTGTGACATCTGCTGTTTCATTGAGCATTTCGACTTTGATTCCTTGGTGCTCCCAATCTGGAGTCATGTCCGTTTCACTGGAATCATCGTCGGCTTGTTGATGCTCCCCATCTGGAGTCCTGTCTTGTTCACCTGAATCATATTTGGTTTCTTGATGCTCCTTGTCTGGAGTCAAAATTTTCAAGATTTCATTTTCTTGTGGAGAGGCTCGAGTGGATGAGGTTTTAATTTACGTGGTCTCACTGGATGCACTAGTAGTCTCACTTTGATTGTCGAGTGCCTCTGTACATCCGAGCTGAGGTCTGTCAGTCTCGCTATGATGTTGCACACCTTGGGCAGGATTCTCCCCTACCCGGTGGGGCGGGGGAACCCGGCGTAGGGGAGTGGCACCAACCACTCCGGCGTCGGGCCTCCCCAAAGGTGCGGAATTCTCCGCACATTTAGGGGCCAAGCCCTCACATTGAGGGGCTAGGCCCGCGTCGGAGCAGTTGGCGCCACGCCGACTGGCGCCAAAACTGGCAACAACAACCTTTGACACCCGCCGCCTGGTGCCGGGGCTGGCCGAAAGGCCTTTGCCAGTTCGCGCATGCGCCGGTGCGTCAGCTGCCTCTGACGTCACCACCGGCGCATGCGCGCTGGGAGATTCTCTTCCGCCTCCGCCATGGTGGAGGCCGTGGTGGTGTCGGAGGAAAAAGAGTGCCCCCACGGCACTGGCCCACCCGCCAATCGGTGGGCCCCAATCGCGGGCCTGGCCACCGTGGGGGCACCCCCCGGGGTCCGATCGCGCCGCCGATCCAGCCGCCACCAGAGGTGGTTCAAACCACGGCGGTGGGAGAGGCCTCCCAGCAGCAGGACTTCGGCCCATCGCGGGCCGGAGAATCGCCGCAGGGGGCTCACCGATCGGTGCGGAGGGCAAAGGAAGCTCCAGACTATGAAATGAGTTCAACGTGTTTATTGAACTATTAACAAAGTTCTTAAATGAGTTTGACTCTCTAACAGTAATCTAACAGTAGTAACTCAGTCTATCTTTACCAGCCTGCTCTAAGCCGCGTGCTGGGTTTGATGCTGTTGATCAACGCCGATGTACTCTCTAGATGTCTGTCTGTGGAAAGAGGCAAAGCATGTGTGCCCTGTCATTTTATATGGGTTGTGTAATGCCCCCTTGTGGTAATGCCACCTCTGGGTGTCTTGACTGCTCATTGGTTGTGTCCTATTCTAAGTGTTCATTAGCTGCATGTTTGCATATCATGACATCTCCGGTGCTCCCTCTAGTGTTTACTTAGATGTAGTGTATTTGCATTAACCCCTTGTGTATATACAGTGATGCATATCACCACAAGACCCAAGCAGACAAGGGGAGAATGTGAAAACTCCACACAGCCAGTGACCCGGGACCGGGATCGAAACCGGGTCCTCGGTGGCATGAGGCAGCAGTGTTAACCACTGATTTTTTTTGATTTGATTTATTATTGTCACATGTATTAGTATACAGTGAAAGGTATTCTTTCTTGCATGCTGTACAAACAATGCATACCGTACATAGGGAAGGAAGGAGAGATTGCAGAATATAATGTTACAGTTATACCAAGGTGTAGAGAAAAGATCAACTTAATACGAGGTAGGTCCATTCAAAAGTCTGATGGCAGTAGGGAAGAAGCTGTTCTTGAGTCAGTTGGTGTGTGACCTCAAACTTTGGTATCTTTTTCCTGATGGAGAAGGTGGAAGAGAGTGTGTCCGGGGTGCATGGGATCCTTAATTATGCTGGCTGCCTTTCCGAGGCAGCGGGAATTATAGATAGAGTCAATGGATGGGAGGCTGGTTTGCGTGATGGACTGGGCTACATTCACAACCTTCTGTAGTTTCCTGTGGTCTTGGGCAGAGCAGGCCCATACCAAGCTGTGATACAACCAGAAAGAATGCTTTCTATGATGCATTTTCAGAAATTGGTGAGAGTCCCAGCTGACATGCCAAATTTCCTTCGTCATCTGAGAAAGTAGAGTCGTTGGTCGGCTTTCTTAACTATAGTGTCGGTATGGGGGGGCCAGGACAGGCTGTTGGTGATCTGTACACCTAAAAACTTGAAGCTCTTGACTCTTTCTACTTCGTTCCTATTGATGTAGACAGGGGCATGTTCTCCACTACACTTCCTGAAGTCGATGACAATCTCCTTCGTTTTGTTGACATCAAGGGAGAGATTATTGTCGTTGCACCAGTTCACCAGATTCTCTATCTCATTCCTGTACTCTGTCTTGTCATTGTTTGAAATCCAACCCACTACAGTGGTGTCATCAGCAAATTTGAAAATCGAGTTGGAGGGGAATTTGGCCACACAGTCATAGGTGCATAAGGAGTATAGTAGGGGCTGAGGACACACCCTTGTGGGACACCAGTGTTGAGGATGATCGTGGAGGTGATGTTGTTGCCTATCTTTACTCATTGTGGCCTGTGGGTCAGGATCCAGTCTCAGAGGGAGGAGCCGAGGCCAAGGCCGCGGAGTTTGGAGATGAGTTTCGTAGGATTAATGGTGTTGAAGGCTGAGCTGTAGTTGATAAATAGGAGTCTGACATAGGTGTCTTTGTTATCTAGGTGTTCCAGGGTTGAGTGCAGGACCATGGAGATGGCGTCTGCTGTGTACCTGTTGCAGCGGTAGGTGAACTGTAGTGGATCAAGGCAATCTGGGAGGCTGGAGTTGATTCGTGCCATGACTAACCTTTCGAAGCACTTCATGATGATGGATGTCAGAGCCACTGGACGAGTCATTAAGGCACGCTGCTTGATTTTTTTTTGGTACAGGGATGATGGATGGTCATCTTCTTGAAGCAGATAGGGACCTCAGATTGTTGTAGAGAGAAGTTGAAGCACTGCACCACCGTGCTGCCCCAAAACTAACTTCCAAATTGTCCTGAGAGCACTTACATCACACAGGACCGTGAAAGAAGGTTGTTTACAAATCCACCTTGGTACTTTTGTTCATATCTTCAGATAGTCTCTGATTGTTTGCTCTTTTTTTCTATATATCAGTTCTAAAAGGAGAGAACACTCGCATGGAACAACTGCTTCCCACCACTGAAAACCTCATCATTAACGTCGCAGCCCTTGAATGGGACTGCTTTATTATCCCTGACCAACATCGGTTCCTGGTCTTGTAAAGCATCAAATTTAAAACGTTCATCTTTGTGTTCAAATCGCTCCATGGGTTCACCACCCCACCACCACCACTACTCTCCCCCCCCCCCCCTTCCCAATGCCCACCAAGCTCCCCACCCCAAATATCTGTAACTTCCTTCAGCCCAACAATCCTTGGAGAACTTTGTTTTCCTCTAATCCTGCCCTTTTGCACATCGTGAGTTCTAACCGATAGGGCTGGGGACCAAGAACTGGAAGCAGTGGTCAGACCCTTTTACAGTCTGAAAGGACACGATGAGCCAAACTGCCTCCTTCTGTGCCATCGAACTTACTGTGTGTGACCGATCGGGAACCTTCTAAGGTTCATGTTGGTCCAGGCAGGATCGAGTGTGGGAATCACTGACGCTAAAAAAATGTTCATCACAGCGGGGCATCAGTACAATGTGTTACCAAAGTGTTTCAGATCTGAAGGTCCCCACAATCTTTCCGAAGTTTAAACAATTGTTTTTATTTTTAATGTGCATACTTTGCAGATTGGACGCAGCCTTCACCATTCAAATCAAATTACTCAGGCTCTGAAACAAAAAATCCAATTAGCCAGGTAAGCAACTCCGAAGGTTGTGCATGAGGATAAAACAATCTGTTTAGGCTTTGTCATCGGTGTTGATGCAAAGGCCTTGGCATTTTTGAACGCCGAGTTTCTTTTGAAAGCCCAGCCTGTCCAATACTAACACTAGCGGAAAGAAGATTGAAATAGGTCATGATTCAGGTCTTTGATTGGTTGAGAGACAGTGATATTGCTGATGAATGATGGATGCAGGTTGTTTAACGTAGACTATGATAACGAGAAGTTTTCTCTCCTGTCCAAGCCAATAATTACTCCATAACCAACATTATCAAAAGCAGATTAGCAGATCATTGCCACTTGCAGTAGCTTACTTGGTGCAAGTTGGCTGCCACATCTTTCACATTAAAACAGTTGAAGTGGAACATCCTGAACCGCACTATATATGCACAAATTATTGTTTTTACAGAACAGGCCTCAAGTAGGAGTAAATATTAGATTCATTCCCCCCAGAGAGTGGATTTGTGGATGCCCAGTGATGTCCACAGCCCATGAAAGAATAAAAAAGGAATGGACTCTCAACAAGAGTGGCTGATTAGATGTATGTTGAAACTTTCAAAGAAAATACTTGGATAAAGTAAAAGTAAAGTTGTCATAGTCTCCAGATGACCATAGGTTGCTTTCCCCTTTGGAGTAGAGAACTGACTGGTGGTGATTTAACCTGAACACCACACCTCAGGCGAGGGGCAGGGTTGAGAAGGCGGGGCCTTTATGAATAACCTCAGCTGGATTGGGAATTGATCCAATTGATTCAGTTGCTGGATTAAATTCTGTATCACAAACTAGCTTCCCAGCCAATTGAGCTAAACCAGCTCCCATTAGATGACATACCTATTGAATAATAGGATTCAGGGGTAAATATAATGTTCAACTACACTATGGGCACTATGGTTACTGTGCTGTCATCAAATCTGTACAGTGCAGAAGGAGGCCATTCAGCCCATCAAATCTGCACCAATCATCTGAAAGAGCACCCTACCCAGACCCACTCCCCGGCCCTATTATTATTATTATTTTCCCCATAACCCCACCTAATCTGAGGACACAAAGGGCAAATAATCATGGCCAATCCGCCTAACCTGCACATCTTCAGACTGTGAATGGAAACCGGAGCAACCGGAGGAAACCCACGTAGACACGGGAGAACGTGCAAACTCTGCACAGACAATCACTCAAGGTTAGAATGGAACCCCGGCCCCTGGCACTGTGAGACAGCAGTACTAGCCACTGTGCCAGCTTGCCTCTCATTTTTGGAGCAGCCAGTAAATTCCAACAAAGAGCAGTTGGACCAAATGGTTTGTTTCTGTGGTGCAACCCCAATGCCAATTCCAAGGTCAACTCACACTTCTGTGCCCTCCTTAAAGCTGGACAGGAGGTGAAATCACAGCTCATAACTGATGGATGGAACAGGCTTGAGGAGCAAAAGGCTTCTCTTATTGTGTAATTACTCACACTGTTAAAATATGTGAGTACAGAAGAAGGTAAAGGATTGGAAAAGAACGTCTTGCCACAGGGTATGGCTGAAGTGAAGTGAAGAATGTTCCATTTTGTTCAGGGAACGGGATAAATGTTTGGAGCCGAGGAGGCTACAGGACTATAATGAGAGAACTGGCAGTGGGAATAGTTCCAGATAGCTCTAACAAAGAGCACAGATGTATAAACATAGAAAATAGGAGCAGGAGGCCATTCGGCCCTTTGAGCATGCTCCATCATTCATTATGATCATGGTTGATCACCCAACTCAATAGCCTAATCCCACCTCCCCCCCATATCATTTGATCTCCTTCACCCCAAGTGCTATGTCTAACTGCTTCTTGATATGCCAAATGATGTCCTCCTCTATGCTGTAACCTTTTATATCTCTATGGTCAATCTGACTGGCTCCAGAATTTAAAAACAGGATAAACCTTTTCTAATAGATTGGTACTCAAAAGGCCAATGGGACGTGTTTCGTTATCTCAAGTGATTTAGCATAGAAAGTGACGGAAATTATGATTCAATTGTTTACGTCATTGGTTAGATACTGCCTACAATTTAGAAACGACAAACTGGATCTTGCAATATGAGGGTTCTAACATTGAGGATAGATGGTCCTAACCCAGCATTGTGTTGAGAGCAGCCATCTGACCTCAATTTTGCCCAGAACAATTTAGTAGCCAGAGGGTGCGCTGATGGTCCAGTTAAGCACAGTAGGCAGGATCTTGAAGCTGGAATGGCAAAAGGAGCCCTCCAGCTCTGTAGGGGTTGCTGCGCTGCCTGCTGATGCAGTTAAGGGAGAGGCAGAGGAGGCGTCCATTGTGCACTGTCAAAAACATTTTCAAATATCCACTGTGTCTGGTGGACGAGGAAGCAGGTAGGCAGAGTTGGGGGAAGTTCGTCAAAGCATGCCTGGAGTGCTGCCACCTCCCCCCACCATGCCAATAGGAGGCCTCCTTCAGATACCAACGAAGCCCCATATGTCAACTAATTGACCTCAAATCTATGGCCGTAATTGTTTATTTGACCCAAATATTGATTGGGATAATTTTAGAGGAAAGGTAAAGAAAGGGGAGGAACTTTTGAAATGCGTTCAGAAAAACTTCCTTGGCCAGTATGTTCTTGATCCAACTAGGAAAGAGGCATCACTGGATCGCCTTGGGGAATGAAGTGGGCCAAATGTCTGTGGACACTTGGGTAAGACTAATCATCATACTATAAGGTATAGATTAATAATTGAAAAGAACAGGGAACAACCTAAAGTAGAACTTCTAAATAGAAAGACGGCTAATTTCAATGGGATAATCGGGGATCCAGCTAGGGTAAACCACAGACTGACAGGAAAAACTATAATGGGAACAATGGGTGATCTTTCAGGAGGAGATATTTCAAGACCAGGAAAGAAAGGTACTTTCCAACAATGATGATAGGCAGGGGAATCAAAGCCAGGATGACAAGGGAGATAAAGAATATGTTAAAACAAAATACATGGAAGGTGAAATATGAAGTGAGAACCAGGCCAAATACAATAACTGAGAAGGGAGGTGAGGAGGCAAGGAGTGAATATTACAATAGGAACTCAAAGGGAACTCAAAAATCCTCTACCGGCATACAGATAGCAAACATGTAAGAAGAGGTGGGATAGGGTCCTATGTGGGACAAAAAGGATAAAATATATTTAGAGGTGTAGGATAAGGCATGAATACAGGATACTTAATGAGGTTTTTGCATCAGTGTTTACTAAGGAAAAGGATGCCAGTAGAATATTGGTAGAAACGGTGATGGCAAAGGTAGTTGATGCAATGAAAATTGATGGGCAGGATATACTGAAAAAGGCTTGGAAAGCATAAGTCGAGCTGGTCCAGATGTATTGCAGCCCAAGTCACTTTGCCCAACGAAGTGAGGGGTGGTAATCATAGAAAGAATTGCCATAATATTCCAACTTTCCCTAAATATGTAGAGTTGCCAGAGTCCTGCAAATGTGACACCCTTGCTCAAGAAAAGTGTAAGGATATTCACAGAGACGACAGGCCGGTCAGTCAGTACCAGTGGCGAACAAGCTTTTAGAAACAATCATCAGAGAAGAAAATCAACAAGAACTTGGAGGGGTTTGACCTGCCAAGTAGGGCCAGCACAGATTTGTAAAAGGTAGATTGTGCTTGGCTAATCTAATTGAATTTCTTGATGAAGCAACAGAGAAAGTTGATGAAATGAATGCAATGGATGTTGTCAATATGCATTTGAAGAAAGCATTTGACAAAGTACCTTAGAAAAGGCTGGTTAACAAAATTGAGACTCATGCAATCGGAGGATCAGTGTTAGCCTGCTGAGAAAATTGGCTTAAGGACAGAAAACAGTGAGTTGAGGTAAATGTTTGATTTTCGCACTGAACCATTGAAGAAGGCCATTTGGCCCATTGAGTCTGCACCGATGATCTGAAAGAGCCTCCTGCCTAAGATTATTCTACTGCCCTATCCCTATAACCTCCCTGGCCTACACATGCTTGGACACTAGGGGGCAATTTAGCATGGCGAATCCACCTAACCTACACATCTTTGGACTGTGAAGAAACTGGAGCACCCAGAGGAAACCCATGCAGACACGGGGAGAACGTGCAAACTCCACACAGACAGTCACCCAAGGCCGGAATTGAACCCGGGTCCCTGGAGCTGTGAGGTAGCAGTGCTAACCACTGTGTCACTATGAAGGATTGTAAAAAGTGATTTTACCTAAGGTTCCATTGTTTTTTTGATATATACATTACTTGGATATTGGAATACAGAATTAAAGTTCAAAACTTGGACATGTGGCAAACAAACCCATTGGCTGCAACAGGACATTGCTAGGCTAGCAGATTGACAGACAAGTTGCGGATAGAGTTTAATACGGAGAAGTGTGAGATTATGTGTTTTAGCAAAAGGAATACGGAGTGGCAATATCGACTTAAACTCCCAGTTATAAGAAGTGTACAGGAATATGAGGACCAAAGAGTTCATGCGTATAGAACTTCTAAGGGGACAGGATATATTGAGAAAATAATTAGGAAACAAAGTGGCATCCTGAGCTTCAAAATAGAGCTGTCAAGCACAAAGTCTGGGAAGATCCTCCGGGGCAGAAATATTCAAGTGAGGCTAATTGCTCACTTGAATATGCAAATCTGGATCCTGACAGTGAGGGCGAGATCCAGAACTCATTAGGTCTTGTGAGGCATCTCGAGCATCGCAAATCTTGTCAGAGGCCTTTCGCGAGATTTAATTACCTCGTCACATCACCGAGTCGGGCGCAGCGAAGCCGTACAATCGCACCCTTTGACTATTTTAATTAGCACAATAAGCTACCTGCCATTTTCAGGCAGGTGGCCATTCCCCATCAGAGCTGATCTCTGACAAAATGGCTTGAGGGAGGTATGGCTCAGACGAACCATCACGCCAGCCCGCAGCGTCAATTTATACTCCAGCCGGCCACTATTCTCACCCCATATTGATGTGAAAATCCTGCCTCACATCTTAGAAAGTATTCAGTGGTTTTGGAGAGTTTGCAGCACAAAAAACATACAAATGACACAAGGCATAAATTATGAGCACAGGCGGCATGGACCTGTTGGGCGGAATTTTCCCTTCCATCCCACAGTGAGTTTCACGGTGGGACCGGGTAGCACAAGTGGCTAGCACTGTGGCTTCACAGCGCCAGGGTCCCAGGTTCGATTCCACGCTGGGTCACTGTCTGTGCGGAGCCTGCACGTTCTCCCCGTGACAGCGTGGGTTTCCTCCGGGTGCCCCGGTTTCCTCCCACAGTCCAACGACGTGCAGGTTAGGTGGATTGGCCATGATAAATTGCCCTTAGTGTCCAAAAAGGTGAGGAGGGGTTATTGGGTTACGAGGATAGGGTGGAAGTGAGGGCTTAAGTGAGTCGGTGGAAAATCATGGGGCGGGATTCTCCGATTTAAAAAAAAATATCTCTTTATTCTCCTCCTTTTTCACATTTTCTCCCCAATTTACACCCACCAACAATAAACAATAATCAGTAACAAATATGTCTATCCCCATATCAATATATTAACGATCCCATCCTCCCACCGAACCCTAAACATTAGCCCGCATGTTCACATAAACAACTGACAAAAAGGAATCAGGAATCCCCCATAGCCACCATTAACACCCCCCAACTACTGTTCAATGTTATCGAGTTCTTGAAAGTGCATAATGAATAATGCCCATGAATTGTAGAACCCCTCTGTCCTTCCCCTCAGTTTAAATTTAACCTTCTCAAGAATCAAGTATTCCAACAGGTCCCCCCACCACGCCAGGGCACAGGGTGGAGAGGCTGCTTCCAACCCATCAGGATCCGCCTTTGGGCGATCAACGAGGCGAAGGCCACAACATCTGCCTCCGTACCTTTCTAACCCTGGCTTGTCTGACACCCCGAATATGGCCTCCCGGGGGCCCAGGTCCAGTTTCACATGCACCACTTTAGAAATTATCCTAAAAACCGCCTTCCAGTATCCTCTAGCTTGGGACAGGGCCAATACATATGAACGTGGTTAGCGGGGGCCCACCCCTGCAACGTTCACACACATCCTCTACTCCTTCAAAGAATCAGCTCATCCTCACCCTCGTGAGGTGTGCTCTGTATATCACCTTCAGCTGTATCAGCCCCAACCTCGCACATGAGGTGGAGGCATTCACTCTCCGGGGCACCTCACACCAGAACCCCTCCTTCATATCCTCTCCCAACTCTTCCTCCCACTTTGCTTTGATCCCTTCCAGCGGTGCCTTCTCCTCCTCCAAAATAGCTCCGTAGGCCCCTGACGCAACCCCCTTCTCCAGTCCCCCTGTCGTCAGCACATCCTCCAGCAATGTGGAGGCCGGCTTTTCCGGGAAGTTCTGTATCTCCTTTCTAGCAAAAATCTCGAACCTGCATATATCTAAACATTTCTCCCTGCTCCAGCCCATACTTCGCTTCCAGCTCCTTCAGCCCTGCAAACCGACCCCTAAGAAACAAATCTTTCAGTGTCTTATTCCCCTTCTCGTCCCATTTCCGGAAATTTCCATCTCACCTCCTTGGCTCAAATCTGTGCTTCCCCCAAATCGGCATTTCCCTTGGCCCTGCCCCCAACCCGAAGTGTTGGCGGAACTGCCTCCAAATTCTCAATGAAGCTATTATTACCGGACTCCCCGAGTACTTTCCCGGAGCTATCGGGAGCGGGGCCGTTGCGAGTGCTTTCAATCCCAACCCCCTGCACAAACTCTCCTCCATTCTGACCCACTGGAAATCAACCCCTCTGACCCAGCTCCGCACCTTCTCCACATTCGCTGCCCAGTCGTAATACATCAGGTTCGGAAGACCCAAACCCCCTGCTTGCCTTCCCCTATGTAGCAGCACCTTTCTAACTCTGGACACCTTCCCTCCCCATATGAACGACATAATCCTTCCCTCAATCTCTCTGAAAAAAGCCTTTGGCAGGAAAATCGACAGGCATTGAAAAATAAACAGAAATCATGGCAACACATTCAGTTTAACCGCCTGTACCCGACCCGCCAGTGACAGCGGGAGACCATCCCACCTTGCCAGATCCGCTTTCATTCTCCCCACCAAACTAGAAATGTTGTACCTGCGGAGCCCCCCCCCTCCCCCACTTCTGGACAACCTACACCCCCAAGTACCTAAAGTGAGTCCCTGCCCTACGGAATGGCAGCCCATCCACCCCTGCCCCCACACCCGGCCGAGATACTCACTCTTGTCTAGATTCAGCTTGTACCTTGAGAAAGACCCAAATACTCGAAGCAGCTTCAATATTCCCCCTATCGACACACTCGGTTCCAACACGTATAACAGCAAAGTCATCGGCATATAAGGACACCCTATGCTCTATACCCCCCCCCCCCCCCCCCCCCCGCACTATTCCTTTCCATACCCCCGAACTTCTTAATGCGATGGCCATCGGCTCAATCGCGAGTGCAAACAGCAGGGGGGACATTGGACATCCCTGCCTCGTCCCAAGGTGGAGAGTAAAGTATCTCGAGCTGATGTTGTTTGTGCGGACACGCCCTCGGCTCCTTATATAGTAGCTTTACCCAATTCACAAATCTTGGTCCAATCCCAAACCGCTCTAGAACGGCCATCAAGTACCCCCATTGTACCCGGTCAAACGCCTTCTCAGTGTCCAATGCCACAACCACCTCTGTTTCCTTCCCCTCTGCCGGTGCCATAATAACGTTCAATACCTATCTAATGTTTGAAAAGAGCTGCCTCCCTCTCACAAACCCCGTCTGATCTTCATCTATCACCTTCGGGAGGCACTCCTCCAGCCTACCCGCCAGTACCTTCGCCAATATTTTTGCGTCCACATGCAGAAGTGATATGGGCCTATACGACCCACACTCCGTCGGATCCTTTTCTTTTTTTAGCAACAGGGAGATCGTTGCCTGCCACAAGGTTTGTAGCAACACCCGCTTCTCTATCGCCTCTTCAAACATCCCTGTGGTGATTGTATATCAGTGTAGATGCAATACAACTGAGCAAGCACTAGAGGGAGCACGGGGGAGATATAAATACAGAGGAACAGGAAGTGAGAACACACTTCACAGAAGGGGGGATTGGTAGCAGGACACAGGCAAGCGGCATTGAGGTAGCTGTAAGTTAAGCACTGAAGACAGAACAAACTCACAATAAAGCATCTACTTCAACTTAGAGACTACGAGCTTTATTAAGACACAAGGATCAACACATGGTACCATCAGTGGCTTCAGACGCTTACTAGAAGATTACTCAAGGAAAAGCTGCAGACACAGAAAGACCAAAATGGCAAGGAAAACTCCTACCGGACATTCGACTTGGGAAGACCTCGCTTATTCGATGAGGTGGGTTGGAACCCCACCTCAGCTGAACATAACCGGTAATGTAAGTAATGTCTGGAAAAGATTTAAACAAGTGTTAGATCATAGCTAATGATTTAGCAGCAGCCTCAGACGAAATGAAAATAGCACTGCTCATCACAGGACATGAAGCTAGAGAAGTATATAATGGCTTTAAATATTCGAAAAATGAAGACAGCAGCAACTTAGAAATAATACTAGAAAAATTTGAAGAGTACTGTATGGAATTTGAACAGCACTGTATGCTCAGAGGCCAAACTGCACAGAGACTGAGTGATGCAAAACTCAAACAATCACTATCAGAAAAGAAAGGGTTTGGTCTAGAAATCGCGAGTGAAAAGTCCAGATCGAAAGGAAAAAGTAACTTGAACTTTTCACAAAGACAAAACGCTGAAATCCAGTTCAGATCAAAAGGAAAAAGTAACTTGAACTTCTCACAAAGACAAAACGCTGAAATCCAGTTCAGACCAAAAGGAAAAAGTAACTTGAACTTCTCACATAGACAAAACACTGAGATCCACTGTAAAATGGCGTCAGAGCACATTTCACAGTCTCTGGGGAACAAAGAACGAAAATTTGCGTTTGCGCATGCGCAGGGAACAGAAGCCGCGCATGCGCAGTTAAAATCAGCCATTTTGTGCCCTGCGCATGCACAAGCTGCGCATGCGCAGTTAAAAAAAGTTTTGGTCGTGGATGGTTACACGCATGCCCAGTTGAAAGGAACGAGTGCACCATTCGAAGTGGACACAAAACCGCACAGTAAAGGAACGCCAATTTGCGCATGCGCAATCGAATCCTACGCATGACGTCACGAGCGTCATGACGTCTGAGGACCCGGACCATGCCCACTTAAAAGGGAAATGCCCGAAAACTAAAAACAAGATACTTAAAGCTGTAAAACCCAATTTTCTTACCTCAAAAGACAGAAAAACGCCTGAACTTACACCAGCAGTTGAAAATAACTCTCACAACACCCTGGAACAAGCAGTCTGCACCACCCAAAGTGAAGAGAACAAAAACAATTCCGAAACAAAAAATGATGAAGAAAATGATACCAAATCCGAAACAAAAAAAGATGATTTGTTTTTCGAACAATACTACTCAGACATGGCTGAGTTATTCGGATATGCTGATCACAGCATCAGCAACACGGTCGCAAAGCTCAGCACGAATCTACTCATGGTAGATGAATCCAACACCATGGTGCCATGGCAGATCATCGATACGTTGGCTGACAGCAATACCCAAGACGAAGATGATGCCACACAGAGAGCACAGAAAGACTCCACAGAGAGAGCGATGCGAGCCTCCACAGACAGCTCGTTGAAAGACTCCAAAATGGAAGCAAGCAAACACTCCCTGGTGAACACCATGCATGAACAAGACCATGAACGTCAACCCACCATCTCTGAGCAACAGCAAGCAGACTATGAAAGTTTACCAAGCTCACATAATCAAGAAGAAGACAATGGAACCCACTGCATGCGAAAACAGTGACAAGGTGATCACACTTGACATACAGAAGGTGCAGGATCACAGAGAAACTGACAGTTCTCAGCTCGTCTGTACAGAAACACAAAGTAGGGCCACCCAAGAGTCCAGAGAGACCACGTCAATAGAAACCATGAAGATTTTGACTCCAGAAGAGGAGCACCAAGAGTCCAGAGAGACCACGTCAATAGAAATCGTGAAGAATTTGACTCCACAAGAGGAGCACCAAGGAAGCGAAGAAGAGGAATCAAATCCACCACAAATGACTGATGTCACCAGCATCAATGCAACATCAGATCATTCTCACCATTCTCGAGACAAAACGTTCAATGTAACAGACACCACAAAGGACACTCGCACCAATAACTGTGACAATGACTCAAATTATCCACATGGGATACTCATTGAGCACAACAAGAAAAACAAAAGCCACAAGAAGCACAGAAGAAACAGGAACAACAACAGCAAGAACAAAAGCTACATGAAGCGCGATAAGAACAACAAAAATCGCAAGAAGCACTGCAGAAACAAGAACAACAGCAACAACAAAAACTACAAGAAGAACAACAAAGACAACAAGAAGCATAACAAAGACAACAACAAGCACGACAAGAACCAAGACAGAAACGACAAAAACAGCAACAAGAACGACAACGAAAACAACAAAGACAGAAACAACAACAATGAAACTACGATTTCTACAAAATGGTACAACTCTGCACATGAAGGACAATGCCACAGCACACTGCAAAACAATGACAAGACTACAAACATGCCAAGGGATGACAACGAATCTCACAAACTCACATCTGCTCCAGAACAAGCAAGCACACCAGCTTTTAAGGCAGATGACACACTAAATCGATACCACAAGCACAGAAAAAAGTCCATGTCAGTCAACATCAGTGGTTCGATCATGCAAACACCTCGTTGGTTACTTAAAATAACAAGAACACCGACAACATTCACAATGGAGTTGCAATAGCAATATCACCACATCAACAACGAAAAAGTAAAAACTCAATGAACAAATTCATCAAGTTTGGACTCATAAATGTTTTTATGAAGATTGGACTCATAAATATAAATTGGCTTTGTAAAATATGCAATAGATACACATATTGTAAGTAATCTAACTGTTTAGTACAATTTTCTTTAACAATGTACAGAAAATATGTAAAGAAAAAAGGGGGGATGTGGTGATTGTATATCAGTGTAGATGCAATACAACTGAGCAAGCAATAGAAGGAGCACGGGAGAGCTGTAAATACAGAGGAACAGGAAGTGAGGACACACTTCACAGAAGGGGGAACTGGTAGCAGGACATAGGCAAGCAGCATCAAGGTAACTGTAAGTTAAGCACTGAAGACAGAACAAACTCACAATAAAGCATCTACTTCAACTTTGAGACTACAAGCTTTATTAAGACACAAGAAACAACACAATCCCCACCATCAGGGGTGCCAGTTTATCCTTGAATTTTTAATAATATCCCACCGGAAACCCATTCGGCCCTGCCACCTTCCCCGACTGCATCCTCCCAATCGCATCCTTTATCTCCTGCTCCCCTATAGCTCCTTCTAACGTAGCCCTGTCCCCCTCCCCCAACCTCGGGTACTCCAACCCATCTAGAAATTCCTGCATCTCACGATCTCCCCCGGGTGGCTCTGACCTGTACAACCTCTCATAAAATTCCTCAAAAATGGGGGTACTTAATGTCAGTTCTGGAGCGGTTTGGGATTGGACCAAGATTTGTGAATTGTGTTAATCAGATCAGGCGCCACCACCAACTTCCCTGCCCTATCCCTCACCTGTACAATTTCCCTTGCCGCTGCTTCCCTCTGGAGCTGACCTGCTAACAGACGCCTTATCTCCATGTTCGTAAACTGCACCCCTTGCTCGCCTCAGTTGGCACACCACCTTCCTGGTAGATAGTCGGTCAAAGCTCGCCTGTAGCTCCTCCCTCTTTTCCAGCTTTGCTGGGTCCCCATCCCCTACATAATTCATATCTGCCTCCAGCATCTCATCTAGTACCCTCTGCCGCTCCAACCTCTCCTCCTCATCCACCCTGGCCTTAAACCAGATCACTTCCCCCCTCACCACCGCCTTTAGAGCCTCCCAGGCGACTGCCTTCGACACCTCACCCATACAGTTGAAACCTACATATTCCTTAATTACCTTTTCAATTTTGTCACAGAACACTTGGTCCCCCAAAAGTCCCACATCTAATTTCCACCCTGGTCTCTGCGCTACCCTCTTCTCCAGCACCATATCCACCCAATGTGGAGCGTGACCTGATACTGCAATTGCCGAGTATTCCGACCCCTTAACCCCAGCCAACAAAGCCTTCCCCACCACAAAAAAGTCGAACCGTGAATATACCTTGTGGACTGCCGAGAAAAACGAGCACTCGCGCTCCCTCGGGTGCAGAAACCTCCAAGGGTCCACCCCTCCCATTTCTACCGTTAGCCAGCTAACGCCTTCGCCCCCTTGATGGGGCCAGCGAGCGTGGCCGTGACCTGTCCAACCTTGGCTCCTGCACCAAGTTCCAGTCCCCCACCACAATCAGTTTGTGTGTCTCCAAGTCGGGGATGGCCCCAAACACCTTCTTTGCGAATCCCACATCATCCCAATTGGGGCCATATACACTTAACAGCGCCACTAGCCTCCCCTCCAGCTCCCCTGTCACAATCACATATCTACACTCTGGAAGCGTACTCTTTCGCTGACCATTACCGCTACCCCTCGAGCCCTTCCGTCGTCCAGAGTGAAACACCTGACTAACCCAGCCCTTTTTAAGTCTCACCTGGTCCTTCACCCTCAAGTGAGTCTCCTGCAGCATTGCTACATCGGCTTTCAAACTTTTAAGATGCGCAAGTACCCTTGACCTCCTGACTGGACCTCCTAACCCCCTCACGTTCCACGTGACTATCCTAACTGGGGGTCTCTCATGCGCCCCCCTCATCCTTCTTATCCACCATCATCATACCACCGGGTACTGCCCCATGAGCCTGACGCGCCCCTATCCATTATTAGCATCGAACCCCTTCCCCCCTCCCAAAAATCCCCCCTACATTTCCTCTCAAAAAAACATCTCCCAGCATCGGTCCCCCCCCCCCCCCCCCCCCCCCCCCACCCCCCACCCCGCCCCGCTCGCCTCGTAGGCCCATCGAAACCTGCCAACCAGGCTCCAATGTCCGCAGCCCTCCTCTCACCTCACCTCCGTTCACTAGCCGACTTTAGTTAGCTAGCAGGGTGGCTCCCCCCGCCAAGATATACCGTCCCCTTCCACCCAGTCCCAGAGAAAGAAAAAAAAAAACCCAACAATCCAACCCATACAATTCACTAAACTAAGATATAACCGTCGCAACACAGAATGCCAATCAACCCAACTAATAACTTGAACTCTGTAACAATGTGAAGTGAAGTATATTAAAGTACACGTCAGTAAAAAGAAAGTTATTACATTTGTGCATTTTCCAGCCCCCCAATGACAGTCCACAGTCTCTCTTCCAGCTCCACTCCTCACATCTGTCCCAAGCCTTCTGCCCTCAGGAATGCCTCAGCTGCCTCGAAATAAAAGTATTTTAATACATCATACATCACCCTCAGCTTCACTGGGTATACCATACCAAATCGCACCCCCTTCTTGTACAGTGCCGCCTTCACTCGCCCGAACGCCGCTCGTCTCTGCCAGCTCCACCATCAAGTCCTGGTGGATCCAAACTCCGGCACTATCCCACTGCACCTCGCGTTTCTGCTTCGCCCAGCTTAACACCTTCTCCTTCATGCAGTACTTATGGAAACAGATAATTACTGCTCTTGGCGGCTCATTCACTTTGGGCTTCGGCCTTAACGACCGATGAGCTCGGTCCAGTTCGTATCGAGAGGGGTTCTCCCCCTCCCCCAGCAGCTCCGGCAACTTCTTAGCGAAGTACTCTGTTGGCCTTGGACCCTATCCCTTCGGGCAAGCCCACAATTCTCAGATTGTGTCGCCTCGAGTGGTTCTCCAAGTCCTCAAGCTTTGCTCGGAGTCCTCTGTTGGCCTCCACCACCCTCCGCAGCTCGTCCTCCATCCAGGTGAGCTGGTCGCTGTGCTACGACGTGGCCTCCTCCACTTCCTTCATCTTCTCGCCCAGCTCTATCACCTCGGCTGATGTCTTTGCTACAGCTACCCTCACCGGGGCGATTGCCTCCTCCACCAATGACTTCCATTGTGACCGCCATCTCATTCCTCAAAGCCTCCATGTGCCTCACAAACTGCTTTTCCAGCTCCACAGCCATCACCTCGGTCATCTTCACCACGGTAAGTAGTGCGGCCCCACCATGCGGTCCGTTCTCCGCCATCTTGTGAGCACTTTTGCCCGTCTTCTCATTGGACGGCGAGCCCGCGTTTCCTCCCTTCCTTGACGCGTCCTTTAGCGGCTTATTGTTTTTCCTTTTTCTCACTCTTCCTTCCTTCTTCAATCTCAAATTTCTTTAAAACTTCTTTCTCTTCTTACTTTTTGTATACCTCCAGAATTTCCCTGGGACTGGGCTAATCCTCTTACCACATTCTAGGCAGGAGCCATCCGATGTAGGACATCTCACCTACATGGCGCCCTGGCTTCGGGCCTGCCACCTTGACCTCCGCTTGGCTCCACCCCCGCTGCTACCTTCCAGTTTTCAGAGGAGAGTAAAAACAGAAAAGAAAATCTTTCTCTTTTCTGCTCGTGGTCTTTGAGGCCTTCAGCTCTCAGGATGCTCCTTGGGGAAACAGGTCACGATCCCCGCTCCTCCTTCACGTGCAGCCGCCCCTGCTGAACCCACCGGGACCAGGTCACGATCCCCACTCTGCCTCCACGTGCAGCCGCCCCTGCTGAACCCGCCGGGACCAGTCTCTCCCCTCCTGCCTTTTCAACCCCCCAGCTCCGTGAAATGGAGCTTTGTGTCTGTCACAGGGGGAGGGAGGCAGGACCGACCCTGGAGAGGTTTAATTATTTTTTACCGCCCAAAAAAATTTGCGGCGAACCCCCGAAAAAGACCGCGATATCGCGGACCAGCGGGAGCTTCTTCCAAACGCAGCCTCTCCACTCACAGACGCCACCGGAAGTCCCGAAGGGATTCTCCAATACTGGGGCTAAGTGATGATGCCGTCGTAAACGCCGGAGCGTTTCACGCTAGCGTCATCTGGCCGCTAGGAGCAGTGATCCCCCAACCCACAGGGGGCCAGCACGGCCCTGGAGCACTTCACGCTGATCCAGCTGCCGATACGGACCCCTGCACGGCCGGCGCGGGTCCACGCATGCGGGCCACGGCTGGCATTGGTCTGCGCATGTGCATGGGTTGCCGTCTCCGCGCCGGCCCCCATGCAACATGATGGAGCCCTACAGGGGCCCGGCACAGAGGAACATAGGCTACCCCCCCCCCCCCCCCCGGAATTAGCCCGCCCATCGATCGGTAGCCCACGATCACGGGCCTGGAAACCGTGGAGGCCCCCCCCCGCCGGAGCCGTATCCCTCCTCCCCCGCAGCCAGAACACCAAGATCCCGCCAGTTAGGACCACACGCAAACGACGCCGGCGGGACTCGGCCAAACTCGGCGATCAGGAATCGCCGGGGGGACCGTGATTAGCGGCCTCCGACCGCACAGTGGCGACCATGCCGGCACCGATTCTCCAGTCACAGGAGAACCGCCAGCCCGGTGTCAGAGTGGCGTCGCAGGATTCATCCGCCCCCCCCCCGCTTCCCGGCGATTCTCCGACCCAGGGAATCCTGCCCATGCTTCCCAACCCAATCTTGCAATCAGCATAAAATTAGATAGGTCTAAAAGACATTTGAATATAAGTGGAATGCCGCTGTCAGCCTCATTTCGGTGCGCCAAGCGAGGACATGAGAAGTCTTTGGCAGGTAGGATCAAGGATAACCCTAAAGCTTTCTATAGGTATGTCAGGAATAAAAGAATGACTAAGGCAAGAGTAGGGCCAGTCAAGGACAGTAATGGGAAGTTGTGAGTAGAGTCCGAGGAGATAGGAGAGGTGCTAAATGAGTATTTTTCATCAGTATTCACACAGGAAAAAGACAAAGTTGTTGAGGAGAATACTGAGATACAGGCTACTGGACTAGAAGGGCTTGAGGTTCATAAGGAGGAGGTGTTAGCGATTCTGTTAAGTGTGAAAATAGATAAGTCCCCTGGGCCAGATGGGATTTATCCTAGGATTCTCTGGGAAGCTAGGGAGGAGATTGCTGAGCCTTTGGCTTTGATCGTTAAGTCATCTTTGTCTACAGGAATAGTGCCAGAGGACTGGAGGATAGCAAATGTTGTCCCCTTGTACAAGAAGGGGAGTAGAGATAACCCCGGTAACTATAGACCAGTGAGCCTTACTTCTGTTGTGGGAAAAGTCTTGGAAAGGTTTATAAGAGATAGGATGTATAATCATCTGGAAAGGAATAATTTGATTAGAGATAGTCAACATGGTTTTGTGAAGGGTAGGTCGTGCCTCACAAACCTCATTGAGTTCTTCAAGAAGGTGACCAAACAGGTGGATGAGGGTAAAGCAGTTGATGTAGTGTATATGGATTTCAGTAAAGCGTTTGATAAGGTTCCCCACGGTAGGCTATTGCAGAAAATCCAGAGGCATGGGATTCAGGGTGATTTAGCAGTTTGGATCAGAAATTGGCTAGCTGATAGAAGACAAAGAGTGGTGGTTGATGGGAAATGCTCTGACTGGTGTCCAGTTACTAGTGGTGTGCCACAAGGATCTGTTTTGGGGCCATTGCTGTTTGTCATTTTTATAAATGACCTGGAGGAGGGCGTAGAAGGATGGTGAGTAAATTTGCAGATGACACTAAAGTCAGTGGAGTTGTGGACAGTGCAGAAGGATGTTACAAGTTACAGAGGGACATAGATAAGCTGCAGAGAGGTGGCAAATGGAGTTTAATGCAGAAAAGTGTGAAGTGATTCATTTTGGAAGGAATAACAGGAAGGCAGAGTACTGGGCTAATGGTAAGATTCTTGGTAGTGTGGACGAGCAGAGAGATCTCGGTGTCCATGTCCATAGATCTCTGAAAGTTGCTACCCAGGTTGAGAGAGTTGTTAAGAAGGCGTACGGTGTGTTAGCTTTTATTGGTAGAGGAATTGAGTTTTGGAGCCATGAGGTCATGTTGCAGTTGTACAAAACTCTGGTGCGGCCGCATTTGGAGTATTGTGTGCCGTTCTGGTCGCCACATTATAGAAAGGATATGGAAGTATTGGAAAGGGTACAGAGGAGATTTACAAGAATGTTGCCTGGTATGGAGGGAAGATCATATGAGGAAAGGCTGAAGGACTTGAGGCTGTTTTCGTTAGCGAGAAGAAGGTTAAGAGGTGACTTAATTGAGGCATACAAGATGATCAGAGGATTAGATAGGGTGGACATCGAGAGCCTTTTTCCTCGGATGGTGATGTCCAGCATGAGGGGACATAGCTGTAATTTGAGGGGAGATAGATATAGGACAGATGTCAGAGGTAGGTTCTTTACTCAGAGAGTAGTAAGGGTGTGGAATGCCCTGCCTGCAACAGTAGTGGACTCGCCAACACTATACGCATTCAAATGGTCATTGGATAGGCATATGGACGATAAGGGAATAGTGTAGAGGGACTTTAGAAGGGTTTCACAGGATGGTGCAACATCGTGGGCCAAAGGGTCTGTACTGCGCTGTAATGTTCTATGTTCTATGTTCAGCCTCATTTCGTTCATGACTCGAGCCTACGCTTGAGTGATTTTGAAGTGGTCAGCTGGAATTTGATAGCACTTAACTCTCTTTGAAGTGGTTGATGTTTATAAACATTGTGGTTTGAGTACTTCAGTTACTCAACCATTAAGGGAGAAGAATGAAGCAAGGCTGCCAGCTGCATACTGTGCGTGTGGAAGCTGTCAATTACAGCCTAGTAAAGGTAATGAATGAATGGCTTGTAGCTCAAGGATCTGAGGGGTTTAAACACAGCTGCCTGGTTTTTCTTTCCAGGAATTGACACATGGTGCTTCCTGTTTCTAAGCCAGCAGGTATATTCCCAGGTGAGTGTTAAAGCAGTAATATTTGTCACTGCCTCTGTCTGGATTGCTCTCTAGCTTCCAGTGTACTCTTTTCAGGAGGGGCTACTTGACAAAGGTCACTTTTCTGGGGAGCTTCGTGACAGGGGTCTCTTTTCAGGGGGTCTATTGGGGGGATCTCTTTATTTCGGAGGTCTCTAGGGGGTCCATTTATTTCAGGGATCATTTTATTTAGGGGCTCTCTGGGGGGTCTCCTTATTTGGGGCATCTCTGTGGGTGTCTTTATTTTGGGTGTTTCTGGGGGTTCTCTTTATTGAGGGGATCTCTGGGGGGGTCCTTTTAGTTTGGGGGGTTACTGGAGTGGGTCCTTTTATTTAGGTGGTCTCGGGGACTGTGTTTTGTTACCCCCGTACTTGGGGATGGGAGGGGCCCAAAATGATCCAGTGATGGAGGGTGAATCACGATGAGGGAGTGGGGGCTGAATTGCGATGCAGGGAGGTCAGCCATGGGACATCGCTATCGAGCCACCTGCTCAAAATGGCGGCCCATTAGCGGGATTCTCTCGGGAGTCACTTGCAATCCTCGTCATGCATAAATTTGGAGCGCAAATTAGTTGCAATTCAGCTCCGGTGGGAGAATGTAGGGCTGGATTCTCCGATCGGCTACACTGGAATCATGTTCAGCAATCGGTCGGAGAGTCTATTTTTATGCCGGAATCGGGGTCGGTGCCGTTTGTCCAATGCTCTGCCCCCTCAAAAATAACGTACTCGAAGAGAGCGCCGCACGCCATCGGGACGGCCTCAGGACGTCAGTGGAGGCCCTCCCCTGATGCCCCCCCCCCCCCCCCCCCCCCCGCCCGATGGGCCGAGTCCCCGACGGCGTGGGGCGTGTGTCGTCTCACTTTTCGGGAAACTCACGTGGCCAGCACTGCCACAGTTAGGGAGGAGCCGTTCCGCTGGCATGGGGGGTGGGGGATGGGGGTACTGGTGGGGGGTGGTCCGGGGATGGCGAGGGAGGTTACGGGGGGTAGTTTTTGGCAGGCTGGGTACACGCGCGGATGGCGCTATGTTGTATGGCGTGGCCGCTGCACGCATGCGCGGAGAATCCAGCCCGTAGTCTCCCAAATGGAGAATCTCATCCAGTGCCAGTCTAGGCATTCAAACCAGGAGAGAGCCTCTTTTCAGACTTCCTGGAAAGTGACAACCTGCCAGTCCCTGGGGAGTGTGCACACACAAGTGTAATCCTCATCTGGTGGTCGCACACGAGCTGGATGTTCAGGGAGTGGAACCCCTGGGTTTTCAGCTGTTGGCTGCTGCATCTGTGGTGTTGCTTCCTGCAGTGTTCAGACACAGTGTCCAGCCATCACGGTCTGATTAGGATGCAAGGCAATAATCCCCACATGCTACATGGCACGCCTACCCACGATGCCCACTTAATTACAATTGGCAATAAGCAATAGCCTTCAGCTGCACGGCCAGAGACCACCACGGTCAGTGGAAGTTATGGGTAATCAGTGGGGCAGAGAGACAGGGGCTAGGGTTGCCCTAGGAATGGGTACACATGATCCAGGGGTTGGCAAGGCGGATCCGCGGGCAATAAGACCCCCCCAGCCGAGACCATGGGCACCGACCCCCCTGCTCCGCCACCCCCATCCCCCATGGCAGCCCACCCGAACCGAGACTGGCGCCACGTTTGCTTCCCCACTCCTTCCGAGCACCGGGGCAGCAAACCCAGTGGCCCTGGCTCTTTGCCTGTGAGTGAAGATGGCTACTCACCTTCTCGGGCCGCCGCAGCAGCCTCTCTGCCAGTTTCACATTTTTAAAAAGGAGTACTAATCGACGGCTGCGTGACCACTTTCTGGGGAGGCTGTCAGATCACGGAAGCCTTTAGATAGGGGGTCACTCCCGTTAATTGGTGATTAGTGGTTTCTCGCCACGCTAAGGCAAGATCCGGATTTTGCCAAGGGGAGCGGGTCAATTTGATCGTGAATAGATTGTTGGTGGTACAGTTCTCATTTTTGGTCTCTCCCGCTATTTAGCTCTCGCTTAAGTGCAACGCGGCCATTAAATTGTGCTCATTGTGTGAGATCTTAGCCCCCTTTCAGTAACAAAAGTGATAACATTACAAAACACACCCCTATTAGAGACCTTCACATGCCAGAAGCTCCAATCAAGAATATGTGCCTCATTATTCCTGATGCACAATCAATTGTACAAAGACTAAGGTTGGATACAACTGTGGCTTTATTGCAGTAAGATGTGCGGCCTCCCACAGCAGCTGGCGAAATGGCTGCTGAATAGAGGACACGCTCCTCCTACTGGGCGGAGCCAGCAGATAGGGGCTACTGGCGAACCTGTAGTACAGGTCCTACCTAATACAGGTGTAACAGCGGTTTACCACATTCACCCCCTTTTAAAAATGAATCCGGTGGGGCTGGTGGAGAACTATATACAGTAGTGAATTTATGTAGTGTTTTATCAGGAAAAAGAAAAAAAAATGTCCTTTGAAAGTCCTGTGCCAGTTAGACATTCAACCGGTCTGGTGCCTTGACATTCCACTGGGAGCGACGTAGTGGTGCCGGCGATGTCAATGCTGCCGATGTCGATGCTGGCCTGATGGTGGATGACTCCGGGAGTGTGCCAAAATCCTCTTCATCCTCTGCCGTGGGCAGGTGAAGGAGGGATGGTCCTGGTGGGGTTAATATTGGGAGCGCCGGGGGAGGGGAGGGTGGTGCCGGGCCGGAGAAGTGTGTATGGGTGGTACCTGCTGGTGCCAGGTCCCTGAGGGAGACAGTATCTTGGCGGCCGTCGGGGTACGCCACATAGGCATACTGGGGGTTGGCATGGAGCAAGTGCACCCTTTCCACCAAGGGATCCGCCTTGTGGAGTCGGACGTGCCTACGGAGCAGGACTGGTCCTGGAGCTGTGAGCCAAGTGGGGATGTGGACTTCCTGGGGAAGGCAAAAAGATGTTCATGGGGTGTGTTATTCGTAGCGGTGCACAGTAATGACCGGATGGAGTGTAGTGAATCAGGGAGGACATCCTGCCAGCGAGAGGCTGGGAGGTTCCTGGACCATAGAGCCAGTTGGACGGCCCTCCATAACTCCCATTCTCCCTCTCTACCTGCCCGTTTCCCCGGGGATTATAGCTGGTCGTCCTGCTGGAGGCGATACCCCTGCTGAGCAGGAACTGATGCAGCTCATCACTCATGAATGAGGATCCTCTGTCACTGTGGATGTAGGCGGGGAAACCGAACAGAGCGAAGATTGTGTTTAGGGCTTTGATGACAGTGGCAGGCGTCATATCGGGCCATGGGATGGCGAAGGGGAATCTGGAGTACTCATCGACCACACTGAGAATATACATGTTGTGGTCGGTGGAGGGGAGGGGCCCTTTGAAATCCATGCTGAGGCGTTCAAAGGGGCGGGAGGCCTTCACCAGGCGTGCACAGTCCGGCTGGTAGAAATGCGGCTTGCACTCCGCACAGACCTGGCAGTCCCTGGTGACTGTCCATACTTCCTCGACGGAGTAGGGCAAATTGCGAGCCTTGAAAAGATGGTACAATCGTGTGACCCCCGGGTGACAAAGGCTGTCGTGTAGGGCCCGGAGTCGGTTTACTTGTGCGCTGGCACATGTACCTCGGGATAGGGCATCTGGGGGCTCGTTGAGTTTGCCGAGGCGATACAAAATCTCGTAATTATAGGTGGAGAGCTCGATTCTCCACCGCAAGATTTTATTGTTTTTGATCTTGTCCCGCTGATGCACCATCAATTGGACTCGAGACGTAGTGAAGTTCCAAACAACAGGCTTTAATACGCTAGATGTGAGCCAGGCAGTGGTCGTACAGAGAAAGGCCGACTGCCAGCCAACGTGAGCTCTTATACCCCGCCTTGTAGGCGGAGCTGCCAACCTCTCAGCCAATCGGCGGGGAGTCACATGACCAGCCACAACCAATTGGCAGAGAGGCACATGACTTGCCTGGGCCAATGGGCAGCGAGGCTGCTGTACCAATGGCAGCCTGGTTCTCCGGTAATATGAACTCTCTAGCCATACTTCCACATTCACCCCTTGTGGAGAAAGAAGCGGGGGGGGGGGAGAAGGAGTGGCGGGAGAGACGGGGGGAGGGGGGAAGGGGGAGGGGGGGGGTGCATGGCCCAAAAAACTGGTAGTATGACTAGAGACCTTCTCAGGTAGTACCGAGGTAACTATGGTTGCCCACTGGCCCGTGACGAACGTGCAAGAAAGCCATGCTATACGCAGTGTACAAGAGAGAAAAAAACAACAATAACCATATTAATAGTAATAACAAAAACAACGGCAAGGAACATGTGCAGAACGTGAAAGTCCATAAGGTCCATCAAATTGAATCGATCAGCCGGATGGGTGCTTTCGGTGTCCTGCCGGACCTGCGCACCGGCGCGGTGACGTTGGATCAGTGGTCGTCCGTGACACCGGGAGCTGTGGTCGTGGTCCTGTGTCCATACCCCTGGTCGGAGTTGGTGGTAGCCGGGCCGAGGGAAGGGGTTCCTGTGCGCTGGGTTGCGGGGGCGCTGGGGCTCCAGGGGCGGTCGGAACTGGGGGGAGGGTGTTGGTGTTGGGGGGTGTGGCTGCACACCGGCGGGTGCCAGGTCCCGAAGGCAGACCGTGTCCTGTCGTCCGTCAGGATATTCCACATACGCGTACTGTGGGTTTGCGTGGAGTAACTGGACCCTGTCAACCAACGGGTCAGACGTGTGCACCCGCACATGCTTCCGGAGCAGGATGGGCCCGGGGGTAGCCAGCCAGGTCGGGAGTTGGGTCCCAGAGGAAGACTTCCTGGGGAAAACAAGAAGACGTTCATGAGGTGTTTGATTCATGGCAGTACAGAGGAGAGGCCGAATAGGGTGGAGGGCGTCTGGGAGGACCTCTTGCCAGTGGGAGACTGGGAGACACCTGGACCGCAGGGCCAGTAGGATGGCCTTCCAGACCGTACCGTTCTCCCTCTCGACCTGATCGTTACCCCGGGGGTTATAACTGGTCGTCCTGCTAGAGGCGATGCCCCCGCTGAGCAGGAATTGACGCAGTTCGTCACTCATGAAGGAGGACCCCCGGTCGCTGTGGATGTACGCGGGGGTAACTGAACAGGGAGAAAATGGAGTGGAGGGCTTTGATGTTGGTTGTCGTGGTCATGTCGGGGCAGGGGATGGCAAAAGGGAAGCGGGAGTACTCGTCAATCACATTTTAAAAGTATATGTTGCGGTTGTTGGAGGAGAGGGGACCCTTGAAGTCCATGCTGAGACGTTCAAAGGGGCGGGACGCCTTTACCAGATGCGCCTGCTCGGGGCGGTAAAAGTGTGGCTTGCACTCTGCGCAAATGTGGCAATCCCTGGTCACGGTCCTGACCTCCTCGATGGAGTAGGGCAGGTTGTGGGTCTTAATTAAAGAAGCGGGTTACCCCTGGATGGCAGAGGTCTGTGTGGAGGATGCGGAGGTGGTCAATCTGCGCGCTGGCGCAGGTACCGCGGGTCAGGGCATCTGAAGGCTCGTTGAGCTTCCCAGGATGGTACAAGATATTGTAGTTGTACGTGGACAACTCGATCCGCCACCGCAAGATCTTGTCGTTCTTAATCTTGCCCCTCTGTGCATTATCAAACATAAAGGCCACTGACCGTTGGTCTGTGAGGAGGGTGAACCTCCTGCCGGCCAGATAGTGCCTCCAATGTCGCACAGCTTCTACTATGGCTTGTGCCTCCTTTTCCACCGAGGAATTGCGGATTTCGGAAGCGTGGAAGGTCCGGGAGAAAAAGGCCACGGGTCTGTCCGCTTAGGAAGGGTGGCCTGCAAACCATACCGGTCGACGATTCGGTCCATCTCCCTTTGGAAGACCGAGACCCTGTTAGTGACGCTGAAGGGAACCCTGAGGAAGTGATAGAGACGACCGTCCGCCTCGAAAGCAGTGAATGGACGGTCCGATTTACGGATGGGGAGCTGGTGGTAGGCGGATTTGAGGTCTATTGTTGAGAAGACTCAGTACTGCGCAATCTGATTGACCATATCAGATATACGTGGGAGGGGGTACGCGTCGAGCTGCGTGTACCGATTGATGGTCTGGCTGTAGTCCACGACCTTTCTGTGTTTCTCCCCAGTTTTAACGACTACCACTTTGGGCTCTCCAGGGGCTGTTGCTGGCCTCGATGATGCCTTCCCGAAGCAACCGCTGAACCTCAGAACTGATGAAGGTCTTGTCCTGGGTGCTGTACCGTCTGCTCCTGGTGGCAACGGGTTTGCAATCCGGAGTTAGATTGGCAGAGGGTCGACCTTTAGGGTCGCGAGGCCGCACACAGTGAGGAGTGGTAGGGGCCCGCCGAATTTGAGAGTAAGGCTCTGGAGATTGCACTGGAAGTCCAGGCCTAGTAGCAGGGCAGTGCAGAGATTAGGAAGGACATGGAGGCGGAAACCGCTGAGTTCTATGTCCTGGACCGTGAGAGTGACCATGCAGAACCCCCGGATCGCGACGGAATGGGATCCGGAGGCCAGGGAGATTCTTTGATTGGCAGGGTGGACTGCGAGGGAGCAGCGCCTTACCATATCCGGGTGGATGAAGCTTTCAGTGCTCCCGAAGTCCAGCAGGCAAGAGGTCATGTGACCATTGATTCTCACACTGGTCGAAGCGGTGGCCAGGTTGCACGGACGTGACTGGTCGATCGTCACTGAGGCGAGCTGCGGTTGGTCGTCGTCAGAAGATAGAGAGCGTGGGGGGCCCAGGACATGGAATGCTGTCGGCGTCCATGCCCCGTGGGGAAGACAAGATGGTGGCGCCTGAAGATCCTGCGGGGGGGGCAAAATGGCGGCGCCCATGGGCCACACGTTGCGGCGGCTAGACAAGATGGTGGCGCCCATGTGCCGCACGTGGACTGAGGGGGGAAGATGGCGGTGCCCACTGGCCGCTCACGGCCCCGGGAGGTGAAGATGGCGGCGCGCACTGGCCATGCGTGCCCCCCGGGAGGTGAATATGGCGGCGCCCACTGGCTGCGCGTGGTCCAGGGAGGTGAATATGGCGGTGCCCACTGGCCGCACGTGGTCCGGGACGAAGATGGCGGCGCCCATTGTGTGTAGGTCAGGGGGAAGGGGGCGATAGCGGCGACTGCGCGTGCCTGGCACACCGCAGCGAAATGCCCCTTTTTACCGCAAATGGGAAATACCGCCTTGCAAATGGCAGTGCTGGCTGGGCAGCGTTGGCGGGGTGCTTCTGCTGGCCACAGAAGTAACATCAGGGGCCCCCGGGGTGCGCGGGTTGGCATGTGGCGCAGGCGTACTGGCTGGTTGAAGCCACGGATGGGGAGGCCATCTGTGGGGTCCACAAGGGATAGGAGGGGTGGGCCGCGCGGCCGGAGGGGTAGGCCTGAGCACTACGTGAGGCACCCGTTATGGAGAGCGCTAACTTTTAAGTCTCAGCTAGGCCGAGTGTGGCCCCTTCTCGCAGTCTTTGGCGTATGAGGTCCGACCCAATCCCCGTTACAAATGCATCATGCATAAGAAGGTTGGAATGTTCGGTGGCCGTAACGGCCTGACAGTCACAGTCCCGGACGAGTGGGATTAGGGCCCGCCAGAAGTCTTCTATGGACTCACCAGGGAGTTGAGAGCAAGTGGCGAGTACGTGCCTGGCGAAGTGTGTGTTCGTTTTCTGGGCGTAGTTTTCTTTGAGGAGCACCATGGCGTCTGCGTAGGTCGGGGCGTCTTGGATCAGCGGAAACACTTTGGAGCTCAACTTTGAGTACAGGATCTGTATCTTTTGAGCCTCCATCAGAGGGGTGGTCGCTGAGTTGAAAAAGGCCTCGAAACAAGCTAGCCAGTGATTAAAGTCCTTTTGGCGTCGCTTGAGTGCGGATCCAGCTGCAGGCGATATGCTTTGATTCGGAGGTCCATCTTTTAGAAAATCTTACTGCAATAAATTGACGCACGATCCATTGTACAAAGACTAAGGTTGGATACAACTGTGGCTTTATTGCAGTAAGATGTGTGGCCTCCCACAACAGCTGGCAAAATGGCTGCTGAATAGAGGACAAGCTCCTCCTACTGGGCGGAGCCAGCAGGTAGGGGCTACCGGCGAACCTGTAGTACAGGTCCTACCTTACATCACCTAATAGAGGTGTAACAGTGGTTTACCACAATTCCCCGTCCATTAAAATGATTTGTTGGGAAACTATGATACTGCAGGGTCAAACTCCCAATGTGCCTTCCTGTGAGAGCATTTCATAACATCCGCACTGCCTGTTATCAGCCATGGTATAGTAGTAGCTCAGTCACCTTTGATTGAGAAGATTGTGATTCGTTGTATGTTCTATGTTCCATGTTCTAAGCCCCAACTTGTGCACAGAACTAGCACTTCAGTGCAGTACTGAGGAAATTGGAGGTGCTGCCTTTCACATAAGATTTTACCCAGTGCTCTCGCAGGTGAATGAACCCTTGACACTATTAGAAGAAAAGCATGGAAGTTCTCCCAACATTGCCAACATTTATCCCTCGACCAACACCTACAACAGATAATTTATCCATTACTGTTTGTGAAGACTTTCTGCGCACGAATTGCACGCAGCATTTTCTCTGGCTGTGATTTAATGGAAAACTGTTAGAGTCCCGTTTTGGGCTGTTTAGTGGGGCATTTCCAGGCACTTGCAGAGCCAAAACAGACCCCGCTATTAAACAGGACTCTGCTTCTTAGGCTCAGTGGGGAACGCCCTGTCAAAGCCGCATTTAGGCCCATTTCCTGCACTAACAAGCTCAGCTTACCAGTGCAGGAAGAAATGGCGCCCCAATCTCTCGGCCTCCCACCGTGGCCTCCGGACCCCTCAATGCCCCAATTTACCAATTAGGGGGTCCTCGAGCCCTTCGCACCCAACCTCATAAGGGTAGGAAACCCCCCGGGCCCAATCTCTGGCACAGGCAAGATGCCATCCAGGCACCTTGGCACTGCCAGCCTGGCATCCTCACAGTGTGCCTGCCAACCTGGAAGTGCAACCTGGACACACTGGCGTTTCCATGGTGGCTGCTGGGTGCCATTGTCAGGGTGTCTGGCTGGCACTGCCACAGTGCCCAACAGGTGGCATCAAGAGTGTCAGGGTACCACCCTGCCCAGAGCGTGACCACTCGGGGGCCTGGGGGTCCCCAGGATCACCTGTGATACCCCCAGAGACACCCCCCACCCCGAGTGCCGTTATGCCTGGTCCCAGTTTGTGGAAACCAGTGCTAAACAGCGTCTTGTCGAGGTCTCTGAGGCCAGGCCGTTTGATCCCGCGTCTTGGGTAACTCCAGCGCATACATATTGAAGTGAGCCTAACTGCTCACTTGAATATGCAAATCTGGATCAGTGAGGGCAAGATCCAGATTGCAACACCATACGCGATCTTATTAGATCGCGCAAAGCGTATCGAGCAACGCAAATCCCACGAGAGGCCTCTCACGAGATTTACCGGCCTCGTTGCAACCCAAGTCAGGCGAGACCTTTGGCAGGTAGGATCAAGGAAAACCCAAAAGCTTTCTATAGGTATGTCAGGAATAAAAGAATGACTAGGGTAAGAGTAGGGCCAGTCAAGGACAGTGGTGGGAAGTTGTGTGTGGAGGCTGAGGAGATAAGCGAGATACTAAATGAATACTTTTCGTCAGTATTCACTCAAGAAAAAGATAATATTGTGGAGGAGAATGCTGAGACCCAGGCTATTAGAATAGATGGCATTGAGGTGCGTAGGGAAGAAGTGTTGGCAATTCTGGACAAGGTGAAAATAGATAAGTCCCCGGGGCCGGATGGGATTTATCCTAGGATTCTCTGGGAAGCCAGGGAAGAGATTGCTGAGCCTTTGGCTTTGATTTTTAGGTCATCATTGGCTACAGGAATAGTGCCAGAGGACTGGAGGATAGCAAATGTGGTCCCTTTGTTCAAGAAGGGGAGTAGAGATAACCCCGGTAACTATAGGCCGGTGAGCCTAACGTCTGTGGTGGGTAAAGTCTTGGAGAGGATTATAAAAGATACGATTTATAATCATCTAGATAGGAATAATATGATTAGGGACAGTCAGCATGGTTTTGTGAAGGGTAGGTCATGCCTCACAAACCTTATCGAGTTCTTTGAGAAGGTGACTGAACAGGTAGACGAGGGTAGAGCAGTTGATGTGGTGTATATGGATTTCAGTAAAGCGTTTGATAAGGTTCCCCACGGTCGTCTATTGCAGAAAATACGGAGGCTGGGGATTGAGGGTGATTTAGAGATGTGGATCAGAAATTGGCTAGTTGAAAGAAGACAGAGAGTGGTAGTTGATGGGAAATGTTCAGAATGGAGTTCAGTTACGAGTGGCGTACCACAAGGATCTGTTCTGGGGCCGTTGCTGTTTGTCATTTTTATAAATGACCTAGAGGAGGGCGCAGAAGGATGGGTGAGTAAATTTGCAGACGACACTAAAGTCGGTGGAGTTGTAGACAGTGCGGAAGGATGTTGCAGGTTACAGAGGGACATAGATAAGCTGCAGAGCTGGGCTGAGAGGTGGCAAATGGAGTTTAATGTGGAGAAGTGTGAGGTGATTCACTTTGGAAAGAATAACAGGAATGCGGAATATTTGGCTAATGGTAAAATTCTTGGTAGTGTGGATGAGCAGAGGGATCTCGGTGTCCATGTACATAGATCCCTGAAAGTTGCCACCCAGGTTGATAGGGTTGTGAAGAAGGCCTATGGTGTGTTGGCCTTTATTGGTAGAGGGATTGAGTTCCGGAGCCATGAGGTCATGTTGCAGTTGTACAAAACTCTAGTACGGCCGCATTTGGAGTATTGCGTACAGTTCTGGTCGCCTCATTATAGGAAGGACGTGGAAGCTTTGGAACGGGTGCAGAGGAGATTTACCAGGATGTTGCCTGGTATGGAGGGAAAATCTTATGAGGAAAGGCTGATGGACTTGAGGTTGTTTTCGTTAGAGAGAAGAAGGTTAAGAGGTGACTTAATAGAGGCATACAAAATGATCAGAGGGTTAGATAGGGTGGACAGCGAGAGCCTTCTCCCGCGGATGGAGGTGGCTAGCACGAGGGGACATAGCCTTAAATTGAGGGGTAATAGATATAGGACAGAGGTCAGAGGTGGGTTTTTTACGCAAAGAGTGGTGAGGCCGTGGAATGCCCTACCTGCAACAGTAGTGAACATGCCAACATTGAGGGCATTTAAAAATTTATTGGATAAGCATATGGATGATAAGGGCATAGTGTAGGTTAGATGGCCTTTAGATTTTTTCCATGTCGGTGCAACATCGAGGGCCGAAGGGCCTGTACTGCGCTGTATCGTTCTATGTTCTATGTTCTATGAGACGAGACCGGTAGATAACGCCCTATGTTATTATAGTTCCAAGGGCTGGATTCTCCATCGGCGGATCCTCCGCTTCGCCGGCAGCGCACTTACACCAGTGGATTTCCCAACAGCATGGGGGTGCCCATAATGGGAACCCCATTGGCCGGCTGCCGGGAATGAAGATCCTGCTGCAGGTGAGTGCACTCCGCACCGCGGGACAGAGAATCCCGTCCAAAGTATTTAATTGGCTGCAAAATATTTTAGGATGTCATGAGGGCATGAACGGAGCTGTAGAAATATAACAATTCAATTGTGTGGAAAAGGAACAGTCCCCATTTATTCTCCTGCTTAAGAGAAATGACTGCACTCTCAAATAATTGCCTGAATACAACGTTTTTTTCGATGTTTCAATGCTATTATGAGGAGTTATATAAATGTAAATGCTTTCTTCTTTATTGCTGAGGTTTCCAACAAATTGAATATTTTCCATTGACTCCTATGATGTATAATTTGAAGTGGCAAACAGCCCGACCATTCATTCCAGTTACATACATTCCAGGTGGACAAACCTTTCCTACTCATTCTCATATTATCAAATTCCAAGATCCAAACAAACATGGTCCTCATGGTTTGTGACACATTGGGCGAGATTCTCTGGCCTCCCCGTGATGTCTTTCTTGGCGGTGGGAGGCGGCCCAACTTGGCCGGTGGCGGAATCCTCTGGGTCGGCCGGTGGCGGAATCCTCTGGGTTGCCGCTGTCAATGGGATTTCCCATTGAACCCACCCCATGCCGCCAGGACAGCTGCGGCGGAAAGTGCGCCGTTGGTGGGACCAGAAGATGCCGCCGGCGCGAACAGCCAGAAGATCCCACCCATTGTGTAATATCCAACATCAAACTTCAGTTCTATTCAAGAAAATTGATTTCTCTGACTGTGTTTTTAGTCCAGCCTGTCAGTCAGCCTTGCCACTGATTCAGTGATAAAACATACCGGGAAAAGACCCGTAAATTGGTTTCCACAGAATCACTGAATGGCTGTGACGCAGAAGGAGGTCATTTAACCCACGGGGTCTGCACCGGCTCTCTAGACAAGCATCATGACTTAGTGCCGTTTCCCAGTCCCTCTGTACATTATTTCTATTCAAACAGAATCACAGAATGGTTTTATGCGCTGCAAGCGTTGTGTAGAATATATCTTACAGATCTGATTATATATTCTATTGGTTTAACTGCAAATAATGCAGGTGTGAGACAGGCATATTCTGTTTTTATAATCCGTTTTTATAATCTGTTTTTATAGCGCGAATCAACATACCAAACAAGCGGATTAAGGCAGAGATGGGATCGTGAGCTAAAATGCTGATTTAACCTGAGATTAATGCAAAGATACCATCTTGGTGAGCGGGTTCAAGCCTGCACTAGGAATGAATGCCCAGAGGCTTGCTAAGAAATCAATTGCCACTTTAAACATCTACTCGGGCTCTTATCAAAGAAGCTGCGCAACATTTTCATGGCGACCAGCTGTTTGGAAGGAAAGAGCATTGGTGTTTATTTCAAGTACAAACCACTCTCATCACCTTCTGCTTCCTCCTCCTCGTCCTCGTTTTTCTCCTCCTCCTTGCAATTGTCTTTCCATGATTCAAATCCCACCACTGCGTAATGTTGTACCAAGTGCAACACACCACTGCCGTTGTGGCCAATGCACCACCAGCTGCCCACTTAGCCACCCGTCATGGCTTTATTATTGCAAGATTCACTAAGGTTTTTCAAATGTATCCACCTAATAGCCACAGACAAAAGCCACTTCCCCAACCTCTCCTCCCCCTCAACCCTCAAATCCGTTAGCATAAAGCAATCTTGCAAACAAACGCGCCTTCCTTTGACACTCTTAATTGCTTGTTTTCCCATTTGTCATGCCACAATTGAAGACGCCACTTTCAGCCAGCAAAAAAGAATGGTGCATTCTGGAGACCCTTGACTCTGGCTACTGAAAGAAATCTCCAAATTTGTCCTTGCTCCTGAAGGGCATCTTCACCTCGTGATCAGGTGGCATTCATAGACCTCATTGCTTGGATTTCTGAAAGATTTCAAGTTCTGACTTTGATGAACACTTGTAATGTGCGGCCACCAGGTCCATTTTTAAGCTGATCTTGTTCCAATGGACTGCAAATGTCTGCCGCCACCTGAACCTCCTGAGATGCTGGTTTTCAGACAAGTCAAGGAAGCTTATCCTCTACCTGTAGACCTTACTGGGTAAGGCCTCCTGCGAGCTGCACCTCTCTGCTGATGATCTTCTCGCTCCTGTGGAGTTGCAGGTCTGTGGGAAGAGGGTTTCATACTGGAGCAAGTCTCGTTGCTACAGCAATAATACCTGCTGTTGTTGCAGGTATTATTGTTCCTACTACTTCTGGTCACCGTGATCTTCATTAGAGTTCCAAAATAACACAGCATAAGCTGCACCCAGGTTGATTTGATAGAACAGAGTTCCAGAGTGCAGACCGGATCCAAACCTCCAAATGTAGATAGAACATAGAACATAGAACAGTACAGCACAGAACAGGCCCTTCGGCCCTCGATGTTGTGCCGAGCAATGATCACCCTACTCAAACCCACGTATCCACCCTATACCCGTAACCCAACAACCCCCCCTTAACCTTACTTACTGAGGACACTACGGGCAATTTAGCGTGCCCAATCCACCTAACCTGCACATCTTTGGACTGTGGGAGGAAACCGGAGCACCTGGAGGAAACCCACGCACACACGGGGAGGATGTGCAGACTCCACACAGACAGTGACCCAGCCGGGAATCGAACCTGGGACCCTGGAGCTGTGAAGCATTTATGCTAACCACCATGCTACCGTGCTGCCCCTTATTGACAGATGACCTGTCCAAACTGTGTAAAGTACTGACCAGCATGACCTCCCAGAACAAGTAATGCCAACAAACACTTTCGCACAAGCACGTAAGAGGCAGGCGGGAGAATTTATTGCAGTCTTTCCTGCTATGGATTCAGCCACCTCAATTGTCGCGGTCTTCTCACCTTGCTCTCACCTGCACATTCCAGGAAACCTGGAAGCCATGGAGCCAATGTCAAACTTCAGTATCGCTCTAATTGAGTGTTTGAAATATTCAAGAATGAGTAACACATTCAAATTGATAGCCCGCCTCTCCCCAGGCATTACGCACATGCAACGTAACCAAATGGATTGAATGCGGAGGTCAGGAGTTGGAAGCAGTCACCCAACACCCTGCATTTTACCTTGTTTTTACCTCCGAGCTGCACCCAACACACATGTTCATCCACCTTAGAAATTCCCCTCTGTGACAGTGTTAATAGCGGAGGAAGAGGATAATAGCACAGACAAGAGCAAAATGTACAAAGAGACATTGTAAGAGGGCAAAATTGTGGCACATGGATAGCAAAGCAGATAACATGCAATTTGAAACAGAAAGGGAAAGGTGCAAGTGGTTTCTAAATGATGACAACCAAACAGTGGAGGCCCAAAGAGATTTGGACAGTAGCATTGTGGTACTGCTACTGGACTAGAAACCTAGAGACTCCAAATCCCATCACAGTAGCTCGTGGAAGTTAAATTCAATTATTTGATCAATGTGGAATAAAATGTGTATTTCATTAATAAAGATCGAATTATCTAAACAATTTATACTGCATGGTATGCAATAATTCATAAATTGTGATCTTTTGAAATTTGGTATTCTTGCATTTGTCCTGATGTTTACAAAATGAAAACAGGTCTATCTTTTCAGCAACAAAATATAGTGATCAGGTACAAAAATAATCAAAAAGGCTAATGTAATATTAGCCTTCGTGACAATGGAAGGGGATATTCAGTCCACGTTCGCAGTCAGGGAGAACATCGCGCGGGCGGAAAATCGAGAGAGAATAGTGTTTCCTGATTATACATGTCCCTCGCCGGTGATGTCATGAGGTGCACACCCACAGAGGACAAGAACCTTGCGTTAATGGATTTTAATACATTTGAATATGCCGCATGAAACCTTCATTGAATATTCAAACCTCGCCAACGTAATATCACATCAACACGGTTTACAACAGCCATTTAAAATCTAGATTCAGTGGAGAAAATCTACCCTGGGACGCAAAGATAAGTATAGCCCCCGGGAGAGAGGGACATGCCCGGGCAATGCCATGGCACAAGTTGGCACTGCCAGATTGGTACTGTGTCAGGGGAAGAGGGATCCCTATATAATTGTGGGAGTGGGGGGGGTGGGGGCGAAGAGAGAGCTGATGTTCAGTTCTGATCTGGGCGCCCTTTAAAGATGGCGCCCTGATCTCTATGGAGCCGGGCTTGCAGGCTCCATCAGGTATGCCCTGCCACGGTGACGTTGAAACTCCCACCTACTCATTTTTTTTTCCCCAGAGAGACTCCAGGTCTGGAGTGAAAAACTGGTCTGTACAGCTGGAGAGCTACACACCCATTTTCAGTCAGAGACTTTGGAAAAACATAACTTGTAAAGGAAAGTTTTGTTACAGCTATATAAGCTTAGTTAAGAGCACAGTTTGGGTGCTGCACAGTTCTGGGCCCTCAGAACGGCCTTGAAAGTAATGCAGCACAGATTTTCCAGAATATTACCAGTGTCATGATAGGGCGATATTACGATCTTGGTTCCAGAAATGGGGTCCAAGATTTAGCAGGCAATTTAGGGGTTAAACAGAGGGAAAAGAAGGCTAGCAGCAGAGTCAGAGGAATACAGCCACAGCCAGTATTCCCTTGTCACATTCAGACTTAACTCACTAGTGAGAATACACAGGATGCTCTGATTCAGCCAGGATGATCCACCCAAGATCCATTGTCATTTAGAACAATCTGCTCCGGGGGGGGGGGGGGGGGGGGGGGGGGGGCTACCAGCCAGGCAGCTCCAGATCTAGCTGCCGATTCAGCCCGGAGCATTGCCGGGTCCATGGCCATGCATGCGCACGGTGGCGGCCTGCAGCGGCCACGCTGGGCCTCATGGCAGACGCAGCTCGCGGATCCGGCCCACAAAATATAGTCCCCCCCTTCGGCCGGCTCACGTGCCCCGTGCCCCCACCCCCTCCCCCCCCGAATAATGCCCCTCCCTGCCCGCAGATCGGCCCTCCCCTGACTGTGGCGGCACTGGACTGAGTCCGCAGTCACCATGCTGAGTTCCCGACGGGTGAGACCACACGCGTCCCACGCCGTTGGGAACTCGGCCGGTCGGGGACGGAGCATTCGGAGCATTGAGTGGCGGGCCTCAGCCAACATTCGAAGACCGTGGATGCAGCGCATGGCGTACTAGAGTACACTGCTTTTCAGGGGGTGGAGTACCGCGAAAGCGGCGCTGCCCCTGATTTTGTCATCGGAGATTCTCCACCCCATCGCCGATTGCGATTTAGGCATCGGTGATTGGTTACATTATGAGGAAAAGGTTACATGAACTAAGTTGAGTTCGATGAATGAGGAATGGCATGGAGTGACTGTACTGAAATGTTTAGTACTTTGAAAGGAATTGATAGGGTAGATAGAAAGAAATATTTTCTGCTGATGGGAAGTGTAGAACAAGAGGACATGACTTGAAAATCGGAGCTCGTTCACCGAGAAGAGAAGCTAGGAACCCTTACAACCCATTCAGTCCTTACAGTGCAGAAGGGGCCATTCAGCCCATTAAATATGCACCAACCCTCCAAAATGGGCAGCACGGTAGCACAGTGGTTAGCGCTGTGTCTTCATAGCTCCAGGGTCCCAGGTTTGATTCCCGGCTTGGGTCATTGGCTATGCGGAGTCTGCACATTCTCCCCGTGTCTGCGTGGGTTTTCCCCTGGTGCTCCAGTTTCATCCCACAAGTCCCGAAAGACATGTTGTTTGGTGAATTGGACATTCTGAATTCTCCCTCTGTGTACCAGAACAGGAGCTGGAATGTGGCGACTAGGGGCTTTTCACAGTAACTTAATTGCAGTGTTAATGTAAGCCTACTTGTGACTATAAAGATTATTATAAAAAAAAGAAGACTCTATCCAGGCCCACTCCCCCTGTCATTTCGCCATAACCCCACATATTGACCTTGGCTAATCCACCTAACCTGCACACCTTTGGACTGGGGGAGGGAACCGGAGCACCTGGGGGAAACTCACGCAGACACGGGGAGAACGTGCAAACTCCACACAGACAGTCATCCAAGGCCAGAATTGAATCCGGGTCCCAATCTGTGAAGCAGGAGTGCTAACCACTGTGCCACTGTGCCGCCCTTCTTCATGCAAAAACTAGTATGAGAGTGGCCAATTCTAGCTCAATTAATAATTTTTAATCTGAGATTGATAGGCATTTTCCAGCAAAGGGCAATAAAAGAGCCAACGCTAGCAGGTGGAATTAAATACAAGTCAGCCATAATTTCATCCAGAACAGACTTGAGCTGTTGAACGGCTTACTATACTCATGTTACACTTTATCGAGCCCATGCTATCAGCGCCGGCCCTAGGGTTGCTGGCGCCTGGGCAAGCTGAACTTCGGCGCCCTTGGGGGGGGCCGAGGGGGAGGCGGGGCCGAGGGGGGGGGGGCGGGGCCAAGGGGGGCGGGCGGGGCTGAGGGGGGGGGCCGAGGGGGGTGCGGGGGGGCGGACCCGAGAGGGGGGGCGGACCTGAGAGAGGGGGGCGGGGTCCCGAGAGGGGGGGTCGGGGGACCCGAGGGGGGGCGGGGGACCCGAGGGTGGGGCGGACCCGCGGGGGGGGCAGGGGGGCGGACCCGGGGGGGAGGGGGGGGCGGACCCGCGGAGGGAGCGGACCGAGGGGGGGGCGGACCGAGGGGGGGGGGGGCGGAACGAGGGGGGGGGGGCGGACCGAGAGGGGGGGGGTGGACCGAGGGGGGAGGCGGACCGAGAGGGGGGGGTGGACCGAGGGGGGGGGGGCGGACCGAGGAGGGGAGCGGACCGAGGGGGGGGGGCGGACCGAGGGGGGGGGCGGACCGCGGCGGAGGGCGGCCACCGCGCATGCGCTGGTTGGCACCGGCCCAACTGCGCATGCGCGGGACCCGAGTCTCTGGCGCCCCCTAGCACATGGCGCCCCGGGCGACTGCCCGAGTTGCCGGTGCCTTGAGCCGGCCCTGCATGCTATACCTGGCCTGGGAGTATTTGATGAGATAGTTCAAATTAAGCTATAATCTGTATCTAACATATGCTGTTGTTATTCTGGGGATGTTTACTTTAAAGTAAAGTGACCATAATCCCAGATGATCAAGACTGCTTTCCCCTTTGTAGGGGAGAGCTGACTGACGATGATTTAACCTGAGGATAGTGCAGGAATTGAACCCACACTGTTGGCCTTACTTGACATACCCAAACTAGTTGAGCAGCCAAGTGAGCTAAACCGACCCAAGAGTTGAGGAAGCTTTACTCTGTAATTTGTGCTGTAGTTGTCCTGGCAGTACATAATGTGACAGTGTAGAGGCTTTCCATTAAACAGCTGCACCTGACCAGGTAGCTTTTGACAGCATAGTATAGAAGTTTTCCTTAGTATCGATACAATGGGCTTGATTCTCGGGAAAGATTTTGAAGTGTGGTAGCGAGCGGGAATTGCCGCGAGCTTCCCAGTGCTCAGCCCAGCCAGGCCGTCAGCGTAATACAACATTAATTGGTCAATTTAAGGAGGCCCCCACAGGCTTCATGCCACAAGTGAAGGCTTACCAACCAATTCGCCGAGACCGCGCTCGGCAGCCACCCACTAACAAGGTCGGGCAGCACTTCAACAGCTCTTGCACAGCCCAGCTTCACTCAGCTCACAGGCATGGAACCCAAGACCAGCCCCAAGATCTGGAGATGCACACCAGGGGAGGCTCTGAGAAGCGGTCAAGGCCAGGAGGGATTTCCTGTTCCCCCGAGGGTCCCAGAGGGTGAGCCTCAGGGTAGCCATTGCTGCCTGGGATGAGTGGCAGTGATCATCTGCTCGGGACATTGCTGCCTGGGATGAGTGGCAGTGATCATCTGCTCGGGACACCAGGAGGACAAGCCTCCAGTGTCTCATGAAGGTCAACGACATACACCGGGCCGCATGTGTGATTTGGCACCCCTTCAAAACCTTTCCACCCCCACAAGAACCCCTCCCCCAATCCTTCCTTCACCGGTCGGTGGGGCAGACAGGTAGGAACTACGGTTGCCCCGAAATGGGTACACACAATCCAGGGATTGGCATGGAGAACATAGAACAGCATACAGTGCAGAATGAGGCCATTTGGCCCATCGAGTCTACACCGACCCACTTAAGCCTTCACTTCCACCCTATCCCCGTAACTCAATAACCCCTCCTAACCTTTTTGGCCACTAAGGGCTATTTAGCATGGCCAATCCACCTAACCTACACGTCTTTGGACTGTGGGAGGAAACCGGAGCCCCCGGAGGAATCCCACATAGACACGGGGAGAACGTGCAGACTCCACACAGACAGTGACCTAGCGGGGAATCGAACCTGGGACCCTGGCGCTGTGAAGCCACAGTGCTATCCACTTGTGCTACCGTGCTGCCCTCGTACCCACATACGGTTGCCCCTCCCCGAACTCCCCAGTCCCAATACCCCACCAACCACCCGTGGTTACCCAACCAGGGCTGCACTCCCCCCCCCCCCCTCCTCCATTGACCCCCACCCTGCTCCGAGCATAGGGGCACCAAGCTCAGTGCTCTCGGGCTCATTGCCTTGAGCAAAGATGGCTACTTACCTTCGAGGGTCCCTGCAGAAACCCTTCTGCCAGATTCACATTTTTCAAAAGGAGTACTAATTAGAGCCAGTGTGTGCACTAGCTGGGGAGGTGGCTAAATGTCGGGAGGTATTTGGATATGGAATGGCTCCCATTAACTGCATAGAAATAGGGCTTAAGTGGTGATTATTGGTTTCGCACCACGCTTCGGCGGGATCCCGATTTCGTCTATGGAGTTGCCGGTTGCATCAAACGGTTCGGCACCCGGGCGGTTCTCATTTTTCGCCTCTCCCGCTATTCACGGCCTTGTCGTGCTCTCGCTCGAGCAAGACAAGGCCACTGAAATGCACCCTTTACTATTTAACCCGTGCTATGTCTGCTATAAAAGTGTTTACTGGGACATTGTAGAAGAAATTGCTACCTGTACCTAACCTGAGCTGTTGATGCTGCCACGGCAGCAAAGAATGAAAATTGGTTCCCAATGAGGGAGATTGTTGAAAAATACTGCACTTACACTGAAACCAGTGTGGAGCTATGGTTGTGTTTGTTTGATTTTAAATATCCTTAAACAGGATCTGCCTACAGGAGCTGTTTACTGAATTGGCACGATGTGAAACAAGCCAAATATCATAACAAAGCCACATTCCATGGAGGGCAAGTACACTCTGTTTGTTCTTCAGATAACAGAGGAAACTTTTCTTGCACAAGCTGCTGAAGGGCTGTTACGCTTTTTGATTTTAATCCGCTAGCCTCCAGACTTTCATCAGAGGAATTGACATATGGAGATTCAATGTTCTGTGATGCCCAAATGAGGACTCAGACCCTGAATTCCGTACTGAGTTTCTGGTCTGAATCAATCTGGTGCCAGACGTGGCTCTGTGGTAGCATTCCCCCCTCTGACTCAGGAGGCCAATCTGTTGGTAGTTTCAAAATCAATAGTTATAATGTGACTATCATTCTGTAGTTTGAATTAATATCCTTTTAAGCATTTTGTGCTAAATTGACAAACGCCATTTAGAAACAAGCTAAGCCTGTATTGGTGGTAACCAGTTAGATTAGTTAAGCAGATAACCTTAATTGTAAAAGCATTAAAGGATAATTAGTTAATAGATATATTAGGAAGGCTGGAAATGTAACCTGGTCCCACCTCCACAACCCAAAGATGTGCAAGGTAGGTGGATTGGCTACGCTGAATCACACCTTACTTGGAAAAAATTAAACAAAAAATAGCAAAATGTAACATGTATCACAGAATTTACAGTGCAGAAGGAGACCATTGGGCCCATCAGGTCTGCATCAGCCCTTGGAAAGGGCACATCACTTAAGCCCACACTTCCAACCCAGCACCGTAACACAGCAACCCCAACCTTTTTGGACACTAAGGGACAATTTAGCATGGCCATTCCACCTAACCTGCACATCTTTCGACTGGGAGGAAACCAGAGCACCCGGAGGAAACCCACGCAGGCCCGGGAGAGCTCCAGGGTCGCAGGTTCAATTCCGGCTTGGGTCACTGTCTGTGCGGAGTCTGCATGTTCTCCCCGTGTCTGCGTGGTGCTCCGGTTTCCTCCCACAAGTCCCGAAAAGCATGCTGCTAGGTAATTTGGACATTCTGAATTCTCCCTCTGTGTACCCGAACAGGCGCCAGAATGTGGCGACTAGGAGATTTTCACAGTAACTTCATTGCAGTGTTAATGTAAGCCTAGGTCTGAGAAGGGTGGTGAGAAGTCTGTTCAATTGTTAAGATTAAGCTTTCACCTCGTACCGTTAATTTACACTTTCTGACTTGTCACCCTTTTAACAGTTAAGAAACTTTCTGAAATCAACATTTAAAATGTTCCATTTTGCCATGTGGTTACGTCTCTTGAACCTGATTCCCGGTGGCGGATGTGAGGGGAGAGAATGCACAGGGAGACGCTCCGACCCCACCCCGACCTGTGTAGCTCGATAACAGCAGCGTTAACCATGAAAAGTTTAAAAAATCACTGGGGGAACAGTACAGCAACGAAGAATGCCTATAAATAACAAAAATAGGAGAGTGGGGAGCGAGTGTGTTTGTCAGATTCGGAAGCTTCCCTGGAATCGACGGGGAAGTAAATGGCGGCAGCAAGCATCCTTTCTCCACAGGCGTGGCCATCAGCCAAGGATATCAGCTGCATCGTGGCGCTGAACTGAATAAATACCAACCGAATCTGGCCGGAGAAGGGAAAGGGTCAGTAGATGAGTCTCTCAACCAAATAGCAAGTCAATTGGAAGGGACGAACAAAATTATGGAGGCACGAGGCAGCATGCTCAGAAATATGGAGGAGATCCTCTCCAACCTCAACCAGTGCCTCGCGGCACTCAAAAGAAATTTGTCTTTGGTCCTGGAAGCAAACAAGTATTTGACAAATAAAGTAAACGACCTGGAAAACAGGTCTCAAAGACAAAACATCCGCATCGGAATTTGCCGGAGGGGATGGTGGGGGGGGGGGGGGGGGGGGGGGGGGACGACACTCCCACAGAATTCAGAATTCATAGCCAACATGCTGTTCAAGATGGTTTGCGAGAATGATCTCAAATCCCCTCCGGAATTAGATCAGGCTCATCGTGTACTGCGACTGGGATCTTGTGCAGAGGAGCCCCCACGAGCAATGATCATAGATCGTAGAATTTACAGTGCAGAAGGAGGCCATTCGGCCCATCAAGTTAACACCGGCTCCCTGAAAGAGCACCCTACCCAAGCCCACACCCTCACCCCATCCCCATAACCCAGCCATCCCACCCAACATTAAGGGCAATTTTGATCGTAAGGCTCCACAATTTTAAGGAAAAGGAGCAGATCCTGCGGTGGTCAGGGAGCACCAGAATGTTAAATGGGAGGGTCACTCGATCCGGCTACACAAGGACCCTAGCGCAGAGATGGCAAAGCAAAAGAGCAGCATTTAAGAAGGGTATCCGATTTGGGCTACTACACCCGGCCCATCTTCGAGTTTCTGTCAAGGGAAAGGGTCACTTCTTTAATACCCCAGATGATGCAAACATTTTTGTGAGGAAACTTGGTTTGAACTCTGTGTAAACCCCTCTCTACTTTTGTCTAAGCATTAAGTTGCTGTACATTTGGAAATTAAATACTTTTTCTGTGTGGTTGGTTTATAGTAAAATGTTATTAATGATGTGTTTTTTTTATGCTAGTGCTGTCTATACTGCTCTTACTGTACCATCGCTATCACTGAGTTGCTATAACATGAATTTCTTAATTCCCTCTGAGGGGAACTTAGATTATAGTGTTAGGGAGTTCAGGTTTTATACAGATTTAATGTTTTGTTGGGGGTTGTTGGGTTTGGAGGGATTGGGGGAGGGAGGGGGTGAATGTTGGCTGTTTAACGCTGTCCATTAATGTTTGGTCTTTGGATCGGGCCAGGCCGCTGGTTCGCTTCACCGTGACTTTACAGGATTACAGATGTAATGGCTGAGCTTGGTGGAAGAAAGCGGTAGAGGTTCTCCTTTCTGCCTTATAACCTGGAATGTGAGGGTTTGAATGGACCTGTGAAGCGGGCAAGGGTTTTAAATAAATAAAATATTTGCACATTTGAAGGGCCTAGATCTGGGTGTCGTGTTCCTACAGGAGACCCGCTTAAGGGTAAAGACAAGGTAAGGTTTCACAAAAATTGGGTGGGACAAGTCTTCCGCTCAGTTTTTAATGGTAGGGCTAGAGGCACGGCAGTACTAATCCACAAAAAAGTGCAATTTATTCCCTCCCGGATGATGGATGACTCCAATGGGCATTACATTATTGTCTGTGGTTCACTGGAATACACTCCGGTTATTTTGGTGAATATTTATACTCCCAAGAGGTTCATAAACTCCCTACATCTTCCTCGACTTGGACACACATCGGATGATCCTAGGAGGAGACTTAAACTGTGTCTTGGACCTAAATTGGACTGCTCAATGTCAAAATCCTGGCCCCCAAACTGGGATGTCCAGGGTATTGACCTCTTTCATAGATAATATTGGAGGGGTCGACCCGTGGCGTTTTCCGCATCCAAACAGTAAAGAATTTTCCTTTTTTTTGCATGTTCACCGCGCCTACTCCCAAATTGATTTTTTTGTTGTTGACAAATCCCTCCTCCTCTCAGTGAGAGCAGCCGATTACTCGGCAATTGTCATCTTGGATCATGCCCTTCATTTTCCTGAATTTTGCTTTGATTTTGGCCCCCCTAAGCACCCGCCCTTAGTCGAGACACCACTTCACTGTCTGATGACAAATTTTGTGAGCAATTGTCTGCTGCTAAAGAAGACTTTGTCAAGCTCTACAAAACAGTCAATTTTTTCTTCAGCGATCCGGGAAACCCTGAAGGCCGTCATAAGGGGGCCGTCATATAAAGCTCACATTGTGAAAAAGGAGAGAGTGGAACAACAAAGGTTGGTGGACTCCATCTTGGAGACTGATCGCCAATAATCATTTGCCCTGACTCCGAAACTACTGATGCTTAGAAAAACTTGCAACTTCAATTTGACTTGATCCTTACGAATAAAGTAGTGCATCGGTTACAACATTCTAGGGGCACCTTCTATGAACATGAGGTTGTCTTCTTGCACATCAACTCAAGAAGCAGGCTACCGCCCGAAAAATCCCTTGGATTTGGAGCAAAGAAAGTAACCTAGTTTCAACCTCTCACCAGGTTACTGAAATGAAATGAAAATCACTTATTGTCACAAGTAGGCTTCAATGAAGTTACGGTGAAAAGCCCCTGATTGCCACTTTCCGGCGCCTGTTCGGGGAGGCTGGTACGGAAATTGAACCAGCGCTGCTGGCCTGCCTTGGTCTGCTTTGCAAACCAGCTTGCAATTTAGCCCACTGTGCTAAACCAGTCCCTGTTAATGCAACTTTCAGTACGTTCTATCATGAGCTATATGAGTCACCGCTTCCTCCAGACACCTTAGATATGATGAGGTTTCTAGATGGTTTACACATACCGACCATCGAGGAAGGCAGGAAACGGGATCTGGAATTCCCCCTTTAGCGTTGTGTGCAATCTGGCAAAGACCCCAGCCCAACCAGCTTCCCTTCCAAATTTTATACGAGGTTCTCAGAGAAACTAATACTCTTATTTTTGGACATCAATTATTCATTGTCCAGGGGATCACTACCACCGACACTTGCCCAAGCCACAATCTTGGTGCTCCTGAAAGAGGGTAAGCACCCAGTAGTTGTGGGTCTTATTGAACCATTTCACTCCTTAACACTGATGTTAAGCTACTAACAAAGTCATGGCAACCTGGGTGGAACCCTATCTCCCAACTATGATATTAGAGAATCAGACATACTGTATCAAAGGTAGACAGTTATGAGCCAATGTCCAACATCTCTTGAACACTGTCCTTTCCCCCTCATCTGCTTGAGAACCTGAAGTTATAGTATCCTTGGATGGAAAAAGAATTTAATAGGGTGGAATTGAACCACTTTTTTGAGATCTTGGATAGATTCGGATTTGGCCCTAAATTCTCCTCCTGTGTTTGTCTGATGTACAATGCCCCGAAAGCCAACATCCGCACAAATATGACCTCCTCCGAATATTTTCCACTAGGCAGGAGCACTAGACAGGCTTCCCCCTTTCTCCACTGCTTTTTGCGATGGTCATTGAATGTTTGCCGATGGCGTTGTGATCATCTGAGGGGTAAAGGAGAATACACCAGGAGAGGGAGGAGCAGCAGATTTCACTATGTGTAGATGACCCACTCTTATATATTACAGATCTGACCTCCTCAATAGAAAACATCATGAAGATACTCACGTGATTTGGCACATTTTCAGGTTATAAATTAAATGTGAGTAAAAGTGAGTTTTTTCCAGTGAACCCATCGGCCACAGGGGCTCAGCTTGGTTCGCTATCAATTTGCCTCTTGACCTCTAATTTCCAATATCTAGGGATCTGCGTAGCCCATAACTGGGCTTTACTCGACAAACTGAACTTTTCAAGTCTCATTGGTAAGATCAAAATGGATTTACAGAGGTGCAATAATCTCCCTCTGACTCTGACAGGCAGGATCCAAACTATTAAGATGAATGCCCGACCAAGGTTTTTATTCTTTTTTCAATGTATCCCCATTTTATTATCCAAAGCATTTTTTATTACAGTTAACAAATTAATATCAGCGTTTATCTGGGCAGGTAGGAGTCCCAGAGTCCACAGTGCTCTGCCTCAGAGGGACAGAAGATCGGAAGGTTTAGCATTCCCAAATCTCCTGTTTTATTACTGGGCTGCCAATGTACAGAAAATCCTGCAATGCTCAGTGACCCGAAATTGAACTGGAGTGGATGGGAGGCACGGACTGCGCCGCAGCCTCCTCCCTACACACCATAATTACCGCCCGCTGCCCTTTTACTCAGTAGGTCTTCCCGCTCTGTGGCGATTTCCTCCCTCAGGATTTGGAAACAGTTGTGGTAACACTTCAATCTTCTCTCACTGGCCTCACTTGCCCTAATATGTGATAACCACCTCTTCGTGCCTTCCAGCTTGGGCCCATTGTTTAGGCCCTGATGAACAAGGGGTTTGGTGCACTTTGGGGATTTATTTCTAGATGTAGGCTTTGCCAGCCTTGAAGAACTCACAGACAGATACAAACTGACTAATCCCAAAATTTTTGGTAACTTTCAAATTTGGGATTTCACACATAAGTTCTTTTCCTCCTTCCCCTTGGCCCCTTCTTCTTCCGAGCTGGAAAAGTTATTGGCCTTAGCACAGCAGGGGAGAGGGTCAATTTCAAATCTGTACGACCTCATTCTATCTTCAGATCCTGCCCCTTTGGATAGAGCATATGAGAAACAGGTGGAGGAGCTTGGCTCTGGACTTACTGAGATGGTTTGGAGGGAAGCCCGCTACAGGGTGAATTCCACTTCATCATGTTTGATTCAGTTCAAAGTGCTACATAGAACATATTGGACAAAGGCAAGGAAGAGAGGATTCTTTTGAGACGTGGAGAACAAGTGTGACTGCTGTTCACTTACACCAGCTAACCACACCCATGCATTTTGATCTTATCCTAAGCTTGCTAGATACTGGGTTTCCTTTTTTGAACAACATCCAAGATTTTGCAGATAACCCTAGAACCTTGCCCACTGATTGCAATATTTGGGGATTCGGACTCCCTGTCTTTCTACTCGGGAGCAAGGACGTAGGTCTTGTCTTCACTTTCTTAATAGCCAGGAGGCGAATATTACTCAACTGGAGATCTCCCTCATCACCCAAGGCATCCGCATGGGTGCAAGATATGATATCGGTCTTGCATCTGGAAAAGCTCAAGTACACCATCAGAGGTGGGGTGGTTCTACCAAAGACGGTAGCCATTCATATCTTTCTTTAAGAATCTAGACACTTTCGAGGGTTGAGGGGGCTTGAGTTAGTTTGGGTTAGTTTAGTTAATAAGGGCTCCTTGTTCTATTGCACTCGTTAATAACCTTCCTACTTTTGATTCATTTTTTAAATGTAATACATATTATGTGTATATCTTTGTCTGTATGTATATTACTATTTGTATTTGATAATTCAATAAAATGTTCAATTTTAAAAAGTCTCTAGAACCTGTTGTAATTTACAATTGGTGGGGTTATTCAAAACAAGTGAACCCCATAAATCTTAGTTCAAATAAATCAAAGTTGTTACAATACGTTCAAAACCTACTTCAGAGGCTTGAGTGCTTTGCATGTTGATGCACCCTTCTGCATTGGCGTATTTAATTTGCATTGAAGGAGATGTCAGATGTGCCTGAGCTGTAGCACTACAATCTCTGTGTTGGAAAATCATGGGTTCGCATCACACTCGATAAACTTCAGCACATAATCTAGGTTGACACTCCAGTCATGAGGGAGTGAGACATTAAACCAAGGCCCTGTTTGCCCTCTGATATGATATGAATGCAAAAGATCCCATGGCACTATTTAGCAGAAGACCTGGGAAGTATTTATCTCTCAGCATTACTATGGTCCCTATCACATTGCTGTTTGCGGAACCTTGACAGATACAAATTGGCTGCCACATTTCCTAGGTTATAACAGTTCAAAAGTTCATAATTGGGCATAAAGCAATTTTTGGCATCGTAAGGTCATGAATTGTGCAGTATAAATTGAATTTCTTTCTTTAGATTAGAGAGTGAACATTTGGGCTGGATTTTCATGAAGTAGTTGGGAAACATCCTGACTTTGCAACCCTGTCTCCTTCAAACCACTGTATTTTCACTCCATTGCTCCATCGATGGGTCCATCACTCTGAAAGCAGGCTCGAGGCAGCTATAAAACTGGCAGATAGCAACGCCGGCAGGCTGGAACACTCTACTCCATTTCCTGGCACATCAGTCTAGTTGCAATGATGAATGTCACACCCTTAAATCCTCATCCGCAAAAAACTACATGACCCTATCATACTCCTGTTCCACTTCCATCTCCCCCTCATACCCTCTCATGCCCCCTCACATCCCATGGTACCTCTATGCCCCCCGCTTCCCCCCCATGTATTCTCCACAGCCACTCACCCTGTTGGGCCAACTTCAGTGACATATTTGAAAATTGACATTAACCAAAATACACTTCTACCAATCTAATAGAGCTGTCATTCAAACACACTGCATATTGAAAAAACTCTCTTTAAAAAAAAACTACTAAAAAAAGAATCCCCTCAGGTGCCTAATCCCCCTGCTGAGATAAGTGATTCTGTCGCATTTGAAACACGACGAAGCATTCACGATGGGCTCAGTTGTCATTGCAAACCATTGTGAATCACAGACAATGAAGCCAATTTAAATAACAAAAATAGATGGCCCCCTACTTCCTAAGCTACACCAGATGGCCTGTCAATTAATGCACAGCAGAACAGATGACTGTTTTTTTCGAAGGGAAAGCTCCAGAGATATTTGTTTTCAAATTTTAAAGGACTGTGAACATTTAAATCATTTCAGATCATGATACTCAGAAGTTCCCAAACACTGTTTTCTTATATTTTGAATGAAAAATATAGTTTTCTAAATTGACAAAGTGCTTTAATACATCTCAACACTTATTCAATGCTGAACAACTTATCTTTGCAGGACAGAGCCCTACAACCAATCACTGGAGTAAAAATACACCCAACTTACAATGCAACATCTAATTACTGAAGTTGGAATAACAGTTTCTCTTTGTGAGATAGGTGGCCCCATTAAGGGGTGATCCTTCATGGGTCACGTGATCCACCCAGAACCTATGGGGACAGAGCACGCAAACCTGGGTCTTTCAGGTGCCAACATGCTGAAGTCAGGCATGTACCATGCCATGAGTAAATTACGGAGAGCAGAAATGGTTCAAATGGTAAATCTACATGATTATCATTGATTATAGGGCTTGCCGTGGATAAAGTTGCAGCAGCCCATGGCTCCTCCCAGAGTTCCAATCCGGATTCTGTCCACTAAGGGGAACAAAGGACGTGATATTTACTATACAGCAAATACAAGAAAAATACAGGGAACAGCACTAACCCTTATACATGGCCTTCTTTGACCTCACAAAGACCTTCAAAACTGTCAAACATGAGCGTAAAGAGACCATCTACTTCTGTTTCAGTTTCCCCCCCCCAAAGGTTTGTTACCATCCTCCGCCTGCTTCATGATGACATGCAAACCATGGCACTGACTAATGGATCTACCACAGACACAATCCATGTTCAGACTTTGTTTAAGCAAGGCCGTGGCATCACACTGATGCTCTTCTCAGTATTCCTTGCTGCGATGTTCCATCTCGCCCTCAGCAAATTACCCGCTGGAGTGGAGCTAAACTACAGAGCAAATAGGAATCTGTTCAACCTACGGCGCCTGCAGGCCAGATCCAAGATCATCCCATCCTCTGTCATTGAACTACAGTATACAGGCAATACTTATATCTGCATACACTCGGAGGCCGAGCTCCAAGCTATCGTCAACACCGTCACCAAAGTATATGTGAGCTTGGCCTTATACTAAATATTCATAAGACAAAGGTCCTCTACCAACCTACCCCGTCACAGCACTGACCCAGTTATTAAAATCCACGACAAGGCCTTAGACAATGTGGGCCACTTTCCTTACATTGGAATGCTGCTGTATACAAGAGCAGACATCAACTGCAAGGTTCACTGCTGATTTCAGTGTGTCAGCTCAGCCTTAGTTGCCTGAGGAAGAGAGTGTTTGAAGCCCAGGACCTCAGATACGGCACCAAGCTCATGGTCTACAGACCAGCAGTGATACCCACCCTCCCATATAGCATAGAGATATGCACTATGTGCAGCAGGCTCCTCAAACCCAGGATAACTACCACCAATGCTGCCTCTGCAAGATCCAGCAAGTCTACTGTCAGGCTAGGCATACTACTGTCAGCGTTCTCACTCAGGCCAATATTCCCAGCATTGGCCACACTCGGTCAGCTCTGCTGGGTGGGCCACATCATCCACCTGACACGAGCGCTCTACTCAGAACTGTGACATAGCAAGCAAGCCCCCGGAGCGCAGAGGAAATACTGCAAGGACACCCTCAAAATCTCCTTGAAAATCTACAACATCCCCACTGACACCTGGGAACCCCGGGCCAAGGACCGCCCGAAATGGAGAAAAACATACGGGATAGAGTTGAAACCTCACGCTCGATCGCTGAGAACAAACTGAAGACAACCATTGACTGTGAAAGGAACACAAGACAACCCGGACATGCCACCCATGTGGCAGACATTGTAGATCTTGAATTGACTCCTCAGTTACCTAAGAATTCAATTTAGCGTGGAAGCAACTCACCCTCGCCCCAGAGGAACTGCCTATGAAGAAGAGGATCCCTCAATGAAAGCAAGATAATTCAGAATCTAGAAATCTGAAACAAAACCAGAAAATGATGGGAATATTCAGAATTCTGATGATCAGTCATCAACCTTAAATATTGGCTTTTGGCAGGATACCACCCTCCCGTTCCCCACACCTGGAGATGTATTATCAGGCATGATGACATCGGGCAGCAATCTCAATGTTATCAAACTAGTTCGGTGTAATAGAGCAGGCGGATGGACTTAGAATTCAGAGCCCAGTCCACGTTATGTCAATGTCAATTATTTGTGTAATTAAGGTTGTTAACAACACAATTGACAGTCATAATACGGTGCAAAGCTACAATATGACTTTACGGTCAAATTCACTTCATATGTAGTTTATGTTTTTTAAGGGGCAGCTTGTTAGGGCAGATTTAAAAGCTACAGCTGAGCCCTGAATCTCAGTTTAGCGTTTAGTAGATTTGTTACTGCTGAGAGTGCTTATTTGAATGGGCAGACTATCCATTTAAAAGTCAAATGAGTTAAAGGCCATTTATCGCTCAACTGAGTACTACAGTGCAGAAGGAGGCCATTCGGCCCATTGAGTGTCTGCACCGACACTCCAAGAGAGCACCCTGCATATGCCCACTCCAAGCCCTATCCCTGTAATCCCATAGCCCCACCCAACCTGCATATCTTTGGGCCTAACTGATGGTTTGAACATTTTAAACTTTAATTTCATAATGCAAATAGGCATACTTAAGTCCCTTGAGGAATTTAAGGAAGGAAGATAGCTTGTCTTCTACTTTTATTCAGGCTCTGGTTTTTTCAATCGACTTTTCTTTATGTCATATCATTTTCTACACCAGTGATATTCTCAGTAGAGAAGTGGCGACGATACAAGCATAAGTACACTTCAGGAAATTCAAGTCCTATATGCCAAAATGGTGGCCAGCCTCCTCCACCAAAGTCACACAAACATCAGTGAGATGAACCTGTTTTTTCATGGTATTGCTTGAGGTCGGAATGTTTGCCAGGACACCTGGATAGCATTCATTGAACAGTCATAGAATCCCTACAGTGCAGAAGGAGGCTGTTCAGTCCATTGAGTACGCACCGGCACTCCGAAAGAGCACCGTACCTAGGCCCAATCACCCACCCTCTCCCCGTAACCCCACCCAACTTTTGGACACTAACGGGCTATTTTAGTATGGCCAGTCCACCCAACCTACATATCTTTTGACTGTGAGGCAGAACGTGCAAACTCCACACAGACTGTCACCCAAGGTTGAAACTTAACCCGGGTCTCTGACATTGTGAGGCAGCAGTGCTAACTACTGTGCCATCGTGTCGCCCTTGTCAAAGCATCGTTCATATCTCAGAATAAGAAGACTGGGATTGGGTTAAACATTTCTGCTTATCTGCCAGGATGGCACGCGACTGTCTGTAGATAATGGACGGGATTCTCTCAGCCCAGGCCGGGCCGGAGCATCGCCGAGACAAATTGCACGATGCCACCCTGACGCCGGTCCACCGATTCTGCGGAGAGCGGAGGATTGGCGCTATCGGCGCCGGCGGGTCGGCATGGCCCCCCCCCCCCAACCCCCGGGCGATTCTCCGCCCAGGATGGGCCGCGCGGCCGTGCAAAAAATCCGAGTCCCGCCGGCGCCGTCCACGTGTGGTCTTACCCGGCGAGACCTCGGCGTGCATCCATCCGGGGGCGGCATGGTTGGGGGGGGGTCTGACCCCGGAGAGGGCCTCCACTGTGGCCTGGCCCCCAATCAGGGCCTACCGATCGGCGGGCCGGCCTCTCTGGCTGGTGGCCTCTTTTGTTCCACGCCAGCCCCGGTAGCCCTCCGCCATGTTGCGTCAGGGCCGGCGCGGAGAAGGGAGCCACCACGCATGTGCGCATTGACGCCGGTCCCACTGCGCATGTGCAGACCCGCACGCCCATCTGACACCGGGATCGGCAGCTGAAGCGGCATGGGTCACTCCAGTGCCATGCTGGCCCCCTGTAGGGGTCAGAATTGTTGCTCCTGAGGGCATGTTGACGGCGTCGAGAAACGTGACGGTGTTTACGACAGCGTCAACATTTAGCTTCAGGATCAGAGAATCCACCCAATGATTTCAAAGCCAAGGCAGTCTGATTCAGAGAGAATGGAGAGTATCATTTAAACCTCATTGGACACAGTCAATCGTAATAGGGCAAGCTTATTGAGCCTTTCGGGCTTTCTCTGTTCTTCAAAACATCTTGTGCTTCCAAATAGCTCCCGTGCGAAGGATTTATTATCAGCTTGAAGGCATGAGTTAGCTTTAATGGAGTTCTGTCTGGGACAGGCTATACAAACAGAGTATTTATTGAGTGAGGGATCCTGAATGAAAAGTAGAAAGATTCTGATAGACATTCATTTTAAAGGATTCTGTGAGGGTGTAGATTGCAGGCATATTGCGGTAAGAAATGTCCGTGGACAGACAATAATGTGATGCCGGAAAATAGAAGCCGCGACAACTCTGGTGCAGTGGAAGGCAGCGGGCTGCACAAAATGACTGACGTCACCAGTCTGGAGGTCACGCGTCATTTCCAAGTGTCAAGCTGCCAACATTTGGCAATGAGACTCACTGGGTTTCCAAGGAATATAAACATTTGAAGTCAAAGACTCCGTTTGTGAAGAAGCCTTTTTAATACATAATTAAAAGCCAATATCAAGAGATGAGAAGGATATACATTCGAAGCTAGTGGGATTTGCTGCCCACTTCAGGACTCGGGCTTATAGTGCAACAAACCTGACTCTGGAACACTGGATTCGAAAGTACTGCCTCATTTTGTTTATATGGGAGGGATTCCCCGACACCCCCCCCCCGCATCGGAGAATCACCGGGGGGCGGCATTCATGCCGAATTCTCCGGCGCCAGTTTTCGGGTGGGGGCGGGGAACGCACCTCGCCGGTCGGGGTCTGTTGGTAGCGCCCCCCCCCCCCCCCCCCCCCCCCCGGCAATTCTCCAGGCCCCGATGGGCCGAGCGGCTGCCCGTTTCGGCAGTCCTGTCGGCGTGAAATGGACATGGTCCAGCCCGGCGAGACCTGGCTTGGGGGGCGGTTAGCGGGGTCCTCGGGGAAAGGGTGCGGGGGCACTCTGGCCCCCGGGGGGGGGGCACCCCCACGGTGGTCTCGCAGGCGAGCGAGGCCCACCGATCTGCGGGTGGGCCTGTGACGTGGGGGAACTCGTTCCCTCCGCGCCGGCCTCTGCAAGACTCCGCCATGGCCAGTGCGGAGAAGAAACCCCCTGCGCATGCGCAGGAAACACGGTGGTGGTTCTGCGCATGCGGCAACTCGTGCCAGCCGGCGGAGGCCCTTCGGCGCCGGTTGGCGCGGCGCCAGCCCCTCCAGCATCAGCCAAGCCCCCGGAAGTGTGAAGGATTACGCAATTTCCAGGCGGCCCGACGCCGGAGTGGTTCACGCCGCACTTGGCTCCGGTACGGGCCGACCCGCCAATTGCAGGATAATCCCGCCTACCTGTTTGAGCATGAACACATGAGTAAAATTAAATAACCTTCTTATAAATTTCAGTTAATTTAACAAAAAGGAAGAACTTGAAAAGCGTATTTCATGACTTTAGGGTGTTCTAAAGTGCTTTGCAGCCAATAACATATATTCACTGTTGTAATGTAGGAACTGCAAACATCAATTTGGACAGCAAGGTTCCCAAAACAGCACTATGTTGGTTACCAGATGCTGGAGGACTGAATTGGATGTTATGGGGATTGGGATGTGTGATTACTCCATGTCCATTCAGTGCAATCCACACAGCATGGTATCTTCAAACTGCTAACTCCAATCATTGCTGGGTTCAGCCAGCACTAATCACACTGAGGCCCACTGAGGTACTTTTGCTTGCACTGCTTAAAGCTAACCTTCACCTATAAAGTGTCAACATTGTCCACATTGTCTCTTACCAATTTTTACAGATGCACCATAGAAAGCATCTGTGGTAGTCGGTATTAGGGGCATTACGGTACCTAGGTTGGAGATACCTGATGCTGTAAGATCATTGGTGTTGGAGATACCTGATATTGTAAGGTCATTGGTGGAGCCTGCCTACAGTAAGGCGGAGTATAAGGGTCTGTGTTTCCTAGCTGCTGCATTTCTGTATCTGCGCTGCTGGGGGAAACATCTAGTTCAATAAAGCCTTCAATTGTCCTACAATCTCACTTCAGGAGTTATTGATTGTGCATCAGCATCCTATCTGGCTGCATCACAGCCTGGTATGGCAACTGCTTGGCCCAAGACTGTAAGAAACTACAGAGACGTGAACACAGTCTGTCATGCAAACTCGCCTTCCAACCATTGGCTTTGTCTACACCTCTCGCTGCCTTGGGAAAGCGGGCAGCATAATCAAAGACCCTTCCCACCTGGGTTATTCACACTTGCAACTTCTTCCGTCGGGCAGGAGATAAAAAAGTCTGAGAACACGCACTAACAGATTCAAAAACAGCTTCTCCCCGCTTTTACCAGATTCCTGAATGACATCTTCTCTACTGAGTAGTACTACACTCCACATGCTCACCCAATATCTGTGTCCATGTAGTTACATTGTGTGTTTATGTATGTCCTGTGTTTTTTTTCATGTATGGAATGATCTGGCTGGACTGAACGCAGAACAATACTTTCCCCTGTACCTCGGTACACGTGACAATAAAAAAAATCTAATCCAATTAAAGTGAAGAATCACTGTAGCTAATGGAGGTACTGAGGTAATTCAGTATGATACTGAGGAGCAAAAATCTGCACCAAGGTTCTCCAAAGTCGAACTAGAGACTATGTTGTGAGAGGTGGAGAGGGGGAAGCACGTGCTTTACTTGAAGGAGGACAAAGGGCCCTCCAAACACACGATGAGAAGACAATGGAAACAAATATCCATGGAGGTAAATGGCAGAATGTAGCCCGAAGGAACTGGAGGAAGTGCTATGAGAAGTATAAAGACCTCTCCCGAGGGGCCAAGATCGAAGAATGCATCTTCAAATGCCATATCCTACCTTTTAAAGGTCGCCACAGTCCCAGAGGACCATAGGTTGCTCTTCCCTTTGAAAGCTGACTGATGAGGATTTAACTGTGAAGCCACAGTGCTAATCACTATGCTACCGGGTGCTCCGGTTTCCTACCACTGTCCAAAGACGTGCAGGTTAGGTGGATTGGCCGCGCTAAAATTGCCCTTAGTGTCCAAAAAGGCTTGGAGGGGTTATTGGGATAGGTGGAAGTGAGGGCTTAAGTGGGTCGGTGCAGACGCGATGGGCCAAATGGCCTCCTTCTGCACTATATATTCCATGCTCTAACCTGAGGCTCACCATACCTTAGGAGAGAGGACAAGGTAGAGAAGGCAGAGTCTTCATGAATAAGCTCAGCTGGCACAGGAATTGAACCCATGTTGTTGGCATCACTCTATATTCACAAACCAGCTATTGAGCCAACTGAGCTGAACAGGGCCTTATCCTATCCTACCTATTACGATCCCAAACCAAACACCAACAGTGGTTAAGATGCTGGACCAAAATGCCAAAATATTAGTTTATTTGTAAGACTGTTTGGAAAGAATGATTCGCTCCAGGAGTAATTGCATAAAGAAATTAGGCTTTGGTATTTTTAAAACAAAACTTCATTATAACTACAATATTAAACTTTCTAATTCACACCTGAAAAGAACAGCTAACTTTTAAAAAATATATTTAGAGTACCCAATACTTTTTTTCCAATTAAGAGGCAATTTAGCGTGGCCAACTTACCTACCCTGTACATCATTTTGGGTTGTGGGGGTGAGACCCACACAGACAAGGGGAGAATGTGCAAACTCCACATGGAATCAAACCCCGGGTCCTCAGCTCTGTGAGGCAGCAGTGCTAAACCTTGGGCAATCGTGCCGCCCTAGCTCACAATTTATACCTTAAACACTAGTACTCAATTTCCCATTAAACGCCATAAAAAGAAGCTCTCAATCTATCTTACTGGGGGAGAATTGTGGACTCAGCATCAGGCAGATAAGAATTCAATTCCTCTCCAAAGTTTCTCCACCAACTGTATCTCTCTCCAGCTTTCTCCAAAAACCCTGCCTTTCTCCACAGCTTCACAAAATGTCTCCCTGCCTTACTTGGCTCCAGCCAGCAATGAACTCATCTCCCCAAGCTGAAAATGTTTTTATTTCTGCAGGGCTGTAACGCACATTAATTCCCCAAGGTCTTCCCCAGTCAAACCACAGTCGGTTCGCCTCGACTGAAGAATGCATTCCATTATCAATTTCACCTTATGGCTGCTGAAAACGCCGCGGCCCCGACCGTGGAGCTACTGGCGGAGAGGAAGAAGCTATAAATGGACTTTGACCTGCTCTCTATGGGGAAAGCAATGCAGCAGTTCCGCCAGATATAGGAAGCCTTCTATGAACATGGAGACAAAGCCAGCCACCTGGCTCACCAGCTGAGAAGGCAGGCAACCACGAGGGAAATAGCTCCGGTTAGGCGGAGGCTAGTCGTCACCCCGGAAAGGCTAACCGTGACCTTCTAAAGGGGAGGTGCACACCTCCGAGTACCCCAAGGAGGTGGGTAGAGGCAGCCGCCAGAACCTCAGAACACCCCGCACCGAGATTTTAGCTCTGCTTTTGCCAGTACCATCCGCCTTCGCAGATACTATCCCCTCGGTGGATAATGTTAGCAATCAGGCTCCTGGGATACCCTCTGGTGAGCACCACACACATGCTGCAGCACATCAGGTGGAGGCAGCAACTTCCGCTGGAGTGGACCGTCGGAGGGCTGGACGCCAGGAAACAGCTGTCGCCCAGACAGGTGTCACGTTTCTTGAAAAGATGATCCCATCATTGGTGCAGATACAGAAGCAGAGCCAGAATCTACAGGAGGGGCTGTCAACAACATTTTAGTGGCTGTAAGTAGAGCTGGAGGTGTCCATTCACCTTCAGGTGCAGGAGATCAGGTTGACAATGTGTGGCACTCAGGCCAACACAGAAAGGATGGCGTCCATGGTGGAAGGCCTATCTCAGACTGGCTGTTGGTCATTCTGGTGGAGTTGGAAACAAATAAGAATTACACTAGCCTGAGACTGTTCTTTTGAGTGAAGGCCCAGGGCAATAAAAGTTAAAGTGACTCCCCCATAGGAAACCTTACAACCTAGGGATTCTGACTAAATGTTACTGCCAGAAGATCCTCATTCGCGATCCAACCAGTGGTTCCAATCACTCTGCATACTGGGAGGACAGCCTCCTGCTGCAATGATGTCAACATCTGAAGCCAGGATATTCATCTTCTGTTTCATATTAATTGTCTTATTATTTTTCCCCTTCCCCCCCCCCCCCCCTCTCTGTTTGTCTGTCTTGTGCGTGTTTAGGTAGAGGGTGGGACAGTAAAAGAGGGGAGTAGTAGATTACCTAGCCATTATTCGATTATGAGTATTTCATGTCTTATCTCTAATTATTATAAATAAACTGTTGTTGCATTTCACTTCCAAATATGGTGCCTATAAGTCATTGCAGTAGCCAAGGACCAAAGATCTAAGAAACAATACACAAATTATTGGTTGATTCACTTGTTTTGGGACTTGGGGTCTATGGGGCTGGGATCGACCGTGCACTAGCCTAGGGGGCGGAATTCTCCGCAAGACCCGACGCCGTCGTGAAACCTGGAGAGGTTCACGACGCCGTCGGAAGCCTCTCCCGGCCCCCTATCCACCCCTACCCGGGGGGATAGGCGGGCTGTACCGGGAAACTCGGCAGCTGGGCCTTGTCCTGGGCTTCAAGGCCCGGCACGCCAAGAATGACGCCGTGGCAGTGCCTAATGACGTCAGCCGCGCATGCGCGGGTTGGACAGCTCAATCCCACACATGCGCGGTTGCCGTCTTTCCCTCAGCCGCCCCGCAAGACGTGACGGCTTGATCTTGCGGGGCGGCGGAGGGGAAAGAATGCGTCCCCTTGAGACGCAGGCCCGACAATCGGTGGGCACCGATCGTGGGCCAGTCCCCTCCCGAGCACGGTCGTGGTGCTCGATCCCCAATCCGCCCGCCCTAGGCCCCACACTTACTGGCCCGCCATGTTCACGACGGCAGCGACCAGGTGTGGTTGCTGCCGTCGTGAACAGGTCAGGAACGGCAGGCCACTCGGCCCATCTGGGTCGGAGAATCGCGGGCCGCCGTGGAAAACGGCGGCCCGCGTTTCTCCGAGCGGCGTGTCGGAAAACCGGACACGCCATTTTGGGGGGGGAGAGGGGTGGGAGAATAGCGGGAGGTGCGGGAATGGACCTCCCGCAATTCTCCCACCCATCATGGTTGCGGAGAATCGCGGCCAGGATGTTGTAACATTTAATACAATTTCTATACCAATTCTGATATTCAACACACATCCCCTCTTAAAATAATGAACCAGCAACCTGAAAAGATGGCTTTATTATTTAAAGTATTTCAACTTCGTGCTAAAGCATCTGCAATCATGATTTCCCTTCCTGCTACATGTATAATTTTAACATTAAATGGTTGCAGGAATAATCTCCATCTGAACTGTCTTGCATTTCAATCCTTAAGCTTCTCCAAAATTACAATTATGATCTCAATAAAATTGGGAGCTCTTAACTGGAATTTAAAAGTGTAATTCCTTGTTGTGTTTGCGGTTATTGGACTTAAAGAAAGTGAGTGTGTGGAACCGGTGTTTTCTTTCAGGTGTTGCAGTTTAAATAGGGAGTGACTTGGGAAATGGCTCTTTCAGTTGAAAGAATTTCTTGGGTGTGAAAGAGGTCACTCTGGCTGGTTTACAAAGGGTGGCTGAAACAAAAGCTTTTGGGTCTGGTTGTCAAGCTGCAGTTGACTTTACCTAAAGTGGTGAGGAAGGTGGAGATAATACAAGCAATAGCTCAACATTTACATTTTCTGGAAGCACAGGCTGAATCATTGGCTCGAATTCAATTACAAATGAAACAATTAGAAATGCAGGGATAAGATAAACAGAAAGAAATAGAACTGTTGAAATTGGAAATGCAAGGATAGGCGAAAGTGACTATGGCAGAGGAAAAGGAAAAAGAGAGGGCAGAAAAGGAAAGAGGACCAAAAAGGAAAAGGTGAGGGCTTTTCAAAGAAAACGGAAATTAGGAAACTTGATGTGGAAATGGAAAGATTGGCAAAGGACGAGAGGCAGTTGGAAAGGAAAAGAGAATATCAACTTAAAATGTTGGAGTTAAAGGCAGAAGCTGAGGACAGTCTAGAGGAAGGAGAAACACTTGCTGGTCAAAAGCTTAGTAGGGATATGTTTGAATATATTCAAGTGCTGCCAAGGTTTGATGAGAAAGATGCGGAAGCTTTTTTAAAATCCCATTTGAGAAAGTGGCTACACAATTGAATAGCCAAAGACCATGTGGGTATTGTTGGTTCAAAAAAGGTTAATAGGTAGGCTAGTGAAGTGCTGCATCACTGTCAGAGGAGGTATCCCAGGATTATGATCAGGGAAAAAAGCCATGTTAAGTGCATATGAACTAGTGCCAGGAGCCTACAGATAGAAGTTTAGTAATCTAAAAAAAGAAGCAACCCAGACATATATAGAATTTGACAGAATTAAACTAAATCATTTTGATAAGAGCATTAAAAATAGACCAAATGTATGACGCTCTTAGGGAAACGATTATTTTGGAAGAACTTAAAGATTCACTTCCAGCAGTAGTGAGAACTCATGTGAAAGAGCAAAGGATTAAAACTGATAGGCTGGCAGCAGAAATTGCAGGTAATTTTGAATTATTTCAGAAAGTAAATTCTGGTTTTTGATATCAATTTTAATCTCCGAAGGATATAAACTGGGGAAATGAGAAATCCACAGGTGGGCAAGGCAAAGGAGGTCCAGTTGGAGATATTAAGAAGAGTTTGCCTTCGGTTAGAAAGAAAACCTATGATAATGGAAGAGAGATAAGAAAACTTAAATGTTTCCATTGGGAGAAAGTTGTTCAGATGAAGCCGTAGTGTTGGTAACTTAAGAAAAAACAGGCACGTTAAAATAAAATAAGCCAGTGGGGTTTATTCAAGTGGGAAAAAAAACATGGTACCAGCTGAAGACGGGCAACAGAGTATACAGCCTGTTCAGAGGTTAGTGGATAAGGAGGTCCAGATCTTTTTAAATATTTTATTTGTGGGAGTAAGGTTTACGTGTGTGTACAAAGTATGTAAGGGTATTAAGATCTTAAGGGATACAGGAACCAGTCAATCTTTAATAGTGAGAGATAAGGAGATATGCAATTCAGAAGTATTGCTAGAAAAGGTGGTAATATGTGGAATTAGTGGTGAAAGGAGTAGTGTACCACTATGTAAGGTAAGGTTAGAGAGTCCAGTGAAACATTATGAAGAGATGGTAAGAGTAATAGAAAATATACAATTTTCAAGGGTACAATTTATCCTGAGTAATGATATAGCTGGATCACGGGCTTACTGTGGTTGAAAAACCAGTGGAAAGTATGATAATTGAGGTGTTGCAAGAAGTATATTCTGGGGTGTTTCCTGATTATGTGGTGACAGGATCACAAAGCCACAGGTTAACACAGGAGGAGGAGAACTCAGAGTACAGATACACACATGTCAAGCAAGAGAAAAATTGCAAGCGGTAATCAAACCAACACCGTTAATTCTCATTGCAGCATTTGAGGAACATTTTACTGGGCCCTAATCGATTGCGTGCAGCCCCTGCCTAAGATAAAAAGTGTGAATTAGTATCTTTTGACCACAATGGATGTGTCTACTAGATTTCCAAAGGCCATTCCGTTATGAAATGTTACAGCTAAGAGGGTTAAAGAGGAGTTAACTAATTTTTTTACAGATACGGACTACAAAAAGAAAGCAATCAAATCAGATCCAGGATCTAATTTTATGTTGAAGTTATTCAAGGAAGTTATGGATAGCTAAGGAATGAAACAATTTAAATCAATTGCGTACATCCAGAATCACAGGGGCATTAGAAGGGTGGCATCAAACATTTAAGACCAAGTTGAGGGCTTATAGTCAGGGTTATCCAGAGGATTGCGATAAAGGAATTCCATTTGTATTTTTTGCAATTAGGGATTTATCATAGAATAGAATCTATTAGAACCATAGAATCCCTACAATGCAGAAGGAGGCCATTTGGACCATCAAGTCTACACCGACCCTCTGAAAGAGCATCTTACCTAGGCCCACTGCCCCGCCAATCCCACAACCCCACCTAACCTGCACATCTCTGGACACTAAGGGGCAATTTAACATGGTCAATCCACCTAACCTGCACATCTTTGGATTGTGGGAGGAAACCTGAGCACCTGGAGGAAACCCATGCCAACACAGTGAGAAAGTGCCAACTCCACACAGACAGTTACCCAAGGCTGGAATTGAACATGGATCCCTGGCACGTTGAGGCAGCAGTGCTAATCACTCTGCCACCGTGCCACCCCTACCAAATGAATCAACTAAATTCAGTTCATTCAAATTGATTTTTGGTCATGAGTTAAGAGGGCTACTTAAATTGATCAAAGAGAAATTGGTGATTCAGCGTTCGGAGACTACATTGTTGGACTATGTGTCAAACCTCCGGGGGGATTAACCAGGGCTGGTGAGTTGGATAGAAAGCTTTTAAAATTGTTACAGCACATGATGAAAAAAGAGATGGATAAGAAATTTTAAAAATCCTAGTTTTGTTAGTAGGGAGTGGTAGGTGAACATTAAAAGCAAGATTTAGTGGGCCTTATCAAATTGAATGGAAATTGAGTAAGGTTAAATCTTTGATAAGAATATCAGAAAGAAGGAAAACTCACAGTCCCGTTATTATGCTAAAAAGGTATTTTGATAGGGAAGGAATAAGAAGGTGTTTGTTCTTGTGACTCAAGGAGAAGAGATTAATCCAGATACTTCAGAACTTGACATTCCATAAGACCGTAAGATATAGAAGCAGAATTAGGCCATTCGGCTCATCGAGTCTGCTCCGCCATTCAATCATGGCCCTTGATCCCTTTATTAATCAAGAAACTATCTATCTCTGTCTTAAAGACACTCAGTGATTTGGCCTCCACAGCCTTCTGCGGCAAAGAGTTCCACAGATTCACCACCCTCAGGCTGAAAAATTCCTCTTCATCTCTGTTTTAAAGGATCATCCCTTTAGTCTGAGATGTTGTCCTCTGGTTCTAGTTTTTCCTACAAGTGGAAACATCCACTCCACGTCCACTCTATCCAGGCAGTATCCTATAAGTTTCAATAAGACCCCCCTCGTCCTTCTAAACTCCAACGAGTACAGACCCAAAGTCCTCAATCATTCCGCATACGACAAGTTCTTCATTCCAGGGATCATTCTTGTGAAGCTCCTCTGGACCCTTTCCAAGGCCACGACATCGTTCCTTAGATACGGGGCCCAAAACTGCTCAGAATACTCCAATGGGGTCTAACCAGAGAGTTAGACAGCCTCAGAATACATCCCTGGGGCGCGGTTCTCCGCTCCCCACGCGGCCTGGGAGAATCGCGGGAGGGCCCCCGACATTTTTTACGCCCTCCTGGCGCCCCCCCGCGATTCTTCCCCCGCTCCGAAAAATCAGCGCTCGCCATTTTTCACGGCGAATGGCGATTCTCCGAGCCCAATGGGCCGAGCGGCCTGCCCTTCACGCCCGTTTCATGACGACGACGGCGGCAAACACACCTGGTTGCTGCATTCGTGAAACGGGCGCCAGATGCCCGTTTGGGGCATCTAGGGGCCCAATTGGGACGGGAGCACCACGACTGTGCTCGGGAGGGGACAGGCCCGCGATCGGTGCCCACCGATCGTCGGGCCAGCGTCCAAAACGGACGCACTCTTTCCCCTCCGCCGCCCGGCAAGATCAAGCCATCACGTCTTGCCGGGCGGCTGAGGAGAAAGACGGCCACCGCGCATGCGCGGGTTCATGCCGTCTGCGCGATGAAGTCATCTGCGTGTGCGCGGGTTGCTGGTTCCATGCGCGGATTACTTCATATTCTCGGCGTGACGAGGTCGCTGCCGAGAAAGACGGAGGCCCGCTCCTAGCCCCCCGGGTGGGGGTGAATTAGGTGCGGGGAGTGGGCTCCGAGGCCGTCGTGAACCTTGGCCGAGTTCACGACGCCTTCATGAATTCGGCCCCCTGCGGAGAATTCCGCCCAGGGTCTTATATTCTAACCCTCTTGACATGAATGCTAACATTGCATTTGCCTTCCTAACTGCCGACTGAACCTATAGGTTAACCTTAAGAGAATTGTGAACAAGGACTCCCAAGTCCCTTTGTGCTTCTCCTCAAACAAGATTGGACAATGAGGAAGTGATAAGAAATTGGGATAAATTACTGAGTTAGACTCCGGAGGAAATCAAAGTGACCTATAAGAGTTATTAGTCACATAGAGCTATATGTTGGATAAAATTAGGAAGTGCAAGAGTAATTATACATGATGTAGATGTAAGGAATGCTACTCCAATTAAGCAACACCCATAAAGGTTCAAACCACTAGAGTTAGCAGGTACGAAAGGAGATTGAAAGCATGCTTAAGAATGATATAATTGAAGTGAGTTGCAGCGATTAGAGCTCATCTATTGTGATGGTACCAAAACTAGATGGAATTCAATGATTGTGTGTGGATGAAAGTAAAATTATAAAGTCAGATTTCTCATTTGGTAGACTATGTTGTAAAGGTGAGACAAACAATTTTTATTACCAAGCTTGGCTTACTTAAAGGATATTAGCAAGATCAGACTGAGCAAAGGAAGTTTCGATTTTTGTGATGTTAAATGTCCTTTATCAGTTTAATGTTATGCCGTTTGGAATGAAGAATGCGCCAGTGTGATGAATGTAGCCTCAGTTGGAGTGTGTTTGACTGCTGCAGTCCTATTTATAAAAGAATCTTGATTTGAAAGACAAAGCTTTTAGGAGCCTGACGTACAATTAACCATCATAAAAGCTTACGCTAATTCAATTTTGTTTTGATTAAAGGGGGTTCCCTGCAGAGTTAATTCATTTTTAGCTCGGCGAGATGATGTCATTTCTGAATGGAGATAAGGCATTCGGGCTTTTTGAGAAAGCATTTTTTCAGTTTCAGCTCTGATTCTGGCTGAAGCTGGGACCAATTAAAGCAGTCTGTTCTCACTGTTGGTTAGTTAAAAGGGATTAACTGTACTTAAAGCAGTGCAGACTTATCTGAGGACAAAGGGGGCTGAAACAAGACAGGCAAAACAGCTTTCGAAGACGTACAGCCAGACGTTCTGACAGGAGTCAGATCTTTTCTGTAAATCAGTGTCAAGAGATCTTTCTCAAAGAATAATTCTGTAAAACAAGTATTCCTCTGTGCCACTGGTATTTAAAGTGGATTGAGAGCCGAGATGATTTATTTTTCCGTTGTATAAGTGGGAATAAAGATAGTAATTAAGGGAATTGTATTGAGCTGTATTGTTTAAGGGGTAATTGTAAGCTATTTTCTGGTGTGATGTTAAAGATAATTTAATATTGTGTCAGTAATAAAGTTTGTTTTAATCTATCATATCCCTATTTCTTCGTGAAATCATTCCTGGAGCGAGGTATCCTTTCCTCACAGTCTTACAAAATAAAAATAAAATATTGGGGTTCAGTCAAGTATCCTAGCCACTGATAGGGTCTCGTCTGGGATTGTAATAATGAAAAATGAAACGAAAGTCGCTTATTGTCACGAGTAGGCTTCAATGAACTTACTGTGAAAAGCCCCTAGTCGCCACATTCCGGCGCCTGTCCGGGGAGGCTGGTACGGGAATCGAACCGTGCTGCTGGCCTGCTTGGTCTGCTTTAAAAGCCAGCGATTTAGCTGAGTGAGCTAAACCAGCCCCTAATACATACATCACAGCAGAGGGAGGGGGAGAGACAGAGGCCGTCACCAAGGTGAGCATTCCCATGATTATCCAAAGCCATCTGACTATATGATCACCCTGAATTGCACTGCTGCAGGAATGCCCCTCCCAGCTCTTCACTGTCACGTCAGCCACACTGACACCCAGCCGTTGATGTTGGGAAGCGTCTCTCCTCACCACATGTTCCTGCCAACCGGGGAACTGCTGGATGCCACAATAGGTGTTAGCGATGGGGTCTTTGGTCCCTGTCCTGTTTCTCCCTGTGGGTGCTCTTATTGGGTCAGCCTTGTGCTTTCCCGCCAGAATGGTGGAAGCTGATTTTGTGGTGGAGAGGTTTATACAGTGATGGCACACGGTTTTAAGATAAGACATTGGTGTCTGTGGGTAGGTCCTACAGATGGAGTAACTGAGGGATGTGTGTGTTTGTTGGGAGCTTAGTTGCAGTGTGATGTGAAGCCTGGGTTTCACACAGAGGTTGTGATGGGCAGCTGGTCAGGTTTCCTGGCTGGGTCTGAGATGGATGGGGTCAAACCATTTGACGACAGTGGGGCGCAACACGCTGTCAGGTCCTGGAGACATCGAGTGATCCTTAGGAATGGGTTAGCTGATAGTCTCACTAGTGAGGCAATGATTCTGAGTGTGGCAATGTGCCATGGAGAATTCCAGCGACACTCATGCATGGGTCCATTGTTTGGGTCATCCGCTGCTTTCTCTGGTGTGGAGCTGTGCCTTTAGGGAGTGCAATGGGGAATGCCAATACCTGGTGGTCCAACGTTTATCATGACAGGCCCAGCCCCTTGATTATACTGTTGATTCATGAGGGTGGATTGGAGGGCTGGAGGAGTCTCCACATAACTAGGAGACCACAGCTTTTCCAGGATAATGTCAGCAGTCAACAGTCAGGAGCATGTAAGTTACATCCATCATGTGGGATGAACTGCTTCTGGAGCAGCAATGGGAGGTTCAGCCAGGGCACCCCGGCTTCAACCTTTGACACCAAGTCACCACTACCCGCAGAGGTCCAGGTATACACCACCAGCAAGCCAGAATAAAGAAAAAACGTTTCCTCCCCCCTTGCTCCTCCTCAAAGGCCATGACACCTGGGCCCCGCTTGTAAAGACTTGCACCAAAATCTCCCGCGCAGAAACAGGGAGAACGTACAGACTCCGCACAGACAGTGACCCAAGCCAGGAATCGAACCTGAGACCCTGGCGCTGTAAAGAAACAGTGCTAACCACTGTGCGACTCTGCCACCCTCAAATTTTGCAGGGTGGTAAATATGTTGCCGTGGTTTAAGGATGCAGTCTTGTGTGCGCCAATTCCTTCAGGCTTGCCATTGAGAGCCAGCCATAGATTTTATCCAGCTGTATTAACTACCGATGCGGCTTCAATATATTTAACACACTAGTTGTGCCTCCCAATCCAGGCTTTTCTCAGGTTTCATTTTGGCACGTTGGCGCAGTAGTTAGCACTACTGCCTCACAGTGCCAGGGACTCAGGTCTAATTCCGGCCTTGGTTGACTGTGTGGAGCTTGCACTTTCTCCACGTGCCTGTGTGGATTTCCTCTGGGTGCTCCAGTTTCCTCCCACAGTCCAGAAATGTGCGTTAGGTGGATTGGCCATGATAAAATTGCCCTTTAGTGTCCAAGGATGTACAGGTTAGACAGGGGTTACAGGGATAGGGCAGGGAAGTGCCCTTTCAGAGGGTTGATGTAGACCCGATGGGTAGAATTGCCTCCTTTTGCACTGTAGAGATTCGATGATTTCAATCCTTTTGTTGAGTTGCCACCACCTGTTATGCTTCTCACAGGCAGCTAAACCATTTTAGTAGCTGAATTTCTCATTTTTAAGTTTGTTATTATTGACTTCACCCCCACAACCCAAAGGTGTGCAGGTTTGGTGAATTGGCCACACTAAATTGCCCCTTAATTGGAAAAAAAAGATTAATTAATAAATAAATAAATAAATGACTTGGATAAGTCCCAAAGAGGAGGGGAGGAACAGGATGGTGGGTGGGTAGGTATTCAAGTGGGGGTGAGGGAGTGTCAATCATGGCATTTTAGTGGTGCAACGGAGTAGTTCCATATCGAGCACACGAGCACAAAAGACATTACGTTGGGGGGTGACAGCTAGTCAAATATCAACAGGAGTCTAGGCAGAAGGCCTTAAGGATTAAACAATAACATTATCCAACAGTTTGAACGTTATCTTCACTATCGCCTTACCAGTCGCAGACCCGATGGCTAAACTTTCCACTGACGTTATAGAGTTCAGAAGTTAAAAACGAGGAGAGGATTTACAGGGGACATAAAGGTTACATTTTAATTTGTATTGAAAAAGGGGAACTGGATACCTCATTTTGGAAAAGTTGAAATTATTTGGCAAGCTCAGCAATTTTCCACCAGCAAATCTTCTGGTACTGTGATCACTCATTAACGAGTATGATTGTCCACTTAAGAAACTCTGTGTCACTGGCCATGGGTTCTGTGGTTCCTTGCATGGCTGATCATGGAGCTGCATCTTCGACGGCACACTTGATAGGTGTTTCCGGGAAGTGCGATCGGTCCTTGGACTCTAGGTCACTGGTATTCCTTTCTCGGGCTACTTTTCCAGCCCTCCCCTTGCAGGCGGGTGTCCTTGAAGAATTGTGTTCCTTCACTCCTCCAAAAGGTCTCTTCTGGGCAAGGTGTTGATGTCTATGTTGCATTTCTTGAGGTAAGTCTTCAGGGTGTCTTTGAAGAGCTTCCTTTGTCCTCCTCTTGGTTCAGGAGTCCTCCTTGAGCTGGGTGAAGAAAATTTACTTTGGATGTCGGGATTCTGACATGAAAAGCACATTGGCCGGCCCAGTGATCAGATGATAAAGGCCTCAATGCTGGTTTTCTTGGCTCCTTCAAGGACACTGATGTTAGTACCTCTGTACTCCCAGCTGATGCAGAGAATCCATCTCAGACAGTGTTGATGGCACCTCTCCAGGGCCTTGGGGTGGCGTCTGTGCATAGTTCTAGTTTCTGAGCCACATAGAAGAGTTGGGAGGGTGACCACCTTGTATACGAGGATTTCAGGTGTGTTTCTCTGGGAGTTTCTCCCTGGCTCTGTCATCGAGTTCTCTCTTCTAACTAACCGCACTTCGTCACTTTTTTTGTCCATGGGGGTTTTTTCTCCAGGTTAGCCCATGCATAGAATTATTTTCATCACTAGGGAGCTGAACCCATTGGCCAGACTGGTTCCACAAAGATCGGGAAACCATTTTGAAAAGGTGCCCAACCTCTAAGTGAGCTTGAGGATGCCCCCACATTTCCCTCCCACGGACATTGTCACCACCCCCCCCCCCCCCCCCCCCAAGACATGGGCACTACTTCAGACCCCCCGCTATGGGGTCACTGAGAGCACCCCTTTTCAGGCCCTCCCGTGGCCCCGTTCGCCACCATCCCCTTCCAGAACCCCTACACTTCACCCTCCAACCTTCCGGAGTGCCCTTCATACCCGCCCTTCACCTCCCCCCACCCTTCATACCCCTCTCAACCCTCCTTTCATGGGCATGGCCTCCCTCAGGCCCTGATTTGCCACCCTGGCATCCTGGCAGTGTTCCTGCCAATCTGGCATCCTGGCCGTGCTCCTGCCAGCCTAGCAATGCCACTCTGGCACCTTGTGCCTGGGTGCCAGAGGGAATGCCAGAGTGTCACCCTGCCCAGTTCCTGACCACCCAGGGTCTCCAATGACCTGGAGAGCCCCCAGGTGCTGTGATGCATGGTTAAAAAGGTTAACTTGAGTTCATAGAATTAAAAATAGTTTTGATTTAAAAAATACTTTTCCATTTCTGCTGTACCACATCTGTAGGGTGGGCCATGTGCTTTCCTTTCTTAACCTTTGCTGTTAGAGGAAAGAATCCTTTCACACCAGCACTATGGGTGTTCATACAACACATGGATCTCAGTGGTTCAAGAAGGAAGCTCACCATCATCGTCTGGTTTAGCTCAGGGGCTGGTTTAGCTCACTGGGCTAAATCGCTGGCTTTTAAAGCAGACCAAGCAGGCCAGCAGCATGGTTCGATTCCCGTACCAGCCTCCCCAGACATGCGCCGGAATGTGACGACTAGGGGCTTTTCACAGTAACTTCATTGAAGCCTACTCGTGACAATAAGCGATTTTCATTTTTTCATTTCATTTTCATTAAGGGCAATTAAGGATGGAAATAAATACCGGCATAGCCATGGTGCCCACATCCGATGAACAGATATATTAAAAAAGGAAAAATCAGCTCTATGAAAAAAGCTTATTCAGTTTCTTTCAAAAAATATGAAGAGGGGGAAAGGGGACACAGGTGGGAGATGCAAAGCATAGCATAGCTTATTCTGCACCGTATATGACACGCCTAACACTGAAGTCAGTGGAACTGAATATCAGATGGGGCATCGGACAGGCAACCAAAAAAATACCAATGTGACATAAATGTATAACTTTGAGAAGTATCCTTCAGAAGGACAGTCTGTGACTGAACAGGCATGTTAACTATCATGGCACTCAAGGCTGTTCAAATAATACTAATATGTGAACGTCAAGTAATTCCAGAGAGATTAGATTGGCTCCATTCCTGAGCTGCTCAACCTTTCTTGATTTACATACATTAGATTTTGCAGCATTACTTTTTATAGTATCTGCTGTGACTCTTTACGGTTGGTTTCACCTTTGATTTAGCACTAAGCCGTCACAGAGTCATAAGATCAGGAGTGGGGATGTTTGCTAATGATTGTACAGGGTATAATACCCTTCATGATCCTTCAGATACAAAAACAGTGCAGCAAGACCCTGAAGAACATTCAGACTTGGGTTGATAGGTGACAAGTAATATTCATAGAATTTATAGTGCAGAAGGAGGCCATTTGGCCCATCGAGTCTGCACCGGCTCTTGGAAAGAGCACCCTACCCAAGGTCAACACCAACCTATCCCCATAACCCAGTAATCCCACCCAACACTAAGGGCAATTTTGGACACTGAGGGCAATTTATCATGGCCAATCCGCCTAACCTGCACATCTTTGGACTGTGGGAGGAAACCGGAGGACCCGGAGGAAACCCACGCACACACGGGGAGAATGTGCAGACTCCGCACAGACAGTGACCCAAGCCGGAATCGAACCTGGGACCCTGGAGCTGTGAAGCATTTGTGCTATCCACAATGCTACCGTGCTGCCACACAAATGCCAGGCATTGACCATCACCAACAAAAAAGAGAATCTAACCATTTCCCATTGATACGATTGTCGTCACTGAATCCCCCATTATGAATATCCTGGGTGTTACTGTTGACTAGAAACTTAACTGGACCCAGCATTGACTACAAGAGGTCAGAAAATCATAGAATCGTTACAGTGCAGAAGGAGCCCATTCGGTCCATCGAGTATGCACCGGCTCTTGGAAAGAGCACCCTATCCAAGGTAGGGCCCAAGGTACCCAAAAGAGCACCGTACCCATGACCCCATCTAACGTTTGGACCCTAAGGGCAATTTAGCATGGCCAATCCACCCAGCCTTCACATCTTTGGACTGTGGGAGAAAATGGAGCACCACGAAGAAACCCAGGCACAAGGAATTCTGTGGTGGGTAACTTACCTCCTGACTCCACAAAGACTGTCCACCATCTATAAGACCCAAGTCAGGAGTGTGATTTAAAGCTCTTTACTTGCCTGAATGAGTACAACTCCAACAACACTTAAGAAGCATGATACCATCGAAGACAAAACAGCCCACTTGATGAGCACTGCAACCACCACTATAAATGTTCACTCACCCCAGCATTGATTGCCTTCCTAGTAGCACTGCAGCAGATCATGAGGTGGCTCACTACTACTTTTGCAAGAGCAATTAGGAATGCCAGCCTCGCCACTGATGCTCACATCACTGGGAATGGACAAGAACAAAGAATCGTACACCACCAAAGGAGGCCATTCAGGTCTCCATGCCTATGCCAGTTCTTTGAAAGAGTTTTCCAATTTATTCCCATGCCCCAACCTTCCCCCACTAACTCTGCAAATTACTGCTCTTCAAATACATGTCCAATTGCCTTTTGAAAACTCATGTTGGCTAGTGCCAGGTCATAACAGTGGCAGGTGTGTGAAAAGTTTCTCCTCTAGTTCTTTTGACAAATAATTTTTAAATCTAAGATCTCTGGTCACTGACCCACTTCCTGAGCACAGTAAGAAGTCTTACAACACCAGGTTAAAGTCCAACAGGTTTGTTTCAAACACGAGCTTTCGGAGCACGGCTCCTTCTTCAGGTGAATGGAAAGGCTTGTTCCAGAAATGTTTATATAGACACAGTCAGAGATGCCCGGAATGCGAGCACCTGCAGGCAATCAAATCATCAAAGATGCAGAGAGAGAGGTAACTCCAGGTTAAAGAGGTGTGAATTGTCCCAAGCCAGTTCAGTCGGTAGGCCTCTGCAAGTCCAGGCTTGTTGGTGGGGGCCGAATGTAATGCGACATGAATCCCAGATCCCGGTTGAGTCCGCATTCATGCGTGCGGAACTTAGCTATAAGTTTTTGCTCAGCAATTTTGCGTTGTCGCGTCTCCTGAAGGCCTCCTTGTAGAATGCTGACCCGGAGATCAGAGGCTGAATGTCCTTGACTGCTGAAGTGTTCCCCGACTGGAAGGGAACAGTCCTGCCTGTTGATAGTCGCACGATGCCCGTTTATTCGTTGTCGCAGTGTCTGCATGGTCTCGCCAATGTACCACGCTTCGGGACATCCTTTCCTGCAGCGTATGAGGTAGACTACATTGGTCGAGTCGCACGAGTATGCGCCGCGTACCTGGTGGGTGGTGTTTCCACGTGTAATGGTGGTGTCCATGTCGATGATCTGGCATGTCTTGCAGAGATTACCCTGGCAGGGTTTTGTGGTGTTGTGGTTGCTGTTCTGAAGGCTGGGTAATTTGCTGCAAACAATGGTTTGTTTGAGGTTGCGCGGTTGTTTGAAGGCCAGTAGTGGGGGTGTGGGGATGACGCAAAATTGCTGAGCAAAAACTTATAGCTAAGTTCCGCACGCATGAATGCGGACTCAACCGGGATCTGGGATTCATGTCGCATTACATTCGGCCCCCACCAACAAGCCTGGACTTGCAGAGGCCTACCGACTGAACTGGCTTGGGACAATTCACACCTCTTTAACCTGGAGTTACCTCTCTCTCTGCATCTTTGATGATTTGATTGCCTGCAGGTGCTCGCATTCCGGGCATCTCTGACTGTGTCTATATAAACATTTCTGGAACAAGCCTTTCCATTCACCTGAAGAAGGAGCCGTGCTCCGAAAGCTCGTGTTTGAAACAAACCTGTTGGACTTTAACCTGGTGTTGTAAGACTTCTTACTGTGCTCACCCCAGTCCAACGCCGGCATCTCCACATCACCACTTCCTGAGGAAACAGTTTCTCCCTCTTTGCCCTTTCCACTAAATAATTTCAAATACTCTATTCGGTCTTCGCAACCTCTGTTTTAAGAAAGAACCTCAGCATCTCCTATCTCTCCTCATAACTGAAATTCCTCGCCCCTAGTATCATCTCAGTAAACCTTCTTTGTACCTTCTCCCAGGTCTTGAAATCATTCCTAAAATGTGATGCCCAGAAGTGGACACCTATTTCATCGGGCTGTGGTTAATGCCCAGTGGTAATGATGCACTGATCTAGCTCATCTTCAACATTGCAGTTTAATTTGTTCTGGGCGTTAAACATACCTTGCATCCAGCACTGTCGGGCACTAAGTTAAAGGCAGAAGTGAATTTAAAGCAAGTTCTATAACAACTCTATTGCTTATGCTCCATGCAAGCCTCCTCCCACCCTACTTCATCCGAACTTCCTTCTAGTTCCTTCTCCTTTATCTGTTTATCAAACTTTCCCTGAAATGGATCGGTGCTATTCATCTCAACTAATCCAGGTGACAGTAAGACTCACATTCTAAACACTCTCTGAGTTAAAGAGGTTTCTCCTGAATTTCCCATGGGTTTATTATCTTATACTTATGACCCCTAGTTTGGATCCCCCTTACAAACATGAGCATTTTCTCCATGGTCTCCCATAAGGACCACTGTCCTGAATTTTATACTATGGGTTCATCCCAGTACATGTTTGTGGACTTGACTAACATTAGTCAATCAGTTGTGCCTGGAAAGATGGAAATGAGGAGCAATTTCTTCTCCCAGAGATGTTAATATTCAGAATTTTCTTCCGGAGAAAGGCAGAGGCTGGGTTAGACAGATTTTTGATTTACAAAGGAGACAAAGGATGGGGTGGTGGTGGTGGTGGGGAGGGGGGGGGGGGGGGTGGCTAATGGCAGCAGGCAGGAAAGTAGAGGCCACAAGACCACTATCCAATCAACCATGGATGTACTGAATGGCGGAACAGGTTTGATGGGACAGATGACCCACTCCTGTTGTATAATCTTATGATCACACATATTGGTAACGATAGAAAGTCAGTTCACCATCACTGCCATAGGTAACCGGTGTCATCATGATAAGGCACTGCTATTTCACAAGTAATAGGATTCCTGAAAGTACAAGCTGTCATAGATTGCACCAATGAATTTCCTCAATCTTACTGTGAACTCCAACAAGGAATCATTCCGCTGATTCAATGTCCAGCTGGCCTGTGACTACAACACCTCGTTACAAAAGCATCATAGAGAAAACTTGTGGAATTACAAATGCACCATGCAGAGGTCTGGATTAGTCTGGGGTATTCTCCAAACTCGCATCTATGTGACAATGGTCAAGTAATAAGAGCATAATTTTGCTTTACAAAGAGATCTGGCCACTGAGATTTTGGAGGAGGTAGGTTGCAATGGTATATTAGAAAGGCAAACAGCTCACTGTTGACTATAACAGATGTTTCTTAGAATCTCACCTGGGGAACTTTCTCTTGGATACAACATTTATTCATTGAGTATAATATAATAGAATTAACTATATAATTCCCACTTGTCACCACAAAGGTGTAACTATCTGCAGACGCATAACTCCCAATCAAGGTACCTCACCAATCCTTGCTAAAACAATGCCCAGTTGTATATTAAATTTAGTGCAACTATGATATTCTTCAAAATCCATGCTTTATTAATGCCGAGCATTCCATTTAATGTGCTTCCCCATAGTCCAGACATGGGAGGGATTTTCCACCATCATTTTCAGCGGGCGGGGGACGAAGAATCAAGGAGGAGTTCTAAAACGGCCTTCGAGCCAGCTGGACTTCCCTGCTCGATTGTCCTCACCCTCATTAATGACATAACGGGGTTCCTGTTGTGCAATGAGAGGAACCCTATTTAAATGCATTAACTCCCCGCTGTATCACCCCCGTCCTCCCCCCGCGTAGGGAATTCACCTCCAGTCAGCGTGACATCATGTCGGCGGGGCTTACAACAGATTTTAAGAAATGGGGAATTGGCATAAAAACCCGCTGGATAGGTAAGTAGAGCCCCCAGGATGGGAGTGGGTCAAGCCAGGTCTCCTGGCCTCCCAGGCACTGACCCCAGCACTTTGCTTGCTGGCATCTGTAATTGTTAGAGGAGAGTGATTGACTACATGGGCTGATCCAATATAGCATGCTGCATGAGCCTTAGGTTTCTAAATACAGACATCAAGTTTTGTTTCTTACTTCCTGGAGCACGGGTGCTAAACTCGCCATCTGCCAGCCCCTGACCCTGCCCTGCCAGCGAAGTGCTACCAAGTGGCGGAATGCTACCATGCCCCCTCCCATCCCCTCTCTGGCACTTGGAGAGTGCCATTTTGTCCGGCACAAGGAGAGAAAATGTTTCAGATCACTTGGGATGCAGGTGGCATATACATGCTGCCAGTCGACAACAGCAACCCTCTGGCTACTGATTGCCCCACCGTACCTAGACCACTAGGGTTCTTTGGCAGCACTCGCCAGAACAGTGAACCGATGCACATAGAAGGAATAAGCACTGCTGGCATCCTCAATGCCAGCCCTTCACCCCTCCTCCCACAGTATGAGCTCTCTGTGTGGCAGGGGCAGCAATGCACTGTCACCTCTGTACCTGCAGAATGGATGGACTGCAGTCGGACTATGAGGCCTCACGCTTCGCATTGAGAAGCCCTTTATACATGGGCAGCACTGTCCACTGAGGCCCATCACGCAATATCTATTCTGTGAGGTAAGTTGGAGCAGATGGGGATTCACTTACCCTAGTGGCGTGGATGAGATCATTGCGGTAGTCACCACTAGTAGTATATTACATGTATTACGGCACTGCCCGTATAGTAAGGTGCATGGGTAAATCCCTGCCTGCTGGCTCCGCCCGTATGCGGCGTATAAATGTGTGTGCTCTCCAATGCTGCAGCCATTGGTTCCAGCTACAGGAGGCACCACATCTTGCTCAATAAAGCCTTGATTATTCCACTACTCTCATCTTTGTGGTAATTGATAGTGCATCAATTTATTGAGCAAGATATTTTAAAACGATGGATCTCCCCATCAAGTCTGATCGGCTGCAGCTAAGCCCTCAAGCAGCCAATGCTACGTCCGCCTTTGACCACTGGCTAGCCTGCTTCGAAAGCTACCTCAGAACAGCCGCTGAGGAACCCTCGGACTCGCAGAAGCTCCAAGTCCTCTATTCACGGGTGAGCCCTGACATTTTTCCTCTCATCCGGGATGCGCCCACCTACTCCAAAACAATGGAGCTCCTGAAAGGAAATACGTTCGACCAGTGAATCAAGTATACGCCAGGCACCTCCTGGCCACGAGACAGCAACTCCCCGGGGAGTCTCAGGACGATTTCTGCCCTGCACATCCTAAGTAGGAACTGTGACTGCCAGACAGTTTCAGCAGTCCAGCACACAGAACTTTTAATTAGAGGCGCTTATGTTACTGGCATGAAGTCTGCGTACGTCCGCCAGCGGCTACTGAAAGGGGGTACGCTTGATCTTGCGGGAACTAGGCAACTCACTAATTCGTTAGAAGTGGCCTCCCGTAACCTCCAGTCCTACGCTCCCGACCACACCCTCTTGGGCATCGTGGGCCCTACCAACTGCTGACTCCAGCTAACCGGAAGCCTGCGCCGCGCGGCAGCCAGCCAACTCTGGGGGGCCCAAGTGCTATATTTGCAGGCAAAACAAATACCCCAGGCAGCGCTGCCCGGCGCAGAGGGCGACCTGCAATGGCTGTGGGAAGAAGGGACACTTTGTTTCTGTTTGCCAGGCCCGGTCGGTCGCCGCTGTTTCCAGGCCCAGCATTCCTACACCCCCACGTGCGACACAGGGGCGGCACCATTTTCCCCTTCGTAAGCCACGTGCGGCCTATGGGCGCGGCCATCTTCTTCTCTGCAAGCCACCTGCGGCCCGTGGGCGCCGCCATCTTTGATGCCGCCCGCCATGTGCGCCCCATGGGCGCCACCATCTTCGGCGCCATTTTGGACAGCGCCTCAGGACCCCTGCTCGTCTGGCCGTTCATTGCCTGCCACTACCCCCACCACCGCTGACCAGGCCGGGACCTCCCAGCATCTGCCGCAGCTCGCCTCTATCACCCTGGATCAGTCCCGGCCCCGCAACCTCGCGACCACGATGATGACGGTGAAGATCGATGGGCACGAGATGACCTGCCTTTTTGACTCCGGGGGCACAGAGAGCTTCATCCACCCCACTAAGGTAAGGCGCTGCTCCCTCCCGGTATATCCCATTACCCAGAAAATCTGCCTGGCCTCCGGATCCCATTCTGTGGAAATCCGTGGGTACTGCATCGCGACCTTCACCGTCCAAGGCAAAGAACATAGAACATAGAACAGTACAGCACAGAACAGGCCCTTCGGCCCTCGATGTTGTGCCGAGCCATGATCACCCTACTCAAACCCACGTATCCACCCTATACCCGTAACCCAACAACCCCCCCCCCCCCCCCCTTTAACCTTACTTTTTAGGACACTACGGGCAATTTAGCATGGCCAATCCACCTAACCCGCACATCTTTGGACTGTGGGAGGAAACCGGAGCACCCGGAGGAAACCCACGCACACACGGGGAGGACGTGCAGACTCCGCACAGACAGTGACCCAGCCGGGAATCGAACCTGGGACCCTGGAGCTGTGAAGCATTTATGCTAACCACCGGAGTTGAGCAACATCCGGCTCTACGTCCTCCCCAACCTCTGCACTGCCCTGTTACTCGGCCTGGACTTGCAATGCCATTTCCAAAGCCTAATCTTAAAATTCGGTGGACCCCTACCCCCCCCCCCCACCCCCCCCTTCACCATCTGCAGCCTCACGACCCTTAAGGTCGATCCACCTTCCCTGTTTCCGAACCTCACCCCAGATTGCAAACCTGTCGCCACTAGGAGCAGACGGTACAGTGCCCAGGACAGGACCTTCATCAGGTCAGAGGTCCAACGGCTTCTGCGGAAGGGGTCATTGAGGCCAGCAACAGCCCCTGGAGAGCTCAAGTGGTAGTAGTAAAGACTGGGGAGAAGCACAAGATGGTCATTGACTACAGTCAGACCATCGATCGGTACACGCAGCTTGACGTGTATCCCCTCCCAAGCATATCTGACATGGTCAATCCGATTGCGCAGTATTGAGTCTTTTCCACAGTGGACCTGAAGTCCGCCTACCACCAGCTCCCCATCCGTCCGGAGGACCGCCAATACACTGCGTTCGAAGCAGATGGCCGCCTCTATCACTTCCTTAGGGTTCCCTTCGGTGTCACTAATGGGATCCCGGTCTTCCAGCGAGAGATGGGCCGAATGGTTGACCAGTATGGACTGCGGGCCACCTTCCTGCACGTAGACAACGTCACCATCTGCGGCCACGATCAGCAGGACCACGACTCAAACCTCCAAAAATTCCTCCAGACCGCCAAACTCCTTAACCTCACATACAATAAGGAGAAATGCATGTTCCGCACCAACCGCTTAGCGAACCTTGGCTATGTCGTGGAAAATGGAGTCCTTGGGCCCGACCCAGACCGCATGCGCCCCCTCATGAAACTCCCACTCCCCCACTACCCCAAGGCCCTGAAACGATGCCTGGGGTTTTTCTCCTACTATGTCCAGTGGGTCCCTAATTATGCGGACAAGGCCCGCCCACTCATTCAGTCCACAGTTTTTCCCCTGACGGCTGAGGCCCGCCAGGCCTTCAACCGTATCAAGGCAGACATCGCCAAGGCTACGATGCACGCGGTTGACGAGTCCCTCCCCTTCCAGGTGGAGAGCGATGCATCGGAGGTAGCTCTGGCCACCACCCTCAACCAGGCGGGCAGGCACGTGGCCTTCTTTTCCCGCACCCTCCAGGCCTCTGAAATTCGGCACTCCTCTGTCGAAAAGGAGGCCCAAGCCATTGTGGAAGCTGTGCGGTATTGGAGGCATTACCTGGCCGGCAGGCGATTCACTCTCCTCACTGACCAACGGTCGGTTGCCTTTATGTTTAATAATACACAGCGGGGCAAGATCAAAAATGACAAGATCTTGAGGTGGAGGATCGAGCTCTCCACCTATAACTATGAGATCTTGTATCGCCCGGGGAAGCTCAATGAGCCCCCAGATGCCCTATCCTGCGGTACATGTGCCAGCGCACAAGTGGACCGACTCCGGGCTCTCCATTATGACCTCTGCCACCCGGGGGGTCACCCGGTTCTTCCCTTTCATCAAGGCCCGCAACCTGCCCTACTCCATTGAGGAGGTCAGGACCGTCACCAGAGACTGCCAGGTCTGCACAGAGTGCAAGCCGCACTTCTACCGGCCAGATCGAGCGCATCTGGTGAAGGCCTCCCACCCCTTTGAGCGCCTCAGCATGGACTTCAAAGGGCCCCTCCCCTCCACCGACTGCAACACGTATTTTCTGAACGTGATTGCTAAGTACTCCCGGTTCCCTTTCGCCATCCCATGCCCCGATATGACTTCTGCAACAGTAATTAAAGCCCTCCACAGCATCTTCACTCTGTTCGGTTTCCCCACCTACATCCACAGCGATCGGGGATCCTCTTTTATGAGCGATGAGCTGCGTCAGTTCCTGCTCAGCAAGGGCATTGCCTCGAGCAGGACGACCAGCTACAACCCCCGGGGAAACGGACAGGTGGAGAGGGAGAACGGGACGATCTGGAGGGTCGTCCTGCTGGCCATGCAGTCTAAAAATCTCCCGGTCTCCCGCTGGCAGGAGGTCCTCCCGACGTGCTCCACTCCATCCGATCGCTCCTCTGCACCGCGACTAATGAGACCCTTCATGAACGTGTGTTTGCCTTCCCCAGGAAGTCCACCTCCGGGGTCTCGCTCCCAACATGGCTGACAGTTTGTGGACCCGTCCTCCTTAGGAAGCATGTGTGGACCCATAAGTCGACCTCCTACATGCGAACCCGCAGTATGCCTATGTGGCACACCCCAACGGGCGCCAGGACACAGTCTCCTTCTGGGACCTGGCACCCGCTGAATCCCCACCCACGAACTCCGACCTGACAAAGCCCCCCCCCCCCACCCCCGGTTGCCTCATTCACCCCTGCGCCACTCACCCTCCCTCCAGCGAACCTCACCGCAGCCCTGGCCGCAGCAGGATCCGTCCTCCCACTGGTTCCACTCAGGGGTGACGAAGACGAGGACAACACGCTCCCGGAGTCGCAGGTGACCAAGTCGCCGCTCACATCACCACCAGGACTGAGGCGATCGCAGAGGAGAGTCAAGGCCCCCGACACACTTAACTTGTAATGTTTTCCACCACACCCGCCGGACTCTTTTTTTAACAGGGGGTGAATGTGGTAGTCACCACTAGTAGTATATTACATGTATTACGGCACTGCTCGTATAGTCGAGGTACGTGGGTAAATCCCTGCCTGCTGGCCCGCCCAGTAGGCGGCATGTAAATTTGTGTGCTCACCGGTGCTGCAGCCATTCTGGTTCCAGCGACAGGAGGCACCACATCTTGCTCAATAAAGCCTCAATTATTCCACTACTCTCGTCTTTGTGGTAATGATAGTGCATCAGTCATTCATGCTTTTCCTACACTCCAGGACTTCCCTCTGGTGTTCTACACACACTCACCACCCAGCTGACTGCCTCCCATGCAGGGTTGCCGAATCGGGTGGGCCTCCTCTTTTGATCCCAGGGGTACAGGCTGTCTTTCCTCTTTCACGACCGTACTCAGCAGTACCTCCAGGTCCCCAACACTAAATAGCTGTCTCATGATCCTATTTGCATGTTAAAACCTGGGACGGTTACCATCTAACAGATTTTTAAAAAGGGTTAAAGTGGAGGTTCACAGCCATAGAGCCCCAATTGTTTCCTGACTGCACTCTCTAATAATTGCTTTAAAATGAGTCCAAATACATTCCGCCTTGCATACCAGCATTACCTCCAAAGTGAACATTTTGTACTGCCCCAAACTAAAGGGACATGCACTGTGTAAGTGAGTGTGTGCTGATTGACATGGGCTCCCAAAGTGAATAGGAATTCTCCAGATCAAATGTCAGCACAAAAGCACTGAAAATGGATTGTTTAATAAGATTCTATCAATCACACTGGTACACACAGTACTCTTACATCTAATCCTCTGGCCTCCTGTCAAGCATTTCAGCACCAATGATAAATAAAGTGCTTGTTCCAGTTGAAACACTCTCCTGAGTAGGGGAAGTGTTGAGAAAGTATGGTTTTACCCTGGATCAGACTGGACAATGGACTGCATAAGTCAGAGGGACCCACTGTCTCAGAGGCAAGCTTTGGTCAGCAGCTTATTATGCTGCCCCCAGGGGATTCATGGGCAAAGCAACTTTGTAAATTTTTTCTTCAAACTGCTTTTCCTTCCTCTGACAAGAAGAAGCAGACATACAACACATACAAGACATATAAAAGAAAGCATTTACCTGAAATTCATTGTCACTCGTAATGCTGTTCTACAACAGCGGTCCATGGTTTATACAGTGTATCTGACATATTAATCCAGGGCCCCAAGTTCGATTCCTGCTTGGGTTGCTGTTTGTGCGGAGTCTGCACATTCTTCCCGTGTCTCCGTGAGTTTCCTCTGCGTGCTCCGGTTTCCTCCCACATGTCCCAAAAGATGTGCTTGTCAGGTGAATTGGACATTCTGAGTTCTCCCTCAGGCGCCGGAGTGTGGCGACTAGGGGATTTTCACAGAAACTTCATTGCAATGTTAATGTAAGCCTACTTGTAACAATAATTAAGATTATTATTATTATTATTATTATTATTATTATTAATCAACATTTGAATGTACAGCTCTTTGACTGAAAACGGCATGTAAAAGGCTCGAGTCGGGGGTGTCATGGAATACTCTCCACTTGCTTTTTTTGAATGCAACTCCAACAACACATTAGAAACTCAACACCATTAAGGCCAAAACAGCTTGCTTGATCGGCATACCATTCACCACTTTGAACATTCACTCCATCTACCACTGGTACACTGGCAGCAGTGTGTAACGCATCTACAAGATGCACTGAAGAAACTCACCAAGGACCTTTTCACAACCCCTTCCAAACTCACAGCCTCTACCATCTAGAAGAAGAAAGGCAGCATTTGCATGGGAACACCAACAATTGAAAATTCCACTCCAAATCATATACCAACCTGACTTGGAACGTATATCAGCCGTTCCTTCACCGTCACTGGAACTCCCTCCCTAACAGCACTGTGACTACACCACATGGACTGCAGCAGTTTAAGAATCATAGAACTTACAGTGCAGAAAGAGGCCATTCCGCCCATTGGGTCTGCACCGCACCTTGGAAAGAGCACCCTACCTAAGCCCACCTCCAACCTATCCCCATAACCACACCTAACCTTTTTTGGACACGAAGGGCAGTTTAGCCTAGCCAATTCACCTAACCTGCCCACCTTTGGACTATGGGAGGAAACCGGAGCACCCGGAGGAAACACAGTGACCCAAGCTTGGAATCGAACCTGGGACCCTGGAGCTGTGAAGCAACTGTAATACCCACTGTGCTACCGTGCAGCTCACCACCACCCTCTCAAGGACAATTGGAGATGGGCAATTAATGCTGGGCTAGCCAGCGATGCCCATATCCTCTGAGTGATTAAAAACATAAAGCCTCCAACTCGCATGGTGTGATGGTTATTTATGACTTAAATTGAATTTGGCATGATTTTATGGTTTATGGTGAGGGAAAAATCTTCACAACATCATACTCTGAACTTACATCTCCAATGAGAAGCAGAATGGCCATCAACCATTCCTGTTAAAAAGTTATGAGTTGGAGTTTCTCTCAGAAATACACGGAGGGTAAAAATAAAGATGTGTAATATTGCATATGGTTCTTTCATTGCAGTTCAAGACTATTTTACAGAATTTATGTCATATGTGCTTTTGTTACCTCCAGGTTCAACTGTATTTATTTGGCGCCATAAACTAGTAAAACACACCAAAGCACTTGCACTATCAAACTAAATCTGAGACCGCACCACATAAGCAATATGTGCTTATGTAGGACAATGTTACAACCCTCACGGAGGTCACGGGTGTTGTGTTCTATTGTCTTGCCGTTGCGATGATGGTCATAGAATTGCTAGTGACTTAACTAGAATGATCATTTATCGATGAACACATGGAAGTATAATATACAGAATATTATACAGACTAGGTTGCTCTGGAACTACCCGATATGCGACTGTCCTGTTGTACGCCTTACTACCAACTCATGAGTCCCCCATGTCACGTGACCAAGGTCTGATGCCACCAGCTGGTTGCTAATACTATTCACAGGCATACGGTCACATCCTCCTTCCTTTGGAGATGTTAACATTTATCCACAGAAACATTATTTGTCATATGCAGAAAAACTATTTGTATTATCTTTTAACACATGTGGCATGTGTACATATATATTTAACTGTGCTTCAATTTACATGATATGCCTGTTAAATGTGTCCTTTGTGTACAGCCATTGTGCATTTCAGACTGATTACCACGGTAATCATCTGAGGTCTTGTCAGTTTCTGGAAGACTGGTTCCCGTGCCGGTCTTTTATGCCGTAGCCTTTTGAGGCGATGCTCCTTGAAGACCAGTATTCTTGATGGCCATCCCTGCATCTTCAGCTTCTTCCGTTTCTTTACACGTTACTTTTTGCTGCTCCGTGTTGTGTGCTCTCGCGATGCTCTTTGCTGCTGCGTTGTTATGTGGTCTCTGGCCTATCGGCCACATTGCTAAAGTCTTCTTGCTTGGTGTCACGGTATCCCTCACTCACCCCTTTCGTCTTTTTTTGTTTTGACTGCGATTTTGTGACCGATTCCACAACCGCTCCACATGTTTTCTTTTGAGAACGATTTTGTGACTGCTCCTCTTTTTCTGTTTGGCTTTGTAGCACCCATCTTGCCGCTGACCTGTGCATTGGAAACAGTGGTTTGTGGGTCATCTGCAGAGACATCTCGTTTTGGTGTGCTTCTGAGGGATTGTGCAGTGGTGGTTATGTTTACCCCTTCAGCGACCAGCTGCAGAGCCTCACACTGTGTCTGGATTGGATAACACTCTGGTTGGATTGCACTCTTGTGTCGGGGTTGGATTGCACTCTGGTGTCTGGGTTCTCTGGTGTCTGGGTTGGATTGCACTCTGGTGTCTGGTTGGATTTCACTCCGGTGTCTGGGTTGGATTACACTCTGGTGTCTGGATTGGATTGCACTCTTGTGTCTGGGTTGGATTGAACTCTGGTGGCTGGGTTGGTTTGAACTCTGCGTCTGGGTTGGATTGCACTCTGGTATCTGGGTTGGATTTCACTTTGGTGTCTGGGTTGGATTGCACTATAGTGCCTGGGTTGGATTGCACTCTTGTGTCTGGGTTGGATTGAACTCTGGTGTCTGGGTTCGATTGCACTCTAGTGTCTGGGGTGGATTGCACTCTGGTGTCTGGTTGGTTTGAACTCTTGTGTCTGGTTGGATTGCACTCTGGTGTCTGGGTTGAATTGCGCTCTGGTGTCTGGGTTGGATTGCACCCTGGTGTCTGGGTTGGATTGCACTCTAGTGTCTGGGTTGGATTGCACTCTGGTGTCTGGGTTGAATTGCGCTCTGGTGTCTGGGTTGGATTGCACTCTTGTGTCTGGGTTGGATTGAACTCTGGTGTCTGGGTTCGATTGCACTCTAGTGTCTGGGGTGGATTGCACTCTGGTGTCTGGTTGGTTTGAACTCTTGTGTCTGGTTGGATTGCACTCTGGTGTCTGGGTTGAATTGCGCTCTGGTGTCTGGGTTGGATTGCACCCTGGTGTCTGGGTTGGATTGCACTCTAGTGTCTGGGTTGGATTGCACTCTGGTGTCTGGGTTGGATTGCACTCTGGTGTCTGGGTTGGATTGCACTCTGGTGTCTGGGTTGAATTGCGCTCTGGTGTCTGGGTTGGATTGCACTCTGGTGTCTGGGTTGGATTGCACCCTGGTGTCTGGGTTGGATTGCACCCTGGTGTCTGGGTTGGATTGCACTCTGATGTCTGGGTTGGATTGCACTCTGACGTCTGGGTTGGATTGCACTCTAATGTCATTTTGTTCAGAGAGAACAGGTATCTTGTGATAGCATATACGTACCATTCAACATCGTGGAATTGCATACAGACGCATTATCAACTGTTGGTGTGGAGCTGCATACAGATACAGGCCGTGGCTCATTCTTGACAAGTAATATTACGTATGTATCATCCGTCGCCATGAAACTTCATACAGTTGCTGACATCTGTTCCTCTAACTCATGTTTCGGTGGAGTGGCCATTGAGTATTGGGGAGTTCACTACCGGAACCATTTCAAAAGGCTGCAATGATTCCCACTATGTCTCTGGATCTAGTTTCGCCAGAATGAGTACCATGTCTTCTATTTTTAGTTTATTCGCAGCCAAGTCATTTTGCTCCGAGGTATCCGCTGCTTCAATCTTACTTTTCATCTCTGCGTGCGCCATCTCAGAGCGTTCTCGCTTCTCGGTGTCCGGCGCAGGCTGGGCGTCCCTTGTGATCATCTCGTCATTCCCGCCAAACCACGAGGTAGCACTACTCCGCTCCCTCACTGAGTTTGCCCTCACCCGCGAAAGAACCTTACTAGTGTTTCACATTCATCCTGCTCCGGCTCATCCTCCAAACCTTTGCTTTATTCATCTTCTTCATGGTCTTCATAAATATCATCAAGGTAGGGGCAGCATGGTAGCACAGTGGTTAGCACAGTTGCTTCACAGCTCCAGGGTCCCAGGTTCGTTTCCCCGTTTGGGTCACTGTCTGTGTGGAGTCTGCACGTTCTCCCGGTGTGTGCGTGCGTTTCCTCTGAGTGCTCCGGTTTCCTCCGACAGTCTAAAGATGTGCAGGTTAGGTGGATTGGCTATGATAAATTGCCCTTAATGTCCAAAAAAAGGTTAGGTGGGGTTACTTGGTTACAGGGATTGGGTGGAGGTGTGGGCTTAAGTGGGGTGCTCTTTCCAAGGGCCGGTGCAAACCCAATGGGCCTCCTTCTGCACTGTCAATTCTATGAGTCTATTCAACCTCGGAGTCAGTATCATCAGCAAAGACATCTCCTGTAAAGTATAACATTGCATCTGGATGTGTTCACACACAAGAGGCGACCAATTTCAAAGTCAGTCAGCAGCCAGTCTTTCTGCAGAACCTTTATTTAACATTCCAAGCTGCGGAGCTTCTGGAGAACTGAAGAAATTAAAGAATGAGTCATTGGCACAGTTTTCGAACCGCTTTTGCGGGTGATCCGACCGTCATGCTTTGGCTTAATTTTAATGGTCTTCAATGTGACATTTTTCCTTTCTTCCAGTCAATCTGGCACCCTGTGCATCATGTGATTTCTGGCTCATCACAGAATAAGAATTCAGGCTCTTCAGGCCGCGATTCTACTCGTATGCTTTTGTGATTACCTCATTTGCAAAATACTCATTTGGCTCAAACTTAAACTCCAGAGTGAAGCTCATTCGCTGTGTACGCTCTGAACATTTAACGCTCGCATCTCGTCGATGGTTTAATATAGGTTGATCATGCTCCTGTATCGTACCACTGGGTATATATACCTTCCTGAATGCTGTTAACCAGAAATCTGGAATTCCCTTTGGCTGTTCCAGTGCCTCATCTGACTTGTCGTCTTCCGTCTGGACTTTTGCTTGCTTCTAATCGAGTGAGTGCACCAACATATCTCAGGGGCTGGTTTAGCACAGGGCTAAATAACTGGCTTTTAAAGCAGACCATGGCAGGCCACAGCGTGGGTTCAATTCCTGTACCAGCCTCCCCGAACAGGCGCTGGAATGTGGCGACTAGGGGCTTTTCACAGTAACTTAATTTGAAGCCTACTTGTGACAATAAGCAATTTTCATTTCATTTTTCATTTTGAGAGTCACACTAACTATCTGGCCACTCGCTGTCTGGACCATGCAGCCACTCATGACTATTCAGATGGACCTCTTCCCTTTTTCCGGTCGGACTGCTCTGGACCTTGCCTGAAATGAGATCAATGAAGAACTGCTCTTCTAGGGACATCTGATTCACTGCATTAATTGATCTGATTTGGTCCATTAAAGGACGCCAAAAACATTGTTTCGCAAAGTGATTTGTACAGTCACAACTGGAACATACCTTTCCTTATTCTGGACATTGCCATGGGCCATTTTGATTGCTATATTTCTGGCATAAGGTGGCGGCTCCGGTCAGCTACTTAAAGTGGCCACCCACACTGAGACCATGTTTCTTTTACAACTGCGTCGCAGTTCTTATGGTGCCATGTGGGCGGCAAAAATTTTTTTGTTGAGCATGCTGGTTTGCTGTACAGCTCTCTCACTTGCATGACACATCTTGATATGGTTTTCTGATTGAAGCTCTTCTTTCTGGGTAGACGTACTAAATGTATCCCATTCACATGCTTTGTGTTATTTCAGAGAGCAATACCGATCAAAGTACTTTAGCGCTTCATCATAGCTCTTGCTTTCCTCTTCGCTGTCACAGGCGGAGATATTGTATAGTTCTGTTGCTTGAGTACCTGCTACCGTGAGCAGCAAAGCAATAAGCCTCTCATCAGGCTGTGCCTGCAGGCCAAGGGCTACAATATAAAATCAGAATTGCTGCTTAAAAGCACGCCATCTTTTTTCTACATTACCCAAGAATTGGGGCCTCACGGTAGCATGGTGGTTAGCATCAATGCTTCACAGCTCCAGGGTCCCAGGTTCGATTCCCGGCTGGGTCACTGTCTGTGTGGAGTCTGCACGTCCTCCCCGTGTGTGCGTGGGTTTCCTCCGGGTGCTCCGGTTTCCTCCCACAGTCCAAAGATGTGCGGGTTAGGTGGATTGGCCATGCTAAATTGCCCGTAGTGTAAGGTTAATGGGGGGATTGTTGGGTTACAGGTATACGGGTTACGTGGGTTTAAGTGGGGTGATCATGGCTCGGCACAACATCGAGGACCGAAGGGCCTGTTCTGTGCTGTACTGTTCTATGTTCTATGTAATTGAAGGTGGTGAGCTGCCTTTGACCTGTCCATCTCTAACTTCACCATCGTCTGTTGCGTTGAGTCGCAAATATCCATAGTTCACCAGGTCGGCAGAGAAATTCCTTATTTTTCGCTCGTCGACCTACTGCGCCTCGTCTCTTCTGTTGTTTCTTTTAAATGCTCTGCACCTCTGGTACCATGTTGCGTTCTGTTGTCTTGCCATTACAATGAAGCTCACAGAACAGCTAGTGACTTAACTAGAATGATGATTTATCAATGAACACGTGGAAAGATAACGTACACAATACTATACAGACTAGGTTGCTCTGGAACTACCCGATGTGCGACTGTCATGTTGTGTGACATTCTACCAACTGATGAGTCTCCCATGTCATGTGACAAAGGTCTGATGCCATCAGCTGGTTGGAGGTTGCATTGCTAACCATGTACAATATTATTCACAGGCATATCACCACAACGGGGCATGGCCTATCATGCTCCCCGTGACCTGAGCAGAATATGAACCTCCCCGTTAAAACAAAGAACAAAGAAAATTACAGCACAGGAACAGGCCCTTCGGCCCTCCCAGCCTGCGCCGATCCAGATCCTTTATCTAAACCAGTCTCCTATTTTCCAAGGTCTACTTCCCTCTGTTGCCGCCCGTTCATATACCTGTCTAGATGCCTCTTAAATGATGCTATCGTGCCCGCCTCTACCACCTCCGCTGGTAAAGCGTTCCAGGAACCCACCACCCTCTGCATAAAACACTTTCCATGCACATCTCCCTTAAACTTTCCCCCTCTCACCTTGAAATCGTGACCCCTTGTAACTGACACCCCCACTCTTGGAAAAAGCTTGTTGCTATCCACCCTGTCCATACCTCTCATAATTTTGTATACCTCAATCAGGTCCCCCTCAACCTCCGTCTTTCCAACGAAAACAATCCTAATCTACTCAACCTTTCTTCATAGCTAGCACCCTCCATACCAGGCAACATCCTGGTGAACCTCCTCTGCACCCTCTCCAAAGCATCCACATCCTTCTGGTAATGTGGCGACCAGAACTACACACAGTATTCCAAATGTGGCCTAACCAAAGTCCTATACAACTGTAACATGACCTGCCTACTCTTGTACTCAATACCCCGTCCGATGAAGGCAAGCATGCTGTATGCCTTCTTGACCACTCTATCAACCTGCGTTGCCACCTTCAGGGTACAATGGACCTGAACTCCCAGATCTCTCTGTCCATCAATTTTCCCCAGGACCCTTCCATTGACCATATAGTCCGCTCTTGAATTTGATCTTCCAAAATGCATCACCTCAGTTAACGGGGCGATGCTTCCTGTTTAGGTATAAAAACCCATGCCTAAATGTAGGTCAGGATGGGAAAATCCTTTGGAGAGTGGAGAAGAGTACTAAGCTGCACAAACCTGGGATCTGGGTCCCTACTCATTCAAATGTCAGGAGCGTACATCAGTCACAACAATTGAATGGGAAAGATATTGATGTTTAGCTGCAGGATGTAAGTAAAAGGCAACAGTTTTGACTTCTAAGTTACCCAGTCGCTCTATTAATAGGAACATGTTAGCAGGTGACAATTTGCATTAGGCAGTCTTGCTCAGTAGCAGTACTCAGTCTGAAAGTTCTGGATTCAAGGATCAGCCCAGTGAGTTGAGCACAAGATCAAGGCTGACACTCCAGTGCACTTTGGTCAGAGGTGACAGCTTTGAAGTGAGACTTTAAACTAAAGTCCTTTCTTTATTTTTTTATTAAAAATATGGACGGCATGGTGGCACAGTGGTTAGCACTGCTTCCTCGCAGCGCAGAGACCCGGGTTTGATTCCAGCCTTGGGTGACTGTCTGCGTGGAGTTTGCACGTTCTGCCCATGTCTGCGTGGGCTTCCTCCAGGTGCTCTGGTTTCCTCCCATAGTCCAAAGATATTCAGGTTAGGTGGGGTTACGGGGATAGGGCGGGAGAGTGGGCCTAGGTAGGGTCCTCGTTTATAGGGTCAGTGCAGTACCAATAGGCCAAATGGCCTCCTTATGCACTGTCAGGATTCTATATCAGATAACCGAGATCCGAGTGAGAGTTATACCAATGAAGCAGTGAGACACATGAACACATTAAACAACATGGTTAGGTGACCAAGTAATGTCATTCTATTTTCTTTAATAAATCTAGAGTACCCAATTCATTTTTTCCAATTAAGATGCAATTTAGCATGTTCAATCCATCTACCTTGTACATCTTTGGCTTGTGGGGGCGAAACCCACGCAAACATGGCGGGAATGTGCAAACTCCACACGGACAGTGATCCAGAGCCGGGGTCGAACCTGGGACCTCGGCATTGTGCAACTGTAGTGCCACCACTGCGACACCGTGCTGCCCTCAAGTACTGTCATTCTCAACCTGAAAGCAAATTAAAGGTCAGATCCAGCCTACTGTTCATTTGGTCCTACAAAAATCAACAGAAATTAAATTAAGGTGTGGATATTGTTGTTAATTAAAATCCTTTTTAGTTAATTTTAAAAGGCACAGTTGATGTTTGTTTTCTCTAATCCAGACTATGCTGATTGCACCTATGTTTCAGCATAGGTGATACACATTTCCATTGAGGACGGACCACAGGCAGAACAATTGAGTGTTTTCACAGGTCTCCGTATGCTTCTGATGTGCGTTTAAGGATCTTGAGATATTTGTTTCAGAAACCCTGCGCCAGATTCTTTCGGAGCAGATCATCTTGTTTTGCACTAGGTGGTGGTTGCATTCCTTGGCCATAATTCTAAACTTTTGCAACTGTTAGTCCTGTGGTTTATAGCCTTGGCAAGCGCTGTGCTTCAGAAGCCTGAATCTGTTACATCTGTGAGGTAGCAAGTGAGAAATGAAACACGGCACCGGGCCACCGAAAAAGCCACCCAAATTCTGCTCTCTGTCAGACAATCTGGTGTGGGGATTCGGCAGAAAAATATGTTTCAAAATCCTTCAAAGCACATCAGAAACAAGTACTTTTTGAAGTGTAGCCACTATTGTAGTAATGTGAGGGGGATGTCAGAGTTACACAGATCCCTGGGACCTACGCAGCTGAGGGTTGTTATGGTGCTAGTTATGCCTCAATATTGCACGGGATGGCGTGGGGTAAAGGCCTAGGTAGGGTGCTCTTTTGGATGGTTGGTGCAGACTAGAGGGGCCGAATGGCCCCTTTCTCCACTGTAGGGATTGTATGGATTCTATGGGGGATCTTTTACATCAACCTGAGAGCAAACAGAACCGAAGTTAAATCTCATACTTGTGGGACAGCACGGTGGTACAGTGGGTTAGCCCTGTAGCCTCACGGTGCTGAGGTCCCAGGTTTGATCCCGGCTCTGGTTCACTGTCCATGTGAAGTTTGCACATTCTCCCCGTATTTGTGTGGGTTTCGCCCCCACAACAGTAGGGCAGCACGGTAGCATTGTGGGTAGCACAATTGCTTCACAGCTCCAGGGTCCCAGGTTCGATTCCGGCTTGGGCCACTGTCTGTGCGGAGTCTGCACGTCCTCCCCGTGTGTGCGTGGGTTTCCTCCGGGTGCTCCGGTTTCCTCCCACAGTCCAAAGATGTGCAGGTTAGGTGGATTGGCCATGATAAATTGCCCTTAGTGTCCAAAATTGCCCTTAGTGTTGGGTGGGGTTACTGGGTTATGGGGATAGGGTGGAGGTGTTGACCTCGGGTAGGGTGCTCTTTCCAAGAGCCGGTGCAGACTCGATGGGCCGAGTGGTCTCCTTCTGCATTTCTATGAAAACCCAAAGATGAGCAGGCTAGGTGGATTGGCCACGCTAAATTGCATCTTAATTGGAAAAAACGAATTGGGTGCACTAAATTTTTTTTTTTTAAATCTCATATTCGCAAAGCGTGATATTCCATCAGTACTGGACTGGGCGGCAGCCTGGGGTGGGACTTGCACCCAAAAAGCCTCTGTCTTAAAGACAAGACTGTAACTCAGAAAAAAGAGTCTTGGCAGCCGAAAAGCACTCCATTCAAAACCATGCTATTGCTACATTGAGAAAGGGGTTTCTTAGATTTAGAAACATAGAACAGTACAGCACAGAACAGGCCCTTCGGCCCTCGATGTTGTGCCGAGCCATGATCACCCTACTCAAACCCACGTATCCACCCTATACCCGTAACCCAACAACCCCCCCCCCCCCCCCCAACCTTACTTTTTAGGACACTACGGGCAATTTAGCATGGCCAATCCACCTAACCCACACATCTTTGGACTGTGGGAGGAAACCGGAGCACCCGGAGGAAACCCACGCACACATGAGGAGGACGTGCAGACTCCGCACAGACAGTGACCCAGCCGGGAATCGAACCTGGGACCCTGGAGCTGTGAAGCATTTATGCTAACCACCATGCTACCGTGCTGCCCCTTAACCACTTAACCATATGGCTGCTCTGTAGCAGAATTCCATTTCCTCACCTTTGAACCATATTCCTAAATATCATCACCTAACAAATGTTGAAATGACTTGGAAATTGCAACTGACCAATCATCCCCAGCCTTTTGGGGAAGAGGGTACTAGGTTTTCACTAACGTTTGGGTGAGAGAATGCTTCCTGATTTCACTCCTAAATGACCTGTCAATATACTTGTTTTTACAGAATCCATGGAGCAGTCTGTCGCATTCTGTTTTTATCTCCAATTATTTTTTAGGCTATTTTTCTCATTCCAAACATCCAATCATGTTTCTCTGACAGACAGACACTCTTTTTCCCATGGGCATGCCTCACATTCTGACCGAACCTTGCCTCATTTAAGGTTCTGCCTGTTCTAGCTGGGATCTGGTTTACATGCATCATCACATACAGTATTATAGCCATGTCCAGGCATGCATTTGAATCAGATGAAGACAGTAATCCAGAGTTATTCTGCAACTTGATGAGAACTATCACTCAAGCATGTAATCCCATCATTAGAAGTCAGACTTGTCCTTTCCACAATGCTGGTGTTACACATATGAGGGTAGTGTTCCATTTTTACAAGTTGATTTCAATTAAACACAGATGGTTATTGGCACAACGTTCTATCAGCATTATCAAACCCCATTGTCCCAGGCCAACTGGCATACAACTTCTCCAATTTCTCTCCATCAAATTGTGCCTGTTATTCTGCAGTCTGATTCCGTTTTTAAATTAAATTTCATTCTTGAGATGTAGGCACAGCTATCAAGGCTGGTATTTATTGTCCATTTCCAGTGGCTCTGAGATGGTGCTGGGTTTGATACAACTGCATGGCTTGCTGGACCCTTCAAAAGGCAATAAAAAGTCAACAGGGCTAGATTTTGACTTGTGCCATTAAGTAAAATGAGTAGAGCAGGAGCAGCCTGTTTAAAACCTCTCCCCATTTACATCTCTCTGTTGACTTCAGTGGTAATGTTAAATTACAGAACAATTATATGAGTTGGTTTAATCACTAACGTAAGAAATGTGGCAGCCAATTTGCACACAGTAAACTCCCACAAACAGAAACCCACAATTTCAAGAATGACGCCACTGAAACAAGGTTCACAGGATGAACTGTTTGCTCCAAACACATATCTCCTATCAAGAAATCTTGGCCGGGATTTTCCCCTACCCGACGGGGCGGGGGTCCCGGCGTTGTGAATAGGCGAGAACCACTCCGGCGTCGGGCATCCCCAAAGGTGCGGAATTCTCCGCACCTTTAGGGGCTAGGCCCGCGCCGGAGTGGATTCCACTCCGCCGGCCGACGCGAACGGTCTTTGGCGCCCCGCCAGCCGGGGCTGAAAGGCCTTCGCCGGCAGGCGGAAGTCCGCGCATGCGCCGGGGTGTCAGCAGGTGGTCCCTTCCGCCTCCACCATGGTGGAGACCGTGGCGGAGGCGGAAGAAAAAGAGTGCCCCCACAGCACAGGCCCGCCCGCTGATTGGTGGGCCCCGATCGTGGGCCAGGCCACAATCGGGGAACCCCCCATGGCCAGATCGCCCTGCGCCCCCCCCCCCCCCCCGAGGACCCCGGCGCCCACCCGCGCCGCCAATTCCGCCGGCACCAGACGTGCTTTGATTTCCGCCGGCGGGAAAGGCTTGTCAGCAGCGGGACTTCGGCCCATCACGGGCCAGAGAATTGCCTGGGGGGGCCGGCCGACCGGCGAGGCGCAATTCCCGCCACCGCTGATTCCCGGGTGCCGGTAAATTCGGGCCACGGCGGGGGCCGGGTTGGCGCCGGCCCCAGGCGATTCTCGGACCCTGCGGGGGTCGGAGAATTCCGTCCCATGTTTGTACATCGTTGAAAAATTACTGACCAATTCCATCTGCCATAAAGCTTGGAATTGGTGATAAACTCTATGGGAAACTCTATAACGAAGCACTACCACAAGCAATTGTTTCACCACTGATCGTTGTTTATTAAAAAGCAGAATGGCAGCCACAATGACCTAATGTGCATCCTGGATTTGGCAGATTTACTTAATAAGATCATCGGAGTATTGCGTACAGTTCTGGTCGCCTCATTATAGGAAGGACGTGGAAGCTTTGGAACGGGTGCAGAGGAGATTTACCAGGATGTTGCCTGGTATGGAGGGAAAATCTTATGAGGAAAGGCTGATGGACTTGAGGTTGTTTTCGTTAGAGAGAAGAAGGTTAAGAGGTGACTTAATAGAAGCATACAAAATGATCAGAGGGTTAGATAGGGTGGACAGTGAGAGCCTTCTCCCGCGGATGGAGGTGGATAGCACGAGGGGACATAGCCTTAAATTGAGGGGTAATAGTTATAGGGCAGACGTCAGAGGTAGGTTTTTTACGCAAAGAGTGGTGAGGCCGTGGAATGCCCTACCTGCAACAGTAGTGAACTCGCCAACATTGAGGGCATTTAAAAGTTTATTGGATAAGCATATGGATGATAATGGCATAGTGTAGGTTAGATGGCCTTTAGTTTTTGACTTCCCATGTCGGTGCAACATCGTGGGCCGAAGGGCCTGTACTGCGCTGTATCGTTCTATGTTCTATGTCTATATTAGTATTTTTGGGATGTGTGTGTAGGTTGGCCTCGTTTCCTACATTTCAGTTGCACTTTATTGGCTGTGAGGTGCATTGGGACATCATGAGATCTTCAAAAGTGCTATATGAATGAGAGCACTTGCATTTCAATGCCTACTGCAAGGAACATGTATATATAGGTTTTGGCAGATAATAGGATTGAGCTTGGGTGTGATCTTCATCCCCAATAAAATAGATCGCTGATACTCAGCCTTGGTATACAAATGAGTGCAACATTGGACAAAGGACTAAAAGGCTGGTGCTATACTGAATCCCACACTATTATGAGTGAGCTGAAATCATAGAATCAAAGAATTCCTGCAGCGCAGAAGGATGCCATTCGGCACATCGAATGCACTAACCCTCTGAAAGAGCACTCCACCTAGGCCCATTTCCTCACCCGGTAGCACAAGTGATTAGCACTGTGGCTTCACAGCGCCAGGGTTCCAGGTTCGATTCCCCGCTGGGTCACTGTCTGTGCAGAGTCTTCACGTTCTCCCCGTGTCTGTGTGGGTTTCCTCCGGATGCTCCGGTTTCCTCCCACAGTCCAAAGACGTGCAGGTTAGGTGGATTGGTCATCATAAATTGCCCTTAGTGACCAAAAAGGTTAGGAGGTGTCATTGGGTTCTGGAGATAGGGTGGAAGTGAGGGCTTAAGTAGGTCGGTGCAGACTCGATGGGCCGAATGGCCTCCTTCTGCACTGTATGTTCTATGTAAATCTATGTATCCCAATAACCCCACAAAACCTACACATCCTTGGACACGACGGGGCAATTTAGCAAGGCCAATCCACCTGGCCTGCACTGAGGAAGAAACAGGTCAGGATTTTACCAGCTTGCAGGAGGCAGCCTGTGGTAAAATTGCCAAGCAAATCCTGCTGCTGCAAGCTGTGGGCTTCGGACCTATGAACACAACTCATAAAATACTGGCCATGGATACCCAGTACGTTCTACAAAAGGTTAAAGCAACATTACAAAAACGTGTGCCGTGTGGCCAAGGCTGGATGAAAAATAAACTGCTTCCTCGAAGTTCAAGGTCAAAAATATTTTTAGTTAATAACATTTTTTTAAAAAACATTTTATTGAGGTATTTTTTGGTATTATAACAACACAATAAACAATGTACATGAAACTATAAACATAGTGCAAAAACCGTCTCCCTCCCTTACAGGGCCCACCTTTATTAACCCCCTACTCTAAGCTAAACTAACCCGCCCCCCCCCCTTCTGCTGACGATTAATATTCCGCGAAGAAGTCGTTGAACGGTTGCCACTTCCGGGCGAACCCTAACAGTGATCCTCTCAAGGCGAACTTGATTTTCTCAAAACAGAGAAAGCTAGCCACATCCGATAGCCAGGTCTCCAACTTCAGGGGCTTTGAGTCCCTCCAAGCTAATAGTGTCCGTCTCCGGGCTACCAGGGAAGCAAAGGCTAGAACTGTCTTGTTATGCTCTTGCCGTAGCCCAAGCTGCTTCCTTGATGTTCACTCTGACAAAGGAAGGTTCAGACGTGGAGATAACTTCAACACATTTATTAAACTATTTACAATTCTCCTACTCGGAGTCTCCTCTACTGTTAATCCTTCTATAGCTAATCAGACTATCTACCCAGTCGGCTACAATCCATGTGGTGGGTGTGATGTTCAATCAACCCTGTGTCTGTACTCACTAAGTGTCTCCACTGGAAAGAGGAAGATCATGTGTGCTGTGCCCTTTATATATGGGTTGGTGTAATGCCCCCCTGTGGTAGTGTCACCTCTGTGTGTATTGTGAATGCCCATTGGTTGTGTCCTATCTTACTGACCTATTGGTTGAGTGTCTGTGTGTCATGTCTCTGGTGCTCCCTCTAGTGTCTAGCTAGTCTATGTGTACTTACATTAACCCCTTGTGTATCTACAGTGATGCATATCACCACAAGAACGTCTGCCTCTTTCTCCTCCTGGATTCCCAGGTCTTCCGACACCCCGAAAATCGCCACCTCTGCACTCAGTGCCACCCTTGTTTTTAACACCGTGGACATGACATCTGCAAACCCCTGCCAAAATCCCCTAAGATTCCGACATGCCCAGAACACGTGGACATGGTTCACTGGTCCTCCTGCACACTTTGCACACCTGTCTTCAACCCCAAAGAATCTGCTCATCCAGGCCACTGTCATGTGAGCCCGGTGAACTACCTTAAATTGTATCAGGCTGAGCCTGGCACATGTTGCGGACGTGTTGTCTCTACTCAACGCGTCCGCCCATAGACCATCCTCTATCTCTACTCCCAGCTCCTCCTCCCACTTGCACTTCAGCTCCTCGGTCTGCGTCTCCTCTGACCGCATAAGTTCCTTGTAAATGTCCGAGATGCTCCCTTTTCTCACCCACCCTCTGGAAACTACCCTGTCCTGACACCCCTTAGCGGTTAAGAGTGGGAAGGTTGACACCTGTTTACGTAGGAAGTCCTGCACCTGCAGATACCTGAATTTGTTTCCCCTCGCCAACCCAAACTTCTCCTCCAGCGCCCTCATACTCGGAAAGCTCCCCTCTATAAACATATCCCCCATCCTCTCAATCCCTTCTCTCCGCCATATCTGGAACCCCAATCCATATTTCCCGGGACAAACCAGTGATTATTACAGATTGGGGACCAGACCGATGCTCCCTCTGCTCCTACATGTCTCCTCCATTGCCCCAGACTCTCAGGGCCGCCACCACCACGGGGCTGGTGGAGTACCATGCCGGCGGGAACAGCAGAGGCGCAGTTACCAACGCCCCCAGACTGGTGCCCTTGCATGAAGCCCCCTCCATACGTTCCCATGCCGGCCCCTCCCCCACCACACATTTCCTGATCATGTCTATATTTGCCGCCCAGTAATAGTTACTAAAATTTGGCAGCACCAGCCCACCCTCTCCCCGACTCCAGTCAAGCATTACCTTCCTTACTCGTGGGGTCTTGCCCGCCCCAAAAAAGCCAGAGATCACTTCGTTGACCCGTTTAGATGGGGAGACATTGAAACACGAACAGGAATCTCGGGAGGACCGTCACCTTCACCGTCTGCACCCTCCCAGCTAATGACAACGGGAGTGCGTCCCATCTTCGAAAATCATCCTTTATTTGGTCTACTAGCCGGACCAGATTTAATTTATGCAGCCCGTCCCATTCCGGCACCACTTGAATGCCTAGGTACCTAAAGCTTCCCCCTACTAATCTAAACGGCAGCTCCCCCAATCACCTCCCCTGTCCCCTCACCTGGATCGTAAACATCTCACTTTTCCCCATATTTAGCTTATACCCCGAAAACCGGCCAAATTCCCCAAGAATCCTCATGGTCTCTTTCATCCCCTCCAATGGGTCCGATACATACAGAAGCAGGTCGTCTGCATAGAGCGAGACTAGGTACTCCCCCCCCCCCCCCCCCCCCCGCCCCCACCCCCGCTCCCAGACCAGCCCCTTGAGGCTCTCAGAGAAATTGCCAACGGTTCTATAGCTAGCGTGAACAACAGTGGGGAGAGGGGGCATCCCTGTCTCGCCCCCGGTGCAGTCTAAAATAGTCCGATGTCCTATACATCTGTACACTTGCCACAGGAGCCTGATATAGCAATCTGACCCAGTCAATAAAGCTCCGCTCATATCCGAACCGTCTCCAACAGATAATTCCAATCTACCCGACCAAAGGCCTTTTCTGCATCCATTGTGATCACTACCTCCACCTCCCTACCTTCCGGGGCATCATGATCACATTTAACAGCCTTCTTACATTGGCCACCATCTGCCTACCCTTAACAAACCCGTCTGGTCCTCTCCAATAACGTCCGGAACACAATCCTCAATCCTGAAGGACAAAATTTTGGCCAGCAGTTTGGTGTCCACATTCAACAGGGATATCGGCCTGTGGGACCCCCACAGGCCGGGTTCTTGTCCCACTTCAGAATCAGCGAAATCATGGCCTGTGACATCGCCGGGGGCAACGCCCCTCTTTCCCTTGCCTCATTGAATATCCTCATCAACACTGGCCCCAATATCCCAGAGAACACTTTATAAAACTCCACTGGGTACCCGTCCAGCCCCGGGGCTTTACCCGACTGCATGGCCTTCAGACCCTCCACTATTTCTTCTAACCTGATCGGTGCCCCCAGCCCTTCTACCAACTTCCCGTCCACCTTTGGGAAATTCAGCCCCCCCAAGAAGTGCCTCATCCCCTCCGGCCCAGTAGGGGGTTCCGACCTATACAGCCTACTATAGAAATCCCTAACTGCCTTATTCACCCCTGCTGAATCTCCAACCAGGTTCCCATCTCCATCATTTACTTTCCCTATCTCCCTGGCTGCCTCCCTCTTTCTAAGCTGCTGTGCAAGCATTCTGCTGGCTTTCTCTCCATACTCATAGATCGCCCCCCTCGCCTTTCTCAGCTGCTCCACCGCCCTCCCTGTGGTTAACAAGCCGAACTCCGCCTGTAGCCTCCGCCATTCCCTTAAAAGCCCTGCCTCTGGCGTCTCCGCTTCCCTCCTATCGATCTGTAGTATCTCCTTAACCAGTCAGTCCGTCTCTGCCCTGCCCACCTTCTCCCTATGGGCCGGTAGCGAGATCAGCTCCCTTCTGACCACCGCCTTCAGTGCTTCCCAGACCATTGCTGCTGAAATTTCCCCCGTGTCGTTGACTTGCAGGTAATTCTGAATACATTTCCTCAGCCGCTTGCACACTCCTTCGTCAGCCAAAAGTCCCACATTTAACTCCAGTGCGGGTGCTGGTTACTGTCCTTATTAACCTGCAGATCAACCCAGTGCAGAGCATGGTCTGAGAATGAGATCGCCGAGTACCCAGGGTGCAATTCTCCGCAAATGCGGCGAGTCGTAAAGGCTGCTGTGAAACTGGCCGTGTTTCACGGCAGCCTCCGCGCCCCCTCCCGGGACCTGATTCTCCCCCCCGGGCGGGGCTAGCAGCGGGGCCCCGTGAAGCACGGCATCGCGGCCTTAGCGACAGTCGCTAAGTCCACGCGGCAAGCGTCACGATGGCTGATGCGCACGATGGCGTCAGCCGCGCATGCGCGGGTTGGACGGCTCCAACCCGCGCATGCACGGATGACGTCATCACGCAGACGCGTCAAACCCGCGCATGCGCGGGCCATCATGCCCCTCAGCCGCCCGGCGGACTGATCCAGCGGGGCGGCGGAAGAACAAATAGTGCGCGGGTATCGGACCCGCTGCCCGCGATCGATGCCCACCGATCGCAGGCCCATGCCACCCTTGGCATGGCCGTGGTGCGGCCGTGCCAATCGGTGCCATGGTTGCCCGGGACGGCACTTTGCGGCTGTTTCACGAACGCTGAAAGCAGGTGTGATCGCGGCCGTGAAAATGGCCATAAACTCCGTGGTATTCGGCCCATCGGCCTGCGGAGAATCGCTGTTCGCCGTAAAAAACGGCGAGCAGCGATTCGTGTCGGGGGCGGCCGGAGGGGGGGAAAATAGCGAGAGGCCGTGAAAATTGTCAGGAAGGCCCTCCCACTATTCTCCGACCCGTCGTGGGCAGCGGAGAATCGCGCCCACTGTGTCCACCACCCCTGCCAGTAAGGCTCAGCTCAAAATGAAGAAATCGATCCGGGAGTACACTTTATGCACGTGTGAGTAGAAGGAGAACTCCTTCACCCTCGGCTGCCCAAATCTCCATGGATCCACCCCCCCACCGCCCCCCCCCCCCCCCCCCCCCCCCCCGCCTCCCCGGCCCATCTGCTCCATGAACCCTTTTAGTTCCTTTGCCATTGCAGGCACCCTGCCTGTTTTCGAGCTTGACCGGTCCAAGCCAGGGTCAATAACTGTGATGAAGTCCCCTTCCATGACCAACCTTTGCGAGTCAAGGTCCGGTATCCTCCCCAGCATTCTCTTTATAAACTCCACATCATCCTAATTTGGCACATACACATTTACTCATACCACCTGCTCCATGTCCAGTTTCCCACTAACCATACTGTACCGACCTCCCACATCCAAAACTATTCTACCCGCTTCAAACACCACCCGATTATTGATCAGGATCGCGACCCCGCTAGTCTTTGAATCCAGTCCCGAGTGAAAGACCTGACTGACCCAGCCTTTCCTCAGTCTAATCTGGTCAGTTACTCTTAGGTGCGTCTCCTTCAACATTACCACGTCAGCCGACAGTCCCCTAAGATGCGCGAACACACGAGCCCTCTTGACCAGCCCATTTAACCCTCGAACATTCCAGGTGATCAGCTTAGTTGGGGGGCTCATTGCCCCCCCCCCCCACCTCGCTGATCTGCCATCCCCATTTTTGGGCCAGCCTCCAGTCCATGCTCCGCGCCTCCACCGGCCCGCGCCCAGGCAGCCTCCGCCCCCAACCTCTTCTCTGTCCCTTGGCCCAAGTCCCTCCCTCATCAGAACATTTCCCCCCCCCTCCTCCCCCAGTAACAACACTCTGTAACCCAACCCCTTTGATAAACCAAACATATGCACACCCCCCACTGCGCTTCTGTGAGCTAGCCCGCCCAGGCTAGCTTGGTGGCCCCCATCCCTGGCACGGGATAGTCTCCCACCTATTGTCCCCCCCCCCCCCCCCCCCCCCCCCCCCCCCCCGCTCATACAAACATACTCCAACATCAAACAATCCCCAGACAATTTCCCGACAGAAAGACACCAAAATCTAAACAAGCACACCTCCATCCCCTGCAAATGAAAACCTTAATACATTCAGCTCTGCCACTGGTCCCAAATCAATACAGAAGGCATTAAAAACAGCTTCCACAAAATGAAAAACGAGAAACCTTTTTTTTAAAGAACAGAGAAACTAAAAGAAAAAAAAACATGAACTCTGCAGCAAAACTCAAAAGTTCTGAGTCCACCACCAGTCCTTTTCTTTTCGCGAAGTCCAGCGTGTCCTCAGGCGACTCAAAATACAAGTGCTGTTCCTCATACGTGACCCAGAGACATTCCGGATACAACAGTCCTAACTTCACCTTTTTCCTAAAAAGGATCAACCTAAATGGTTGAAGCCTGCACTTCTCCTGGCCACCTCCACACTCAGGTCTTGGTAAACCCGCAGGATGCTGTTGTCCCACATACAGCTTCGTGTCTGCTTGGCCCACTGTAGAATATGCTCCTTATCCAAGTACCTGTGGAATCGCACCACCATTGCCCACGGAGGGGGTCTCCCGATCGCGGCTTCCTCGCAAATGCTCTGTGAGCGCTGTCCACCTCCAAGGGTCGGGGGGGGAAACCCCATCCCCCAGCAGCTTCTCAAACATATCTGTGATGTATGCCCCAGCGTCCGCTCTTTTGGACCCCTCTGGGAGCCCAATGATTCTCAAGTTCTGCCACCGGGACCTATTCTCTAGGTCCTCCACCTTCTCCAGGAGCTTCTTCTGCTGGTCTCTCAGCATCCCCACCTCCAGCTCCATCGCAGTTTGATGTTCCTCCTGCTCAACCAGCGCCTTCTCCACCTTCTGGATCGCCCGATCTTGGACGTCCAATCCAATCTCCAGCCGTTCAATCGACTCTTTTATCGGGTCCAAGCAGTCCCGATTCTGCTTAGCGAAGCCTTCCTGAATAACTTGCATCAGCTGCTCTGTTGACCGCTGGGTCGACAAACCAGAGGTCCGGTCCTCCGCCATGCTGTCTCCCGCTGCAGCTTCAGCCCAAGCCTTCTCTGTCTTTCTGTTTCTGCCTTTACAAGCACTTCTAGTCCTTCTCCCCATGCACCGATGTGGGAATTCAGTACACAATTGCCTCTGTCTTCAGTTTTACAGTTCAAGTCCGGTAGAAAATCGGGGGCAAAGGTCCAAAAGTCCGACCAGAGCGGGAGCCACCAAATGTGCGATTTACTCCTTCATAGCCGCCACTGGAAGTCCGTTAATAACATGTATGATAATAAAATTAATGATTTGCCCAATTGATAAATATAGATAATCCCATATTTTAGGTTAACGTAACTGTTTTGGGATTATAAATGTTCAATTCATAAAACCTTCCTTTTAAACTTTGGAGCTGGAAAGGCTCTACCATTTAAAAAGGTTTTTTAAAGCGGTGCTGCCCTGGAATAACAAAAGGGAGTTAATCAAAGGAGATGAGAGTGATTGCCCTCAACATTATTTCAGCATCAAAACGGAATACTCTGCAATTGTGATATCCGACCATGCTCTACATTACATGGACGTGAGGCTGGAAGTGGACAGGGCCCAACGGCCCACATGGACGTTGGACACTGCCCTACTAGCTGACAAGGCCTTCAACGAAAAGATATCGCAGGCCATAGCAGAGTACACAGAGAACAACCAAAACGGGGAGGCCTCATGCTCCACATTTTGGGATTCGCTAAAGGCGGTAGTAAGAAGGGAAATTATCACTTTCAAAGTGCGAAGCGATAGGGAGGAAAGGGCGACAGGCAGCAGCTGGTCGACTCCATACTGGAGGTAGACTGTAAATATTCCGAATCCCCGACTGTACAGCTCCTGGCTGAGAGGAAAGAGCCACAAAGGAACTTAAATCTGCTCTCCACCAGGAAAGCAGTGCATCAACTCCGCCAGGCACGGAGGACCCTATACGAACACGGAGACAAAGCCAGCCGCCTGTTGGCACACCAGCTGAGAAAGCAGGCAGCCACCAGAGAAATTGCACAAATCAGTGATACCAGGGGCACATTAGAAACAGAACCAGAAAAAATCAACAAAACCTTCAAGGCCTTCTACCAAGGGCTGTACACCTCAGAGCCCCCAACAGGGGAGTCCGGGATAAAACGGCTCTTTGACGGACTGGACATACCAGTCGTGGGGGAGGGCAGAAAACGGGGCCTAGAAGCACCACTAGTACTGGGAGAGATCATGGACAGCATTAAATCCATGCAGGCGGGGAAATCACCTGAACCATGCGGACATCTACAAAACATTTGCAACAGCACTGGCCACCTGCGGGAGATGTTCACAGACTCGCTGGCTAGGGGCACACTGCCACCCACGCTAGCACAGGCCTCAATCTCGCTGATACCTAAGAAATATAAAGACCCAACGGAATGTGGCTCATACAGACCCATCTCACTGCAAATCACAGATGCCAAAATACTGGCCAAAATCCTAGCCAAAAGGCTAGAAGACTGCGTACCTGAGGTGGTCTCAGAGGACCAGACGGGCTTTGTCAAAGGTAGACAGCTAACCTCGAACATCAGACACCTGCTGAACGTGATAATGACCCCATCCGGGGAGAGAACACCAGAGGTGATCGTCTCCCCGGACGCAGAAAAGGCCTTCGACAGGGTCGAATGGAAATACCTCATAGAGATACTGGAGCGGTTCGGGCTTGGAACAGGGTTCACCTCCTGAGGAAAGCTCCTGTACAATGCTCCCATGGCGAGCTTACGGACAAACAACACCAACTCCCGATACTTCCGGCTGCACAAGGGCACCAGACAAGGATGTCCACTGTGCCCGCTGCTGTTCCCTCTAGCGATCGAGCCATTAGCAATTGCTCTCAGGGCAGCAAAAAGCTGGAGGGGGATCCGAAGGGAAGGCAGAGAGCACAGAGTCTCACTCTATGCAGATGACCTGCTCCTCTACATTTCGTACCCACAAAACAGCATGGACGGAATCATCGCGTTCCTGAAAGTGTTTGGCGCCTTCTCAGGCTACAAACTCAACATGAGCAAAAGCGAGATTTTCCCGGTAGACCCACAAGTAGGGGCGGCAGCACTAATGGGGCTTCCGTTTAAAAATGCCCGACACAAATTCCACTACCTGGGGATTCAAATAGCCCATGACTGGAAAGGGATCCACAAATGGAACCTCACCAGTCCGACAGAGGAAGTAAAAAAGGACCTATTTTTCCCTCGCGGGGAGAGTCCAGACAATCAAAATGAATGTACTGCCCAGGTACCTCTTCCTACTTAGATCTATCCCCAAGGCCATTTGCAAAGCACTAGACAAACTAATCATGGCGTTCGTACAGGAGGGGGGGGGGGGGGGGGGGGCGGAATGAATGCCTGGATCCCAAAGAAAGTCCTACAAAAAACAAAATCCAGGGGGGTGCTAGCCCTCCCAAACCTACAATTCTACTACTGGGCGGCGACAGTGGCGCCGAGCGAATAAGGGGATGGATCAAGGAGCCAGAAGCTGAGAGTGGAGGAGGCCTCCTGCAAAGCGACCTCCCTCCGGGCCCTCATCACGGCAGCACTCCCATCTCCACCCAAAAAACACTCCAGCAGCCCGGTGGTGATAGCCACCCTCCAATCCTGGAACCAACTGCAGCAGCAATTTGGCCTGATGAAAATGTTGGACAAAGCTCCCATCTGTAACAACCATAGGTCCACACCAGCGCTGACTGACGCCACCTTCAAAAAGTGGGGACAGGACAGAGGGACACTGACAGTTAGGGACCTATATACAGATGGCAGGATTGCAACGCTGGACAAATTAACGGAGAAATTCCAGCTAGCCAGGGGGATCGAGCTAAGGTACCTGCAACTCAAAAACTTCCTATGAAAGCAGACAAGGACGTACCCACAACCGCCACGACATACATTACTGGAAGAGTTACTGGACGCAAGCATCCTAGATAAAGGGAACTGTAGCGACATGTATGAATGACTGATAAAAAAGGCCGGCACCGTACTGGATGCAACAAGAAAGAAATGGGAGGAAGACCTGGGGATTGAAATAGGGTGGGGACTCTGGAGTGAAGAACTGCATAGGGTCAACTCCACCTCCACGTGCACAAGGTTCAACCTGACACAACTAAAAGTGGTACAGAGAGCCCACTTAACAAGAATTCAAATGAGTAGGTTCTTCGCGGAGATGGAGGATAGATGTGAACAGTGCCAAGGAGGCCCGGCCAACCATGACCACATGTTCTGGTCTTGCCTCAGACTTGCTGGATTCTGGACAGCCTTCTTCGAGGCAATGTCCAAAGTGGTGGGGATGAGGGTAGAGTCATGCCCGAAAGTGACGGTCTTCGGGATATCAGACCAGCCAGATCTATTCCTGGTGATGAGGGCAGACACCCTTGCCTTTGCCTCCCTGATCGCCCGCCGTAGAATCCTGTTTAGCTGGCGGTCAGCAGCACCACCCAAAGAAGCTGCAGACTGGCTGTCCGACCTCTCAGAATCTCTCCAAATGGAGAAAATCAAATTTACCATCCGAGGGTCAGGCGAAGGCTTCCACAGAACGTGGGTGCCATTCACCCAATTGTTCTGGGACCTATTTGTGGCCAACGAACAAGCAGAAGAATAGCCAGGTAGCCAAGAATCAGAGGAAAGTGGCCAAGGCATGAGAGGGAAGGATAGACCCTGGGGGGTGGGGTGGCGGGGGTGGGAGACAGCTACACCTAAGAGAAAAGAAAGACGAACCACAGGAGAAGGGAAGGGGGAAAGGGGGCAGAAGGGGAAGGGGGGGAAGAGGGAGGAGACAGGGAACAATAGAAAGGAACGAGAGGGGGGGGGGAGGCGAGGGAATGATAGGCGGAAAGGAGAGTACAAGAAACGACAACAAACTCGGCAAATACAGTAACAGAGAGCAGGGAAAATACGGGCGAAAGATGGGACGAACAGCCGAAGCGGAGGTGAACACACGACAACACGGCAGCGAAAACCGTCCGGGAGAAGCAAGTAGCAACACCAACACCAGGTCCATTCTCATATTTCCCTCTCTGTATTGAACATAACTACGACAATTATTTCTCCGGCACCCAAATGTCTACGTACCTCCCAGACCCCCACCCCCCCACCCCCCACAAATAGGTGCCTACTTATTTGTTAAACATAATATTTTTAACTGTACAGAGTTGCTGTTGATGAGCTAGTGCACAATATCCTACCAGTTAAATTTTTTCTCTTCTATATATATATATATATTAATCTGTGTACAAAACTGTAAATATACTATGTTCAAAAACCCAATAAAAAACATTTATAAAAGAAAACATTATTTCAGCATTTGGCGGAATGTGGCACCAAGGAACCATAGTGAGGCTGAAATTAATGGAGTTCAGGCCCTGCTTCCAACATGATGTCAGAATTTGGTTTGTTCGCTGATGATTGTTGTGTTCAGTTCAACTGTCAGACAGTGAAGCAATCTGTGCCCGTAAGCATCAAAACCTGGACAACATCCAGGTTTGGATAAATGACAAGTAAGACCCATGCCACTTAAATGCCAAGTGATGACCAAGAGAGTTTAACCATTGTGACAACCTTTGACCTGGAAGCAAGGGGTCTATTGTAATGTTGAGTATTGCTGAAAAAATACATTTTGGGGAAGCTTTTTGTCTTGCACTCATCAGGACATATGCAAGAATACCAATATCAGGGCAAACAACAACTTTATACTGTATGAGAAAAGACTGCTGACTGGTTGGCAAATGGACACTGATTGGTAGAGGCATTGCCATGGAGAATATGTCAGTTAATGGTAACTGACAATTAACTGCCAAGCATTGTTTGAAAATTTAAACCAGGCAGCTTGACTTTGATTGCTCAAGGCAATGCCCTGAGGAATGAACCAGCAAATGGCTGTCACTTGTTTTGTTTGGCTGAAACAGGCACAATGTGTGTACATGTTCTTTCTGTCTGCAAAGAACAGGGCCCTGTGTATTAATATATGTAACTTCCAATATACGCAAATACACTACAGGCCTAACTGACAACCTTAATTTGGTCATCAGTATAACTTGTAGCACATTGAGGATAATTTAGAAAATGTCCAATCGCAGAATCACACCTAATGCCGGACACTGTGGTTTGAGTTTTGGAAGCACAGTCTGTACCTTACCCATTGCAAACAGCCGAAGGGATATGCTATGAAATTGAACATAAAAGCAAGGATAAAAGTACACGCATTATCCCTGTTTCAGCAGAACTAAATAAGTGATAACTATTGTTGTTGGAGAGCACTCCAAAACTACTCTGCATAAATAAAAACTGCAGACTGTGGCACTATATAGCTACGTGGTGGCATATTTTTTGCAGAGAATGATGTGAGTGCTTGTGGTTGTGTAAGACATAGCTTTCCTGCAGTAACTATTTAAAGTGAAATTTACATTTTTATTTGATCTATCATTTGTTTGTTAACTTATGTAAAATTTCTGTTTTTTCTGATTGTATTAAAAGCTGGAAAAAGTGAAATTGTCACGCTTTAGTAGTCAGCCGTGAAACTAACCAGGGAAGTGCTTTAAGTGCTCTCACTTCCTCTTTTTCTTTACAGAAAGCACTTAATTGTCTTTGATAAGGCCCAGGAGCTGTCAATCATAGCTGGATGTTTATGCAGCTGGGTACTTCAAAACCACCACTCAAGTGCGAAAGGAGATGAATGAAACAATGCAGACAGCTGGATATGTGTGGAAGTTGCAAATCACAGCCCAGTGAAAGCAATTTCACAGATATATGAATGAAACTCTTGAAGATCAAAGATTTGAGGGGTTTTAAACCTGACTGACAGATTTTCTTTTTCCAAGAATTGACAGGTGCTGCTTCCTCTGCCTGAGCCAGCAAGTAAATTGCATGGGAGAGGTTTAAAGCAGTGATTTTTTTTCACTGCCTCTGTCTGGACTGCACTCTTACTTCCACGCAAGGGTGTCCCTTATGGGGAGCTTCAAGGCAGGAGGTCTCTGGGGGGCCTCTCTCATGTTGTTCTCTGGTGGCAGGTCGTGGGGGGGGGGGGGTGGTTCGGGTGCGCCTTGTACTGTGGGGGGGGGTGACCCAGAAGTACCCAGGAGGGAGGGGGAGCTGTATTGAATTGCCGGGGGGAGTGGAGCCCAGCTACAGGACCTCATTATCAGGCCTCCCACTCAAAATGATGGCCCGATAGCCGGGTTCACTGGGGAATCCCTCACAAACCCTACCATGCAAAAATTTGCATTGTGACTCGCTTCCAGATTTGCGCTCACAGCAAATCAGGTGCAATTCAGCTCCAACAGGCAAACAGTCTCCCAAACAGAGAATTCCAGTCATACTCTCCTCCAAGTTGCATGCAATCTGGCTGTTTCACCTTCTGAAGGTCTATTATGGATGGGTACTAAATTTTGGCCTTGCCAGTGGTGCCTTCATTCTGTGAACAAATCAAATAAAAACCTGGTGCTCTTGTAACCATGGGTATTCCAGTTATTCATATGACAAAAGCGTTTTCCCTTGAAGAGGTACATACAGTTACTGCAGCCATTTCCAATGCTGAATGAGTGAAATGGGTCTTTTACCTTTCACCGAAAGCACCAAAACAGGTTCTTAATTGTGTGTCAATGCCACATGTGATGCAACTGCCTGAAAATCATCCTCACAAAATATTCTTTTGGATGCACAGATGCCTCACAGCCACTCAGAGTACTTTCATATCTCCTTCCAGAAGAAGAATACAAAATATAAGGCGAAGGACCGGGAGCCCTGTAAAGAGTCACCACTGACTGGTGCTGTGCAATTTGGACATAAGGCCTGCCTTGTTTTGTGGATGGGTCCCCTCATCCTGATGCTCTGTGCCCAGTACTTATGATCGTATGTGGTTCCCAATTAACATTCAGCCAGCACCAATGTGCCCAAGAAGATGTCTAAGACAAGATTTCTAAAAGTTTGCAAAAAAAACTTGCAGAGTAGGGATTTTGGTTCAAAAAGGGAACGAGTTGTGCAAATAACATTTTCCATGATTAGACAAGCATTCTAGAATGCCACATATTGCATAAACAGAATAAATTGGAAATATTGAAGTAAGCCACGCATAGCAGAACTGCCATTACTCCATAATTAACTTCTCGAAGTGAGCTCTTAAAAGTCCTCAATGCTAAGCTGTTCATGTTTGCTTATTCTGTTTTGCTGCTTCCGTAATACGTCCAAATGACTTGTACGTTAAACAAAGAATTGCCTGCCCAATGTAGTGCAGTGACTGAAATTGCATGCAGGTTTTTGGCTTGATTATGTATCTATTTTTAGATCTTCTCTGTTGATCTCCATGGTGAAACAAAGGTTTTATGAGAGCAACAATGCTACTGTGGCTCAGCTTAACGCTCTTGCCTCTAAGCAACATGGTCATGAATCCAAGGCCAGAGACTTGAGCACTATCCAGGCTGATACATTGGTGGAGTACAGAGGGAGATTCACGTTGTCAGAGGCATTGTCTCTTACTAGAGATATTAAACTAATTAGTCTTCTCTGGTGCAATTAAAAAGCTCCATGGCATTGGACTTCCGGTGGCGGCGATCACGTAGGAAGCCGCACATTTGGGAGCTCCCGTTTCAAATGGACTTTTCGGCTCTTTTTAGAGCCCAAAACGGAAATTTTTCGACATCTCCCGGTGGGAGAAGGTGTGCTGATCGACTTTCCCCGCAGTTCATGACTCGAACTCCGAGTGGAAAGAGGGAAAAAACAGCAGCAGCTCCCCAGAAAAAATGGGGGAAGGAATCCAAGATGGCGGCCGGCGGAGCTCCAGAGGAGTGGAAGCAGTGGGCCCTGGAGCAACAAGCTGCTCTCCTGCGCTGTTTTGCAGATTTCAAGGCTGAGGTACTGAGCTCTCTGCAGGGAACGAACAAAAGGCTCTCGGAGATTCAGACGACCCAGGGTGCTGCCATCAAGGAGTTGCAGACGCAGGCCACTGAACGAGAGGAGGAGGCCGGGTCCTCGTGAGTAAGGTGGAGGGACACGAGGCGCTCCACTGGAAGTGGCAGGACTGCTTCGAGGAGCTTGATCACCGCATGAGGCGGCAAAATCTGCAGATCTTGGGCCTTGCGGAGGGGCTGGAGGGGTCGGACCTGACAACCTACGTGGCTGCGATGCTGAACTCGCTAGTGGTGGCCGGGTCTTTCCATCTGCCCTTGGAGCTGGAGGGAGCACACAGAGTACTGGCCAGGAGGCCTAAGGAGAATGAACCCCCGCGTGCGGTGCTGGTGAGGTTCCACCGGTTCAGTGATCGGGAGTGTGTGCTGCGCTGGGCCAAGAAGGTGAAGAGCAGCAAGTGGGAGAATGGGTTGTACGGATCTACCAGGATTGGAGTGCGGAGGTGGCTAAGCGGCGGTCCGGATTTAATCGGACGAAAGAGGTGCTTTTCAAGAAGAAGAAGAAGTTTGGAATGTTGCAGCCTGCGCGCCTGTGGATAACTTATTCGGACCGGCATTATTATTTAGTTTCCCCGGAGGAGGCGTGGGCCTTCGTGCGGACGGAGAAACTGGACTTGAACTAGGGGTTGGGGGTTGCGGGGTCGGTTGTAATACTTTATTCCTGGATTCTGCTGTTGCTGTGTTCTCTTTTTCTGTACTTTTACAATTTTGATATGGTTATTTATGGGGGTGTTATACTGTTATGTTTTTTGCTGTGGGGCATTGTTTGAGTTTTGTATCTTGCGGGGAGGGTTGGGGGGGTATGTTGTAATCTATGTCGGGTTGGGTGTATGGAGTGGGGCTGGCATTTGGGCGCTGCGTCAGAAGGGTGTGGTGGGGCAGTGCGAAAGCGCGGGCTTTCCTCTAGTTTCCCGTGCTGCGGGGCTGGGGGGTGGAGACGATAACAGGGGGAGGCGGGGCCTTAACTGGTTCTTCCCCGCGCTGGAGCGGTGTCTGGAGGAGGGATAGGATGGTGGATGATCCCACTTTGGGAGGGGTCGGGTTATTGGCGGGAGTTTCCGGGGTCAGCAGAAGTTAGCTGACCCACGGAAGTACAATGGAGGACGGTTCGCGGCTCGGAGGGTTCCTAGCCTGGGGGGGGGAAGGGAGGGGGGGAAGGGGAATACCGGGTTGCTGCTGGCAGCGTCAGGAAGGAGCTGGTGGGGGCCGGGGGGGACAGAGATAAGGTGTTGTTGCTGTGGGGACTGGGTCGGGCAGGGGGTGCTGGCCTGGGGCGAGCAGTCGACGGGCTATGGCTAGTCGACGGGGGAGGGGGCGGGACACCCTCTGATCCGGTTGGTCACCTGGAATGAGAGAGGATTGAATGGGCCGGTCAAGCGGTCAAGGGTATTTGCTCATCTGAGGGGGCTAAAGGCAGACGTGGCAATGCTTCAGGAGACCCACCTGAAGGTGGCGGACCAGGTCCGCCTGAGGAAGGGATGGGCGGGGCAGGTTTTCCACTCTGGGTTGGATGTGAAGAACCGGGGAGTGGCGATTCTGGTGGGGAAAAATGTGTCGTTTGAGGAATCGGAGGTGGTGGCGGATAAGGGGGGTAGGTATGTTATGGTTAGGGGCAGGCTACAAGGAGAGAAGGTGGTACTTGCTAGTGTGTATGCCCCAAATTGGGACGACGCGGGCTTTATGAGGCGTATGTTGGGACGGATCCCGGATCTGGAGGTGGGAGGTCTGATCATGGGGGGGGACTTCAATACGGTGTTGGATCCTTCACTGGATCGGTCCAGCTCTAGGACGGGTAGGAGGCCGGCGGCGGCCAAGGTACTGAGAGGGTTTATGGACCAGATGGGTGGGGTGGATCCATGGAGGTTTGTGAGGCCGAGGGCACGGGAGTACTCTTTCTTCTCCCACGTACATAGGGTCTACTCTCGGATAGACTTCTTCGTGGTGAGTAGGGGACTGATTCTGAGAGTGGAGGAGGCTGAGTATTCGGCCATTGCAATCTCCGACCACGCTCCGCATTGGATGGAGTTGGAGATGGGGGAGGTGCGGGACCAGCGCCCGTTGTGGTGGTTGGATGTGGGGTTGTTGGCGGAGGAGGAGGTGTGTAGGAGGGTCCGGGCAAGTATTGAGGGGTACCTCGAGGTGAATGGTACGGGGGAGGTTCTGGTGGGGGTGGTCTGGGAAGCCCTGAAAGCAGTGATTCGTGGGGAGCTGATATCCATCCGGGCACACAGGGAGAGGAGCGAGAGGAGTGAGAGGGATAGACTGGTGGGAAGGATGCTGGAGGTATACAGGAGGTATGCAAAGGCACCAGAGGAGGGACTGTTGGGGGAGAGGCACTGCCTGCAGGCTAAATTTGACTTGCTGACCACTAGAAAGGCGGAGGCACAGTGGAGGAAGGCACAAGGGGCAGTGTATGAACATGGTGAAAAGGCGAATAGGATGCTGGCTCATCAGCTCCGCAAGCGGGATGCGGCAAAGGAAATTGCTGGAGTGAGAGACAAGAGTGGGAATGTGGTGCGGAAGGGGGTAGAGGTGAATGAGGTCTTCAAGGACTTTTACGGGGAACTGTACCGGTCGGAGCCAACGGGGGAGAGGAGGGGAATGGAGAGGTTCCTTGACGGGCTTTCTTTCCCGCAGGTGCAGGAGGAGAAGGTGGAGGGGTTGGGTGCGCCGATTGAGCTGGAGGAGCTAGTTAAGGGGATCGGGCAGATGCAGTCGGGGAAGGCACCGGGACCGGATGGGTTCCCGGTGGAATTTTATAAAAAGTTTGTGGACCTAGTGGGCCCCTTGCTGGTGCGGACACTTAATGAAGCGTGGGAAGGGGGGACTTTGCCCCCGACGATGTCGCGGGCGCTGATTTCTTTCATCTTAAAGAGGGACAAGAACCCCCAGCAGTGTGGTTCATACAGGCCCATATCTCTCCTCAACGTAGATGCCAAGGTGCTGGCAAAAATCCTGGCCACCAGGATAGAGGACTGTGTGCCAGGGGTTGTACACGAGGACCAGACAGGGTTTGTGAAGGGAAGGCAGCTGAACACGAATGTGCGGAGATTGTTGAATGTCATCATGATGCCGGCGATTGAGGGGGAGGCAGAGATAGTGGTGGTGCTGGATGCGGAGAAGGCCTTCGATAGAGTGGAGTGGGGGTACTTATGGGAGGTGTTGGGGAGGTTTGGATTTGGTGAAGGGTTTATTAGATTGGCGAGGCTGCTATATGAGGCCCCGATGGCGTGCGTGGCCACAAATGGGAGGAGGTCGGAGTACTTCCGGCTTTACCGAGGGACCAGGCAGGGTTGCCCCCTGTCCCCCTTGTTGTTTGCACTGGCAATCGGGTGTCGTTGTATGCCGATGACCTGTTACTGTATGTGGCGGACCCGGTGGGAGGAATGCCGGGGGTGATGGAGCTGCTAGCTGAGTTTGGGACCTTTTCAGGTTATAAACTAAACTTAGGCAAGAGTGAGGTGTTCGTGGTGCACCCTGGAGACCAGGAGGAAGGAATTGGTAGGCTCCCGCTTAGGCGGGCAGGGGAGTGTTTTAGGTACCTGGGGGTGCAGGTGGCCAGGGACTGGGGGACTCTTCACAAACATAATTTCACCAGACTTGTAGATCAAATGGAGGAGGAGTTCAAGAGGTAGGACATGCTGCCATTGTCGTTGGCGGGGAGGGTGCAGTCCGTCAAAATGACAGTGCTTCCGAGGTTCTTGTTCCTCTTTCAGTGCCTGCCCATCTTTATCCCCAGGGCCTTCTTTAGGAGAGTGACTAACAGTTTCTTGAGCTTTGTGTGGGCACATGGGACTCCAAGAGTGAAGAGGGTTTTCCTGTATCGAGGGAGGGATAGAGGCGGGCTGGCGCTGCCAAACCTTTTGGGGTACTATTGGGCGGCCAATGTGTCAATGGTGCGTAAATGGGTGATGGAGGGGGGAGGGGCGGCGTGGAAAAGAATGGAGATGGCGTCATGTAGAGGTACGAGCCTGGGTGCCATGGTAACGGCGCCGTTGCCGCTCTCCCCTAAGAGGTTTACCACGAGCCCGGTGGTGGTGGCGACCCTAAGAATCTGGGGACAGTGGAAACGGCATAGGGGGGAAACAGGGGGCTCGATGGAGGCTCCACTGGGTGGCAATCATCGGTTCATCCCGGGGAACAGGGATGGGTAATTTAGGGGGTGGCAAAGGGTGGGCATCAGTAAATTGAGGGACCTGTTTATTGGTGGGAGGTTTGCGGGCCTGGGGAAACTGGAAGATAAATTTGGGCTTCCCCAAGGGAACATGTTCAGATACTTGCAGGTAAAGGCGTTTGCTAGGCAACAGGTAGAGGGATTCCCTTTGCTGCCCTCGTGGGGGACGATGGACAGAGTGCTTTCGGGGGTGTGGGTCGGAGAGGGGAAGGTGTCGGACATCTATAAGGTAATGCAGGAGGTGGAGGAGTCGTCAGTGGAGGAGCTGAAGGCTAAATGGGAGGAGGAACTCGGGGAGCAGATAGAGGACGGGACTTGGGCGGATGTCTTGGAGAGAGTCAACTCTTCCTCCTCATGTGCGAGGCTTAGTCTCATCCAATTTAAGGTGCTGCACCGGGCCCACATGTCCGGGACTAGGTTGAGTAGGTTCTTTGGGGGTGAGGACAGGTGCACCAGGTGTTCGGGGAGTCCAGCGAATCATGCCCATATGTTCTGGGCATGTCCGGCACTGGAAGAATTCTGGAAGGGGGTGGCGGGGACGGTGTCGAGGGTGGTTGGATCCAGGGTCAAACCAGGGTGGGGACTCGCGATTTTCGGAGTTGCGGTGGAGCCGGGAGTGCAGGAGGCGAAGGAGGCCGGTGTTCTGGCCTTTGCGTCCCTAGTAGCCCGGCGGAGGATCTTGCTGCAGTGGAAGGACGCGAGGCCCCTAAGTGTGGAGACCTGGGTCAATGACATGGCGGGATTTATAAAGTTGGAAAGGGTTAAATTTGCCCTGAGAGGATCAGTACAAGGGTTCTATAAACGGTGGCAGCCTTTTCTGGACTTCCTGGCTCAAAGATAGGTGTCTTGGTCAATAGCAGCAGCAACCCGGGGGGGGTGTTGCTAACTATAGTTTCTATATTTTTTTTCGCTACGGTTATGTAACTTAACACTGGGTTAACTTAAGTTGTTGTTAATATGTTGGGTTGTTCAGTGAGGAGGAGCGAAGGTTTATGATTGTTGTTATTACTGTTATCGTTATTGGCTGCCACATAACAATGTGACTAAAAGCACTTCATTGGATACAAAGTGCTTTGAGACATTCTAAGGTGTGACAAGTGCACTTTAAATGTAATTTTTTTTTTCTTTCTTGCGATATCACAAGGGAACTGATTTATCTGCATTGTGAGAAGGTCTGGGACCACTAGGAAGAGGGATAAGGGTCTGGCACTATATAGGTTGAATCATACGCTGGGAATTTGCGGCGCATTTTCCCCAAGCATAAACGGCGACTGGGGCGCAAAATCTTGCGAGGCCGAAAATTAGATTCATACCGGCAAGATCTCGCGATACGATCTGACCCCTGACCCCTGACAGTGACATAATGGGTTCCTGCCGTGCATTTACAAGAACCCCATTTAAATACATTTTAATATCATTAACGGGCTTCCCCGCTGTACACTTCGGCGAGGTTTACAACAGGTCTGAACCAGGCGAATGGAATCCGTTGGGGTTCACAGGTAGGTATAGTCCTGAGGGAGGGGACGTGGAAGGGCAGTATCCTGGCAGTGGGTTAGGGGGCAATGCCTAGGTACTGCCAGGTGGCAGTGCTAGGGGACAGTTCCAGGGAGGGCTCTACGATGCCAAGGCAATGGTCTCACTATAGAGTTTCGAGGTTCATCGAGGCAAACTGAATAACGTCTGATGCAAGGACCTTGCGCGTGGATGCAATTACCTCGGCCAAAGCGCAATGCCTCCATGCAAAATCATGTATGAATGAGAGGAACACTCATTTGTGGTCCTCCAGGATGAAAAAGGGGTGGGGTGGGGTGTCATGTCTAGGTCTACAAAGCACAGGGCTTGAAACAGCTTAGAGGCTCAGAAATGGAGGCTAACACAGAGGGAATATGTTGAGTAGATGAATCATTGCAATCTGTTCACAGATCCAGTGTGGTAAAGATAATGCAGGCTCCAACCCTGCCTTTTTACTGGCTGTGCTCTAGATGAGGAGGAACTGGTCCAGGGCCAGGAGGAGAAATGGCCAGAGTAGAATAGACAGCATCACCTCAGGCAGATCAGGATGCTGGTGACTAAGGGTCAGTTTTGCAAGGAACATTGGCCAAGATTCAGGTGTATCATAGGCATTGCAGCTACCTGTGGATGAGTGAAAGACATGCCAGTGGTACCTTGGGATGTCCTGGAATGTGGTTACTCACATGTTCCAGCTTAGAACATAGAACATAGAACATAGAACAGTACAGCACAGAACAGGCCCTTCGGCCCTCGATGTTGTGCCGAACAATGATCACCCTACTTTAAACCCACGTAACCCGTATACCCATAACCCAACAATCCCCCCATTAACCTTACACTACGGGCAATTTAGCATGGCCAATCCACCTAACCCGCACATCTTTGGACTGTGGGAGGAAACCGGAGCACCCGGAGGAAACCCACGCACACACAGGGAGGAAGTGCAGACTCCACACAGACAGTGACCCAGCCGGGAATCGAACCTGGGACCCTGGAGCTGTGAAGCATTGATGCTAACCACCATGCTACCGTGAGGCTTCTTCATGAAGACCTGCATTCACCAGAACTTGGAGGCAGTGGCATTGAAGGTCGCCGTGGCCCTAAACCTCTTTACCAGTGACTCCTTCCAGTACTACACTGGTGACCTGACTGGCATTTCCCAGTCAGAAAGTGTATCCAGGACCGTGACAAATGAGCTCTTCAGGTCAGCACACCAATTTGTCGAATGGAATCCTGAGAGCCAGGAGGCCACAGCATTGTTTTTTTCAACAATCATAGGATTCCCACAAGTGCACATGACAGCACAGAAGTGACACTGAGAGCTCCCTGGCATCAGTCAGTACCGCTACAATGAAAATGTGGGAAATTACCCAGGTCTTCCCTGTACACAAATATACAAGACAAATTCAACCTGGCCCAATTAGTCTACTCTCTATCATCAGTAAAGTGAAGGAAGGGGCCAGGCAAGCGGCACTTACTCAGCAATAACCTGCTCACTGACACTCGGTTTGGTTTCCACCAGGGTTACTCAGCTCCTGCCCTCATCACATCCTTGGTTCAAACAAAAGAGCTGAACTCCAGAGGTGCAGTGAGAGCAACTGCCCTTGGCATCAGGTAGCATTTGATCGGGTATGGCATCAAGGAGCCCAAGCAAAACTGGAGTCAATGAGAATCTAGAAAACTCTTCCTGATTGGAGTCACACATGGCACAAAGGAAAATGGTTGTGGTTGTTGGAGGTCAATAATTTTAATCCCGGGAAATCATTGTAGGAGCTCCTCAGGGCAGTGGCCTAGGCCCAACCATCTTCAGCTGCTTCATTAATGACCTTCCTTCCATCATAAAGTCGTAAGTGAGATGTTCATTGATGATTTCACAATGTCCAGCACTATCCGAGACTGCTCAGATACTGAAGCATGAATATCCAAAGTCAGCTAAACCTGGACAATATCCAGGCCTGGGCTGACAAGTGGCAAGTAACATTCGCATCATACATGCCAGGCAATGGCCATCTTCAGTAAGAGAGAATCTAACCATCAGCCCTTAATATTCAGTGGTATTACCATCGCTGAATCCACCATTACCAACATCCTGAGGGGTTACCATTGACCAGAAACTTAACTGGACCAGCCATATAAATACAGGCACCATCCAAATCAAAGCAGCCCGCTTTATTGACACCCTTTTCACACACATTCACTCTCTCCCCCACCAAAACACATTAGCAACAATGTGTTTTGCAGGAATTCAGTAAGGCTTCTTAGACAGCACCTTCTAAACCCACAACCATCTAGAAGGACAAGGGCAGTAGATACCTGGAAGCATCACTACCTGGAGGTTTCCTCCAAGCTACTCACTTTCCTAACTTGGAAATCCATTGCCATTCCTGCATCGTCGCTAGGTCAAGATGCTGGGATTCCTTCCTTAAAGTGGGTATGCTTGAAACACATGCACTGCAGCAGTTCAAGAAGTTCACCACCACCCTCTCAACCACCTTCTCAAGGGAAATTAGAAATGGGCAATAAATGCTGGCCTAGCCAGCGAAGCCAACAACCTTTGACTGAATTTTAAAAATACACAGTATAGTTTTTTTTACCTTGATTTATGGCAGCTGAATTAATGTACAGTACTTAACAGGGCAGCATGGTGGCCTAATGGTTAGCACAACCGCCTCACGGCGCTGAGGTCCCAGGTTCGATCCCGGCTCTTGGTCACTGTCCGTGTGGAGTTTGCACATTCTCCCCGTGTCTGCGTGGGTTTCGCCCCCACAACCCAAAAATGTGCAGAGTAGGTGGATTGGCCATGCTAAATTGCCCCTTAATTGGAAAAAATAATTGGGTAATCTAAATTTAAAAAAAAAAAAATTTTTTTTTTAAATGTACAGTACTTAACAACAGCGTTTCTCATGGTTTGATCAGTTGCATGTGCCAAAATGTGCTGATATATGGACCCCCTTGTGCCAAATCCGGACATCAGAACTTACACAGCACTCCATACTCCCACGAGATCAAGCACCGGTATGTAGAAATCAATCTTTTCACGTGCTCTCATGGACCCATCTGGTTCACTAATATCCTTTAGATATGGAAATCTGCTATACTTAACTGGTGTGGCCTTCTTGTGACTCCAGATCCACAGCAATGTGGCTGACTCTTAACTGCCCTCCGAAATGTCAAAGCAAGCCACTCAGTTCAAGGGAATTAGGCGATAGGCAACAGGTAAAGTCGCCATAGTCCCAGATGACCATAGGCTGCTTTTCCTTTGAGGGGGAGAGCTGACTGGTGGTGATTTAACCTGAGGATCACCACACTTCAGACGAGGGGAAAGGTTGAGAAGGCGGAGCCTTCATGAATAACCTCAGCTGGTAGGAGAATTGAACCCACACTGCTGGCCTTGCTTTTACATCACAAACCAATTGTGTAGTCAAGTAAGCTAAACCGGGCTCCGATAGAAAGGGCAACAAATGCTGGGGCAGCTAGCAATACCCACATCACATGAATGATTTTTTAAAAGACTACATATTGGCACATCAAAGCAACATGAAGTCTTATCCTGGCAGGGATGCACTGTCATGTGAGAGTACCTTTAAGAAATGGTGTTTATAAATGGGAATGTATATAAATATCTGTCGTGAGAGTACCTTTAAGAAATGGGTGTTTGTTACTGCAATGATGTCAGAGAGTGGGTGGAGCTGGGCTGTCTGTCAGCTTTTTACTTTCGTTTTAGGCTGTTTACTGCAGGGTGTGTTTTAGTTTCATTTTCAGAGCTGGATAGCTGCAGTCACAGCCAGAAGGTGTATGAATCTCTCTCTGTAATCTGAAGACTGTAAATCGATCCTGGTGATATAAAACTAATAACAGTAGTGACTTTAACCTGATGTGCTTCAGGTAAAAGGTATTTTAAGTTGTATGGATGTTAAAAGGAAAGCTCAAAGGATTACTTAGTGTTGTATTCTTTGGGGGTTGTATTTAAATTAATGGTTGCTAAGATGTTCACTATGTTTTAAAAAGGTTAACTTGAGTTCATAGAATAAACATTGTTTTGCTTTAAAAAATACTTTTCCAACACTGCTGTACCACACCTGTAGAGTGGGCCGTGTGTTTCCCATACCACAATCTAGTAAAAGTTGTGGGTCAGATGAACTCCATAATACACTTTGGGGTTCTCTAAACCCTGGCCCATAACAGCACTCAGTTCATTCTCACACCTGAAACATAGGCGCAGAAGCGGACCATTTGGCCCCACAAGATTTCTCCTCCATTTACCTTGACCAGAAAGGTTCTTGTAACTGGCCCCCAATCATTTCAATCATGATTGCCTTATGATTTTATTATGAGGCAAGGTTGGAGAGGCTAGACTTGTATCTGCTGGAGTTTAGAAGAATAAGAGGGAACTTGATTAAAACACATAAGATCCTGGGAGGTTTTGACAGGGTGGATGTAGAAAGAATGTTTCCTCTTGTTGGAGAATCTAGAACGAGGGTTCAGTATTTAAAAATAAGGGGTCATCCATGAGATTAGGAGAATATTTTCTCTCAAAGGGTAGTGAGTCTTTGGAACTCTCTTCCTCAAAAGGCAGAGGGAGCAGGGTCTTTGAATATTTTTAAGGCAGAGGTAGATAGATTCTTGAAAAGCCAGGGGGTGAAATGTTATTCGGGGTAGGTGAGAATAGGTGGAGTTGAGGTTATAATGAGATCAGCCATGATCTTATTGAATGGCAGAGCAGGCTCGAGGGGCAGAGTGGTCTACTCCTGCTCCGAATTCGGATGTTCGTATGACACTCACCTTCAGTAACCCCATATCCCTTGAATCGCTTTATCAGCCCAAAAAGTATCAAAATAATAGAGCCCATGAAATGACAGTGCCTGAAATGCACTATGGGATGTTGAGGACCAACCACTCATGGCCCTCCATTTGCAGACATTCTGACAAATCTCAGTCCTAAATGACGTATTACTGTGATACTGTGATCCATCATTCTGGAAACAGCAGCCAAGTTACACATCTTTTCTGAATGTACCGTGCAGAAACCTGTTAGGGCTCTTCACACTTCACCTGGATAGCCTCTCAGTCCTGCTCATGGTCCAGCACACAGGCCCATTCTGCACGCTCCCACCTCATGAGATAATACCCCAGTCCTTTAATGATGCCCAATGTACTTTGGTGGCAATCCCTTTATGCGAGATCTACTCTTGCCCTTGATAAGGAAATGAGCAGGAGAAACAATGTTCTCCATGGGAGGTCTCACAGAACCTTCAGTCATAATAGCACATTAAATTCTCTTAAATCCTCTGCCCATTGCCACCTAACTTGCAGCCTTCATTTGCATGTTATCTCAATATTATAACTGAACAAGGACAGACAGGAATGATTGGACACACATACCTCATCAGTTTCCTCACATCTATAGAAGCCTCTGCTTTGGTTATACTCAGGCCACAGAGGAGAGCTTCATGGTGGGATTTTCCATTTGGGAGACTATGGGCTGGATTGCCCTGCCCGCAGCAAGAACGCTATGGCCGAGCCGCGTAAAATGGAAAAATCCATTGACCTCGGGCGGGATTCTCTTCCCGCGTTCGCCCGGCAACCAGAGAATCCCGCCCTATGTTCTCCTGCTGGAGCTGAATTGCACCAGTTTTATGCATGCATTGGAATATGAGAGATTCCCAGGGAATCCCGCTATCAGGCCACCATGTTGAGTGAGCGGCATCATGGTGAGGTCCCGCGGCCGGCATCCCCTTCTGCACATCGGCCCCAAAACCCCCCATCATCCCAAATCAGTAACGGGGGACCCCCACAGGGACCGCCTGCATAAATAAACCTTCTCCACAGACACCCCCCCCATCCATAGACTCAACATCATACAGACCCTCATCCCCCCAGAAAAGGGACCACTGTCTGGAAGCTAGAGAGCAGTCCAGTCAGAGGCACTGGGAAGCATGATAGTAATACTTACCTTGCAACTCCACATATCTATTCCTCGAAGGAGGGCAACTGTATCTGCATCTGGTTCCCACAGATCCATTATCTGCAAGACATTCATAGCTTTCGAGTAGTGTTCTGTGATTGACAGCTTATAAAAACCATCTGCAGCTTTGATCCATTCATATCCTTTCACGCTTCAGGCCCAAATGGTGAAACCCTAATATTTGTAAACATTGACCTCAAAGAGAGGTAAGTGCAGTGAAATCACATGCTTGAGTGACTGGAATTTACTTCATGTTGGGAATGCACTATCACAGAGGGGATATTGCAGGGACCCCCCTATTACAGGGTTCCTAGAGGGGAGGGGGAGGTTTCCAAGAGGAGGCGAGGGCAGGCAGTGCATTGTTGAGGGGCTGGGAGGGGTGGCCCTCGGGTAGGCTCAGATTATCTCTACCAGCGTGCCCCGGCATGGTGGACCTCATGGTGAGCCGAGGGGGCGGCCCACCGCATCAGGTTCACAATTGCTGAGAGCACAAGTGATCCGTACCCACGTGATTCCCTGCTACTGGGACCGGAGAATCACCAGAGGCCGGAGCATAGGGCGCCAGGCCCGCTAATAGATTTATTTACATCCCCCGCCAGCACACATCATAGACCTTGTTCACGCTGTTAGCAGGGGCGGGGGTGGGGGAGGGGGGGGGGGGGGGGGGGGGGGGGGGGTCGGAGCATCGAGTGGCTGCCGATCCCGATTTTCCCCCAACATCCAATTCTCCACCTCATTGGAGGATGCATTCTGGTCATCCTGGGGTGCTTAACCTTCATGTCGAAATATTCAGTGATAATAATTTTGATAAGAGAGAAGTGACACCATAGGAGGACATTATTGGACTCTGATCGGGGACAACGTTCCATGCCCTTAAATGCCCGCGACTACTCTAGAAACTAGCAGCAAGATGAGAATCCAGGACATAGTCCAAACAGTGTAAATAAATATATATTCACAAGTGACAAAATTATATACAATAGATGTTGTGTCTGTGTGGAGTTTGCACTTTCTCCCCGTGTCTGTGTGGGTTTCCTCTGGCAGTGGACTGGTCATTTTAAATTGCCCCTTAGTGTGCAGTTATGGTGGGGTTACGGGATCGCGGGGATTGAGCCTGGGTGGGATGCTCTTTCAGAGGGTCAGTGCAGACTCAATGGGCCAAATAGCCTCCAAAGATGCGCAGGTTAGGTGGATTGGCCATGCTAGATTGCCCTTAGTGTTGGTTGGGGTTGCTGGGCTATGGGGATAGGGTGGAGGTGTGGGCTTGGGTAAGGTGCTCTTTCCAAGAGCCGGTGCAGACTCGATGGGCCGAATGGCCTCCTTCTGCACTGTAAATTCTATGATCTATGATCTTCTGCACTGTATGAATTCTCTGATTCTATTCTATGTTTCTAGATGTACACCCATGTCAACTATGTGCCTTCAAAACTTCTTTACCTTTTTTCTCCTACTGTTGTGCTTAGGTGTGGCCCGGACATGCCCAGCTGAGGTGGTGGCAGCCTGTTGACTGTGATGACTTGGGTGAGTGTCCTCTGGTGGCCCGAAGCCTAGAGTGCCCCAGCCTGCTAAAGGTCTCCTGCACAGGTACAGGTGCACCTTCCTTAGCCTGACCTGTTGGAGGCAATGGGGTCACTGGCAGAGGATAGGTTGAGTAGCGGGTGCCCTTGACGTGCCCTGGGTTGAAGCCCCTAGCATGCCTTATTGGAGCTCCCCCTCCCTGTCAGTGCACGATGGCACCTCCCTGACTCCTTGAAGAGATGGGGCACATCTAGCCACTGCTGCACTCTACCCATGGGTTGAGTGACCGTTTTCAGGCCTGAGCACCTATTCGGCAGCCATTCTATGTTCTGCTTGACCTGGTCCTCCAAGGCGGCCATCGGCCTTTCCATTGAGGCAGCCAAGTGCTCACAGGCTGGAGCCACAACAGCAGACAGGACGTGGACAAACTCCTTCAGTCCAGTTTTTGTAAATGATTTACAAGCAGAATGTCCTGCAACTGATAGAATATTGAGAACATGAAGTGGTTGCCAGCTATTCAGTGGACATGCCCCACCTGCTGCTGAGCCTGCACTCACACAATTCCACGGCCTGATGTTATTATAATGGTCTCTCTGCAGGGACTGGATGATGCAATTATACTGGCCGGGCCCACAAGATCATTCATCCTTGTTCTGCGCTGCTGAGCAATTCTTTAATAGGCCGCATGGGCGCTAATACCTGCTGCCATGGTTGGACAGGAAGGTCTCCTGCTGCCATCTCTGGGAAAACAGGACCTCCCCTCTTTCCTGTTCAGCCTGGAGGAGAAGCTGCAGGGAGGGATCACTGAATCATGGGGCCACACATTGTATATCTCCGGCATTCTGGTTGATTCAGGATTGGGAGCACCTAGCTCCCTGCGATTGAATCGCTGTCTGGGTGCCCTTTAAATATGGTGGCAGGACCTTCAACACCCTGAGGTAAGGGCAGGGATGGTGACTTCCTGCCCACCAAACCGTTCGATTTGCCGCATGCCTATGTAATGAATAGTGTGAGATCGCTCATGGCCAGCTGTCCCAGCCCCAAACATTTCCGTTCTACAATGAAAGATGCCACCCTTTATTTTCCTACCTTGAAGTGCTTAACCTTATTAAAATAAATGGATGGAAAATTCACAGGATAAGGACGCTTAAATTTCTCCACCCGTGTGTGCTAGGAGCAATTTGGTCATTTATTTTTTAATAAACATGTCAATTTCCATGAACAATTTTTTTAACAACCTCATTTATTGGGTTATTGGGTTACGGGGATAGGGTAGAAGTGAGGGCTTAATGTGGGTCGGTTCAGACTCGATGGGCCGAATGGCCTCCTTCTGCACTGTATGTTCTATGTTCATTAAATGTTCAAACGTTTATTCATGCAGTTTCTGAGTCTTCGATGTATAAAAGGTCCCTTAAGCATCAAAAAAGGATTAGAAGGGAAATATGATTTCAGTATCAATCCATTCTCTATAAATAATGTGCTTCCGTTCACTTGGGATGTCTGTTAATAAATTTAAATGAGTATCAGTCTTGCCTGAAATAAAGTCATTAACAACCCAATCTCTGCCTCATTTCACAGTGGTTTTTAAAAAGCAAATTAACTCCTCAGATTCTCACAGGATGAAGAGATGCACCAAAATAAAATCATTAGAATACAGAGTGGAGGGGGGAGAGAAACAAACAAACACTTCACAATTCTGAACCTTTAACAGCCCAATGTCTCAGCTGTTTGCTATACTTCATTTAAAAGAACATATTTTTAATCAAACTTTTTAACGTTGGACTTTTACTTTGCTCTGTTATCATACCAAATCATAGAATCATAGAATTCCTACAGTGCAGAAGGAGGCCATTTGGCTCATCGAGTCGACAGCAACTCTCCGAAAGAGCACCCGATCTCAGCCCAGTCCCTCGCCCTGTCCCCTAACCTCATGACACCATATAACCTGCACATCATTAGACACTAAGGGACAATTTAGCATGGTCAATTCAGCTGACCTGCACATCTTTGGACTGTGGAAGGAAACCAGGGCACCTGGAGAAAGCCCGTATAGACACGGGGAGAAAGTATAAACTAGACGCAGTCACCCAAGGTCGGAATTGAACCCGAGTCCCTGGTGCTGTGAGGCAGCAGAGTTAACCATCGTGAGGAAGATCGTCCATTTGTATAACATTTGTGATATCCTATAATATCCAAAGTGCTTTACAGCAAAGGGGAGAGACAGTGGAATGACCGAGATTATGGTCAAAGAGGTGGATTCAAAGGTCAAAGTTCAGAAGGATGAGTGTGAGCACTGGCACATAGCGTTGCAGGAAGTAATAGAAACAGGTAAAGGCTATGGAAGGATGTAACAACTTAGACAAGGATTTGGACTCAATACATTGAAGGAGAGGGAACAATGGGGACCGTGAAGGAGAACAGGACAAGATGGGCTACAGAGTATATTTTTCTGATGGGTTGTAGGTTATATTGAGTGAGGAACAGGAGGCTTGTGAGGAGGTCTCTGGATAATTTGTGTCTGGAGGTGACAAAGGAAGATAAAGACAGAGGCAAAGAATGGTGTGGGGAATCCAGATTGGATGGAGAATCTCGTGACGGGGCAAATTCAAGATTTGCGGCAGGCGGCAAATTAGTTGCGAGTCTTCATGCCTACCCCACCGGCCATTGCAGGTTTCTCAAAAACTCAGTCGGGCTTCCCATCCCCACTCGGCGGGACCATGCAAATAGTTCATTGGAGCTATTTTGCATGCCATTGGCAGGCAGGGTGCACCATTCACAAGCAGGTGGGATGCCCCTCGTCCTCCCCCCCAGCTGAGAGTCCCACTGGCATGAATTAGTGAAAGCATTGAGGAACGTGGACCTAGTGGCTTACAGCCCAAGGAGTGACAAGGCTGTAAGGACCCTCCCAACAATGGCTGCCAGGGTGCCAAGAGGGGAATCTTTCCTTGGAGGTGGGTGGATCAGGGGGTCTTGTACTGGCTGGTTCAGGTCAGGGGTTCCTTTGGCTGCTCTCCACATCTGCAGCCATTAACGCATTAAACAGTTTTTCAGTATGTAACAGTTAATATTTTCCCATAATAAAGTGTAAATGTGCTCATCTGCACCCCAAGACTTTTTAGAGTCAGCCATTATCTTACAAATACAAATGCCTAATAATAAAGTGAAAATATTCTCATCTGCACCCCTAAACCATTCAAAAGATCTGTCAGTATGCCAAATGCTTCACCTAATGTCCATGTCAATGTATTTACATTGTGTATGTATCGTATGTCCTATGTTTTTCAACTATGGAGTGATCTACCTGGACTGTACACGGAACAATACTTTTCACTGTACCTCGGTACAGGTAACACTAAATTTGACTCTAACGGTCTATGTGATGAAGGTTAAGTTATGCCTTTAAAGTTGTGGAAACCTTTTAAGTGGTTTCCACACAGTCAATTTCATTGCCTTTTTTAAGTATTGAAGACATTGTGTATGGCTAAGAGGCTGAATGCTTTGAGCAGGATTGTTTACATTGAAATTTACACTCCATTGCCTGCTGAAAACATTGTGATTGACCGCTCGCTGAAACTTTAAAGCAATTAATCAGATTTGTTTATTTTTATAGCTCTGCAGGGATCCATTCAGTCAGCGTAGTTAGTAGCCCTTTCTCTAACCGCTATTTTTTTTATGAGTCTGCATCTTTGTTCTCGAAGAAAGAACAGCTGTGGGGGCTGCCCCTTCACTTTCTATGAAGCACTCGAGAATAAAGCAAGACGATTGCAGGGAAGACCCCTGACCTGAACCCCTCCAGCCCAGCACAGGCTATTCCTGAGGCACACCAGGCAATGCTTAACACAAAATTGACAAGGTGCAGACCATTGTCTAATGAGACAGAAGATTGCCACAGATCAGGACTGCATCAGTGAACCTTGTTCAGTTAGCCCCAAATGGTGAAAAATCTGAACCCTTATGAACACATGAATACTTACAAGAGAGCAGATACTGTAGAATAGATAGACAGAGGAGACCATAGGTTAAGTCAGAGGAGGAGGGGGAGTAAAAGAAAAGGCCATGCAAAGTTTGTCTCAAAAAAATATGTAGGCCAGGGTTGCACCAGTAGAGAGGAATGAAGTAGACTAGGATGCTGAATTGGAAAATTAATGGTGGGCTTGATAGAACGCAACAGTGATATAGTACAACAGAGAGAAGACATGAGATTTTCAAGGAGGGATTCAGTTAGGTGATAGCAAGAAAGTCAGTGAAGTAAGAGAAGCAGCAATAGGAGAGTCAGATTTTTAAAAAGTAAGTCTGTGCTTAGGGTTGACTGTGTCAGACAACCTGCATGAGTTACATTTCTGAATGATAAACCATTATTATATCAACATAACAGGCATTCTTACTTCAAATATATGAATGCCATTAAAACAGAACCGTGAAACACTCTCTCAGGTGTTTCCATTACATACATTCTTCTTCCCCATAGTGACTAAAATGAATACAAACACTATTAAACAGGAATGCTGATTTATAGTGCAAAAAGTAAATCACACTGTAACCTCGATCTAATTGTATATTTCATCTCTGATTCGAATTTGATTTCTCTTGACAGACGGTTCACCCAAAGGCTGTTTATAAAAAGTTGAAGAACTTCCTTATCTGACTCCAACATGGACATGGTGAATTGATTTATTGCACTTCATTTGTGCTTCAACAGCACAATTGTCAAAGATAGAGTCCACCATTTCTAGAAATGTAAACTTTGGTGTATCATGGAAAGTTGTGAATTAGCTGCATACCTCATATCACTGGCCTTCCAGCTTTCACTTATAGGATAGTGGCAGAATCAATCTCCTTACAAAGTCCCTTAACTCCACCCTCACATGAAACCCCCCCCCCCCCCCCCCCCCCCCCACCCCCTCCACCCCCCGACCCTGTAGCTTCTCAGAAAGTCAATAATTTAATGTCAGTTTGAGCCAAATCATGATTGGTTTTATGTTCTTGGTGTACATCCGTGAAGAATTGCATAGACACTGCATCAAACCTATCACAGGTAAGGCCTGACCTGTTGAACATTTTCAGAATGTTATGTCTTATTTCAGATATAAGCCTTAATAGCCAGGAAGTGAGGAGCCTTTCATCTCATCAGTCTGAGTTGAATTCATACTTTGTTCCAGAATAAATATATAAATGCAGTCACCAGACCACCCAGACAGCTAATATCATTAATATCTTGCCTTTTAACTTTAGTTTCCAAAGCGGAATATTCATTTATAATCATCCTAGTTGAAGCAATGTCTCTGTGTGTACATAATGCATCCCCCTGACTCCCTGCCATCCAGTATTGAAATGCTCAGTTAACCCATTCAATTTTTCCAGAGGGTAAAAAATCTAAGAACAATGAAGTTTTTCAAGCAAATAATAATTGATACCTCATGAAGAAAAAAAGCCAAGGGATAGTTGGAAGTGTAACAATTTGCTGCTGAATTAATTATATTTAATTATGCAATAACGGATTATGACCTGAATTCCTGCACTGAATCTCTTGTCTTGCACTTTCCAACATTTTATTGATTGGAAAAGAACATTCTGGAATCACCTGATGTGACGGTGGGAGCTCTGGATCTGTTCGTCTTTTAATCCTTTATTTTATCCTAGAGCACACTTCATAATTGTCTATTTTGGGGGGAAATATGTCCTGCAGTACATCCCTAGATGATCCAAATTGGAATTTTGTGATGAGGAGCCTAGTTAAATCATAGAGAATTCTCGTTTGATCGCGGCGGTTGGGGTTGGCTGGGGTGGGGCCCAGCTCGCAGTGACGTCATTGCAGGTGAGGGGGTCTTTTGAGTTTGCAAATTAGCTGCCATGCTTTAGTAATCTTAATCTGGAGACTGGGCGTATCAGGTTTGACAGAGAACAGTGTATATCCGGTCTTTGAGGCCTGGGGTGGGTTGGGCACCCCAAAATCTGGCCCTATATTATTCTGTTCTTGAAATGAAATGAAATGAAAATCGCTTATTGTCACAAGTAGGCTTCAAATGAAGTTAGTGTGAAAAGCCCCTAGTCCTTCATGAGGGTTCTCTCTGTATAAATGTATGGAAAGATGTTGGGCGAAATTCCCCCATCGGGAGATTAAGTCCCGACGCCGGAGTGAAAATCGGAGTGTTTCACTCCGGCGTCGGACGCCGCTCCTCGCCCCCTATTCTCCCACCCTGGGGGGCTAGGAGCGGCGCTGCGTCATTTACGCGTGCCGGGCCTTGGCGCCGCGTAAATTATGTGGACGGCGCTGCGTAAATGACGTCATCCGCGCATGCGCGGGTTGCCCGCCGCCAACCTGCGTATGCGCGTTTGCCGTCCTCCCCGCGGCCGTCCCGCAAGAAATGTCGGATGGATCTTGCGGGGCGGCGGAGGAAAGGAGTTCCTCCTTCAGAGAGGCCGGCCCGCTGATCGGTGGGCACCGATCGCGGGCCAGACCCCTTTTGAGGCCCCCCCCGGTGCTGGATCCCCCCCCCACAGGCCCCCCCAACGTTCCCGCGCTGTTCCCGTCAGCAGCGACCAGGTGTGGACAGCACTGGCGGGAACCCGTCGTATTGGGCAGGCCGCTTGGCCCATCCGGGCCGGAGAATCGCCGCTCGCCCATTACAAACGGTGAGCGGCGATTCTCCCAGCGACCAGCCGTAAATCTCGCCGCGTCGGTTTTGGGGGGATGGGAGAATCGCGGCGGGTGCCGGGGCGGTGTGGCAGGACTCGCACGGCGCCCCGGCGATTCTCCCACCCGACGTGGGGGGGGGGGAGAATTCCGCCCGTTGGTTCTGTACTGGGCCTGAGACTGGAGTTATGTTGCACTGTGCAATGTATATGTAACACCCTTTTAGAACTGGGGTTCTTGCGTATTTTCATTGCATGTTTCCATTTTATTTAAGGGTAGGTATGAAGAATCCGTCATTGGTTCCCACCTGGGTGCAGATGGGTTTGGTATCCGAGGAGAGGAGGTTGCAGTGTGTCATTGATGCCTCTGGCGGTGCTGGGGTTGAGGGAGATATATATCGGTCCGTGCCCAACATGGCGCAAAACGTTTATCTTGATCTCTCATGGCAACTGTGAGGGAAGGTGCGTACCATTTTACCATGTTTTCGTGGCCTCTTCTCGTTTCTTTCTTTTTTAAAAATATTTTTATCAGAGGCATTTTCAAGTATATACAGAAACAAAAATAGAAACCAACAACATCAACAATCATCAAACAGGAACCACATCCTAACTACCCCTTCCCAAAGTCCCCACTTTTAAATTATAATACCAAACCCCATAAAGAAGAACAGTAAGAAGTCTTACAACACCAGGTTAAAGTCCAACAGGTTTGTTTCAAACACGAGCTTTCGGAGCACGGCTCCTTCTTCAGGTGAATGGAAAGGCTTGTTCCAGAAATGTTTATATAGACACAGTCAGAGATGCCCCGGAATGCGAGCACCTGCAGGCAATCAAATCATCAAAGATGCAGAGAGAGAGGTAACTCCAGGTTAAAGAGGTGTGAATTGTCCCAAGCCAGTTCAGTCGGTAGGCCTCTGCAAGTCCAGGCTTGTTGGTGGGGGCCGAATGTAATGCGACATGAATCCCAGATCCCGGTTGAGTCCGCATTCATGCGTGCGGAACTTAGCTATAAGTTTTTGCTCAGCAATTTTGCGTTGTCGCGTCTCCTGAAGGCCTCCTTGTAGAATGCTGACCCGGAGATCAGAGGCTGAATGTCCTTGACTGCTGAAGTGTTCCCCAACTGGAAGGGAACAGTCCAGGCAGGACTGTTCCCTTCCAGTTGGGGAACACTTCAGCAGTCAAGGACATTCAGCCTCTGATCTCCGGGTCAGCATTCTACAAGGAGGCCTTCAGGAGACGCGACAACGCAAAATTGCTGAGCAAAAACTTATAGCTAAGTTCCGCACGCATGAATGCGGACTCAACCGGGATCTGGGATTCATGTCGCATTACATTCGGCCCCCACCAACAAGCCTGGACTTGCAGAGGCCTACCGACTGAACTGGCTTGGGACAATTCACACCTCTTTAACCTGGAGTTACCTCTCTCTCTGCATCTTTGATGATTTGATTGCCTGCAGGTGCTCGCATTCCGGGGCATCTCTGACTGTGTCTATATAAACATTTCTGGAACAAGCCTTTCCATTCACCTGAAGAAGGAGCCGTGCTCCGAAAGCTCGTGTTTGAAACAAACCTGTTGGACTTTAACCTGGTGTTGTAAGACTTCTTACTGTGCTCACCCCAGTCCAACGCCGGCATCTCCACATCATAAAGAAGAAAACCTCCCTCGCCACCAACATCCCACCCTCCCCCGCTCACATTTTATCACTCCTTATAGAAGTCGATGAACAGCCTCCACCTGAAGAAGAACCCCTCATCCACGCCTCTGATGGCAAATGTTATCTTTTCCAGGTGAAGAAACTCCGCTAAGTCGCTCACCCATGCCCCCACTTTACTTCGCTCCATGTCCTGCCATCCCAGCAATATCTGCCTTTAGGCTATCAGGAAGGCAAAGGCCAACATGTCAGCCTCTCTCCCCACCTACATTCCCGGATCCTCCAAAACTCCATACATTGTCACCTAAGGGCTCGCAGCCACATTACCCCCCCCCCCCCCCCCCCCCCCAGAAATCTTGCACATTTTCTCTGCAAAAGCTTTCCTGAACTCCTCCAACTTTGGACAATCCCAGAACATGTGGATGTGGTCCGCCGGCCATACCTATCCTCTATCCCGGGAAAGAACTGAATCATCCTTGACAACGGCTTGTGTTGCCTACGCACCACTTTAAACTGAATGAGACTTAGTCTCGCATATGACACGGAAATAGGGCCACTATGGCTCTGAGGAAGAGCAGACAGGGAGATGTTGCTGACAACAGCGGGACTGGTGGACTGAAATGCATATGTTTTAATGCAAGAAATATAACTTGGATTAGTACTTGGAACTATGATGGAAATATAACTTGGATTAGTACTTGGAACTATGATGTTGTTGCCATTACAGAGACCTGGTTGAGGGAAGGACAGGATTGGCAGCTAAACATTCCAGGATTTAGATGTTTCAGGCGGCATAGAGGGGGATGTAAAAGGGGTGGAGGAGTTGCGCTACTGGCTAGGGAGAATATCACAGCTGTACTCCGGGAGGACACCTCAGAGGGCAGTGAGGCTATATGGGTAGATATCAGGAATAAGAAGGGTGCAGTCACAATGTTGGGGGTTTACTGCAGGCCTCCCAACAGCAGCGGGAGATAGAGGAGCAGATAGGTAGACAGATTTTGGAAAGGAGTAAAAGCAACAGGGTTGTTGTGATGGGAGACTTTAACTTCCCCAATATTGATTGGGACTCACTTAGTGCCAGGGGCTTGGACGGGGTAGAGTTTGTAAGGAGCATCCAGGACGGCTTCTGAAAACAATATGTAGATAGCCCAACTAGGGAAGGGGCAGTAAACCCCCAACATTGTGTCTGCACCCTTCTTATTCCTGATATCTACCCATATAGCCTCACTGGACCTGGTTTTGGGAAATGAGCCCGGTCAGGTGGTAGAAGCTTCAGTAGGGGAGCATTTCGGGAACAGTGAACACAATTCAGTAAGTTTTAAAGTACTGGTGGACAAGGATAAGAGTGGTCGGAGGGTGAATGTGCTAAATTGGGGGAAGGCTAATTATAACAATATTAGGTGGGAACTGAAGAACCTAGATTGGGGCCGGATGTTTTGAGGGTAAATCAACATCTGACATGTGGGAGGCTTTCAAAAGTCAGTTGAAAGGAATTCAGGACTGGTATGTTCCTGTGAGGAAGAAGGATAAATATGGCAAATTTCGGGAACCTTGGATAACGAGAGATATTGTAGGCTTCGTCAACAAAAAAAAGGAGGCATTTGTCAGGGCTAGAAGGCTGGGAACAGACAAAACCTGTGTGGAATATAAGGAAAGTAGGAATGAACTTAAGCAAGGAGTCAGGAGGGCTAAAAGGGGTCACGATAGGGTTAAGGAAAATCCCAAGGCTTTTTACACGTACATAAAAAGCAAGAGGGTAGCCAGGGAAAGGGCTGGCCCACTGAGGGCAGCATGGTAGCATAGAGGTTAGCATTGTGGCTTCACAGCACCAGGGTCCCAGTTTCGATTCCCTTCTGGGTCACTGTCTGTGCGGAGTCGCACGTTCTCCCCATGTCTGCATGGGTTTCCTCCGGGTGCTCCGGTTTCCTCCCACAGTCCAAAGACGTGCAGGTTAGGTGGATTGGCCATGCTTAATTGTCCACAGTGCCCAAAATGATTAGGAGGGGTTATTGCGTTAAGAGGATAGGGTTGATGTGAAGGCTTAAGTGCGTCGGTGCAGACTCGATAGGCCGAATGGCCTCCTTCTGCATTGCATGTTCTATGAAAGGTCACTGAAGGACAGGGGAGGGAATCTATGTGTGAAGCCGGAGGAAATGGGCGAGGTACTAAATGAATACTTTGCATCAGTATTCACCAAAGAGAAGGAATTGGTGGATGTTGAGTCTGGAGAAGGGTGTACAGATACCCTGGGTCACATTGAGATCCAAAAAGACGAGGTGTTGAGCGTCTTGAAAAATATTATGGTGGATAAGTCCCCAGGGCCTGATGGGATCTACCCCAGAATACTGAAGGAGGCAAGAGAGGAAATTGCTGAGGTCTTGACAGAAATCTTTGGATCCTTACTGTCTTCAGGTGATGTCCCGGAGAACTGGAGAATAGCCAAAGTTGTTCCTTTGTTTAAGAAGGGGAGCAAGGGTAATCCAGGGAACTGCAGGCCAGTGAGCCTTACGTCAGTGGTAGGGAAATTACTGGAGAGAATTCTTCGAGACAGGATCCACTCCCATTTGGAAGCAAGTGGTCGTATTAGTGTGAGGCAGCATGGTTTTGTGAAGAGGAGGGCGTTTGTCATTAACTTGATAGAGTTTTTCGAGGAGGTCACAAAGATGATTGATGCAGGTAGGGCAGTGGATGTTGTCTATATGGACTTCAGTAAGGCCTTTGACATGGTCCCTCATGGAAGACTGGTACAAAAGGTGAAGTCACACAGGATCAGGGGTGAGCTGCAAAATGGATACAGAACTGGCAAGGTCATAGAAGGCAGAGAGTAGCAATGGAAGGGTGATTTTCTGGTTGGAGGGCTGTGACTAGTGGTGTTTCGCAGGGATCAGTGCTGGGACTTTTGCTGTTTGCAGTATATATAAATGATTTGGAGGAAAATGTAACTGGTCTGATTAGTAAGTTTGCGGACAACACAAAGGTTGGTGAAATTGCAGATAGCGATAAGGACTGTCAGAGGATACAGCAGGATTTAGATTGTTTGGAGACTTGGGCGGAGATGGAGTTTAATCCGGACAAATGTGAGGTAATGCATTTTGGAAGGTCTAATACAGGAATATATAGTGAATGGTAGAACCCTCAAGAGTACTGACAGTCAGAGAGACCTTGGTGTACAGGTCCACAGGTCACTGAATGGGGCAACACAGGTGGAGAAGGTAGTCAAGAAGGCAAACGGCATGCATGCCTTCATTGGCCGGGGCATTGAGTATAAAAATTGGCAAGTCATGTTGCAGCTGTATAGAACCTTAGTTAGGCCACAGTTGGAGAATGGTGTTCAATTCTGGTCGCCACACTACCAGAAGGATGTAGAGGCTTTAGAGAGAGTGCAGAAGAGGTTTACCAGGATGTTGCCTGGTATGGAGTGCATTAGCTATGAGGAGAGGTTGAATAAACTTGGTTTGTTCTCACTGGAACGAAGAAGGTTGAGGGATGACCTGATAGAGAGCGACAAAATTGTGAGAGGCATAGACAGAGTGGATAGTCAATGACTTTATCCCAGGGTAGAGGGGTCAATTACAAGGTGGCATAGGTTTCGAGGAGATGTACGAGGTAAGTTTTCTACACAGAGGGTAGTGGGTGCCTGGAACTTGCTGCCGGAGGAGGTGGTGGAAGCAGGGACGACAGTGACGTTTAAGGGGCATCTTGACAAATACATGAATAGGATGTGAATAGAGGGATACGGACTCTGGAATTATAGAAGATTTTAGTTTAGATGGGCAGCATGGCCGGCACAGGCTTGGAGGGCCGAAGGGCCTGTTCCTGTGCTGTACTTTTCTTTGTTCTTTGTTGAGTTAACTCTTCGCAGAGCCTCCAGATCCTGGTCCCAAAGCACCTCCCAACTCCTCTTCCCATTTCTGTCTGACTTACTCCACCAGGGATCTCTCCCTCCCCATCAGCTCCCCATATATATCCAAGATCTTGCCCTCCTCTATTGCGTCCTCAGACAGAATCTTATCTTGTAGCACCGGAGGTGGCAATTACAGAAACTAAGCCTGCTCCTTCCTAACAAAGTACCTAATTTGCACGTATTAAAACCTATTCCCCTTTGGCAGCTGGTACTCCGCCTCCAACTCACCTAACTCCGCAAACTTCTGCCCTATGAACAGGTCCCCGCCCACTCCAACACCCTAAACGTAGAGTCTAATCCGGCCAGGATAAACCCTATGATTGCCACAATTCGGCTCCCACAGCGACATGCCTTCCATACCCTCAATGCTGATACCATTACAGGGCTTGCGGGGTACTTAGTTGGCTAGAACGGAAGAGGTATCAGCAACAATGCCCCCAAATCCGACCCTCTGCAGGAGGCCTCCTGCATCCGTCCCCATACTGACCTCGCCTCCATTGATTGATTGATTGATTGATATTTATTGTCACATGTACCGAAGTACAGTGAAAAGTATTTTTCTGCGGCCAAGGGAAGGTACACCTAACGTACATAATAGATAAAAGAATAATCAACAGAGTGCATTGACAAATGGTACATCAACAAGTAATGATTGTTAAATAATGGGCTGTGTGGATGGTTAACGGTTGATCTGTCTTGCAGGGACCTTGTTAGAGGGGGGGTGGGCTTTGAATTTAGTTCTGCTTTTTGGGTGACTATTTTTCTAAAGTGATTGTTTCTTCAGTTTTTTTCCTTGTTGTTTGTTTATTGGGGAATGTGATGCTTTTAAAATGTTTATTCATGTGGGGGGGGGGGGAGAGAGGAGAGTACAATAGGGAGACAGACTGCTTGGTGCCAGGGGCAGGAGCTATCGAGTCAGCATGGGTCAGCTGACTCTCGGAAGCGCAGTGGGGGGTGGACAGGTGTTAAGCTGGAGCTTGACTTGGGGGATTGGGTTTCAGTGTTGTTGCTAGGGGGAGAGGGAGGGGTCGGAGCTGCTTTGCTGACAGGGGAGGAGCTGTTACTAGGGGACAAATGGGAGGTCTGGAAAGGCGACAACCCAAGCGGGGACTCGGGAAAGGCGCATGCTCGTGGCTGGCCTAAAAAGGGTGATGTTGGCAGGGGGGCGGTTGGAAGCCCCCCCCCCATCCAGGCTGATCACATGGAATGTGAAAGGACTGAATGGCCGGTCAAGAAGGTTCGTGTGTTCGCACATTTGAGGGAACTGAAGGCGGACATGGCAATGCTACAAGTGACGCACCTAAAGGTGACAGACCAGGCGAGATTGAGGAAGGGGTGGGTTAGCCAAGTGTTCCACTCAGGACTAAACTCAAAGACCAGGGGGGTAGCGATCTTCATCAGCAAACGAGTGGCATTCGAGGCAGAGAGAATCATGTCAGACAAGGTAGGTAGGTACATAATGGTGAGTGGGAAGCTGGAGGGGTGCGAGTGGTACTTGTGAACATATATGCTCCGAATTGGTATGACGTGGAATTTATGAGGCGGGTGTTAGGTAAGATCCCAGACTTAGAGTCACATAACCTGATCATGGGAGGGGACTTCAATACAGTAATTGATCCGTAATTGGACTGGTCAAGATCCAAGACAGAGAGGAGGCCGGCTGCGGCAAAGGAATTGAAGGATTTTATGGAACAGATGGGGGGAGTAGACCCATGGAGGTTTGCATGGCCGAGGACGAAGGGGTTTTCCTTTTTTTCACATGTCCACAAGATGTACTCTCGCATTGACTTTTTTTTTCTGAGCAGGGCGCTAATACCGAAGGTGGTGGATACTGAGTACTCGGCAATTGCAGTGTCGGATCATGCCCCGCACTGGGTGGATCTACGGGTTAGTGTGGAGGGAGGGCAACGCCCGCTGTGGAGGCAGGATGTGGGGTTGCTAGCGGATGAGGCGATCTGTGGGCGGGTTAACAAGTCCATCCAGAAGTACCTGGAAACAATAATACGGGGGAGGTCTCTGCAGCAACGGTTTGGGAAGCTTTGAAGGCAGTAGTCAGAAGGGAATTAATCTCAATACAGGCCCACAGAGAAAAGGTGAACGGGCTGAGAGGGATTGATTAGCGGAGGAGATACTCCAGGTGGACAGGAGATACTTGGAGGGCCCGGACACGGGGCTACTGAGGGAGCGATAGAGGTTACAGGTGGAGTTTGGGCTGTTGACCACAGGGAAATCTGTGGAACACTGAGGAAGGCAAGGGGGGGGGGCGATCTATGAGTACGGGGAAAAGGCAAGCAGAATGTTGGTACACCAGCTCAGGAAAAGAGAGGCGGTCAGGGAGATAGGTAAAGTAAAGAGTAGAGACGGTAATACTGTCCTGGACCCAGCGGAAGTGAACGAGGTGTTCAGGAACTTTTATAGTAAATGATATGAGTCGGAACCCCTGGCTGGGGTGGAGGGGATGAGGCAATTTTTGGATCAGTTGGGGTTCCCGAGGGTGGAGGAGGATCTCGTGGAGGGGCTGGGAGCCCCAATTGAGATTGAGGAAATAATCAAGGGGCTGGAGGGCATGCAGTCGGGCAAGGCCCCTGGGCCTGACGGCTATCCAGTAGAATTCTATCAGAAGTTTTCAGAGATATTGAGCCCACTGCTGGTGAGGACATTTAACAAAGCAAGAGAGAAGGGAGTCCTCCCTCCAACAATGTCGCAGGCCTTGATTTCATTGATCTTGAAACGGGAGAAGGACGCAGAGCAATGCGGGTCATACAGGCCGATTTCTCTACTGAATGTGGATGCCAAAGTGCTGGCTATGATACTGGCCACAAGGATAGAGGGCAGGAAACTCAAGGCCAATGTTCGAAGGCTTCTAGATGTTATTATGATGCTCTCAGAAGGAGAGGAGGTGGAGGTGGTGGTAGCGATGGATGCGGAGAAGGCTTTTGATCGGGTGGAGTGCAATTACCTGTGGGAGACTCTCGGAAGGTTTGGGTTTGGTGAGGGCTTTATTGACTGGGTGTGGTTGCTCTATCAGGCACCAGTAGCGAGTGTGCATACGAACCGGCTGAGGTTGGGGTATTTCGAACTACATCAAGGGACAAGGCAAGGGTGCCCCCTCTCGCCGTTACTGTTTGCTCTGGCCATAGAGCCATTGGCCATGGCATTAAGAGCCTCTAGGAACTCAAAAGGGCTGGTTCGGGGGTGGGGGGGGGGGGGGGGGGGGGGGGGGGGGGGGGGGGGGGGGGTTGGAGCCGCTCTCGCTCTACACAGATGACCTGCTTTTGTACATTTCGGACCCATTGGAGGGGATGGGGGAAGTAATGCGAATCTTTGGGGAATGTGGCAATTTTTGGGGGTATAAATTGAACATGGGGAAAAGCAAGATGTTTGCGATCCGGGCAAGAGGGCAGGAGAAGAGACTGCCGCTTAGAATGGTAGGGAAGAGCTTTCGATATCTGGGAATCCTGTTGGCCTGGAAATGGGAGGTACTACACAAGTTAAACTTATCCCAGTTGGTAGAACAAATGGAAGGGGACTTTAAGAGATGGGACATGCTCCCACTATCACTGGCGGGGAGGGTACAGACCATGAAAATGACGGTCCTCCCCAGATTTCTGTTTGTCTATCAGTGCCTCCCCACCTTCATCCCTAAGGCCTTTTTCAAGCGGGTGAATAAGATTATTTCGGGCTTTGTGTGGGCGAGTAAAACCCCGCGAGTGAAGAAAGTGTTGCTGGAGCGCAGTCGGGGGGATGGTGGGTTGGTGCTGCCGAACTGCTGCAATTACTACTGAGCTGATATAGCCATGATCAGGAAGTGGGGGAAGGGTCACCATGGGAGCAGATGGAGGCGGCATCATGTAAAGACACCAGTCTGGGAGCATTGGTAATGGCACCTCTGCCGTTCTCGCCGACCCGATACTCCACAAGTCCGGTGGTAGTGGCTCTGAGGATCTGGTGGCAGTGGAGGAGATATAAGACAGCGGAGGGAGCATTGATTTGGACCCCGATTTATAACAACCACAGGTTTGTACCGGGTAGGCTAGTTGGCGGGTTGCGGAGTTGGCAGAGGGCAGGAATTAGGATGGGGGATCTGTTTATAGATGGGAGCTTTCCCAGCTTGAAAGTTTTGGAGGATAAATTTAAATTGCCAGCAGGGAATGGTTTTAGGTATTTGCAGGTGCGAGACTTCCTGAGAAAACAGGTCCCGGCCTTTCTGCTGCTGCCGCCACGGGGGATACAGGATAGAGTAGTTTCCAGTACCTTGGATATTTACCAGGAGCCTTTGGAGGCGGAGGAAAATCCGGTGGAGGAGCTTAAGGGCAAGTGGGAGGACGAGCTAGGAGGAGAGTTAGAGGCGGGTCTATGGGCGGATGCCCTAAGCAGGGTTAATACCTCCTCATCGTGCGCCAGGCTTAGCCTGATACAATTTAAGGTAGTCCACCGGGAACACATGACAATAGCTAGGATGAGCAAGTTTTTCGGGGTAGAGGATAGGTGTGCGAGGTGCACAGGAATCCCAGCAAATCATGTCTACATGTTGAGGGTATGCCCGAAGCTTAGAGGGTTTCGGCAGGGTTTTGCTAAGGCAATGTCCACGGTTCTAAAAACACGGGTGGGGCCGAGTCTGGAGGTAGCAGTCTTTGGAGTGTCGGAAGATCCGGGAGTTCAGGGAGCGAAAGAGGCCGACGTCCTGGCCCTTGCCTCCCTGGTAGCCTGGAGACGGATCTTGTTAATGTGGAGGGACTCGAAGGCCCCTGGTGTAGAGACCTGGGTTAGTGACATAGCTGGGTTGCTCAGTCTCGATAAAATAAAGTTCGTCTTGAGAGGGTCAATGTTAGGGTTCTCCCGGAGGTGGCAGCCGTTCGTCGACTTTCTCGGGGAAAATTTAAATGTCAGCATATGCAGTATTCCAAGGTGGGGGGGAGTGGGTGGGCGGATTGTTGTTGTATGGTTGAGGTGTGTGAAGATTGGGCTCGGGGGGAAATGTTTATTTTACCATGTTGATGTCATTGTTTTTGTTACTGTTATAAAAATGTTCAAATACCTTCATAAAATATCTTTTTAAATAAACAAGCAATGATTGTTTACAGTGCGGAACAAGGGCCAAGCAAAGCAATACATGAGCAAGAGAAGCATAGGGTGTCATAAATAGTGTTCTTATAGGGAACAGATAAGTCCGTGGAAGAGTCGTTGAGGAGTCTGATAGCTGTGGGGAAGAAGCTATTCCTCTGTCTGGATGTGCAGGTCTTCAGACTTCTGTATCTTCTGTCTGATGTTAGGGTCTGGATGGGCAGCACAGCAGCACAGTGGTTAGCTCTGTTGTTTCACGGCGCCAGGGTCCCAAGTTGGATTCCCGGCTTGGGTCACTGTCTGTGCGGAGTCTGCACGTTCTGTGCGGTGTCTGCACGTTCTCCCTGTGTCTGCGTGGGTTTCCTCCGGGTGCTCCGGTTTCCTCCCACAAGTCCCGAAAGACGTGCTGTTAGATAATTTGGACATTCTGAATTTTCCTTCAGTGTACCCGAACAGATGCTGGAATGTGGCGACTCGGGACTTTTCACAGTAACTTCAAAAGAGGACAAAGTCTGGGTGTGAAGGCTCTCTGACAATCCTGTCTGCCTTCCTGAGGCACTGCCCACTTCCTGACTTTTGCAAGGTTTGCTGCCCAGTAATAATTCAGCAGGCTCGGTAACGCTAACCCCCCTTTCCGCCTATCTCTCTCCAGGAAAATCCTTTTAGTCCGAGGCGCCTTACCCATCCGTATGAACTCTGAAATCATTTTATTAACCCTACTGAAGAAAGATATGGGCACAAATATTGGGAGGTTCTGGAAGATAATCAGAGCCTTGGAAACACCGTCATCTTTACTGCCTGAACACTTCCACTTAACAATGGTTGTAAAACTTCTTAAAATTCTCCTTCATCCCCTCCACCAAATTTGCCATTTAACTTGTGCAACTGGGCCCTACCATGCGCCACTTATATTCCCAGGTATCGAAAGCTCGCCCCACCAACCGGAACAACAGTTTCTCCAAGCTTTTCCCCTGCCCCTGCGCGTTGATCGGAAATATCACACTCTTCCCACGTTGAGCTAATACCCCGAAAACGAACTAAACTCCCCCAATATCCCCATAAACTTGTCAAAGCTCTCCACTAGGTTTGAAATATGCAGCAGGAGATCAACAGCATACAGGGACACTCGATGTTCCAAATGCTCCCCTTCCTCCAAGGTGCTAAGTATCATTGCCAACAACTCAATCGCTAAAGCCAAGAGTAAAGGGGAGTGCGGACACCCCTGCCTTGCCCCCCAATGCAATACAAAGTGCTCAAAACTAACATTATTTGTACGGACACTTGTCTTGGGGGCCTTATACAGCGATCTAACCCAATCCTCAAATCCCTGCTCAAACCCAAATTGGCCCAACACATCAAACAAATGTGCCCAAGTGCAGAAGGAGGCCATTCGGCCCATTGAGTCTGCATCGGCTCTTGGAAAGAGCACCCTTCCTAACCACACACCTCCACCCTATCCCCATAACCCAGTTACCCTACCCAACACTAAGGGCAATTTTGGACACTAAGGGCAACTTAGCATGGCCAGTCCACCTAACCTGCACATCTTTGGACTGTGGGAGGAAACCGGAACACCCGGAAGAAACCCACGCACACACGGGGAGAGCGTGCAGACTCTGCACAGACAGTGACCCAAGCCGGGAATCGAACCTGGGACCCTGGAGCTGTGAAGCAATTGTGCTAATCACTATGCTGCCATGCTGCCCGGTATTATTCAGCCGGTGCGTGTCCAGGTCCGAAACCTTTTCCAGTACTCTCTTCATAAATTCTACATGATCGCAATTTGGGGCGATTATATTCACCAGCACTACAGAACACTACGCAAACCTGCCCCCAGGGTCCTTTATTATATTTCACGCCGAAAAGGCCATCCTCTTACTAACCAGCACTGCTACCCGCCTCACCTTCATGTCCAGCCCCAAATGAAATACCTGTCCCACCCAACCTTTCCTCAATCTTGCCTGATCCATCATCTTCAAATGCGCCTCTTGCAAGAACCTGCCTTCAAACTCTTTAAATGAGCAAAGACGAGCAACCTCATAATCAGTGCATTTAATCCCCGAACGTTCAAAGCGACCAGCCGGGTCGGGAGACTCCATGGCCGTTCCCCCCCACCCCTCCCCCATAATCCCACCCCATCTCCCCGATCAGCTATACCCCTTCTTTAGTGGGCTCCTCCAGGTCCACGCCTTGCTCACCTCCATGGCCTCCCAAGATGTCTGCCACCATCCCCAACCAACTGCACCGCACCAAATCCATCCATGTCAGCTGCCCACCCCTTCCTCCACCCTTCCCCAACCCAAGCACCAAATAACCAGCCCCACCACAAACCCCTACCCCCAGCCGCAAACAAAGAAAACCGTCCTGACCTAAACACCTCTCCCCTCTGACTTCTCCCTCCACAGCTCTACCCCCACTTTGCTTCCGTTAACTAGCCTACTTCCTAGCAAGGTGACCCCCACCTGAGCAAACCGCTACCTCCATCACTAAGTGCCCCTCCACCTCTTCTGCCAACCCAGCCTTTGTGCCCTCCTAAATTCCTCCATCTCCACCTCTCTCTCTCTCTCTCTTTCTCTCTCCCCCCGCTGAGCACAACACCTCCAGTCCATCTGTTTCACTGTTTCACCCAAGTGTTCTCATGTCCCCCAGACCATTGCCCCTCAAAAACTTGCTCACCTCCTTTGTCGTACCAAAATTATGCTCTCGACCCTCATTCGTGATCCACAAACAAGCAGGGTACAACACCCCAAACCGCACTTTGTTCCTGAATAGGGACGCTTTGATCCTATTTTACCCAGCCTGTCGTTTGGCCAACTCTGCGCCCAGGTCCTGGTAGATGCAAATCACATGGCCTTCCCATGTACACTCTCGCGTCTCCTTCGCCCACTGCAGAATCTTCTCCTTATCCAGGTATCGGTGCAGCCACACAACGATCACCCTCGGCAACTTTCCCGCTTTCAGCTTCCTCCTCAGTGATCTGTGCGCCCGATCCACTTCAGGAGATCGGTCAAAGATCCCCTTCTCTACCAACTTCTCGAACATCCTCGCCATGTACATTGTGGCCTGCGCTCACACATTTCTGAGAGTCTGTCTCCTCAAGCAATTCTCCAGGTCATCCACCTGCTCTCTTAGCTTCTTCCGGCCTTCCACCATCATTAGTATTTCTGCCTCCAACAAGGCCAACCAAACCACCGCCTATCGCATGCATCCAAAATGTGCAAACAAATCAGGCCTTGGTGTCCTGGCCAACATCACCACCCAAAATAAATTAATTGATCATTCAACTCATTTCTATTTATGTGAAACACAACAATTCACTTCCTGGTAATTGCCCATATGTAATGCACTGAAACATGTGATGTGGTGCTAGCTTTCTTTCTATAGTTACAACCTGACCGGAGGCCCAGGGATCTGCAACCTCAGAGCCTCTGTGGCCTCACCTGAGTATGATCTACCTAGATGAGGGGGGGAGAGCCACTCCCTTAGGCCAAGGGCCTCTGGGACATGTATACCCCAGCCCAACTGAGCTAAACCAGCCTCCAATCTGAGTATTATCGGTTGCAATCCATTCGGTCCTGGTGTTTTATCAATGTTAAGTTGATTTCTCATTTCTTATACCTCTACTTTATCAATCTTTAGTCTATTACCATTCCAAGCAGACATGTGAATATCACAAAGTGTTAAAACTGTACTTTTTTTTTTTAATTGCCACTGTTGAACTTTTAAAATGACTCCCACAGACCACCTGAATTTTGGAACTGCAAGTTCAGCAAGCTTCTGGAAGCTTCTCTGAATGTGGATTAAAATGACCACAGCTTTGTGGAACGTCACACCTGTCATTGTTTAGACTCAGCCTGAAACAGCAAGGGAAGTAAAGCCTGCAAGGTAACAATGGGTAGCTACTAAAATTGATTATTCACAAAAAAGTGCAAAGGACATCTCTCTATCTCCACATCTCATATCAATAACCAGTCATCATATGATCCAACTCATTTATTTCTGAAAGCCCTTTCATTATATGTCCTGGTGGACAAGATAGCAGTGCAAAATGGAGAAGTAACATCACTATAGAAACCTGGCAAGAGCATCTAGCCACAAGCCTTAAAGTTTGAGGCCTCCTCAAAACCTGTTTCTAGTAGATTCACAGAAAAAACATTATCAGAGAAACAGAGAAGAGCTTCTCCCAAGGAAAGAGGGAGGGGCATGCAGAAACAGCTAATGGTCTGCTGTAGGGGGAGCATATTTGTGCCCAGGTAGTGATGGGGCTTGCATTCCTCACTGTGGGTTACCTAGGCTCTCACTGGCAGCGTCTCTTGCGGGTCCTGTCGCAGGAAGCGAGTTCAGATGGGGAGAGAAACCCACACTGTTGTATCGCTTTAAATGACAGTAGCATTGCATGTTTCAGGTGGGACATATTTTAACGGTGACCATTTCATGTGACAATTGTCCATTCCCTAACTATGATTACTGACCTCACCAGTGCCCACTCAGTGCTCCTATATCTTCTTAATCTTTCGTGGCCTTGTTCTATGTCTAGGTGTGGCCCCAGGATGCCTTCCGCACCCTGTGGTCTTTGATGCCCTTGGCCGTTGTCCTCTGGAGGGCTTGGACCTAGAGGTCCTCGGCCACTTTACAGGTTACCCTTGCAATGTTGGCCTGGGTGCCACGTAATTAGAATTTTTTTTAGAATTAGAACAGTACAGCACAGAACAGGCCCTTCGGCCCTCGATGTTGTGCCGAGCAATGATCACCCTACTCAAGCCCACGTATACCTATACCAGTAACCCAACAACCCCCATTAACCTTATTTTTTAGGACACTAAGGGCAATTTAGCCTGGCCAATCCACCTAACCCGCATATCTTTGGACTGTGGGAGGAAACCAGAGCACCTGGAGGAAACCCATGCACACACGGGGAGGATGTGCAGACTCCGCACAGTGTGCAGACTCCGCACAGAGCCATGGCGGCACCATGCGCCTGATGCCTTTGGGACTCCTCCAATTGACCTTGCAGGAATGTCACTGACACTTCCTCCTGAATCTCATCGCTCTGGCTTCGCACCTCTAGCAACTCAGGAAGAACCTGTCCAGCGGCTCAGAATCTGGCTCTGATTCAACAGAGTCCTGGGATCGAGCAGACGTCTCTTTGCCCTCTCCCTTGGAAGTTCCTGCTGCACCTGATGTGCATCAGCAGTTGTGTGGTGCTTACCAGAGAGTGTCCCAGAAGCCTGTCTGCTCATCTTGCCCACCGAGGTGTAGGTCTCTTTAATGGTGAAAGGTGCAGGTGATTGGTGTTCTCCTCAGCGTTCTCCAACCATAGAACCCTATGGTGCAGAAGCAGGCCTTTCATCCCATCAAACCTGCACATCATGGGCGGCACGGTAGCACAGTGGTTAGCACTGTTGCTTCACAGCACCAGAGTTCAGGTTCGATTCCCGGTTTGGGTCACTGTCTGTTCAAAGTCCTGGCACCTTTGAGGCATTCCCTTGGCTGAGGGTTGGCCAGTGGGTCATGGCTAATGGCTCTTATGCGGAGGCCCCAGACCAAAGCGAAGAACCGGTATAATGACGCTCGCACAGCAACTAAGAGTGTCATTGAATGGAGCATTGGAGTGCTCAAGTTGCACTTACGCTGCCTGGACCACTCTGGTGGGCCTTTCCAATACAGCCCCCAGAGGGTCTTGAGCATCGTGGTCAAAGGGAGGTCATCTGACAAATCTGTTAGAATTCTTTGAGGAGGTGACAATGAAGTTAGACTGAGGAGAACCAGTGGGCATGACCTATTTAGATTTCCAGAAGGGCTTTGACAGGGTGCTGTATGGGAGGCTGTTAAATAAGTTAAGAGCCCGTGCTGTTATGGGTAAGATCCTGGCATGGATAGAGGATTGGCTGACTGGCAGAAGCAGAGATTGGGGTTAATGAGGTCTGCTTCAGGATGGCAGCGGGTGATCAATGGTGTGCCTCAGGGGTCAGTGTTGGGACCATAACTTTTCACAATATACATGAATGATCTGAATGAAGGAACTGAAGGCACTGTTGCTAAGTTGCAGATGGTACAAAGATATACAGAGGGACAGGTAGTACTGAGGAAGCAAGGGGGCTGCAGAAGGACGTGGACAGGGTAGGCGAGTGAGCAAATCAGTGGCAGATGGAATACAATGTGAAAAAGTGTGAGGTTATGCACTTTGGTACGAAGAATGGAGGCAAACACTATTTTCTAAATGGAAAAAGGCTGAGGAAATTAGAAGTACAAGGGACTTCTAGTTCAATATTCTCTTATGGTTAACATGCAGGTTCAGTCGGCAGTTAAAAAGGCAAATGCAATGTTAGCATTCATGTTGAGAGGGCTAGAATACAAGAGCAGGAATGTACTTCTGATGCTGTATAAGGCCTCTGGTCAGACCCCACGGAGTATAGTGAGCAGTCTTTGGCCCCATATCTAAGGAAGGATGTGCTGGCCTTGGAAAGTATCCTGAGAAGGTTCACAAGAATGATCTCTGGAATGAAGACCTTGTCATATGAGGAGCAATTGAGGACTCTGGGTCTGTACTCGTTGGAGTTTAGAAGGATGAGCAGACTCGATGGGCCAAATGGCCTAATTCTGCTCCTATGTCTTATGTTGGCCTGCTGCATCCTCCATAACATCACGCAGTAGCAGGGCGACATACTGGAGGAGGAGAATGGTGTCCAGGAAGACCCGGGCGTGGAGCCTGACCTGGCTGGGCAGGCCGCACAGTCTGTGATCCAGGGCTGCTGCACATGGGGCAACCTCACCAACTCCTGATTTTACCAACTAAGGGCCAAGCCACCGGCAGCTCCTCTGCCCTGTCCCACCGCTTCTTTCTTCCCCATGCACCCTTCCCACAACACACCCACCCACACACCCACCAACATACACACAGAATTCACTTTCTGGATGGACTTCTCTGCAGATAGTCTCTGCGATAGTGGATGGTGCAGGTGTAAGCAGTGCCAAGAAGTTGGTGTCTTCTGCTCTGGGGTGTTCTGAGGGTCCGTATGGGGTCTGCGACCCCAGCCTCATCTGATGGGGATCCTGGAACACAAGAGACATGTGGTCAGATCTTGGGAAGGACACGCCCATGGGCGAGGAAAGACTCACTTGAGATAGGGACAACTATCATTGGACTTTCACTTCCTTGGGCATGCCAAACTCAATGTCAGCCACTGCACCTCTCCTTGGCCTCACCTGCTAGTTCCATGGCCGTTTCTTCAAACGGGTGTCGATCCGAATCTCTGGGATGTCCCCGCCCGTCTTCTGATACTCCCTCCAATTACGGCCAGCTTTATCCTTGAGGTCACAGAAAGGACACAGTAAGATGCCGGAACACCAGTTTTATGGAGGGGTTTCTAGTTGGTGGCATGTGTGGGCAAGGCACCCAGCCATAGATGGGGTTCCAGGAGGGTGGGTTCTGAAAAAAAAGCTGACAGGTGGAGTGTTACTGGCATATCAGGGATTGGGGGCAACTGTCAGGGGTCAAGGACAGGAGTGATGCCAGGGGCACACAGATGGTTACTCACCCGAGCTGCTCGAAGTAGGTTGATCATCTTTTTCCGGCATTGCATGCTGGTCCTCTTGGTGAGGCTGGCAGCATTCATTGCCACTGCCACGTCCTCCCAGGCTTCAGTCATCACCGCTGGCTGATGTTTCTGCCCTGTGCTGGGAAGAGGATGTCCCTCCTCACCTCAACAGCATCCAGCATCTTCTGGATGCCCGCATCCAGAAACCTGAGAACAGGTCTTTGAGCATAAGACCACAAGACATAGGAGCAAAATTAGGCCACTCGGCACATCGAGTCTGCTCCGCCATTCAATCATGGCTGATATGTTCCTCATCCCCATTCTCCTACCTTCTTCCCATAACCCCTGAACCCCCTATTAATCAAGAACATATCTATCTCTGTCTTATAGATACTCAGTGATTTGCCCTCCACAGCCTCAAACATGCGGGTTATGCTTCGCCAATAGTACTCCTGGATGGCACGACAGTGTCCCAACTCCTTGAGAACCTGCTGCTATTTTTGCAGCAAGGGCCTGGGGGTTCCAGCCAGAAACCTGACTGCCTCCAACTAACAACTCATTAAGCTCCTTGAGGAGCTTGTGAGCTGGGGTGGGCCAGAAGGTGGTTTTCAAATCATAGATCGCTAAGCCCGCATGCTAGTTCACAGCTCTCAGAAGCAATGCAGGGAGCCATCAAGTAATATCTGTTCTGAAGACGGATTTCTTGTAATAAGGGTTGCTATGTCATTGACCACTTGGCCACTTCTCTGTACTAATGCTCTGATGTCCTGTATTCAGGAAGGCAACAGCAAGCTCCGTCATGGCTGCATCTGTCTTTGCAGGTTGTGATCAACAGTCACCTCCTGCCTGCTGTCGGTGCTTGGCACCACTAATTGGGCACAGGGCTTGTCAATTGGGGCATCTGCATTAGAAAACTATGTTCATTGAATCCCTACAGTGCAGAAGGAGGCCATTCGAATCTGCACTGACCCTCCGAAAGAGCACGCTACCCAGGCCCACTCATCAGCCCTATCCCCGTAACCCCCCCCCCCCCCCCATACTTGCAAATTGTTGGACACAGGGGTGGGCGCAATTTAGCATGGCCAATCCACCTAACTTGCACATCTTTGAACTGTGGGAGGAAACTGGAGCACCCGGAGGAAACCCACACAGACATGGGTAGAATACGCAAACTCCACAGTTTGCAGACAGTCATCTAAGGCCGGATTGAACCTGGGTCCCTGGCACTGTAAGGCAGCAGTGCTGACCACTGTCACGTGAGCAATGCAGAAGCAGTGCAGGATTGAGACCTGGAAATCATCCAGGCACCCGACTCCAGATTTAAAATCAAACCATCAGGGCCTCCCTCATATCCTGCTGTTGACCAGTATGTTTCACTAATCTGTCACCCCTGTAACCAACAGTTCTCCAGTGTGTCCCCTTAGTATTCTGCAGTTTCCCAGTGTATCCCACTGTTCTCTGCGGTGTGCCCCGTGTATATTGCTTAATCATTGTGAATCTTTGTACAGATTAAGCTACAGCATACCAGTGCAAAAAGATTTATTTATGTTTTCTGTGTTAAATCTTTGCATGTTCAGGACATAGTTCCTGTTATTTTCTCACTGTGCGTTCTCTTCCACCTCATATACCTAGTTTAATGGATTTTAAAGTACACCAAGATATCAATTTTTATACCATGTCTTTAGCTGAGTACTTTTGGATCACATTTTAAATCCCAATTTTGGCTTAAAATGTGGGCTTTGAAACAATGAAATGATATTTTAACCAGGTGACTGGCAGCAGTGTGCTAACATAAGGGGCAGCACGGTAGCATTGTGGATAGCACAATGGCTTCACAGCTCCAAGGTCCCAGGTTCGATTCCGCTTGGGTCACTGTCTGTGCAGAGTCTGCAAATCCTCCCCGTGGGTGCGTGGGTTTCCTCCGGGTGCTCCGGTTTCCTCCCACAGTCCAAAGATGTGCAGGTTAGGTGGATTGGCCATGATAAATTGCCCTTAGTGTCCAAAATTGCCCTTGGTGTTGGGTGGGGTTACTGGGTTATGGGGATAGGGTGGAAGTGTTGCTCTTTCCAAGAGCCGGTGCAGACTCGATGGGCCGAATGGCCTCCTTCTGCACTGTAAATTCTATAAACATTGCCATGAATGACCTGAAACTAATTCTTTAAGAACTTCATCAGATCTCCCGGTCAACTGACAGTAACTGATGTTTCCTGTACAAAACATTATAGTCTGGATTTTCGCATCAAAGGAATGTATCTCCATTATTGCCAAAATGGCAGAGGGGGATGAAATTTGGAGGTTCCGGCCCAAAAATGGCACCTTCCATTTTCAGGTCAGGATTGCATGTGCAGGTTATGTGGAGGCAGTTTCAGAAATAAAACGGAAGATGCCTCTAGTCATGTTGGATTTTCATGAGCCAGGAGTAGGAAACATAATGTGTGCATATTAGACCTGGCAACAGCAGGACTAAACTCTGCAGAGTCCTTTGACGAGTTGAGGTACCCTTTTGGAGAGAGAGGGAATTCCTTTAAATATGAATCCTGGGACACCTTTGGGGTGGTCAAGTTCTCTTTGGGAGGGGTAAAACGCCCTTTTGGATTATTAGAAGTGGGCATGAATGTGTTCAAAAAGTACATAAACTCATTGGAACCGTCAGCAGAACTGTCAAAAGCAACTGTCAATCAACGTGTCAAAGCATTTAAACCTCCTATACGTTAAATATTGCTTGCTATTTCACTCTGTTGACATAGGCCTGAGGGGTATCATAACTGGATTAATGCTGCCTGACTGATTTTGCAACCTTTCATTACCACATTGGGGAGCCTCTAATTTCACAGCTTGATTGACAGCTACAAGTAGTTATAGTATTATGATCCCGGACCAGACCCCAACAGTTGTAGGATACTGGACAGAAATCCTAATTTTGTATTTTATTTGTAAGACTGTGAAGAAATGATACTTAGCTCCAGGAGTGACTTCACGCAGAAATAGGGATGTGATATATTAAAACAAATTTTATTACTCGCACAGGGTTAAACTAACTTTAACATCATACAAGAAATTGCTTTTAATTACTGGTTAAATAATGTTGAAAAATAAAAAGAAACATCTTAACCCCTAATTGTTATATTGTTATCTCCAATCAAGCAAACCCATGTTAGGTCAAAATCCATTTTTAAATATGGTTAGCAAATCCAGGAATACTAGCTGTATAGAAACGACTTTGAGAGAGAGACCCTTCAGGAAACAGCCTGCAAATTCTTGTCTGTGTCAAAATACTGTTTAACTTCCCAGCATTTAGTAAAAAAAACTCCTGTTCTGTTCACAGCAAATTCTTTAACTGAAGACTCAACACCGGACTGTTTTACCTCCTGGTACCTCCCATCAACTATTTCATCTCTATCCCACTAACTGGGTTATGATCATCTTACTAAGGCTTAACACAATGGGCACGATTTTCCCACACCGTTGTACCCGGTACAGATCCCATTGCCTTGGGTGCATAGTGGGAGAGGCCAAAAACCAGATTAGCTCTGGGCGCAGAACCATGCGTGAGTCATTTGCCCCACGCTGCACGGCATGATTTGGATCACATCCAGCGAGGATGTGATCCAGATAATGATATATATGCGCAGTCCATTTGAGGCCGCAGTCAACGGCCGCACCGGCGAGGTCTCACTTGGGCGCAGATTAGTACAACAAGCGGAGACCAGGCATAACGGCCACTACTGGAGTCTCAAGAGGCCATTGGAGCCCTCCGGATAGTCAGGGATAGGGCAGAGCAGTGCCCTGGCATTGCCCCTGCCAACCTGGTACCCTGGAAGTGTCAACCTGGTATTGCCAGGTTGGCACTGCCAAGGAGTCGGGGGTAGTGCCTGGGTTCCAGGGTTGCAGTGTCAGGATGCCAGGTTGGCAGCACCGAGGGGTGGGGCTTGGAGGGAGCCATGCCCATGAAAGGGAGGGCTGACTGGGGGATATGAAGGATGGGGGAATTAAGGGGGGCATAAAGGGGCATCATGGAGTGTGAAGGTGGTGACTGAAAAGGGGGGTCCTTAAGGTGGGCAGGCCCTTAGCAACCCATAACAATGTATGCCTACTTGGGGGGCAATGCCCTGATGCCCACAGGTTGGATAGGTGTGGGGCAGGGTCACCCTCATGCCCGGGTGGTGGGGGGCTCACTCTAACTTTTATTTATGGGAGGAGGTTTCCCCTCTGGGTTCGAAGGTAGGACGTTGCCCATGTCTGCTGGGGGGTACATTGTCCATGCGTGAGGAGCATACTCAAGCTTACTTTGAGATTGGGGAAACCTTTCAAATTGGTGCCCCGATCTCTGAGGAGCAGGTCTGGCTGGTGGGTCTAGTGCTCCACTGCTGAAAAATATTCCAACAGTGGGATTGACCGGTGAGAAACTCCCCAACCCCCAAAGAATGAATAAGTGTGGATGAATACATGTCTGGATCTCACCCAAAAAGCCAATGGAAATACCCACCAAACCCACCCAAAGTGACACTTGGTCATTTTTTTTGGGAGAGTTGCGCCCAATGTCTCTAATGATCTACTTCCGAGGGAATCTTATTTTTGTAAACAAAATTCCATTAGCCCTATTTTTATAAACACAATATACATGGTTGTAATAAATTTTGATTTTACTTTTATGATGCTTTAATTGTCCCTTCTGTAGCCCCGTGTCAATCTGTCTTTAAACCAGGATTTTTAAAAACAATACTGCAGCAGTTACACGCTCACCCTATCCCAGGCTTTTAATCATTACTGCACCAGTGACATATAATGCAATATGAAATTCCTACATTCATCACAATAGACTCTTTGAAGTAGGACTATGAACTTCATTTTTTAAGGGATTATGCAGTTAAAGTAATGTAAATCCATTGAATTTTTTTATGAATTAGTTTTTTAAAATGAAATCTATAGCAGACAACTAGAAATGTATTTCATCATTTAATCTCAGCATAGGTTCTGAAGTCTGCCCATGGTGGATATACTGGGTAAGTTGGCATGGAATGAGTAAGGGCAATGGTAATGGGTCATGAGATAGCATGAGTTGACATAGGGGCTATAAATGGTCATGGGGGTGGGTTGGAGGGCATAGGTTGACATGGAGTGTATGAGGGGTCAGGGGTGGTTAGAGTGGCATATGTTGGCATATAGAATACGAGGGGCAATGGGGGAGTGGGTGGGTTCACATGGATGAAGCATGGGGCATGTGTGGGGGGGGGGGGGGTATGGGCTCAAGGGCTGTCTTGTTTATTTTTTAAACTTCCCCATTGTGCCAGTTCAGCAAGGCAGCCCTTCCACCCAGCCCACCTTCGTACCTGGTAGCCTTCTCACTCATTTCGGGATCACGTGCCATTACTCCAATTTCCACCTGTCCTGGTTGACCTGTCCTGTTCTCCCAACTGAGAGCAAACATCCAGGCCTAAGTTGTGTTCACCCTGTGGTTTGCATTTCATTTTGTAATATTGCAATAAGACACACAACATATCTTCAGTTATTGAGTCATTACATCACAGTAAAGGTAATTTGACCTACTGAGTACATTCTAGCTCCTTGTAGGTCAATCCAGCCAGTCCAATTCTCCATCTATATCATTGTAGCCCTGTTATTTTCTTCAAATGCCCATATGATTTTCTTAGGAAAGCATTAATCATTCATCACCCTTGGGGGCAGTGAGTTTCAGGTCATTACCATTCACTTTGTAAAATAGTTCTTCACATCCCTCATGGATCTCTTTCCCCAATCTTAAACTTGTGCACCTTAGTTCTTATACCATCAGATAATGGAACATCCTTTATTTGCCTACCTTATTTAAAACTTTAATAAGCTTGTGCATCCCGAATAAATATCCTCTGATGTCTAGCTTCTCTGACCTAACCTTGCAGCTAAGATTCCTAATTTCTGGAACCATCCTGGTGGATATCCTCTGCACCCTCTCAAGTATCCTTTTTCCAAATGTGTGGTGACCAGAATTGGATGGAATGCTCTAGCTGGCCTTAACAGAGATTTATGAATGTTCAGGATACCTTCTCTGATTCTGTACTCAATACCTCTATTTATGAAGTTCAAGGTCCCATATCACTTGTTAATTACTCTTTCGATATGTCCTGCCATCTTTAAACTCCTATGTCCCTCTGTTCCTGCACTATCTTTAGAATATTTGTGCCATTAATCACAGAATTGTTAGGGTGGAGAAGAAGGCCATTTGACCCATTGTGCCTGCACGGACTCTCCAAATGAACATTATAGCTTAGTGTTTTCTCCTGCCTTTTCCAGGTAACCCGCACATTGTTTCTATTCAAATAATCATCTGATGCCCTCTTGAATGCCTCAATGGAACCTGCCTCCACCACATTTCCAGGCACTGCATTCCAAATCCTAGCCACTCACTGAGTGAAAAAGATTCTTTCTCACATCACATTTTCAAATCACTTTAAATCTGTGCCCTCTTACTCTTGATTTTGAATTTGGTATTACAGGTTAACTACAGCAGTGTAGTCTTTTAATTTGGAATCAGCTCTAAGTTAATAACTGACCCTGGGGTCTGAACCTCAAAGGAATTCTTCACCTACCACTGTTCTTTCAAAACCTGAAACTTCTCCCCTCATTTGCCAGTACTTCCCTGCCTTGCATTCTTATTTGCATTGGCACAATTGACAAAACCATACCTCAACAAACCTTTTTCCTGCTTTGTCCCTGAGTTAGGTTTCTTCTTTGTAGGCTGTTAACCTGAGGCCCTGGAACTTTGTACAGAACTAACACTAGCACTGCTCTGTCCTGCCCTGAACTCTTCTGAGCAGCTCTCTGCGACAGATTCTGTTGTGAGATCCTGTCCAATAGACATACTGCCTATTTGAGTCTCTGGCCATCTCTTACTTTGAAGAAAATCATTACTCTTCACAGTTCACTTGCCTTGCTTGCCAGCAGCTGGAAAATGGAAGCAGTACTGTTCCGTTATTTGGCGCCAAAAAGCATGTACCTGTAGGGCACTTAATGTCACGAATGCACGCTGGGTACGGGAGTTGAGCTCTGCTGCTGCTTCTGACCTGAAGACTCCACACAGCCTCATTTATTTCCACTTAAAAGGAGACAGCGGCCGCCATTCTCGATGTAAAAGCCGGTAGCGGCTGTTCAGAGAATTATAGAATCCCTCCAGTGCAGAAAGAGACCATTCAGCCCATTCTGTACCGACTCCCTGAAAGACCACCCTATCCAGGCCACTCCCCCGCCTTACTCCCATAACCCCAACTAACCTTTTGGATACCAAGGGACAATTTTAGCATCCACCTAACTTGCACATCTTTGGACTGTGGGAGGAAACCGGAGCACCCTGAGGAAACCTACGCAGACACGGGGAGAATGTACAGACTCCACATAGACAGTCACCCAAGGTCAGAATCAAACTCGGGCCCCTGGCACTGTGAGGCAGTGCTAACCACTGTGCCACAGTGCCGCCTTTTTCTTTAATTGCACCTGATCCAACATTGAAATTTAGCAACAAACTTCAAAGCAACTTTTAAAAAGGGCATTGTAACTACATATTTACCTCTCAAACCATGAATGCATGCTGTGCATTAAATGTTCCCCAAGATAAATCTGATTGTCCCTCAGGTAAGAAAGGATATACATCATCTTATTTTCATACTGATCATCATAAGATGACTTGCCACTATCAAAAACTGCTAGTAAGGGATCCTCATTTGGTTTTAAGTTTTTGCCTTCCAGCCCTTTAAACTTCCTCTAAGCTGTTTCTACATCTTTATGCCGGAGTGCAGAAATAATAATATCTCCATAATTCCTTGGGAATGGGTTAATCAATTTTTTGATGGAATCTAAAATCATCACAGTCTCTCTCCAATGATCTGTCTTACTAAAACCGCTGATGAAACTTCTGGTGGTGGCTATGAAGGAGTAAGTCGCACATTTGGTGGCTCCCGCTCTGGTCGGACTTTTGAACCTTTGCCCCCGATTTTCTACCGGACTTGAACTGTAAAACTGTCGACAGAGGCAATTGTTACTGAATTCCCACATCGGTGCATGGAGAGAAGGACTAGAAGTGCTCGTAAAGGCAGAAACAGAAAGACAGAGAAGGCTTGGGCTGAAGCTGCAGCAGGAGACAGCATGGCAGAGGACCGGAACTCTGGTTTGACGACCCAGCGATCAACGGAGCTGTTGATGCAAGTTATTCAGGAAGGCTTTGTTAAGCAGAAACGGGACAGCTTGGACCCGATAAAAGAGTCAATTGTGCGGCTGGAGCTTAGATTGGATGCTCAAGATCGGGCGATCCAGAAAGTAGAGAAGGCGCTGGCTGAGCAGGATGTACATCAAACTGCGGTGGAGTTGGAGGTGGCGATGCTGAGAGACCAGGTCCCGCCAGCAGAACTTGAGAATCATTGGACTCCCGGAGTTGTCCGAAGGAGCGGGCATACATAGCGGGTATGTTTGAGAAGCTGCTGGGGGATGGGGCATTCCCCCGACCCTTGGAGGTGGACAGGGCTCACAGAGCACTCACGAGGAAGCCGCGAATGGGAGACCCCCCGAGGGCAACGATGGTGAGATTCCAAAGGAACTTGGATAAGGAGCGCATTCTACAGTGGTCCAAGCAGACACGGACCTGTAAGTGGGACAACAATATCCTGCAGGTTTACCAAGACCTGAGTGTGGAGGTGGCCAGGAGAAGAGCAGGCTTCAACCAGATTAGGTCGATCCTTTTTAGAAAAAGGTGAAGTTCGGACTGTTGTATCCAGCCTGTCTCTGGGTCACGCACGAGGAACAGCATTTTTATTTTGAGTCACCTGAGGACACACTGGACTTTGCGAAAAGGAAAGGACTGGTGGTGGACTTAGAACTTTTGAACTTTGCTGCACTGTTCTTGTTTTGTTTTTTTTTGTTTTTCTGTTCTTTTAAAAAAAGGTTTCTCATTTTTTGTTTTGTGGAAGTTGTTTGTAATGCCTTTTGCATTGATTTTGGACCAGCGGTAGAGCTGAGTGAGTTAAGGTTTTCATTTGCACTGTTGAGGGATGGATGTGTGCTTGTTTAGATCTTGGTGTTTTTCTGTCGGACAATTGTGTGGGGATTGTTTGATGTTGGGGTATGTTTGTATGAGGGGGGGGGGGGGGGGGAGGGAGGAGGGAACAATAGGTGGGAGACTATCCGGCGCCAGGGATGGGAGCCACCAAGCTAGCTGGGCGGGCTAGCTCACAGAAGTGCAGTGGGGAGTGTGCATATGTTCGGTTTATTAAAGGGGTTGAGTTACAGAGGGTTGTTACTAGGGGGGCCAGGGGGGGTGGGGGGGGGTGGGGGGGGGGGGGGGGGGGGGGGGGTAAATGTTCTGCTGACGGGGGAACGATTTGGGCTAAGAGCCAGAGAGGAGATTGGGAGCGGAGGCTGCCTGGGGGCGAACCGGTGGAGGCGCGGAGCATGGGTTGGAGGCGTGCCCAAAAAAGGGGATGGCTGATCGGCGAAGGGGAAGGGCAATGAGCCCGCCAACTAGGCTGATGACCTGGAATGTTCGAGTGTTAAATGGGCCGGTCAAGAGGGCACGTGTGTTTGTGCATCTTAGGGGACTGAAGGCGGACGTGGTAATGTTGCAGGAGACGCACCTTAGAGTAAGTGACCAGATTAGATTGAGGAAAGGCTGGGTCAGTCAGGTCTTTCACTCGGGACTAGACAAAGACTAGAGGGGTTGCGATCCTGATCAATAAGCGAGTGGTGTTTGAAGCTGGTAGAATGTTCTCGGACGTATGAGGTCGGTACATTATGGTCAGTGGGAAACTGAGGGGGTGCAGGTGGTATTAGTAAATGAATATGCGCCAAATTGGGATGATGTGGAGTTTATAAAGAGGATGCTGGGGAGGATACTGGACCTGGACTCGCACAGGTTGGTCCTGGGAGGGGATATCAACACAGTTATTGACCTTGGCTTGGACCGGTCAAGCTCGAGAATGGGCAGGGTGCCAGCATGGCAAAGGAACTAAAAGGGTTCATGGAGCAGATGGGGGTGTGGATTTATGGAGATTTGGGCAGCCGAGGGTGAAGGAGTTCTCCTTCTACTCACACGTGCATAAAGTGTACTCCCGGATTGATTTCTTCCTTTTGAGCAGGGCCTTACTGGCAGGGGTGGTGGACACGGGGTACTCGGCGATCACAATCTCAGACCATGCTCCGCACTGGGTTAACCTGTAGGTTAGAAAGACAGTAACCAGCACCTGCAATGGAGGTTAGATGTGGGACTTTTGGCTGACGAAGGCGTGTGCGAGCGGCTGAGGAAATATATTCAGAACTACCTGCAGGTCAATGACACGGGGGAAATTTCAGCAGCGGTGGTCTGGGAAGCACTGAAGGCGGTGGTCAGAGGGGAGCTGATCTCGATTCTGGCCCATAGGGAGAAGATGGACAGGGCAGGAACGGACCCATTGGTAAAGGAGATACTAGAGATCGATAGGATGTATCCGGAGACCCCAGAGGCCGGGCTTTTAAGGGAACGGTGGAGGCTACAGGCAGAGTTCGGCTTGTTAACCACAGGGAGGGCGGTGGAGCAGCTGAGAAAGGCGAGGGGGGCGATCTATGAGTATGGAGAGAAGGCCAGCAGAATGCTTGCACAGCAGCTTAGGAAGAGGGAGGCAGCCAGGGAGATAGGGAACGTAAATGACGGAGATGGGAACCTGGTTGGAGATTCAGCAGGGGTGAATCAGGCGTTTAGGGTTTTCTACAGTAGGCTGTACAAGTTGGAATCCCCTACAGGGCCGGAGGGGATGAGGCACTTCTTGGAGGGGCTGAATTTCCCAAAGGGGAGGGATAGAAGGGCTGGGTGCCCCGATCGGGTTGGAAGAGATAGTGGAGTGTCTGAAGGCCATGTAGTCGAGTAAAGCCCCGGGGCCGGACGGGTACCCAGTGGAGTTTTATAAAGCGTTCTCTGGGATATTGGGGCCGGTGTTGATGAGGATGTTCAATGATGAAAGGGAAAGAAGGGTGCTTCCCCTGACGATGTCACAGGCCACAATTTCGCTGATTCTGAAGCGGGACAAGAACCCGGAGCTGTGTGGATCCTACAGGCCGATATCCCTGTTGAATGTGGATGCCACATTGCTGGCCTAAATTTTGTCCTCCAAGATTGAGGATTGTGTTCCGGATGTTATTGGGGAGGACCAGGCGGGGTTTGTTCAGGATAGGCAGTTGGTGGCCAATGTAAGAAGGTTGTTAAACGTGATCATGATGCCCCCGGATGGCTTTTGATTGGGTAGAATGGGATTATCTCTGGGAGGTACTGGGACGGTTTGGATTTGGGCGGGGCTTTATTGACTGGGTCAGGTTGCTGTATCAGGGACCTGTGGCAAGCATATGGATAAATAGGACAACATCGGGCTATTTTAGACTGCACCGGGGGACGAGACAGGGATGCCTCCTCTCCCCACTGTTGTTCGCGCTAGCTATAGAGCCGTCAATTGCTCTGAGAGCCTCAAGGGACTGGTCTGGGGGTGGGGTGGAGCACAGAGTCTTGCTCTATGCAGATGACCTGCTTCTGTATGTATCGGACCCAATAGAGGGGATGGAAGAAATCATGAGGATTCTCGGGGAATTTGGCCGGTTTTCGGGGTATAAGCTAAATATGGGGGAAAAGTGAGATGTTTGCGGTCCAGGCAAGGGGACAGGGGAGGCAATTGGGGGAGCTACCGTTTAGATTAGTACGGGGAAGCCTTAGGTACCTAGGCATTTGAGTGGCGTGGGAATGGGACCGTCTGCATAAATTAAATCTGGCATGACTAGTAGACCAAATGAAGGACGATTTTCGGAGATGGGACGCGCTTCCGTTGTCACTGGCTGGGAGGGTGCAGACGGTGAAGATGACGGTCCTCCCAAGATTCCTGTTTGCATTTCAGTGCCTCCCCATCTTTATTCCGCGATCCTTCTTTAAACGGGTCAACAAAGTGATCACTGGCTTCGTTTTGGGAGGGCAAGACTCCGCGAGTCAGGAAGGTAATGCTTGAGCGGAGTCGGGGAGAGGGCGGGCTGGCGCTGCCAAATTTTAGTAACATTACTGGGTGGCAAATATAGCCATGATCAGGAAGTGGGTGGTGGGGGAGGGGTAGGCATGGGAGCATATGGAGGCGGCTTCATGTAAGGGCACCAGTCTGGGTGCATTGGTAACGGCAGCTCTGCTGTTCCCGCCAGCATGGTACTCCACCAGCCCGTGGTGGTGGTGGCCCTGAGATCTGGGGGCAATGGAGGAGACATGTGGGAGAAGAGGGAGCATCGGTCTGGTCCCCAATCTCTAATAATCACCGGTTTGCCCCGGGAAGTGTGGATGGGGTTTCCGGACATGGTGGAGAGCAGGGATTGAGAGGATTGGGGACATGTTTATAGAGGGGAGCTTCCTGAGTATGAAGATGCTGGAGGAGAAGTTTGGGTTGGCGAAGGGAAACAAATTCAGGTATCTGCAGGTGCGGGACTTCCTACGTAAACAGGTGTCAACCTTCCCACTCCTACCGCTAAGGGGGATTCAAGACAGGGTAGTTTCCAGAGGGTAGGTAGGAGAAGGGAGTGTCTCTGACATTTACAAGGAACTTATGGGGTCAGAGGAGCGGGGTGGAGAGATAGAGGATAGTTTATGGGTGGACACGTTGAGTAGAGTCAACGGGTCCGCAACATGTGCCAGGCTAAGCCTGATACAATTCAAGGTCGTTCATCGGGCTCACATGACAGTCGCCCGGATGAGCAGATTCTTTGGGCTGGAAGACAGGTGTGCAAAATATGTGGGAGGACCAGCGAACCATGTCCACATGTTCTGGAAATGTCCGAAGCTTAGGGAATTTTGGCAGGGGTTTTCAGATGTCATGTTAAAAACAAAGGTGGCACTGAGTCCAGAGGTGGCGATTTTCGGGGTGTCGGAAGACCCGGGAATCCAGGAGGAGAAAGAGGCAGACGTTCTGGCCTTTGCTTCCCTGGTAGCCCGGAGACGGATACTATTCGCTTGGAGGGACTCAAAGCCCCCGAAGTCGGAGACCTGGCTATCTGACATGGCTAGCTTTCTCTGTTTGGAGAAAATCAAGTTCGCCTTGAGAGGGTCACTGTTCAGGTTGACCCGGAGGTAGCAACTGTTCGTCGACTTCTTCGCGGAAAATTAATCGTCAGCAGAAGGGGGGGATTAGATTAGCATAGAGTAAGGGTTAATAAAGGTGAGACCTGTAAGGAAGGGAGACGGCTTTTTCACTATGTTTATAATTTCATGTGCATTGTTTATTTTGTTGTTGTTACAATACCAAAAATACCTCAATAAAATGGTTATTAAAAAAAACGCTGATGAAGGGGGCTGTAAGCTCCAATGTACTTTGAATCTAGTTTGCATAATGGCATATAAATCAAGCACCTCGCTCAGATGTAGCTTTTGGACACACAATGACAAGTACTTCAGAAGGAGTTCATACTCAGTACCAATTTCTGTTGTCACAAAAACAAATAGGGATTTAGCCACATTAACGCAGCACAAGTAAATAGTAGCTTTTCCATCATGCTGACTTCAAAACAAATTTGATTGTACCATTCTGCTTCCCATTTCTTCAATTCATCTGTACTTGAAGGCTTTATTAGAACTGATGTTTTTGCAATTTTAGCTACTGTTGAAGCATCACCCAGTGTGTCTCCCTTTTGACTTTTTGTGAACTCTGCTCTTTTTCTGGCTGCCCTGGCTGTAAATAAAGAAAACAAAGAGTCAGTATCACCTCTGTGAGCAGTTCTTTCTTGTTTAGAGTTTGATATGTGAGATACCCTCAATCACGACACAGGAGAGAAGATAGGTGATTCAAAGGCTTTAATCATCTGAGAACTGTACAGCAGCCGAGAAGTGTGCTCATCACATGCTGCCGAGTGAGCCTCATCTTATATACCGTTTCCTGGGGGCGGAGCCAGAGGCGGAGTCCCCCAGGGTTCCAAGCCCAGTCTTAAAGGGCCAATGCATTAAAGGTAAGGTACCGTTATAGCAGCTACTGATAACATTCAATGAAAAGGTGCTTTTCGACAATAATACTCCCAGTTACTAGCCCTTCGGGACTTTACCGCAATTCACATTTATCGCACTGACAGAGGCCCTGGAAGTAGCGCCGGTTGGGCGCTTCTCCCACGATTGGGACCATCTTGTGAATGGTACGACCTGATTGCTCCGTGACCCTCTCGACACCCGCCCACGACCCACCCCGCGATTCATAACCTGCACTTTGAAAAACCTTGCTCCATGCAACTATTAATAAAGCTCAGGATCTCTGGGTCACTGTCCGTGTGGAGTTTGCACGTTCTCCCCGTGTCTGTGTGGGTTTCGCCCCCACAACCCAAAAAAAAATGTGCAGAGTAGGTGGATTGGCCATGCTAAATTGCCCTCTTAATTGGAAAAAATAATTGGCTAATCTAAATTTATAAAAAAATAAAAAATAAATAAAGCTCAGGATGCTGTATGCTTTATTAACTGCTCAGCTTGTCCTGCCATCTTTAATGACTTATGCACATATACATCCAGGTCCCTCTGTTCATGTACACCCATTAGAATTGTATCCCTTATTGTATATTGTGTCTCCTTGTTCTTCCTAGCAAAATGGATTACCTCACACTTCTCTATTAAACTTCATCTGCCACCTATCCGCCCACTCCATCCTGTCTATGTCCTAAAGTTCTGCCAACTATCACAGTTTACAATGCTTCCATGTTCTGTATCATCCACCAATTTGAAAGTTGTCTCTTGCCCTCTAAGACCTAGATTAGGTTGGGGGATCGAGGCCATCGCCCATCCCTTCAGAACGGCGTTTGCCAATCTCTTACATCTATAGTCTATATTGCCTCTCCTTATCCCTTCTCACTGGAGTGTATCTTTGCTGAGTGTTATTGAATATCTCCTTAAATGTTGCAATTGCATCTCTATCAATCCATCTCTTAACCTAATTTCCCAGTCCACTCTAGCTAGCTCTATCTTCATTCCCTTGTAATTGCCTTTATTTTAGTTTAAAACATTAGTTTTCGACCCGCTCTTCTCTCAAACTGAATGTAAAATTCAATTGCGTTATGATCACTTCTACATAGTGGCTCCTTTGCTATGAGATAATTAAGTAATCCTGTTTCATTGCACACTGTCAGATCTAGAATATCCTGCTCTCTGGTTGGCTCTAGAATGTGCTACTATAAGAGATTATTCTGAAAACACTGCTATGAACTCATCTTTCAGGTTACCTGATCTGATTAGAACAATCTATGTGTAAATAAAAATCACCCATGATTATTGCCATACCTTTCTTACAAGTCCCTATTATTTCCTTCTGTAAACCCTGTCCTACAGTGTAGTTACAGTTAGGAGGCCTCTTAACTTAGAACATAGAACAGTACAGCACAGTCCAAAGATGTGCGGGTTAGGTGGATTGGCCATGCTAAATTGCCCGTAGTGTCCTAATAAAAGTAAGGTTAAGGGGGGGCGGGTTGTTGGGTTACGGGTATAGGGTGGATATGTGGGTTTGAGTAGGGTGATCGTGGCTCGGCACAACATTGAGGGCCGAAGGGCCTGTTCTGTGCTGTACTGTTCTATCTTCTATCTAGAACAGGCCCTTCGGCCCTCGATGTTGTGCCGAGCAATGATCACCCTACTTAAACCCACGTATCCACCCTATACCCGTAACCCAACAACCCCACCCCCCCCTTAACCTTACTTTTTAGGACACTACGGGCAATTTAGCATGGCCAATCCACCTAACCCGCACATCTTTGGACTGTGGGAGGAAACAGGAGCACACGGAGGAAACCCACGCACACACGGGGAGGACGTGCAGACTCCGCACAGACAGTGACCCAGCCGGGAATCGAACCTGGGACCCTGGAGCTGTGAAGCTGTAAAGCATTTATGCTAACCACCATGCTACCGTGCTGCTTCCTCTTCACTTTCCCTCTCATCCCTTGGAAGTTAGCCCTCTTCCAATTTGGAATTACTACTTTAGATTGTCCCTTGCTCTTCTCCATTACTAATCTAAACCCTGTGATATGATGATCACTCTGACCCACATGTTCTCCCACAGACATTGTTAGGCAACCAACTTGAACCCTCTCATTCCCCAGCTCCAGATCTTATTTCTTAGTTGAACTGAGAGCGTACTGGTCAAGGATGTTCTCATAGAATCATAGTATTTACATGTAGAAGGAGGCCATTCGGCCCATCGAGTCTGCACCGACCCTTTGACCCCATGTGCACCCCACTTAAGCTCACGCCTCCACCCTATTCCCGCAACCCCCCCTGAACACATTTCAGAAAAGCTTCCCTCTCCTTACCATTTAACACTGTCGCAATTAATATTTGGATAATTAAAGACCCCAATATCACAACTCTTTTGTTCTTGCACATCTCTGTGTTTGCCCATCAGATTTTTTCCTCTATCTTTCACTCACTATTCGGAGGCTTATAGAATACCCTCACTGGTGGGGACTCTCCTGCTGTATGATCCTCCACAGTTACTCCAGCCGCCCACAATCCCAGAAATCCTGATCTCGAGCTCAAACAGTGGGCGACATTTCCTACACGTGTGTTCCCCAAAGACACACAGAGCGTCCTAAAGTTTCCACATGTGCTCAAATTTTCCAGTTTTAGGTATACTCCATCGTCAAGAAAGAAAAGAAATCTTTCAGTTTATTTCTCATGATGTCCCCAAATGTTATACAGCTAATGAAGTACTTTTGAAATGTAGTCACTGTTGTAACACAGGTAATGCAGTAACCATCTACACCTCCCGCTGCCTGGGGAAAGCGGGCAGCATAATCTTTTTTTAATAGATAATTTTATTGAGGTAGTTTTGGCATATAAAACAATGACATTGTATAGTACTGTACAAAAGGAAAAGCAAATAACACATAGTGAAAACCACGACTCCATTCTCACAAGGACCTGCCCAGACCACCCCTCCGGGTGAACCCTGATAGTGAACCTCTCAAAGCGATCTAAACCTTTTCTAGGAAGCTCACCATGTCCGATAGCCATACTTCGGTCTTCGGGGGCTTTGAGTCCCTCCATGCCAACAGTATTGACCGCAGGGCTACCAGGGAAGCAAAGGCCAAGACGTTGGCCTCCTTCTCCTCCTGGACTCCCGGGTCCTCCAACACCCCAAAGATTGTCACCTCAGGACTCATTACCACCCCAGTTTTCAAAACCCGGGACATGATGTCCGCGAATCCCTGCCAGTATCCCCTGAGTTTAGGGCATGACCAGAACATGTGCACGTGATTAGCCAGCCCACCGGCGCATCTGGCACACTTGTCTTCCAGCCTGAAGAATTTGCTCATCTGGGCCACCATCATGTGGGCCCAGTGCACAACCTTAAACTAGAACAGACTGAGCCTGGCGCAGCACGGTAGCATAGTGGTTAGCACAATTGCTTCACAGCTCCAGGGTCCCAGGTTCGATTCCGGCTTGGGTCACTGTCTGTGCGGAGTCTGCGCATCCCGTGTGTGCGTGGGTTTCCTCCGGGTGCTCCGGTTTCCTCCCACAGTCCAAAGATGTGCAGGTTAGGTGGATTGGCCATGATAAATTGCCCTTGGTGTTCAAAATTGCCCTTAGTGTTGGGTGGGGTTACTGGGTTATGGGGATAGGGTGGAGGTGTTGACCTTGGGTAGGGTGCTCTTTCCAAGAGCCAGTGCAGACTCGATGGGCCGAATGGCCTCCTTCTGCACTGTAAAAAATTCTATGTTGCGGTCGTGTTTACTCTACCCAGAACTTCTGCCCAAATACCGTCCTCCATCTCCCCCCCCCCCCCCCCCCCCCCCCCCCCCCCCAAGCTCCTCTTCCCACTTAAGCTTCAGGTCCTCAGTCTGTATCCTCTGCTCCCATTAGTTCTTTGTAAATATCTGAGACTCTACCCTCATCTACCTCTCCCCTAGAAACTACCTTATCCTGCCTCCCCTTTGGTGGGAGGCGTGGGAAGGACAGCACCAGTCGGCGCACGAAATCTCACACCTGCAAGTATCTAAAGTCATTTCCTCCCGCCAGCCCAAACTTCTCCTCCAACGCCCTCATGCTCGGAATGTTCCCTTCCAGGAACAGATCACCCACCCTCACAATCCCCGCGCTCTGCCACAGTCGATACCCACCGTCCATGTTCCCTGGGGCTAATCGGTGATTGCCGCAGATTGGGGTCCACACCGATGCTCTCACTTCCCCTATATGCCTCCTCCACTGGCCCCAGATCCGCCACCACTATAGGGCTGGTGGAGTACCGCGCCGCCGGGAGCGGCAGAGGCGACGTAACCAGGGCTGCCAAACTGGTGCCCCTGCACGAAGCAGCCTCCGTCCGCTCCCAAACCGACCCCGTACTCACCAACCATTTCCTTATCATCGCTATGTTGGCCGCCCAGTAGTAGTTGCTAAAGTTGGGAACGCCAGCCACCTCCCCCCCCCCTCCCCTCTGTTCCTTTCGAGAATCACCTTCTTCTCCGGCGGGGACTTCCCCGCCCAGACAAATCCCAGGATAATTTTATTCAGCCTCTTAAAGAAGAACCTCGGGATGAAAATGGGAAGACACTGAAATATGAACAAGAATCTCGGGAGAATCAGCATCTTAACAGTCTGCACCCTCCCCGTGAGTGACAGCGGGAGCGCATCCCAACTCCGAACTTCCTCCCTCACTCGTTCCACTAATCGGGACAAGTTGAGCTTATGCAACCTGCCCCAGTCCCGTGCCACCTGTATCCCCAAGAATCTAAAGCTTTCTCCTACCAACCTGAACCGGAACCCCTTCAGCCTATTCTCCTGCCCCCTCGCCTGAATTACGAACAACTCACTCTTAGCCATGTTTAATTTATATCCTGAAAACCGTCCAAATTCCCTCAGGATTTCCATGATACCGTCCATCCCCGCCATTGGGTACGATACGTATAACAGCAGGTCATCCGCGTATAACGAGACTTTGTGTTCCACTGCCCCCACCCCGGACCAGCCCTTTCCAGTCCCTTGAAGCTCTCAGAGCAATACCAGCAGCTCTATGGCCAGCGCAAACAGCAGTGGGAAGAGCGGGCAACCCTGTCTTGTCCCGCGGTGCAGCCTGAAGTAATCTGGCTGCACTAGCCTCTGGGGCCTGATATAAGAGCCTAACCCAGTCAATGAACCCCTCCCCGAACCCAAACCTTCCTAGCACCTCCCACAGATAGTCCCACTCGACCCGGTCAAAAGCCTTTTCCGCATCCATATCTACCACTATCTCTGCCTCCCTGCTCTCCAGGGACATCATAATCACATTAAGCAGCCTTCTTAGATTGGCCGCCAGTTGCCTAACCTTTATGAACACGGTTTGGTCCTCCGCAATTACGTCCGGTACACAGTCCTCAATTCTAGATCTTGGCCAGTAACTTAGAGTCTGCGTTGATCAAAGACATCAGCCTATAAGACCCACAAGCCTCCGGGTCCTTATCCCGTTTCAGAATAAGCAAAATAGTGGCCTGCGACATTGTCGGGGGTAGAACCCCTCTGTCTCTTGCCTCGTTAAAAACCCTGACCAGCACCGGCCCCACTATCTCGGCAAACTTTTCGTAAAACTCCACCGGATACACATCCGGCCCCGGGACTTTACCCAATTGCATGACCTTCAGGCCCCCCAATATCTATTCGATCCCAACCAGGGCCCCCAGTCCGTCTACCAACCCCCTACCCACTCTTGGGAAGGTCAGTCCGTCCAGGAATCGCCTCATCCCCTCCGGTCCCCTGGGGGGTTCCGAAGTGTACAGCTTACTATAAAAGTCCCTAAACACCTTGTTCAGCCCTGCCTGGTCCCCCACCAGATTTCCCTCCCCATCCGCTATTCTTCCTGTCTCCCCAGCCGCTTCTCTCTTCCTTAGTTGTTGCGCGAGCATTCTGCTGTCCTTCTCTCCATGCTCATATATCGCGCCTTTTGCCTTTCTAAGCTGCTCTACAGCCTTGCCTGCAGTCAGCACCCTGAACTCGGCCTGCAGCCTCTGTCGTTTCTGAGTAACTCGGGCCTCGGGGACTCCGCGTAGCTCCTGTCTGTCCGTACAATTTCCTGGACCAGTCGGTCCGTTTCTGCCCTATCTGCCCTGTCCCTATGAGCCCGGATTGAGATCAGCTCCCCTCTCACCACTGCCTTCAGTGCCTCCCAGAGCACTGCTGCTGAGACTTCTCCGATATCATTTACCTACAGGTAATTCTGCATGCATTTCCTGAGTCTCTCACACCGCCTCGTCCGCTAGCAATCCAACTTCCAACCTCCATTGTGGGTGCTGAAAGCTATCCATACAAATCCGTAGATCTACCCAGTACGGAGCATGGTCCGACATGGTAATTGCCGAATATTCTGCCCCCACCATCCCGGCCAGCAAGTCCCTACTCATGACAAAGAAATCAATTTGGGAATACACCTTATAGACGTGGGAGTAGTACAAAAACTCCCTCGCCAATGGCCGGCTAAATCTCCACGGATCAGCTTCCCCCATTTACTCCATTAACCCTCTCAGTTCCTTTGCCATTGCCGGCAACCTGCCAGTTTTTGAAGACGACCAGGCTAGCTGGGTGGGCTAGTCAACGGAAGCCAGGTGTGGGGGGCTCATATAGTTAGACTAGAGCAGGGATTAGATGGTAGGACGGTGTTACTGGGGGGGGAGAGGGGAAGTTGATCTGCTGACGAGGATGGAAACTGGACATGGCAACAGTGAGGAGGTCATGGGTGGAACCAGCCAGGAGGTGGTTCGGGTCGGGTCCAGGACTGTGTTAAAGTCCCCACCCATGATCAGTTTGCGTGAGTCCAAGTCGGGATCTTCCCTAGCAACCTCCTGATGAAATCCACATCATCCCAATGAGGGGCATACACACTGACCAAGACAACTCTCACCCCTTTGAGCTTACCCCTAACCATAACAAATCTGCTGCCCCATCCGCAACTGTACCCTCCACCTCAAATTGAACCGTTTTATTAATCAGGATCGCAACCCCCCCTAGACTTAGTGTCAAGCCCCGAATGAAAGACCTGACTAACCCAGTCCTTCCTTAACCTAGCCTGGTCTGCCACTTTCAGGTGCGTCTCCTGAAGCATGACTACGTCCGCCTTCAGAACCCGCAAATGCGCGAAAACACGCACCCTCTTCACAGGCTCGTTTAGCCCTCTAACATTCCAGGTGATCAGCCTGGTTGGGGGCACTTCTCTCCCCCCCCCCCCCTTAGCTGATCAGCCATCCCCTTTCCTTGGCCAGCCCCCCAGCCATGTGTCGCGCTTCCTCTGGCTGGTTCCACCCATGACCTCCTCACTGTTATCATGTCCAGTTTCCATCCTCGTCAGCAGATCAACTTCCCCTCTCCCCCCCCCCCCCCCCCCAGTAACACCATCCTACCACCTAATCCCTGCTCTAGTCTAACTATATGAGCCCCCCACACCTGGCTTCCGTTGACTAGCCCACCCAGCTAGCCTGGTGGCTCCCAGCTTCGGCGCCAGCACGTCTCTCACCCATTGTTCCCTGGCTCTCCCCCCCCCCAGACCATCCATACCATTTCCCCAAACCAGCCCTGCTTAAACACGTACTCTGTACAAGTCAAAGGCATCCCCAACAATGGTGCAATTTAAATCAAACAGATAGAGATAAGAAGTACCAGGCACTCTCAGCCCTTCCCCTCCACACACAGAGAAAGATTGCAAACAAAAAATTCCCCCGAAATCCCCATCATAACCACATATTTTTAACTATTTTATTTTTTATTTTCCTCTGACCAAACCTCCAACCAAACAAGAAACCCGAAAAACCCAAAAAGGAAACATTCAAGGAAACCACGAAAAAGAACAAGAAAAACACATCGCAACCAAAATACATCAACCTAAAAAGGTTGAAAAAATGAAGAGAACGGGCCCAAACATGCAGGCCTCTCTCAAAGCGAGAGAGAAACAGAATAGATTTAAAAGTTCTACCATGAGTCCCAGAGTCCTGAACTCAGAGCCAGCCCTTGCTTCTTAACAAAGTCCATCGCCTCCTCGGGTTCCTCGAAATAGTGGTGTTGACTCTCATACATAACCCACAGTCGCGCAGGAGAAAGCAACCCGAATTTCATCTTGTTCTTATACAGAATCTCCTTCACCTGCCTGTAGCCTCCCTTCCTCCTGGCCACCTCAGTGCTCAGGTCTTGGTAAACACGCAGGGTGCTATTGTCCCAGGTACAGCTTTGTGTGCTCTTGGCCCATTGCAGAACCCGCTCCTTGTCCAGGTACCTGTGGAAACGGACCATCATCGCTTGTGCGGGGCCGCCTCGTCACGGCTGCGTCACCTGCACCCTGTGTGCCCTGTCCACCACCGGTGGGCGAGGGAATACCTCGTTCCCCAACAGCTTCTGAAACATACCCTCCACATACGCGGCGGCATCCAGCCCCTCAGTTCCCTCCGGGAGGCCAACAATTCTTACATTCTGCCGGCGAGATCTGTTGTCCAGGTCCTCCAGCCTTTCCAGGAGGATTTTTTGCTGATTCCTCAGCCTCCAAATCTCCACGTCCGCCACCGTTTAAAAGTCAGCCTGCTCCTCCACGGTCTTCGCCAGCTTCTGGAGCTTCTCAGCTTGATCATCCAGCCTTTTTTCCAATCGGTCCATCGACTTCTGGAGTGGCTCCAAATTATCGCGTTTCAGAGCTGAAAAGCTCTCCGGCATGGCCTGTAGCAGCTGCTCCATTGTAGGCTGGGCTGTTGGCGCCTTGCTCTGGACACCTGCCATATTGGTCTCTCTCACAACCTCCACCATGCCCTTGTTTGACCCCTTCTTCTGCTGTTTATGGCCCCTCTGGCTTCTTAAGTCCATACAACTCTGTATGGGTTCAGTGCCTGAGTACTATTGCTTTCCAGTTCCGCACTCAAAAGCGCAAGAAAGTCGGGGAAAAAGGTCCAAAAGTCCAATCGAAACGGGAGCCACCAAATGTGCGACCTACTCCCTCATAGTCGCCACCGGAAGGTTGTAAGTGGGCAGCATAATCAAAGACCCCTCCCACCCGGCTTACTCATGACCCTCTTATGGGCTGACCTCATTAACACTACACCCCTGTATGTTTCACCCGATGCCGGTGCTTATGTAGTTACATCGTATACCTTGTGTTGCCCTATTATGTATTTTCTTTTATTCCCTTTTCTTCCCATGTACTTAATGATCTGTTGAGCTGCTCGCAGAAAAATACTTTTCACTGTACCTCGGTACACGTGACAATAAACAAATCCAATCCAATCCAATCCAATTTGCACACAGGAATCTCCGACAAACTCCAAAGATCTAAATGACAAGTACATGAGCAGCACGGTGGCGCAATGGTTAGCATTGCTGCATCACAGCACCGAGGTCCCAGGTTCGATCCCGGCTCTGGGTCACTGTCTGTGTGGAGTTTGTACATTCTCCCCGTGTTTGCACAGGTTTCGCCCCCACAACCCAAAGATGCGCAAGGTAGGTGGATTGGCCACGCTAAATTGCCGCTTAATTGGAGAAAATGAATTGGGTACTCTAAATTTATTTTTTTTAAATGACAAGTGCATTTGTTTTTAATGAGATTTGAGGGATAAAATTTGGCCAGGATAGTGGATATAATCCACCTGCCCTTCTTCAAAATTGTGTAGTGAGATATTTTACTTACACATGAAAGGGCAGGTGGGACCTCGGTTTACTCTTTCATTTAAATTGGTACCTCCAACATGCATCACTCCCTCTGCACTGCACTGAGGTGTCAGCCTGGCTTACAGCGGAGTGGATTTTCTGGCTGATCTCACCAGCAGGAACTTGTTGTCGGCGAACCCCTGCATGCGGGTTTCTCGGTGGCAAGGGAGAATTCAATGTGAAATCCCACTGACGGTGGTGGCACCAGAATATTCCCGCTGCCAGACAACTGCAGGCTGTGTCCCGCCACTGAGAAACACACTGTGCAAAATCAACCCCCACCCTCCCAATCCCAGAATGGAATTTGATTCCACTTCATTTCAGTGAAATGACTTTTATGAATGTCGCCTTTAAAAGTGTTGGTTGTTCAGGCAGAGGTTGTAGAATTTCCTGTTACAATGGGCAGAATCAAGATAAATTCTCATTGGCCTGGTTATTTGAAATGTTTCTCCCTCCTCAAGGTTGTTGATCAGCCTTGAGATGAGGTGGGTGGGGTGGGGGCGGTGGGGGGGGGATGACATTTGTGAAGAGGTTGCATTCATCTCAATGTCACTTGCTACGATATTGTGTAAGCAGGCATTGTGCTGATAGTGTATGATTAAAATTTAGACCAAACTGATAATATGCTGTAGTAGTAAGTTTTCATTCTATTGCTTGATGCTGTGTCAGAGCTTTACTCATGGTGCTCATAATCATCTTTCTTTCTGTTCTATCATGCAACTAATGCAACAGCCACATAGCGGAGGGTCTTTACTGACGGTTCTCTGGCATGGACCTCAAACGAGAAGAGATTAAGCCATGGGAATTCTGACTTAAAACATTTATTTGTTCAACAAAGCAAAACATCATAAATTATATGATATTATATTATATACTATATAAAGAATAGAAGAGGCCAATGTTCATTTTAATAGGATTAACAGATAATGGATGTGTCAGTTGTCATCTTCCAAAATTCAACAGTTTCTGAAACAGTCCCTGCAGATTAGAGAGAGACAAATGTAACCCCACTATTTAAAAAAGGAAGGAGAAAACCACGAATTATAGAGCGGTTATGCTAACGTGCCAGAGTCTATTATAAAAGATGTGATAACAGGGCACTTAGAAAATACCAATGGGATTAGACAGTCAGCATGGACTTTTGAAAGAGAAATTAGATTTGATAAACCTACTGGAGTTTTTTGGGGATTTAACTAGTAGAATAGATAAGGGGCAACCAGTGGATATGATGTATTTGGACTTTCAGAAAGCTTTTGATAAAGTGCCACATACGAGGTTAGTGTGCAAAATTAAAGGGTGTGAGATTGGGGGTAATATTAAATTAGGGCAGCACGGTAGCATTGTGGATAGCGCAATTGCTTCACAGCTCCAGGGTCCCAGGTTCGATTCCCGGCTTGGGTCACTGTCTGTGCGGAGTCTGCACATCCTCCCCGTGTGTGCATGGGTTTCCTCCGGGTGCTCCGGTTTCCTCCCACAGTCCAAAGATGTGCAGGTTGGGTGGATTGGCCATGATAAATTGCCCTTAGTGTCCAAAATTGCCCTTAGTGTTGGGTGGGGTTACTGGGTTACGGGGATAGGGTGGAGGTGTTGACCTCGGGTAGGGTGCTCTTTCCAAGAGCCGGTGCAGACTCGATGGGCCGAGTGGCCTCCTTCTGCATTGTAAATTCTATGATAATCTATGATAAATTGCCCTGAGTGTCCAAAAAGGTTAGGAGGGGTTATTAGGTTATGGGGATAGGGTAGAGATGAGGGCTTAAGTGGTTCGGTGCTGACTCAATGGGACGTATGGCCTCCTTCTGCACTCTATGTTCTATGTTCTATAATATATTTGCATGGATTGGGAATTGGTTAGCAGAGAATAGGAATAAATTGTTCTTTTTCAGAGGCTTGGGTCCTAGCTATTCACAATCATTGATTTGTATGAGAGAATTAAATGTAATATTTGCAATGTTTTTAAAAAGTATATTTTACATTTTTGAAATTGACGCAACAAAGTTACAAAATAATACCGTACACAAGATGAAACGGAAAAGTGGTTTAACATACATGGACACATACTGGAACAGGGAAACAACATCATAAATGCTCAGTACAATCAGACAAAACTGAATGACCCCACCAGGAACTGAAGGAAGAATGGAATGAAGTCATAAAGACACGACGTAAAGAATGGTGATGTGGAGATGCAGGCGTTGGACTGGGGTGAGCACAGTAAGAAGTCTTACAACCAGGTTAAAGTCCAACAGGTTTGTTTCAAACACGAGCTTTCGGAGCACTGCTCCTTCCTCAGGTGAATGGAGAGGTATGTTCCAGAAACATTTATATAGACAAAGTCAGAGATGCCGGACAATGCTTGGAATGCGAGCATTTGCAGGTAATCAAATCATTACAGATCCAGAGAGAGGGATAATCCCAGGTTAAAGAGGTGTGAATTGTCTCAAGGCAGGACAGTTGATAGGATTTTGCCAGTCCAGGCCAGATGGTGGGGGGTGAATATAATGCGACATGAATCCAAGATCCCGGTTGAGGCCGCACTCATGCGTGCGGAACTTAGCTATAAGTTTTTGCTCGGCAATTCTGCGTTGTCGCGTGTCCTGAAGGCCACCTTGGAGAACGCTTACCCAGAGATCAGAGGCTGAATGCCCTTGACTGCTGAAGTGTTCCCCGACTCGAAGGGAACATTCCTGCCTGGCGATTGTAAAGAATGGTGCATACTCTCCCACATCCCACAAGGTTACAACCAATATTAGAAATCTGGATGAGCTTCCCATAGCTCAGGGGCACATCTAAACACAAATCCCTTGGCCCCAGCAGCCTCACATCTAAACACAAATCCCTTGGCCCCAGCAGCCTCACAGACATAAGTGACCCATCATAGCCATCTCCTTCAGAAATCAGACCCAGCCGCACCCATGCAGAAGCCAGGAGCATGTTCATCATGCCCAACTCTACAAAAATCAGAAGAAAATCCACGGGAATTCCAGCTCTTAAAGGAAAATTACATACGTACCGCACAACTCAACCTTTCCCCCATCCAGGCCCAGAACAGAGCCAATACCAATCATGTCAGAACAAGATTATAGAGAGGACCGGCAGCAACATGCCCAAGTTATTCTCAGACATAAGGCCTCCTATAGACGAAGAGGAAAGAGCTACCAGAGATAACTCACTGGAGAACAAAACCAAATCCAAGTCCTGACTCACCACCAGCGCTCATGAAGCATTCAACTACAAAAAGTGAATAAATAGGCCATTCAAGCGACAAGCAGGCAACTCACCCCCAAGGGGAATAACAGGATAACCTTCAAGAAACATAGTTCTGGTCCCATTCGAAGGGGCGGGGTGGGAGGGGGGGGGGGGCGGGAAGAATGAATCATTAAGATGCCCAACCCCCCCCCCCCACCCCCCCTCTAATAGGGTGCCTGGGAAGGAGGGCCAACCTCCTCCTCCCTGGCACGGGAGGATCCGAGCCACCAGCACCATGCCCAACTGAACAGAAGGGGAGAAAACAAAACCAGGGGAACGAACGCCCAGACCAACATAAGGTGACCAACGTCACGAAAAAAAACACCCACTCCTTAATAGCCAGAACATCAGTACCGAACCAACCTCAGCACATGCCAGGACTAAACTTTGTGTTCAAGTGGCTCAGGGAAAAAGCAGAGTGAGAGATCTGTGGAGGATTCAACCTTCAGGGCCTTCCAGAAAAGAAAAAGAAGGAAAAAAGAGCAAGAAACATCAGTGAGGTGGAGAGCCATCCACCCAGTGAATATCATAGAACATAGACAGTACAGCACAGAACAGGCCCTTTGGCCCTCGATATTGTGCCGAGCATTGTCCGAAACCAAGATCAAGCTATCCCACTCCCTGTGTTTCTGGTGCCGATCCAATAACCGCTTGAAAGTTCCTAAAGTGTCCACCTCCACTATCACAGCAGGCAGTCCATTCCACACCCTTGCCACTCTGAGTAAAGAACCTACCTCGGACATCCCTCCTATATCTCCCACCCTGAATCTTTTGGTTATGCCCCCTTGTAACAGCTACATCCACCCGAGGAAATAGTCTCTGAACGTCCACTTTATCTATCCCCCTCATCATCTTATAAACCTCTATTAAGTCGCCTTTCATCCTCCTCTACTCCAAAGAGAAAAGCCCTAGCTCCCTCAACCTTTCCTCATAAGACATATCCTGCAAACCAGGCAGCATCCTGGTAAATTTCCTTTGCACCCTTTCCAATGCTTCCACATCCTTCCTATAATGAGGTGACCAGAACTGCACACAATACTCCAAATGTGGTCTCACCAGGGTCACGTATTGTTTCAGCATAACCCCGCGGCTCTTAAACTCAAGCCCCCTGTTCATAAACGCTAACACACTATAAGCCTTCTTCACGACTCTATCCATTTGAGTGGCAACCTTCAGAGATATGTGGACATGAACCCCAAGATCTCTCTGTTCCTCCACATTCCTCAGAACCCTGCCGTTGACCCTGTAATCCGCATTCAAATTTGTAACACCAGAATGAATCACCTCGCGCTTATCAGGGTTAAACTCCCTCTTCCATTTTTCAGCCCAGCTCTGCATCCTATCAATGTCTCTTTTCAGCCTACAACAGCCCTCCACCTCATCCACTACTCCAACAATCTTGGTGTCATCAGCAAATTTACTGACCTACCCTTCAGCCCCCTCCTCCAAGTCATTAATAAAAATCACAAATAGCAGAGGACCCAGCACTGATCCCTGTGGTACACCGCTGATAACTGGTTTCCAGTCTGAAAATTTTCCATCCACCATCACCCTCTGTCTTCTATTGATAGCCAGTTACTTATCCAATTGGCCAAATTTCCCTCTATCCCACACCTCCTTACTTTCTTCATGAGCCGATCATGGGGAACCTTATCAAACGCCTTAATAAAATCCATGTATACGACATCAACTGCTCTACCTTCATCTACACACTTAGTTACCTCCTCAAAGAATTCAATCAAATTTGTGAGGCAAGACTTACCCTTCACAAATCCGTGTTGACTATCCCGGATTAAGCTGCATCTTTCCAAATGGTCATAAATCCTATCCTTCAAGACCTTTTCCATTAACTTACCGCCCACCGAAGTAAGACTAACTGGCCTATAATTACCAGGGTCATTCCTATTCCCTTTCTTGAACAGAGGAACAACATTGTCCACTCTCCAGTCCTTTGGCACTATCCCCGTGGACAGTGAGGACCCAAAGATCAAAGCCAAAAGCTCTGCAATCTCATCCCTTGCCTCCCAAAGAATCCTTGGATATATCCCATCTGGCCCAGGGGACTTGTCGACCCTCAGGTTTTTCAAAATTGCTAATATATCCTTCCTCAGAACATCTACCTTCTCCAGCCTACCCGCCTGTATCACACTCTCATCCTCAAAAACATGGCCCCTCTCCTTGGTGAACACTGAAGAAAAGTATTCATTCAACGCCTCTCCTATTTCTTCTGACTCCATGCACAAGTTCCCACTACTGTCCTTGACTGGCCCTACCCTCACCCTGGTCATTCTTTTATTTCTCACATTAGAGTAAAAAGCCTTGGAGTTTTCCTTGATCCGACCCGTCAAGGACTTCTCATGCCCCTTCCTAGCTCTCCTAAGCCCTTTTTTTTTAGCTCATTCCTTGCTACCTTGTAACCCTCAAGCAACCTAACTGAACCTTGTTTTCTCATCCTTACATACACTTCCTTTTTCCTCTTGACAAGACATTCAATCTCTTTTGTGTACCATGGTTCCCTCACACGGCCATTTCCTCTCTGCCTGACAGGGACATACCTATCAAGGACACACAGTATTTGTTCCTTGAACAAGCTCCACTTTTCATTTGTGCCTTTCTCTGACAGTTTCTGTTCCCATTTTATGCTCCCTAATTCTTGCCTAATCGCATCATAATTACCCCTCCCCCAATTATAAACCTTGCCCTGCCGCATGGCCCTATCCCTCTCCATTGCAATAGTGAAAGACACCGAATTGTGGTCACTATCTCCAAAGTGCTCTCTAATCTAACAAATCTAACACTTGGCCCGGTTCATTACCCAGTACCAAATCCAATGTGGCCCCCCCTCTTGTTGGCCTATCCACACATTGTGTCAGGAAACCCTCCTGCACACACTGTACAAAAACTGCCCCATCCGACCTCCACACCTGTCCATAATCTGTTTTGCAATTTCTTCCTCCACATCTCTATTACTGTTTGGGGGCCTATAGAAAACTCCTAACAATGTGACCGCTCCTTTCCTATTTCTAACTTGGTAGATATCCCAGAGAAGAAACAGGGATATCTACCAAACACAGCGTTCAGCCCATCCCCATCCTCCACACACCCAGGGGGCCAAAATCAGCCTTTCTGGACACCCTCCTCAGTGGCATAGGCGCCCCTAGAAAGGGACACCCCCAATCCTCCTGGTCAACAGCATACCACCACAGCTCCAGGCCTGGACTAGCTGAGCACTGTCCAAAAAACAACTCAGGAAAATATATCCCCAGGACCCCCCACACAAATCCAAAGCCTGTACCCGCCGAGCCTGCGCCTGCATCCAGGGCAGTGTACCAATACCACTTACACAAAAAAGGAAAGGATAATTGCTCTAGCCCTAGCTGGGAGGGGACCCCCAGCCCGGGAGAAGAAGAACCGTTAGATACCCATCATTCAGGCGTCCTGGGAGGGACAACCCTCCTTTGCCCCAACACCTGGGAGCCCCCAACCACTCTAAGGGGCCAGACCAGAACTAGAACCCGCATAATGCTCAACCAGATGAAAGGAGAAGAAAGGAACCCCCAGGGAGCGGACACCCAAATCAACTGAAAAGAACCACCATCATACAAAGAATATGCAGGGTCGCCCTCATCCTCAATTATCAGAAACAAATATAGATCCCACATCCAACCTGTTCTAATAACAGACAAGACATTCTCATAGTTCCAATAGTCTCAAAGACACCTAAAGAGAGAAACTCGAACTAGGAGAAAAGACAAAGAAGACTCAGAAGAAACCCAGTCCTCTCCACGATAACAAGAAGTTTGTCTGGGCAGCGTAAGAATAAAAGAACAGATTCTTCAATTCTATTCCAGAAGAATAAAGAGAAACCCAAAATGAATTATCTCTAACAAGGTGGAGGGCTGCACATGACACAGTGGTTGGCACTGCTGTGTCACAGCGCCAGGGACCCGGGTTCAATTCCAACTTTGGGTGACTGTGTGGAGTTTGCTGGGGAGATTTTATGGCACGGTGGCACAGTGGTTAGCATTGCTGCCTACGGCACTGAGGACCCGGGTTCGAATCCCGGCCCTGGGTCACTGTCTGTGAGGAGTTTGCACATTCTCCCAGTGTCTGCGTGGGTTTCACCCCCATAACCCAAAGATGTGCAGGTTAGGTGGATTGGCCACGTTAAATTGCCCCTTAATTGGAAAAAATGAATTGGATATTCTAAAAAAAAATTTTTTAAAAAAGATCTGCATTTTAACCCACCATTGGGAAATCATAATTTTATGCCTTCTCTAATTAGGTTACCCCACATGCCATGTTTCTTGCTCTTGTGGGTTCCACAAAATCTCCCCTCATAAGAGCACAAGGGCTCCTCACAGCGCCAAGGACCCAGGTTCAATGCCGACCTTGGGTGGCTGTCTGTGTGAAGTTTGTGCGTTCTTCCCGTGTCTGCTTGGGTTTTCTCCGGGTGCTTTGGTTTCCTTCCACATTCCAAAGATGTGTAGGTTGGGTGGATTGGCCATGCTAAATTTCCCATTAGTGTCCAAAGATGTGCAAATTAAGTGGGATTATGGGGGCTGGAAGGTGAAGTGGGCCGAGGCTGGGTGCTCTTTCAGAGGGTCAGTGCAGCCCCGCTGGGCCGAATGGCCTCCATTCTTTTTTTTATAAATGTTTTTATTGTTTTTTTTTTGAACAAGGTATAATTACCGTCATGTACACAGAATAAGAAACACATATATATATATATACACACATTTAGAGGAGAAGAGCACACCCCAACATTAAACAAAATACAATAACATATGAAATGGAATAACTGGTGGGGTATTGTGCACCAGCTCGACAGTGGCATCTCTGTACATCTGGCAAAATTACCCACACCACATAAGAAATGGGGCTGTTCAGCACAGGGCTAAATCGCTGGCTTTGAAAGCAGACCAAGCAGGCCAGCAGCACGGTTCAATTCCCGTAACAGCCTCCCCGAACAGGCGCCGGAATGTGGCGACTAGGGGCTCTTCACGGTAACTTCATTGAAGCCTACTCGTGACAATAAGCGATTTTCATTTCATTTTATCATTTCATTTTCAGTAGGCGACTGCCTGCAGGGGGGTGGGGGGGCAGGGACTGGGGGGGCAAGCACACCTTTGGGTGCCGGGGTGAAAATCACAGTGTGCGATATATGGCTGTGCTGTGTGTTGCTGTCGCCCGCCCTTCCCGGACAGGTCTCGCTGCCGTCCCACACTCGCCCCCGCTTCTGCCGCTCCTCCCGTCCTCCATCTCCAGTTTCCTCGTTCCCCGCTCCTGGAGATGTCATGCACGTTTTGGCATTCCGTATCCTCCCTCCGGCTCCCGCTTCCCTGCCCCCCGCCGGCCCTCCTCTCCCGTCCCCCCCTCCACGGTTCACCTCCCTCTCCCCGCGTTTAGCTGTCTTCCCCCCTCCCCCCCTTGGTCTGCCCCTCCCTCCTCAGGTTTAGCCCCCCCCCCCCCCCCCCCCCCCCCCTCCCTACCAGTCCATCTCTCCCCTCCATGCTCCGGCTACCTTCCCCCGACTCCCGACCATTTTCCCCTGATTCTTGGCCACCCGGCTATTCTTCCTCTTGTTCGTTGGCCACATGGCGAATTTGATTTTCTCCATTTGGAGAGATTCCGAGAGGTCGGATAGCCAGTCTGCAGCTCTGGGTGGTGCTGCTGACCGCCAGCCAAACAGGATTCTACGGCGGGCGATCAGGGAGGCAAAGGCAAGGGCGTCCGCCCTCCTCCCCAGGAATAGATCTGGCTGGTCTGAAACCCCGAAGACCGCCACTATCGGGCATGGCTCCACCCTCACCCCCACCACTTTGGACATAGCCTCGAAGAAGGCTGTCCAGTACTCCACCAGAACATATGATCGTGGTTGGCCGGGCCTCTTTGTCACCGTTCACATCTGTCCTCCACCTCCGGGAAGAACCTACTCATACGGGTTCTTGTTAAGTAGGCTCTATGTACCACTTTTAGTTGCGTCAGGCTGAGCCTTGCGCACGTGGCGGTGGAGTTGACCCTATGCAGTGCCTCGATCCAGAATCCCCACCCTATCTCAATCCCCACGTCCGACTCCCATTTCTTTCTTGTTGCGTCCAGTACGGTGTCGGCCCTTTCTACCAGTCGGTCATACATGTTGCTACAGTTCCCTTTATCTAGGATACTTGCGTCCAGTAGGTCTTCCAGTAGTGTCTGTTGTGGCGGTTGTGGGTACGTCCTTGTCTCCTTTCGTAAGACGTTTTTGAGCTGCAGATACCGTAGCTCGTTCCCCCTGGCTAGCCAAAATTTCTCTGTCAGTTCGTCCAGTGTAGCAATCCTGCCGTCCATGTATAGGTCCCTGACTGTCAGTGTTCCTCCGTCCTGCCTCCACCTTTTGAAGGTGGCGTCAGTCAGTGCTGGTGTGAACCTATGGTTGTTGCAGATGGGAGCCTTGTCCGACATTTTGGTCAGGCCAAATTGCTGCCGCAGTTGGTTCCAGGATTGGAGGGTGGCTGTCATCACTGGGCTGCTGGAGTGTTTTTTGGGTGGGGATGGGAGTGCTGCCGTGACGAGGGCCCAGAGGGAGGTCCCCACGCAGGAGGCCTCCTCCGCGCACACCCACTCGGCTTCTGGCTCCTGGATCCATCCCCTTACTCGCTCGGCTGTTGCCGCACAGTGGTAGAATTGTAGGTTTGGGAGGGCTAGCCCCCCCCTGGATTTTGTTTTTTGTAGGACCTTCTTTGGGATCCTAGCATTCCCCCCCCCCCCCCCCCCCCCCCTCCCCCAACGAACGCCATGATTAGTTTGTCCAGCGCTTTGAAAAAGGCCTTGGGGTGAATGGCCTCCATTCTAAGTGACGTCATTGTAACTGACTCCTGTCATATTATAATTTGAGCAATTCTTCTGTTAAAGGGAGCTTCCAATGAAAAGCATGGATGGTGTAAGTAGTGAGGAATGCTCTTACATAAATTCATAAAATATTTCAATCAAGCCACTTACACCATCTTGAATACTACTTCTGTCTGTCCCATCTGGCTAAGCATTAGAGCAAAAAATAATTCTGATAAATAATTTCACAAGCCTGCCTTTGATTTTCTTATGTTTGTTAATTCAAATACTTTCCCAGGTTGAGGTGCTTTACTTCACCAGATCCTACTATAAATCTTCACATTCCCCTGGATTTCCATAGTAACTCTATCCAGGCACACGTTTCATAAAAACACTCAGCCATTGTTAAATATTTGACGGCATTGACTTCTCCAAGGACAAAACGATATGATTTGCCAGCGGGTTGGGTAGCAAAATTAGGTTTTGAACTATTCCCAATATTTGTTACTTCTGGCTATTTCTGGCAGCACTAAAGCTTGATAAAATATCACTTGGAACTCTATAATAATGCATCTTGAACATCTTCCATGATTTATCCAAAATTGGACACTCCCCTATTTTTTCTTAAGTTTCTATCCATCTTCATTAAAGGGATATGATAGTGTAACAATTATGTCACTGGACTAGTAATGTGGAGGCCTTGGGCTAATCGTCCAGTCGAACATCTGCAAGTAAAGTGCTGGTATCGGTGACATATCTAGTAAAGATATCATGGGCTGAATTCTCCATTGATATGATCCTCCATTTGGACAGCAGCGCACTCATGCCCGCGGATTTCCCGATGGCGTAGGGTGCCCACAATGCGAAACCACATTGGTCGGCTGGTGGAACGGAGCATCCTGCTGCTGGCAGCGCGTGCCACACCAGAAAATGGGTGCGGCGGCATGCCACACCAGAAAATGGGTGCGGGGGTTGGAGAATCCCACCCCATATTCCTAACTTTTAAGATACGGACTTCAGTCAGTGCGGACCTTTTGAAATCAACTTCATTACATGGTCAAAATGTTGCCCAAGATGGCCACCAAGTGCCAGGTGGCAATCTCTGATTTCCAGACAAAGGATTACTTTATGCCTGAACATGCTTCTGGAAAGATCTTAAAATGTAAATGACCATGGATGGAATGCCTTCCCGTAAAATAGACATTCACAATGCAAAATGACTTGCGAATTCACTGGGTATTTACCAAAAACTCAAAGTCCAGACTTCATGTCCCAAGTTCAAGCCTTAGCTAAGAGAGGTTTGTAGAAACCAGTAAGCAGTTGTGAACAGCCATCATTAAAATTGTTATTTGGACAATGAAGGTATTGATCATGTAAGTTATATGACCAAAAATGTCTTCAGATAACCAATCTTACTACAAGCAGCAGGGAGAAACGTTTCTATCTGAAAACCATCAGAACAAGAGGCGCCATTCCTCCAGCCAGGACAGCAGAATCTTTCCTAACAATCCATCAACTCAGGCAGTGCATTCATTTTCATCTGCAATGATTCACCTCTACAGAAACTTTGCCAGAACATCATGTGGAAATCATAGAATCATGGAATCCCTACTGTACAGAGGACGCCATTCGGCCCACCAAGTCTGCAATGATCTTCCGAAAGAGCATCTCACCTATGTCCAGACCCTTGCCCTATCCCCATAACCCCACCCAATCTTTTGGACATTAAGGGGAAATTTTTAGCCTGGCTAATCCACCTAACTGCACATCTTTGGACTGTGGAGGAAACCAGGGCACTGGGACGAAACCCACGCAGACATGGGTCCAACGTGCAAACTCCACACAGTCACCCAAGGTTGAAATTGAACCCTGGTGATGTGAGACAGCAGTGCTAACCACTGTGCCGCCGTGCTGCCCTATCTAGTGACTTCCAACTTTAATACATCTCTAAAGAACCACGTGAGAATCCATTCACGCCTGCACTGTGTAAACCCTAAAGGACACAATCAGAACATGGTTTGCTTCATGTATTGTGTTAACATTCTGTTAACAGGCTTCATTCTCTAGAATCCATCTTTATTGTGTGAGATTATCTGTAGCATGGGTGAGTGGGTGATTCTCGTTGTATTTACATTTTGGAATGTTGTGTGACTAAATGTGAACTTTTCTTCTGATTTAAATGTACTTGAAAGCTTGCTTCATGTCTCTTATAAAAGTCACAAAATTAAAAACGTAAAGCTCTCCTCTAAACACACACTGCATTCATTGTGGGCGCCCAGGAAGTGAAGAGAAAGGGGAAAAGAAATCCAACCATCTCTCCATCCGTAACAATCAGTGTAAGTGACCATGACGCTGCTGGTTTTTGTAAAAATCCAACATGTTCACTGTTTCAATATCTGAGGGGTTACAAATGGAACTGAACACTGTGCAATCATCAACAAACATTCCTACTTCTGTCATTATCATGAAGAGAAGATCATTAATGATGCAGCTGAAGGTGTTTGGACACAGTGTGCAGGCCTAACAATTCTGTAGCTTTGTTTCGTGACCTTCCATTCATTATAAGATCGGAAGCGGAGCTGTTCACTGTTGATTGCAACAATACCATTCACAACTCCTCGTATGTTAATAATAATCGCTTATTGTCACAAGTAGGCTTCAATGAAGTTACTGTGAAAAGCCCCTACTCGCCACATTCCAGCGCCTGTTCGGGGAGGCCGCTACGGGAATTGAACCCGTGCTGCTGGCATTGTTCTGCATTACAAGCCAGCTATTTAGCCCACTGTGCTAAACTAGCCCCTGTTGAAGCAGTCCATGGGACACGTGCAACAAGACCTGCGTGCTTTTAACTGGCAAGTAACATCGTTGGCATGTAAGTAGTGGGCCCTGACTATGTCTAACACAAAATAATCTAACCATCTCCCCTTGATGTTCAATGACTTTGCTGCAACTGATTCCCTCACCATTTGGGGGTTACCATTGACGAACAATTTAACTGAATCTGCCACATAGAAACTGCAGCTTCGTAAGCAGGCCAGAGGCTGGGTAAGACCATAGAATTTACAGGGCAGAAGGAGGCCATTCGGCCCATCGAATGTGCACCGGCTCTTGCAAAGAGCACCCTACCCAAGCCCACACCGCCACCCTATCCCCATAATCCAGTAACCGCTCCCAACACTGAGGGCAATTTTGGACACTGAGGGCAATTTCAGCATGGCCAATCTACCTAACCTGCACATCTTTGGACTGTGGGAGGAAACCGGAGCACCCGGAGGAAACCCACGCGCACACAGTGACCCAAGCTGGGAATCGAACCTGGGACCCTGGAGCTGTGAAGCAATTGTGCTAACCACTATGCTACCGTGCTGCTTTAATAAGGACAAGGGGAGTCCACACCAAGTAAAGTGAGAGCAAAATTTTATTTACAAGAACGACATATACACTATCCGGTAAATTCCTCCCGGGTTCCTCTCTGGTCGGTCCTTACTGGCTGACCTTATATACCGTGGTTAATTGAGATACATTGCCCCCTAGTGGAGGAGTTTGTACTCTGCAAGGAGCACGGGGAAGATAATCTTTCCCGACCCGTAGGTCCTGTGCGAGGGACATTACAGTAACCTTCAGCAACTAACTCATTTCTCAACTCCCCAAAGTCTTCCACTATCTGAAAAGCACAAGTTAAGAGTAATAGAATCACCCCACTCGCCTGGATGAGTGCAGCTCCAACAACACTCAAGACACTTGGCACCATCTGGGACAAAACAGCCTGCTGGATGTTCCACTACCTCAAGCATTCTCTCTCTGCACCAATGTTGCAGCAACAACTACCAATCATAATACAAACTGCAACAACTCATCAAGATTGCTTTGACAGCACCTTTGACTGCAATCTCTACCATTTAAAAGTACATTGGAACACCACCACCTCCAAGTCACCCATCATTCTGACTTGGAACTGTACCTTAGTTTGTTCACTGTATCGGGGTCAACATCTTGGAACTACCTCCCTCACAGCACTATAGGTCAACCTACACAGGTTGCTGCGGTTCAAGGAGGCAACTTTCCACTACTTTTTCAAGGACAAATAAAGAGTAAGCAAAAAGTGCCGGCTTTGCCAGTGATGCTCACATCCCATGAACGAATAAAAGAACTGCAGCTGGATTCTCCGTCGGCGGGATCTTCCATTTTGCTGGCAGCACACTCACACCCGTGAATTTCCCGACGACGTGGGGGTGCCCACAATGGGAAACCCCATTGGCCGGCTGCTGGGACAGAGGATTCCGCTGCCAGCGGGGGCTCAGCAACCAGAAAACGGGTGCGGCGGGACGGAGAATCCTGCTCCTGTTCTTTGGGGAAGGAAATCTGGCATTCTTTCCCGACCCTGGTCTAGCCTATATGGTATTTGGTCATTTGTTTTATGTCAATGGTGCCTTATGACACAGAGCTTTCATAAATCATTCCTTGTTGTCATTAAGACATTATTTGATCACACAATGGTTTGCATTTCTTTAACTCAGTCCTATTTACTGGGCTACATAGAGTAAAGTGAACAGGAGTCTGTCTTAATTTACCCCAATGGAATTCATCAGGGGTGCAAAGGGCAAGGTGAATTTGACAGAAGGACAGGCTCAAAGACAGATCTTTTTGTTTGGCAAACCTGACTGTGGACAGGTTATGAGCATGGTGATGGAGCTTCCTCATTATGTGGATAATTATAGAAACTAGGTCACTGTCATTATGTTTTCTCCGTGGTATCAGCTGTGACAGGCAGGCTGTGAAAGTGTCAAATATGTGCCAACTCCAAAAATATAATCGCTGTGTAACATTAACTGTATCACATTGTATTTATAAAAGTTATTGAATTCGGTATTTAAATTAGTTTGAAAGTTACTTGGCCCAAGACGCAAAAGAACCCGAAGCATCTTGATAAAACCCAATCGTGCACACCCTTTGAATATTGAATAATTTTGGCACATCTAGTTATAATTGGGCTTTCTCTCACATATCATCTGGTAACCGAAGGCTGTAAGAGAATTAAAAAGCAGTAATTGTGGAATTTGCATGTGACAGAGTCTTGCAATTGGCATTTGCACCATGAGATTGGATTACCAGTCTGAATTCCCTCGCAGGTCTCTATTGTCTTCTAGATGACAGAACATACAGTGCAGAAGGAGGCCATTCGGCCCATCGAGCCTGAACTTCCACTCTATCCTCGTAACCAAATAACCCCTACTAACCTTTTTGGTCACTAAGGGCAATTTATCACTGCCAATCCATCTAACCTGCACGTCTTTGGACTGTGGGAGGAAACCAGAGCACCTGGAGGAAACCCATGCAGACACGGGGAGAACGTGCAGACTCCGCACAGACAGTGACCCAGCAGGAAATCGAACCTGGGACCCTGGCGCTGTGAAGCCACAATGCTATCCACTTGTGCTACCGTGCTACCCGTAAAATAAGTTGGAGAAGTGAATTTTCATTTCAAGTTGTGTTTCCTGACAATGCAATGGGCCTTTTCTTCCAGTCTTATAATGTGATCAGATCATGTGACAGGGCTCTGTGGTATTGCTGTCTTCTTCTCCTCAGTTTACCTCAATATTCTGTAACTTTTAAGTCTTCATTATGTGTTGTGAACTAAGTGGTAGAAGTGGAAGGAATTATGACATTTTGTGTTGCATCCACTCCATCTTAGAAAGTGCAGCATACCTGGTTTATAGTAGGTTAACCAGCAGATAGCAGTTCAGTGGGATCTGGACACTTAAATGGTCCCAGCTGGGTAAATCACTTTCTTCCCGCAGGAATGGCTAACCCGCCTACCCTGACCCCAAGCCCACCCTTGGCCACCCCCCACCACTCTCCCCCCTAGCAAAAGCATTCCGGCCAGTGGCAGGGGTCCCGGACGGGTGTGGTCGCAGCCGGTACACTGGGTTCACGATCTCTGGGACCACACATGGCCCGCGCCATCAGGAACTCGGCGCATTGGGGCGGAGCATCGCAGGTGGGCCGGCCGATGACGTGCCAATGGCGTTGCAGCAGCGCGCGCCGCGCTTCCCGATGATGCCGGCATTGTGGACCAGCGTCTCCTCCGATTCCGCCGTCGGAATCCATTCTCTGCCCGATCCTGATCTCGATTTCAGTGTCAGGCTCCGGAGAATCCTGCCCATTGTATCCTCCCCTCATCGTTTGCGGCCTCGCGACCCTTAAGGTCGAGCCTCCCTCCCTCTTTGCCAATCTGACCGCAGATTGCAAGCCCATCGCCACCAGGAGCAGACGGTACAGCACCCAGGACAAGGCCTTCATCAGGTCCGAAGTCCAGCGGCTGCTTCGGGAGGGTATCATCGAGGCCAGCAACAGTCCTTGGAGAGCCCAGCTGGTAGTGGTTAAGACCGGGGAGAAGCACAGGATGGTCGTGGACTACAGCCAGACCATCAACCGGTACACGCAGCTTGACGCGTACCCTCTCCCCCGCATATCTGATATGGTCAATCAGATTGCACAGTACCGGGTCTTCTCTACTATTGACCTGAAATCCGCCTACCACCAGCTCCCAATCTGTAAATCGGACCATCCCTACACTGCCTTTGAGGCAGATGGTCGTCTGTACCAATTTCTTAGGGTTCCCTTCAGCGTCACAAATGGAGTCTCGGTATTTCAACGAGAAATGGACCGAATGGTTGACCGGTACGGACTGCAGGCCACCTTCCCGTACCTCGACAATGTCACCATCTGCGGCCATGACCAGCAGGACCATGACGCCAACCTTTCTAAATTCCTCCACACCACATTTCTCCTTAATCTCACGTACAACAAGGAGAAGTACGTGTTCCGCACGGACCGCTTAGCCATCCTCGGCTACGTAGTCCAAAACGGACTACTGGGGCCCGACCCCGACTGCATGCGCCCCCTCATGGAGCTTCCACCCCCACTGCCCCAAGGCCCTCAAACGCTGCCTGGGGTTCTTTTCTTATTACGCCCAGTGGGTCCCACAATACGAGGACAAGGCCCGCCCACTTATCCAGTCCACACATTTTCCCCTCACGGCCGAGGCACAACAGGCCTTTGCCTGCATTCAATCTGACGTAGCCAAGGCCGGGATGCACGCAGTAGATGAGACACTGCCTTTTCAAGTAGAAAGCGACGCTTCAGATGTCGCCCTTGCCGCCACGCTGAATCAGGCAGGCAGACCCGTGGCATTCTTTTGACGCACCCTCCACGCCTCCGAAAGTTGACATTCCTCTGTTGAAAAGGAGGCCCAGGCAATCGTTGAAGCGGTGCGGCACTGTAGGCATTACCTGACCGGCAGGAGATTCACTCTCCTCACTGACCAACGGTCGGTAGCCTTCATGTTCAACAACACGCAGCGGGGCAAGATCAAGAATGACAAAATCTTGCGGTGGAGAATCGAGCTCTCCACCTTTAACTATGAGATCTTGTATTGCCCCAGCAAGCTCAATGAGCCCCCAGTCGTCCTCTCCCGAGGTACATGTGCCAGCGCACAAGTGAACCAGCTTCGTGCCTTGCACGAGAGCCTTTGCCATCCGGGGATCACTCGCTTGTACCGTCGAATCAAAGCCCGCAATCTGCCCTACTCCGTCGAGGAAGTACGGACAGTCACCAGAGACTGCCAGGTCTGTGCCGAGTGCAAGCCGCACTTCTACCGGCCAGATCGCGCGCGCCTGGTGAAAGCGTCCCGCCCCTTTGAACGCCACAGCGTGGATTTCAAAGGGCCCCTCCCCTCCACCGACCACAACACCTACATCCTTAGTGTGGTCAATTAATTTTCTAGGTTCCCCTTCGCCATCCCATGCCCGGATATGACGTATGCCACCGTCATCAAGGCCCTGGATTCCATTTTCGCTCTGTTCGGTTTCCCCGACTACATCCACAGTGACAGGGGATCCTCATTCATGAGTGATGAGCTGCGTCAGTTCCTGCTTAGCAGGGTTATCGCCTCCAGCAGGACGACCAGCTACAACCCCCGGGGAAACGGGCAGGTAGAGAGGGAGAACGGGACGGTATGGAGGGCTGTCCAGCTGGCCCTACGGTCCAGGAACCTCCCAGCCGCTCGCTGGCAGCAGGTCCTCCCTGACACGCTCCATTCCATTCGGTCACTACTGTGCACCGCAACTAACAGTACACCCCATGAACGTGTTTTTGCCTTCCCTAGGAAGTCTACATCCGGGGCGTCACTCCCGACTTGGCTCACGACTCCGGGCCCAGTCCTTCTCCGTAGGCATGTCCGGCACCACAAGGCGGATCCCCTGGTGGACAAAGTACGCCTACTCCACGCGAACCCTCAGTATGCCTACGTGGAGTTCCCTGACGGCCGCCAGGACACAGTCTCGCTCAGGGACCTGGCTCCCTCAGGTGCCGATCCCATGCCGATGCCCCTTTTCCCCCCCGCGCCACCTTCCTTTTCCCCGGCGCCCCCATATTCGTCCCCACCAGGTCCATCCGTCGTGCCCCAGCCCACACTGGAGGACACAGAAGATTTTGGCTCGCTCTCGGAGTCATCCCGCCAGCAGCCAGCACCAACACCGCCAACACCTGCACCATCGTTGCCATCACCGCCGGTGCCGACGTCGCCACCACAGCTGCGCCGATCACAGCAGAACGTTCGACCGCCAATTCAGCTCAACCTGTAACCTGCTAAACGGATGGACTCTTGGTTTTCTTTGTTTGAACCCTTTTGTAAATAGATCATCCTTTGTATTATAGTTACACGTCACCCACGCCGGACTCATTTTTTACAGGGCGTGAATGTGGTGATATAACCACTGTAGATATGTGTACTTGCAGTAGGGGGATGTATGGCTGTACCTGTAATACAGGTTCCTCCGGTAAGCCCCTGCCGGCTAGCTCCGCCCACAGGGAGCTTGTGTATAAATATGCGTGTGTGTCACTGAGATCCTATTCTACAGCTGCCGCCGGAGGAATAGCATCACACAGCAATAAAGCTTCGATTGTCAATGTCTCGAGTCTTTGTGTGCAATTGTTAGCACCACACACACGTACTGTTCTATTAGGGAGGAAGTTCCAGGATTTTGACCAAGCCATCTAAGAATAAGGAAGTGCAAAGATGCACTTTGTAAAACCTTTTCAACTGTTCAGTGTGACTGCTATAGAATGTATATGTTTCGCATCCATTAAGGGCATTGTTAAGGAAAATCCCCTTTCAATTTAGTGACAACCTTAATACTACACTTATTCCAAACATGCTTGGATAGTCTACCAGAGGCTTCTCAAGCTTTCAGTGTGTGAGTCCTCACTTCCTCATTGATTTTGCATTCAAACATCTGCAAGATTTGATGCAAGTTGATCGATATATGAAATGAACCACTGGAGGGAACATCCTTGAAAACATTTGAACGTTGAGTGTTATGATAGGAAACGGAGGATCCCGTCAACAGAGAATCCATTTCTGGATGGATGAGGTAGGAAATAACAAATAGGCCTCCCTTGCTAGTATTTATATTGCAATCTCTTTTTTAGCAATTAAATATTGGGAAAATTAGCTGTTATTTTCTGTCCCAACTTCAAACTCTGTTCCCCAGCTACCGTCTCTATCCCGCCCCCTGACAAAAGTAATAGACAAAAACAGTCTATTTGCAACCTTGCCGTCGTATTTCACCCATCAATAAGACCAGTATTTGCACCTATATAGCATCACTCTACTTTGTCCCTGTTTCAGCTCATCACCCTCATTTGTGCCTTTGTTACCTCTAGATTTGAGTATTCCAACACACTCCTATTGCTTCTCACATTTTACCCTCTCTAAACTTATTTTCTCAATTCACCCTGACTCTGCTTGATGACCTACATTGGCAACTGGTTAAAAGTCTTGTTTTTAAAATTGTCATCTTTGTTTCCAAATCCCTCCAAGACCTTTCTTCCCATCTCTGTAATCACTTCCAGCCCCACAACCATCTGAGATACCTGCTCTTATTTAATCTTCTTGAGCATCCTCAATTTTATTTGCTCCACCATTGATGGTCATGCCTCCTGTGCGTGGATCTAAGCTCTGGAATTTCTTCCCTCCAGCTCTCTGCCTGTCTACCTCTATTTAATATGCTCCTTCAAACATACTTCTTTGACCATGTGTTTGGCCAGTTTAGCTAATGTGCTTGATTTGCAAAGTGGGGCCAGGACCCTCACACCTGGCTGAATTCCAGATCCTGACCCCGGCCTAAAGTGGGTCATTCTCACAATGCTATTTGCATGTCAGCTAGGTTTTGAGAAGGGTAGGTCATGCCTCACAAACCTTATCGAGTTATTTGAGAAGGTGACTGAACAGGTAGACGAGGGTAGAGCAGTTGATGTGGTGTATATGGATTTCAGTAAAGCGTTTGATAAGGTTCCCCACGGTCGGCTATTGCAGAAGATACGGAGGCTGGGGATTGAGGGTGATTTAGAGATGTGGATCAGAAATTGGCTAGTTGAAAGAAGACAGAGGGTGGTGGTTGATGGCAAATGTTCAGAATGGAGTTCAGTTACGAGTGGCTTACCACAAGGATCTGTTCTGGGGCCGTTGCTGTTTGTCATTTTTATAAATGACCTAGAGGAGGGCACAGAAGGTTGGGTGAGTAAATTTGCAGATGACACTAAAGTCGGTGGTTGTAGACAGTGTGGAAGGATGTTGCAGGTTACAGAGGGACATAGATAAGCTGCAGAGCTGGGCTGAGAGGTGGCAAATGGAGTTTAATGTAGAGAAGTGTGAGGTGATTCACTTTGGAAAGAATAACAAGAATGCGGAATATTTGGCTAGTGGTAAAATTCTTGGTAGTGTGGATGAGCAGAGGTGTGTTACTGTATCAAAGGCACTATATATATTGCTATTGCTGTTTATTCTGTGCGTTATATGTGAGTAAAGTACAGAATAGTAGTTATACAGCGTTTTTCTCTCAATTTGCCCTCATTTAATCTTGTCACCTTTATTCTTCTTTCATTGTGTTGGAGAGTCTGGACTCTGATTACAGCAACAACTGCTGGAGTTGTCTTTCATGACAATCAAATAGCTCACATTGTTCTAAGGAAGCAAGCCAGGGAATACCGCTCCAGAATTAGCAAGGCCTATTCTCCTCTCAAATGCAAATGAACCCAGTGGAGGGAGCCAAATTCAGACAATGGAAAGGGTCAGTAGGCAATCATTCTTCTTATGCCATCAAGGAGTATTTAATATTGTAACAGTGAATCAATATCTGCTCAATGTCAGCATGTGAATTAGTAATCTCAGTGCCAGTGTGGGATATATTGGGCTGGATTCTCCGATTGCCGACGCCGAAATCGCATTCGGCGATTGGCCGGAGAATCCCTTTTGACGCTGAAATCGGGAGCGGCGCCTGTTTTCGGATGCTCTGTCCCCTCCGCCCTCGGCATCATCAGTGAGTATGCTGCACGCCATTGGGACGGCCTCAGGACGTCACCTGAAGGCCCTCCCCCGATTCTCCACCCCCGATGGGCCGACTTCCCGACAGCGTGGGTCACTTGTGGTCTGAAGATTCGTCAACCGCCACAGTCGGGGGGGGGGGGGGGGGGGGGGTCCGCGCGTGGCTGGTGCCATGTTGTACGGAGCAACTGCTGCAGGTCGCTGCCATGCGCATGCGTGGCCAGGGACCTGGCCATTCTCCGTCTCATCTGCAGGGAAAGCCGGGGGTTTTACATGGCGTGGCTGCTAGCCCTGCACCGGGCGGAGCATCAGTGCGGGGGATGCCGCCGACTATTTGATTGTTATACTAGACATATGCTCCGGACATAGCCTTAAAATCGGAGAATCCTGTACTTCCAACAGTCTCACTCTCAGAATATAGTCAGTCTTTCTCACTGTATTGTATTCTGACATCAGGGAGGCAATGAGTGGGTAAATCATATTTTCCTGTTGGGGTGGCTGATGTTGGGCACAGTACATTCTGCTAACAGCTCCTACCCCAAAAAGATCAATTGCATTCTAAAAGTTGGAAATATTCAAATATGGTGAGTCACATTCCGAGATGGGTAAAGTCATGTTTTCCAGACGGGATGGTTAAAGTCATAATTCTGCCAATGGTTATAATCCAAGTGGTATAAATCACATTCAAATTGGAGCAGATTGAGTCACATTCTGCCAATGGGCAGAATTTGAGTGGATTTTTGGAGTTTGGGAATGATCTCATTGCATGATCCATATTCTACTGACAGAAATTATTGGATTAGAGTACGTCACTTTTTGGATTCAATAATCATTTTGCAAAGAAATGGAGAGAGTCATCTGCATCTCCGAATAGGTGTGAATCCTACATGAATCACAAGGGATACTTCTTCCTCAATACCCAGGTGGTGTGTATCTGAACCATAGCATGCAAGTGATGATCAATTTCCCAGGCAGTGACATGCAATGAAAAATGCCACTGGCATTGTCGAAAGTGGATTTGATGTCTGGGCAGCTCAGAGTCCTTGTGGTTTGCTGTGGGCTGATCAAGACAACCGGAGAAAGAGAGACATCAACCTGCAGAAAATGTAGCGCTAGCATGGTTCATTACATCTCTGAGACTAGTTTTACATTTGTATTGTTCTTTGTTCTTTTGAGGGATACGGCACAAGGAAGTGCTGCGGGCTTTGACCAAGGTTGGTATCATGACCGGAACAGGCTTGGATAGCTGAAGGACCTGTTCCTGTGCTGTATTGTTCTATGTTCTTTGTATTCCAGATTTATTAACTGAAATCAAATTTCACCAGCTGCTGTGGTAGGATTTGAGCCGTGAGTGTTCACCTGGACATCTGGGGTGGGATTCACCAGCCACATCCATCCGGCGATCGGAGAAACCCGCCCGAGGTCAATGGAGTTCTCCATTGTACAAGGCTCACCTGTGGCGTTCTTGTGACGGGCGGGGCGGGAGAAGCCAGCCCCTGGATTGTTAATCTAGTGACACTGCCACTTTACCGCCATCGCTATTTAAGAGCTATGTGCCATTAGTTGCTTGACTGTCTGAATTTGAAGGGGATTCCAACTAGTGTAATCAACTGATTGGGTTTTTGGAATGGTTGAACGTACTGGTTTTATTCAATGTGTCCTCTCAGTTACATCTCTGCTTGTGATGTTTATCAACATTGGCTTGTCTCAACATAATCCTAAAGTATAAAGGGATGAAGAGAAATTACAGGTACCAGGTCTGTTTGAGATGTTGTTGCTCTAAGTTTTATACTTTCAAGATAGTTTTTTAAATTCTTTCACAGAATGTGAGTGTTGCTAGCAAGGCTAGGCATCTGCTGCCCAACCCAAATTTATCTTGAGAAGGTGGGCAGCCTTCTTGGACTACTGCAACCCATATATTGCTAGTACATGCACAGTGTTGTTAGGGAGAGTGTTCCAGGACTTTGACCCAGCCACTGTGAAGGTAATGGCAATGTAGTACCATTTCAGGATGATGTGTGGCTTGGAGGAGAACTTGCAGGTGGCGGTGTTCCCATGCATTTACTGCACACATTCTTTTCTAGGCGGTCGAGGTTGTTTTCGAAGGTGCTGTTGAAGCGGCCTGGGTGAGCTGCTACAGTGCATTTTGTACACACTGCTGCCACTGCCCGTCGTTGGTGAAGGGAGTGAATATTGAAGGTAGTGGATAATGCACCAATCAAGCAGGCTGCTTTGCCCTGGATGATGTCAAGCTTCTTGAGTGTTCTTGGAGCTGCGCTAGCTCAGTCAAATGGAAAATGGTTCATCACACTCCTGACTTGTAGATGGTGGACAGACTTTGGGGAGTCAGGAGGTGAGTTACTAACTGTGTAATTTCCAGCCTCTGACCTGCTCTTGTAGCCCTATCATTTTTGTGGCTGGGTTAGTTCAATTTGTGGTCAATAACAACCCTTAAGGTGTGGATAGTGGAGTACTTAGCAATGATAATGGGCGCAATCTACCCAAATGAGGACAGAGTCCCGAAGCGTGCGAGATTAACCGGGTGTTTCCCCCGCTATCTAATGCCCATCGGGGTAAATCAGGGCCTAAGTGGGGAATGCACGGCTGAAGCTGCACTTAGCCCCATTTTCTGCACTGAGGAGCCATGCAGCCACAGGCCTTCACGGTCAGTGGGAGTTATGGGTTGTCGGTGGGACAGATAGGCAGGGGCTGGGGCTGACCCTGTAATGGGTACTCAACACCCAGGGGGCGGCATTGCTTTTCCACCCCACAGCCCAACGCACTCCCCCCCAACCGATGGCGCCCCCCCACCATGAAATCTCCTCCACCATTCCGCACCCCCTCCGAGCACCGGGGCAGCAGCCCCAGTGCCCCTGGGCTCATTTCCCGGGAGCGAATATGGCTACTCACCTCCTCGGATCCACACAGCAGCTATTCCGCCAGCCTCATATTTTTTAAAAGATGTCCTAATTGCCGCCTGCGTGACCACTTGCTGTGGGAGGCTGTTAGATTACTGGAGGCCGTTAGATAGGGGTTTGTTCTCGTTAATTGTATGGAGATTGGTTTTAAGAGGTAATTATTGTTTTCTTGCCATTCTAGGGCAGGATCCTGATTTCGCCAAGGGGAGCGGTTCAGTTAGATCGCAAACTGATTGGTGTCCGGCGCAGTTCCGAATTTTGGCCTCTCCCGCAATCTAGCGGCTGTGTTGTGCTCTCGCTCAAGCATGACATGGCCGTAAAATCGCACCCTCAGTGTGGTTAGTTACAGGTGGGGAACTTGCCGGTGGAGCCGGCGGGAAACCCCCAGCATAACCCACCACAAATCACAATATAGGGAGATAAATGCTGTTTGGCTGACAATCAAGCATCATCCAATTGGGTGATTAATTTTTTTGCTTTCCAATTAAGGTGGGAAGGCAGTGCGTCACAACTAATTCCTGGAGCGTATGGGAAAATTCCAGGAAAACATTTAATTACAATTGGCAACCCTCATCATAACTTCCTTGTTTTCATACTCTTGCCCATATTTATAAAGCCTTGAGAATGAATTTAAAAAATGAGTAAATTCTTCCATATCCTGGATGGATGCTGTTTTCATGCAGCTGAATGGTGAAGTTAGCACACCTCTAAGTGTATCTGTACATCTCCGAAAGATTCACTGCCAAGAGGGTTCCAATGGCCAGAGAGGATTCCAGGGCCTTTCTCTGGAAAACTCCCCACTTCCATTGCCTCTCATGTTGTGGGATGAATAGAGTGGTAGTAAATGAGACACACCGAGTGCTCTGGTAGGGTTTCTGCGATAGTACTATGATTAAAAACTGGGGAACAGGTGGCCACAGATGGCTTTACCTCAGTAACATTTCTGTCCTATGAGGCCAATGCCTCATCAGGAACTTATAAATTGTGGAATTTCTTCCAATGTTCTTTGAGAATCGTACGTGGGCCTCCTACATTCACCCCTGTTCCAGTTAGGAAGTCATTGTATTGATTTTGTCTGTGCAGCCTTGTAACGAGAAACAAGATACAGCTTATATCTGAGTGTTTACGTTGCAGCAGAACATTAGCTGCACATGTAGGCATTTTTTCACTGGTAGCAGGCAGTGGATATTCCTATTAGTTAGCCGTATATGGTCATCTTCGTCATAGTTTCCTTTGAAGCCTGCCTTAATGTAGCCCTATGAGATCACTGTTCTTGAAAATATGAAACCTTCAGGTTTGCAAGATCGTGGAATTATACAGAATAGAAGGAGGCCATCCTTCAGATCGTGCTTGTGCCATGCTTTGAAAGAGCTCTCCAATTCGTCACACATGTCCTTTCCTCATTGCCCTGCAGAGTTTCTTTTCCAAGTATATCTTAAATTCCCTTTTGAAATTTACTCCTATCAGGAAGCGCATTCCATAATGGACACAATGTTCACAACCTCAATGTTCTTGCCTATGATGACCTTATGGTGCAGAAAAGATTAACCTTTCTGAAGCAAACAGTTCATCGACTGAATTTTCAGTACTACAGCGAGAGCTCGAGTTGGGAAATTTCCCAACTTGACAAGCCTACCTCAGTTTAAAGAGCTCTTTTAGACCCAGTTTTTCACTCTAAAGAGGCGGGGCAGGAGATAGATGAGCCTGCCAACCGTGTAAGCAGATTGAAGGTGGCCATGGGAACTGCTGAGTGCTGAAGCAGGCTGGTTAAAAGGTGCATCCAGATACATTAGAAGCCTTTCGGACTCTTAGTCCTCACCTCTCACACCCTCCACCTGTTCCCCATACCCCCTCCATGCCAATATGCCACTCCCCCCCATGCCTCTTCATATCCACATACCTCTCCATGTCAATTCATGCTCCCACTCAACCCCATGGCTCCTCATACCACCATGAGCCCTCCCGGCCACCTCCATGCCACCTCATATTCCCATACCACCTTCATAGCCCCTCACTCAGTATCCATTGTGGGCAGATCTCACGAGCCAGTGAAGATGAAAAAAAATTTATAACAATCTAATACAGTTATGGCTCTTACACAATTGACTCATGGAAAATCTTTCGACCATTCAAAGATTTTAAATTCCTTCAATTGTTCAATCTGTTATAAAAACAAACTTCCATTGAGTAAAATGACACTAAGGACAGCTAGTCATGTAAGCACCATTCTAAATTAAGCACTCAGCTCCCCCTGCTGGGATAAGTGCTTTTGTAATGTTTGAAACTCAGCCTCGTATTCATAAGAAGCTCAGCTGTAATGTTAATGAAGAACTTGAATCAAGCTGGAGGAGCAGGTTTTTTTTCCTAGCCTGTCAACCAAAGCATTTCAGCAGAGAGTATATTTTTAACTCCAACTGAGAACTTCAGTCAGTTTTTCTTCATGTTACATGGGCTGGATATTTAGAAAACTTCAGATCCTGATGCTTGAACAAACCTGGTTTGCCCTTCAAGAGCGTTTATATCTACACTGTAAATTTGTGACTTCCACACTGCATGTTTAGGCCCTTGCAGCAGTGAAAATATGACATGTTTGAACTTAGGACTAATTTCAAATGACCCAGTAGAGTTCGGGCTTCCCAACTGTGATTCATGCCCCATTCCATCACCTGGCTGGCAAAAATGGAATGTGTAGGAAATGTGGGTGGAACATTCGCATGCAGGTCCCAACCATCATTTTTAAAGATTTCTAGAATCGGCCCATGGCTGTCTAAGAGAATCATGCTTTGTGCATGTTTTGTTAAACTATAGCTTTTCAGAATCGTCCAATCCCAGTTAATATTTCAAATAGCTCATTCGCCATTACGCTTCTTGAGAGATGTGCTAAAATGCATTGTGATGCACCAGAATTCTGGGAGTTAGGATAACAAAATCACATTCCATAAATGTGGCCAGCCTGTAGAAGGCAGGTCTATAGCCATTTCATTCTGGTGGTGTTAATATTAAAAACAAATGAAGAATTTATCATTTAACAAAAGTGGAAAATAGTGCTTGAATTAATTATTTTCGTCACTCCCAATGCAGGTATTAGCTTGGTAGCCATATTTAAATCACAAAAACGGAAACATTAGAAACAGAGTAGATGAGGTGCTTTTCAGCTTAATTCTGAGAATTCTGATTTGGTTAGTAGAGTTAGAATGTTCCAGTTATGTTTTTTGCAGCTGGAATAAGAAGAGCTGGATAATTCAGGCTTTGGATAAACCTCATTTTGGCAATTGTCTCAGTCACAAGAGACAACAGGCCAATTCCAGTGTGGTTTACCAGGTATAAAATCAAGTCGAAGCACAATAAACCCACTCTAGTCCCATTGTGTTTGAGTGACAAGAAATCTTGTAATATAAGCTTGGAGCCATTAGGGGCTTAGTACCTAGTACCTACTTGCCCTCATACTAGCACTTCTTTCAGTTTTTCCTCACTGTGGTTATATATCAACTGTGATTCGGAAAATGCTAGCCTTATGGGGTAGAAATTGTCCTGCAACGTGCTTGGTTTTAGACATTGAAAAGCCTCCTGCCATCCCTAAATGTGATCTGAGATGTGTGTGCACTTTCCCAATGGGAAGTGCATCAGACCCAACCTTGATTAAGGGCCCCCCAACTATCAAGTGGCAGGTGACATACAGAGCAGGCAGATTATGATGTCAATCAGTGTCCAACTCTAATTTGATACCACTGCTGCCAGTTTTGAGCACGACGCTCCAGATCAGTGGGAGCCACATATGGCCCACCTGAGTTCTGCGTGCGGCCCATAAAACACTATGTATAAAGTTGTCCAAGTGCAGGGCTATCACATTCTGCTCATTTTTCAGTCCGTGTAGGTTTTTTCCTGCCGGTGTGACTGAAGTGATATGCACGTAAAGTAAGGGCAAGTGAAATGATATGTATATTGACTGCTCATAGCAGTGGCTGTGAGAGCCTGCATCCAAAGTGTAAATATTTATTTTCTTTTTATCATCCGAAGCTGGTAGTTCTATCAATCTATAAATGATTAAGTATTTTCTACAATTCGTTTTAAATATTTGGCATCTATTAAATGTATTTAGTCTTATTCTTATGGTTAATTGAACAAGCCCCATTTCAATCTTGTGGCCCACTGAGATGAAGGAGGGCCAATCATGAGGCCCACTCACTAACCTAGGTTGCCCATTAATGCCCCAGTCTATATCCTGCCTTATCCTCATATATCTGAGCACAATTGTTAAATGGGATGAAGGACTCCCCCCAGAAAGTGCTTTTTAAAAGAATCGTGAACTACTTACGGGTCCATTTCTTCAGGTTGAAGGTGCAATTGTATGCATTTTTGGATCTTTCCTACACTTGTCTAAGGTTTGACCCGTCTGCACCAAAACGGCCTAATAGGGTGCTGAAATATTTTTATGTTCATTTGAAAGCTTGTGCTGAAACATTTTGTTTCCTGACATGGGTGGCCTGGTAGACTTTTCTCTTGGAATTGAGTCTGGCGTTGGAGTATTGGATATATTTTAGTTCCCGCAGTTTTAACGAATAATAAATCTAGTGAGAGGTTTCAGAAGACATGAGCAATGATCCTTAAACTTGAACTACTGTTGATGAAAATAGCTTTTGAAATATCAGAGAAATGTAGTCTCGGGGGGTGTGGGCTTTAAAATTATGAAGGAACAGGTGGATATGGTAGATTTAGAAACGATAATTGAAGTAAATGGTGATAGTAGATTAAGGCATGTTGGAAAAACTTCATCTTAAAGTCAGGAAAATATTTATTTTGTCACCAATGGATTGTAGGCCATTGGAACCGGATATTGCTGATTTGGTCAGCTATGAGTACGCTCCAGTCCTTTGGAGAAGAGACTTGGCAAATTGATCATAGAAGATGATGTGGGTATATGGAATTCTTAAGGTCGATGGTGACACATCGTGACTACCCTTGGTTTAATGGGGCATACTTGATTGCCTTTCACAGGATTTTCCCCAAAATTGGAGACCTTCTTGTTTTGTCTCCCTAAGAGTTGATATTATTAGCAATTGAGCAGGGCAGTGAATCAGACTGCAGATCTGTTAGATGGGGTGATGATTGGCTGATGATAACCTGCCTTTTCTTGCCCTTTTTGTGTGTTTGTATGGTTTATTTCCCGATCTGACATCACTGACAAAATCCATCATTATTATATTTAAAAGCACTTGTATCACTGAGACATGATCTCAATAGCTGGCTTCAATATCATCAACCCATGGAGCCTGGCATGATTTGACACACCACCCCCAATATTGCAAACAGAGCTTGTTGAATTGTATTTATAACAGCTTTGGGATCACCAAGTTATCATATTCCAGTCTCATATCTTGGCCGTAATATTGACACAACCTGTTCTTATGTTACAAAAATCCACCATCCCAAAGACAGATTATTCTGCTGTCAAATATAAGTTCATCTGCCAAGAGGGATAAACGATTAAACCATTTCAAAGACTCACGGATTGTATTGTGACTACAGGAATTGGCACAAACATATATGCTAACTATCCAGTATCCAGATGTCTCTAAATTTAGCAGGCGCCAATGAATGATAACCTATCACCCATGTGCATTCAATAATAATTCCTTTTATTTAATATTTCGTATAGGATATTATGATGTGGCCAATGTGGTTGTTTTGAAGGTGAATCATAATTGGAATATTTTTAATGGATAAACCTACATTGTTTCACTACATTGTCTCTAAATTAGTTCCAGTAGTATTTCTGTGCCTTATTAGTCAAATTAATCATAAGAATTTGATTTACCAATGTGCTGTTTATAGCACATCATGAGGATTTTGTATGAGGATCATGAGGATCAGTATTTCATCTTTCCCCAGATCAATTTTCTTTTATATGCAATGTAATGCGATAGAAAAATGATATGTGCAGTCTTACAGGAATATTGCATTCCATATCTAAGTGAACCTCAGAATAATATAAGGTTACAGCAGTCTTCAACACAGTCAGCATTTATAAATAAACATATCCCTTTCACTAATCTTTTATTCATTTGTTCAAGGAAGATAGTGATGGAAAGAAATGAGGAGGGATTGTTGTGTCAATGAAGGAAGATATTTCAATGCTGGAGTGAGAAGATGTTCTAGAGAGGTCAAGGACATCTCTACATGCATGGAGCTAGGAAGCAAAGAGATACCCATTATACTTGTGGTGGGAAATACATAGAAGAACACGTTTCTAAGGAAATAACATAAGAGTTACAAAATTAAAATACCATATATAATGGGGGACTGTAATAATCCTAATATAGACTGGGATAAACTGTAAAGGGCATAGAGAGGATGATTTTCTGAAGAGTGTTCAGGAGAATTTTCTACATCAGTATATTTGAGTCTAATGAGGAAGGAGGCATTGTTGGATCTGATTCTGGGCAATGAGGTGGGATAAGCTAATTAAGTATCTGTTGGGTGGGCAGTGATTATTGGATTAGAAGATTTAGGTGGGGGGGGGGGGGGTGTCAGTTAACTCAGTTGGCTGGATGGCTGGTTTGTGATGTGGAGACATGGGTTAAATTCCCATACTGCCTGAGGTTACCCATGAAGGCTTCGCCTTTTCAATCTTGCAGGTGTGGTGACCCTCAGGTTAAATCACCACCAGTCAGCTCTCTTTCAAAAGGGGAGCAACCTATAATCCCTGGGGACTTTCATTTAATAAGATTTAGATTAGCTATGGAAAAGTGGAAGGAAAAATGCAGAGTAAGCATGACTAATTGGGGGAAAGTCAATTTCAATAGGGTCAGAACAGATCAGGACAGGTAAATTGAATTCAAAGATTCTTATTAAACATTGGGCTATTATTAAAGAACAAAGAAAGAACAGCACAGGAACAGGTGCTTTGGCCATCCAAGCCTGCGCCAATCATGGTGCCTATCTAAATTAAAACCATCTGCCCTTCTGGGATCCATATTCCTCTGCTCCCATCCTATTCATGTATTCGTTAAGATGCCTCTTAAATGTTGCTATCGTATCTGCTTCCACCTCCCCCAGCAGCGAGTTCCAGGCACCCACTACCCTCTGTGTAAAAAACGTGCCTCGCACATTTCCTCTAAACTTTCCCCCTCACACCTTAAACCTATGTCCCCTAGTAATTGACTTTTACACCCTGGGAAAGTGCGATGGTTCTGGTACAATCAAGGTACAGTCCCAAGAGAGGCAAAAGTAGGACAAATAAATCCAAAGTTCCATCGATGATGGATGCAATAGATGGTAAGATGAAGCTAAATAAGTGTCTGTATGATATATATCAGGTTTATAATACAATTGAGAATCAGGCTGAATATCGAAAATTGAGAAAGAAAGTGCAAAAGAAATAGGGGAAGAAAAAGAGAGCATCAGAAGAGATTGACAGCCAACATTAAAGGGAATCCAAAAGTCTTCTTTAGGCACATAAACAATAAAAGAGTGGTAAAAGGAACAATAGAGCTGATAAGAGGCGAAAAGGGGATTTTTGTATGGAGTTGGAGGTACTAAATGAATACGTTGCATCTGTTTTTACTCAGAAAGAAGATGCTGCCAAAGTCTTAATGAATGAGGATTGGCAGGATTTTCCGTCCTGCCAGCCTCTTTTTCCAGGGCGGCATTCCCCCGCCGACAGCAGGATTCTCTGTTCCTGCAGCCGGCCAATGGGGTTTCCCATTGTGGCCATCCCAAATCATCGGGAAACCCACAGACATGGGTGCGCTGCCAGCGGACCAGAGGATTCTGCCGACTTTAAAGGAAGCTTTAAAAGGTGTTTCTGAAAATTCGCCCATGAACAATATATTTGTATTCAATTTAAAATAATCCAGCACCAAAGTTTTTGTAAGGGCAGCGAAGAATCCACACCGAGTAGGCCGAAACAAAAACTTACTTTTATTGAACAATAACTATTATTTACAGCTCCAGTAGTTCCCTACAGGGCTTTCACTAGTCGGTAGCTTACGGGCTGAATCTATTTAAACAAAGCCAAGTATTGTTAAGGGTTGCCCTGCCCCCTTATCGGGGGAGCTCGTATTCTGCAAGCCCCACGCGGTAGTTCATCATTCCTACTCCGTAAGACCCGTGCGGGTTATAACAAAAGCCCCTTTACTTAAAAAGGAAACAGTAAGCTTATTTCACACTAGTCACAAACACATTCAGATAAAGATTAGTTACAGAGAAAGATAAAAACAATACTCAGAAAAATTGGACTAGTTCAGTCGCCTATTTTTCATTGCAGGCCTGATATGTTTGAAGTTGAGATGTTGCATTTTCTGAAGTGATGGTCTGAAGTTGCAGCGTTGTCTCTGTAGCTGCAGTGGTTTTCACTATCGAATTGCCAGAGGTTGCAGAGCTTTATTGATGGAATTAGGTTTACAAGCAGGAGAGAAAGTTCCTTGTAACTTGTTCTGCAGATTTGGCATTTTTAGATGTCCAGTTACCAACTGTGGTCCAAAAGAAAGTGCCCCCGGTGCACACTTAGGCATGTGAATGGCAGTCAGTGTGCTTTCAGACGAAAGGCAGGACATAAGCAAACCTGAGGAGTACCACAGCTTTCTCCACAGCGAGTGGTCATCACCCTCCTGCCTTGAATGGTGACCGCTGACAGTGACAAAGAAGGCCCACCACCCTGGTGTGGTATCTCATAGACCTTTCGGTGAGTGGGAGGGACCGAGTTCGGGGAAGGGACAGTGTGATGTGGGGATGGGGAGTGTTGCACGTTTTGCTATGAGTGTAAAACGCGTTTATTGGGGTGTATTAACTTGCCTGTGTTAAAGGCCGTGTGCTTAACACCACTAGGCTCTGTCTTATGTATTTTTCAGCTCATGAGTCGCCAGTTGCCGTATAGACAACTCACATATATTCCAAGGTCAAGTTCAAAGTAATAAAACGATACACTGATTAGTAAGTTCCAAACGATCAATATTTATTATACAATTATAATAAATACGCATGCACACACTAAGGGACTAAGCTATGACTAAACTAAGCAAACAGAATACTTAACTACACAGGAACAGGCAAGGTCAGGGAGCGAGGCCTTCGTCCCGGTCTTGGGCTGCAACCTTCAGAAAGCGTGCTGGTCACTGGGGGTCTAGCGGGCTTAGTTCGTGTAGCGAGCGTCGTACTGGCACTTACGGTTCGGCGGCTGGTGCTCAACGGCTGGAGTCAGGATACAGCTTCAAGTTCTTGGTTAGGGCCGGAGCACGAAACAACAGACAGGACCATGTGTGGGGGTCTATATTTATAGGGGTCCCCAATGTCCTTCCCTCTTCTTGGGCGGGCTTTACCTTTGGTTATCTATTGGGTCAATTCCTCATCGATACTGTTTGAATTCCCCAATGCGAGGGGGTCTCCGTGATGGGGGGGGCGTTTCTTATGCCCTTTTGTTTGGAGGTTTCTGGTGCCTCGATGTCTGGGCCTTGGTTCAAATGTGTCCATTCAGAGTCAAATGTTTCTATTGTGTGGGTGTTCAGGTCTGATTGCCTCATTAGTATGCAAAGCGTTTTGCCATTTGCACCTAACTAAGGTCTTCTCACCTGAGCCCAAACTGGTTTCTGCTACTTGCAGAATGTAAAATGCTCTCTTTGCAGACTGCTGTTTTGGCTAAACTGCCTTTTTCCCTGCAGTCTTAGCGCTTGGCTTACTTTGCAGCTCAGCGTCCATTTTAGGTGGCTACAGTGGCTACATTCCCTCCTTGTGATCCTCACAATCAAAATATTGTGAAGGATCACCTATGTACGTTGCCTTGAGTGCATCTGGGTTGCCTTCTTTGTGTTCCCTGACCTCGGCAAGCTCCTGAGCGTCTACTCTGTCCTCAATTATTGGAAGAAAAATGTTTTACCTTACATCTCTACTTGGCGCTATGTCAAAGGGGACATGCATTACCACAAACTGGGAACCTCTACCTATCACAATTATCCTTAACTTAACTTAAACATTTCCTTACAGACTAAACCTCATCCATTCATACCACATCACATAACATTTCCTGACTCGGCAGTCGAGTTCAGGACAATATAATACATGGGTATAATTTTTCATTTTATTACACAGTACTTTATTCATCATGGGGCAAAGGGGATTGATGAAATCGGAAAATAGGAGATCGAACTCCATAGACGGTTGAGGGGCAGGAACGGGAGGCTCTCCTCTTCCACTTCCTCAACCTGAGGGTCTGTACGAGTATGGCGAGGATCGCAATCACTAGCAGTGATTCAATCACGTATGACATGGAGTACCATGTCATAAATTTTGTGCACCAGGTCTGAACCTCACTGATCAGAGCTGAGCACGGGGGAGTTGCTGTAAGGGAAACATTTACGGTGGGGGTTGTGGGGGAAACGTGTCTTGCTTCCACACATACAAATATAACATTTAAAAGCAATAGGTGAGCTTCCATCATCTTCAACTTGTTCTTCCTTCTTTCTTCCTCCTGTATGGACAATCCTTGCTTCGATCCCTGTCTCGTCCTTCGAAAGCTATGGGATCAAGCACAGTATCTGTCAATACAGCTTAATATCCGTACTTGTTAGTGTATCTGTCTTTCAATTCCAATTGACCCATTAAAAATGACTGGCCAAGTCACACCCTGTGACTCTCCTCATTTTTTTTTTTTCAAAAGCGAATTTAATGAACACAATACACCTAACAACTCTCCTCCTGCGAGCCGTCTCGCAGGCTTTGCTCATTTACCATCCGAATGTTCCTGGATGTAAATAGCATGTGGGATGGCGGCCTAAGGGCTGCCTAACGAAAATGAAAACAAATTTAAAATGAAAGGTCGAATGGGTTGCGTATGGGCCGCTACGGGTACGAGTTGGATGGGATCCCCGGGTAGGGCGTGCTGTGCCATACCCGAGCTTGGCTGACCAAAGTGGGTTCTCAGACAGGGCGGGTCCTCAGTGCCGTTTGTCCACTGCCTGAGTAACCTGGATTAAACGGGTAAGAATGTGTTTATCATGGATTTGCAGCCTCTATTCGCCGAATAGAGGGGCACCTAAAAACAATGGAGGAGCCAAGGTGCTCCTTTTGGAAATTGAGCTGGGCTTCAGACAATTTAGCTGATAAGGTGAGCTGCTCACCATAGAAGTTCTCAGAGGTTTCTGCAGAGAAACTAAAGTGCGTGTAAGGTGGTCACAAGCCTTACAACTTGAAAAGATCTCCAATCAAACGGGTTTGGGAACTGAAGTTCTCAAAGGTATCGGCGGACAAACTAACGTGTGTGTGAGGTGGTCACAATCTTTTCAGCTGAAAAGAAGATGTCCATCCTCCAACTGAACCATTTACATTCCTGAAAGACAAACAAACATAAAACGATAGACAAACATACGTGAAGGTTCCATCAGAAAGGACATCGCTTCCCTCAAGCGGTTCCTATTTTACATCATCTGGACACCTCACTTTTCCTCTGTCTCTGTGAACAGGGTCACAAAGGGGTTGCCGTATCGGGATTCAGACACCGTGTCGTCCTGCTCTCCCGGATCCCACACCCTTGTGTGGATCAGGCATGATATTTTCGAATTGTGTGACCGGGGGTCACTTTCATCGTTGCGGACAAGTCGGTACGAATTGTCCCTGTGCCAGAGTGTTGGGTCCAAAAGTGAATGGGTATTGTCGGGGTCGTCGGGGTCGGGTGGTGGGTCTGGGTTTTTAATGTAAGTGACTTCCATGGGGTCACTGTAGTCGGGGTCATAGTCGCTGCTATGTGGGCTGTAGTGTGGTGTGCTGTGGCTGTCCTCAGAGTCAGTGTCTGTATCGCTGTCTCTGCCGCGGCAGCTTGTGGGCGTTTCGGGGCGTGGTCTGTCATGGTCTGTGGGCGGAGTCGTGGGCGAGTCCGATGAGGAACTGGTCTGTGAGGGGGATGGTGGAAACGTGTCTCTAGTGGGTGGGGTGAGGTGTTCTGCTGCGTCTAGCAGGACATGGTGTGCATGGTTGGCCTGTGTTCCATATGCCTTTAACTGGTTGATATGGAACCACGCGGTCTTACCATTAGGATATTTTATCCTATAAACTGAGGGGCTAATTTTATCCGAAATTGAGTATGGGCCAGAATATTTTGGTGCCAAAAAACTGCTGGGGTTGTATACAGATAACATTACCTGTTGGCCAACCTGGAATTCTGTGGGGTGTACGGTCTTATTAAAGAATGCTGTGCGTTGTTTACGGCGTTTCCCTAGCTGAACTGCGGCTGCAATCTGTGCAGACCTCACAGTCTCAACCAAGTCTTTAACCGTCTTTTCGTGTGTGAGGGCCGTCACCTCGGGGCTGGTCATGTCCAGTCCTAAAAGGAATTCTGTACCTTTCATAGGGCGTCCGGTCATGAGTGTGTGTGGTGTGTATCCTGTGGAAGTGGAAACGGTATTTCTAATGAACATTAATGCAAATGGGAGCACTGAATCCCATGTGGAGTTGTTCTCTTGAACCATTTTCCTAAGCGTGGATTTTAGGGTCCGATTCATGCGCTCTACAATCCCGCTGGACTGTGGGTGATACGCAATATGAAAATTTTGTTTTATTCCAAATATTGTCAGGACGTTCTTCATGACCCGTCCTGTAAAGTGAGATCCCTGGTCCGAATCAATGCTACGGGGTAAACCCCATCTCGTGAAGATGTGGTGGGTCAGGAACTTTTCAGCTGTCTTAGCTGTATTTGTTCTAGAGGGGAATGCCTCTACCCATTTGGTAAAGGTATCGATGACCACCAGAACGTATTTATAGCCATTCCTACAAGGGGGCAATGGTCCTATAAAGTCGATCTGGGGGTTTGTCCAGGGGCCATTAACTGGTCGAGTATGCCGAAGTTGTGCCTTTTTAGAATACCTCTCCGGATTATTCTGGGCGCAAATAAGGTAATTCTCGATGTAGTGACCTACATCTGTCCTTAGGTTAGGCCACCAACAGAGCTGCCTGAGGTGCCTCGTGGTTGCGTCGGTCCCTTGGTGACCGTGTCCATCATGGAACAAAGCAATCATTTCATTCCTGTCCTGCTGCGGGACCACATAAAGCTGATCCTTTATGATCACACCCTCATGTGTGGTCAGTGCGTGTCTGAATTTATCATATTGTGGCACAAAGTTGCCTTTGAAAATCTCCCTGAGATCCTCATCCTGCTTTTGTGCGTCTACTAAATCTTTAATACTGGTCTGTGAGATTTGGACTGCGCTCACAGGGGCGCTAGCTGGTGCGCTAGCTGGGGGTGTCCATAAGTGTCCTCGCCTGGAACCTGCCTTAGCCAGTGCGTCGGCTTTTACATTCCCAGGGGGGATGACCTATGGTGGCTTCTTACTTTTATGATGCCGAAGGTCCTGTCCTTCGCTTTCTCCAAAATGTGCTTGAGTAAAGGGGCTGATGGAAGGGGTTTCCCATCTGCGGAGACAAAACCTCGTGTCCTCCACAGGGGCAGAAAATCGGTTAAACTATTGCAGACATATAAACTGTCCGAATATATGTCCGCTGGGCTGGGGAAAGAATCGGGGTGGTCCACTATATAAGCTATGGCCGCGAGCTCTGCTGCCTGCGCGCCTAAGTGTCCGGGTAGTTTTAAAGCTATCTCTTCGAGAGCGCGCCCCTGCGTGTCCTCTACGTAGATGCCGCATCCTGTGATACGCTCACCTTCTAAAACTGTGGATGAACCGTCTACGTAAATCCTCAGTGGTCCACACGTGTCTGTGGGTTGGGGGCTTTGTTTGGGGTTCCCTATCTTCCTGGGGGGTGTCTTTGCTATAAAGGGTCCTGTGTTATGTAAGGGGGCTACAATTTCACATTCATGGGGCTGTCCTGGGTGTTGGAGTTTGTCGGCTAAAAATGTGTGTGTGCGGGTCCGTTTTACTGTAATGTCCCGTCCTTGTAAAAGTAGGGTCCACCTAGCTGCCCTAATCTGGCTAACTGAACCGTCCTTCAGTCGACCGTCTAGGAGTAACTGTGTGGGGGTGTGCTCGGTCAAAATGGTGGTGGGGTTGAGTCCGGTAATGTCCGAAAAATATTGCACTGCCCAGAAGACAGCAAGGAGGTGCCTCTCGCAGGCTGAAAATCCTTGTTCAACTGGGTCTAACAGTCGGGAGGCATAAGCCACTGGTCTTAGCTGCTCGTGCCGTTCCTGAAGTAACACGGCCGAGAGGGTCAGATCTGTGCTCGCTACCTCTATTGCATATGGGGAGAGTGGGTCTGGGACTTGTAGCGCGGGTGCTGCGCTAAGGGCTTTCTTTAACTCTTCCACAGCCTCTGTATGCTGCGGAAGCCATTCCCAGGGGGCTCCTTTCTTAAGGAGGTCTGAGAGTGGGGCGGCTTTTGTCGCGAATCCGTCGATGTGGTTCCGACAATAACCAACCAGTCCTAAAAACGACCGGAGGGCTGAAACATTCTGGGGAAGGGGCAATTTGACAATCGAATCAATTCTTTTGAATTCGATCTCGCGTCTGCCGTGTGTGATGACTGTTCCCAAATACATCACTTTACTTTCCAAAATCTGGGCCTTTCTTGGGTTAACTTTACAGCCAATTGAGGTTAAAAGTTCCAGGAGTTCGGCCAGAAGCGTAATGTGCTCTGCCTTTGTGTCTGTCTGCAGTAGTAGGTCGTCTACATACTGTACCAGACATTCGGGGCGGGAAAATTTTTCTAAGCCATTCGCCAGCTGTCGGTGAAAAATGGAGGGGGAATTGTGGAATCCTTGTGGAAGGCATGTCCACGTATACTGTTGTGTTTTAAAAGTGAAGGCAAATTTGTACTGGCACGCCTTTGCCAATGGGATTGACCAGAAGCCATTGCGAATGTCCAAAACCGTGAAATATTTGGAGTTGAGTCCCTGCTTGAGCATGGTCTCGGGACTTGTTGCTACCGTGGGGGCTACTGCTGGGGTTACTTTATTGAGTTCCCGATAATCAATGGTCAGACGCCATGATCCGTCGGGCTTTCTCACTGGCCAAATAGGAGCATTATTGGTCGAGGCTACTGTTCTAAGCACACCTTGCTCCAATAAGCTACCTATCACTTTCTCTGTTTCTCCCTCTGCTTCTAGGGGAAATCTATATTGTTTTTGTGGTCTGGGGTCAGGTCCGGTAACGTGAATTTGTCCAGCCATTCTGCCACAGTCGTGCCGGTGACTGGCAAATGCTGTCCTGTGTTTATTCAGTACTGCCTTAACTTGTCTGTCCGTGTTTAGTGTAGTCGGGTCAAATGAGTATTCTCCTACTGCACTAATCCTGTTAGCGTACTCTCCTACTGTGAGAGTAGCGGGTGCTCTGTCCGATCTTGCCATTCGCCAGACACATTGGTTCACTGGGTCGAACGACAGGCTATGGGCGTTCAGAAAATCTATCCCTAGGATGTGTTCTGCTGTCCGGGGAAGATTTACTAAAACAACGGGGTGTTTGGTGGAAATGTTCCCTAGCTGGATTGCTACGGGTGCTGTAATGTGTCCCTGCTGCGAGTGTCCTGTGAACCCGCTAAGTGTGATGGTGGAGGTGGTCGGCCACGTGTCTGTGTGTGCCGTGGTGGTGGAGTTAATTGTGGTTCGGGAGCCTCCTGTGTCCCAAAGTAACTCTATGGGCTTCCCTCTTAACTTTGCCGTGACTACCGGTCTTCCTGATGGATCCCATAGTGTGTCACAGACCCAAGTGGGGGAGCCCGAACACCGTCAGTCCGTTCCTTCCATATCGGTCTGTCCTGACTGTATCCCTATACTATGGATCGGTTTTGTTTTATTCCGATTCAGAGTGCCTGTCTGCTGGCCTCTCTGTGATCTCTGGGGTCCATTACATTCTTTTGCCCAATGCCCTAACTGGCCACAGTTATAGCATTCCTGCGACTTCTGTGGAGGGCTGCTCATTCCCTCATTCACCCACGCGGGTTTTTGGTGCTCTCTTACTGCCTGTATGTCTGCTGCAGCCTGAGCTTCTTCTGGGGATTTCACTCTACTCTTGCCCTGAACTGATTGCTCCCAAGCGCGGGACAATCTTTTCAGGACCCACTTCTCATTATGGGCTTCCTCTGAGGGGTCATAGCTGTTGCAAGCGCTCTGTCCTGCTTCTGTTGCATGTGAAATTATGGTGCGCGTCCATTTAACCATGTTTTCACGGTTCAAATGGGCTCTATTTAAATCGCCAAATACTGCATTAAAATGGATCCACAGCCTTCCGGCGAATGCTGTCGGGTGCTCGGATTTCTTCTGCCGGCACTTATTGAGTCCTTCTACGGGGTCACCTCGATTATACCCTATGACATCTAAAATGGAGGTGTGCATTTCCTCTAGGGTGCCTCCGCCAACGTTCTGTGGGTCGGGGAGGGCTGCTACAACCGATTGGTCCAAACTCAGAACTGTGAGTTTGACCTGCTCTCTCTCGTCCAGGCCGTACATGGTAGCCTGCTGTTTTACCTTAGCGAAAAACTGGTGGGGGTCTGCGGTGGGGAGAAACGGAGTGATCTTTTCACATGCGTCCCTGAGTTGGGTTACAGTTAAGGGGGTGGTGTAAGTTATATCGGGTGCGCCGTCTATGGTCGCTTTTCTCTGGGTGGTGACTGGGTTCATTGGAATGGTAAGGAGCTGATCTGTAGGGGGTTGGGGTGCTTGCCTCTTCTGCTGCGCTGCTGGCGCACATGTTCCCTGAACATAACGCTGCGCTGTCTCACTTAACTCTTTCCAGTCTGGGGCATTCTCCTCATCTAACTGGGTTCCAAAGGTGCTTTGAAACCCATTTTGCACCGAAAGCAGCGATTGCAGCTCTGCAATCTGCTTCCTGCATTTCGCGTGATCCACAGTACTTTGCCTTTGCTCTGTGGTTGCAGCATGGAGTGCTCTCAAAGCTGCTTTAAGGTCAGAGCATTGCCTCTGCAAAGCCTCTACCTGCTTGTCAGATTCTTCTCTTATCAGGACGGCACGTTGCACGTCCTGATAGGCCTTTTCGTACTGGGTCTGGGAACTGCTGAGATGGGCTAGACAAGACTGATGTGTCCACTTGGCATCATCTACCTCTCTACCTTTCTCTGCCAACTTCCCTCTTAGATCCATATTTTCCTTTTCGATGTCCCTGACATCCACTTTACTCATCCTATTTCTCTCCTCTAATTCTGCCCGGAGCGTCTGAATGACCTCCTCTGTGCCTCGCAATTGTGCCAAACAGGACACAATCGCCATCGGCTTACGTGCTTTACTCATGTTCTTTTTGTGAATTTGAGAGAGGTTCTCCCACCAAGTATGTCCTATACTTCCGGGACCTGTCTCCTCATTCAGACAAAACTCTTTCCAAAGGAGCCATCCCTTTCCTTGCAGATATTTGCGGAGTTCCAGCTCCCACATGGGACACTGACCTACCCTGCTACTGCTGCTGGTCGCTGCGACCACAAACCGTTCTGGGTTCATGAGGCGTTCCATTGCCTGCATGGCCATTTTTTCTCTGACTCACTTTTAAATTTAGGAACAGGGGGTGTTGAGGTTATGTCTCACGAAACGGGTACGGCTTACGCTATGTTCCGTTCACAAAACTACCGAAAGTTTGTCGCAACAAAAATGCTTTCAGGTTTTCCTTACAACCCTGTTAGTACGCATGCACTAAACACACTTCCGAATTACGCTTATTGCTTTGAACACCTTGAATATTTGTGATTTCTTTCCGTTTTCTTTACCAGATTTCCAATTCAAATTTCAGGGTCCTCGACGGAGTGGGGGTACCACTTATAACCGTGTCCCGTCAGGAAGTCGCCACTAAATGTTGCACGTTTTGCTATGAGTGTAAAACGCGTTTATTGAGGTGTATTAACTTGCCTGTGTTAAAGGCCGTGTGCTTAACACCACTAGGCTCTGTCTTATGTATTTTTCAGCTCAGGAGTCGCCAGTTGCCGTATAGACAACTCACATATATTCCAAGGTCAAGTTCAAAGTAATAAAACGATACACCGATTAGTAAGTTCCAAACGATCAATATTTATTATACAATTATAATAAATACGCATGCACACACTAAGGGACTAAGCTATGACTAAACTAAGCAAACAGAATACTTAACTACACAGGAACAGGCAAGGTCAGGGAGCGAGGCCTTCGTCCCGGTCTTGGGCTGCAACCTTCAGAAAGCGTGCTGGTCACTGGGGGTCTAGCGGGCTTAGTTCGCGTAGCGAGCGTCGTACTGGCACTTACGGTTCGGCGGCTGGTGCTCAACGGCTGGAGTCAGGATACAGCTTCAAGTTCTTGGTTAGGGCCGGAGCACGAAACAACAGACAGGACCATGTGTGGGGGTCTATATTTATAGGGGTCCCCAATGTCCTTCCCTCTTCTTGGGCGGGCTTTACCTTTGGTTATCTATTGGGTCAATTCCTCATCGATACTGTTTGAATTCCCCAATGCGAGGGGGTCTCCGTGATGGGGGGGGGCGTTTCTTATGCCCTTTTGTTTGGAGGTTTCTGGTGCCTCGATGTCTGGGCCTTGGTTCAAATGTGTCCATTCAGAGTCAAATGTTTCTATTGTGTGGGTGTTCAGGTCTGATTGCCTCATTAGTATGCAAAGCGTTTTGCCATTTGCACCTAACTAAAGTCTTCTCACCTGAGCCCAAACTGGTTTCTGCTACTTGCAGAATGCAAAATGCTCTCTTTGCAGACTGCTGTTTTGGCTAAACTGCCTTTTTCCCTGCAGTCTTAGCGCTTGGCTTACTTTGCAGCTCAGCGTCTATTTTAGGTGGCTACAGTGGCTACAGGAGGGTTAAGCTGTCGGACACAGAACCTCCTGTCATGCGATTCTGGAGGGCCTCCCTGATCCTCCTGGTCTGTTGCACCCTTGCCGCCACCTGTCCTCCCTCGGCGGGCTCACCTTCACCCTGTCCTGGCCTCCTCCTCAGATGAGGTCCCATCTCTCTCCTCCTCCTCATCCAACATGCCACCCTGCTGCTGTGCCAGGTTGTGGATGCACAGTAGACCACAACAAAGCAGAAGACCGTCTGGGACTGTGTTGCAAAGCACCTCCAGAGTGGTCCAGGCAGTGGAACAACATTTTGAGCAGCCTGATGAACCCCTTGATTACAGTCTAACTGGTAATGTGTGGGCCTCATTGTAACGGGACCCTGCCTCAGTCTGGGGTCTCCATACTGGCATCATCAGCCATGGCCTCAACAGGTATCCCTTGCCTCCCATGAGCCAACTTCTCAGACTGGGGAGGTCCTCGCTCCCCCTCAGAGTCCATGGTGCCTGGCCTTGCTTTTGTGGAGCAGTATTGAATGACGCCCACGTGAATTCCCACTGGGGGGGCACAAATGAGTCCCAGGCTGCCGCTGCATTCTACTTTAATCTTGCTGATGAGATTAAGAACAAAGAAAAGTACAGCACAGGAACAGGCCCTTCGGTCCTCCAAGCCTGCGCCAACCATGCTGTACGTCTAACCTAAAACCTTCTACACTTCCAGGGTCCATATCCCTCTATTACCATCCTATTCATGTATTTGTCAAGACGCCCCTTAAACATCACTATCGTTCCTGCTTCCACCACCTCCTCCTGCAGAAAGCTCCAGGCACCCACTACCCTCTGTGTAAAAAACTTCCCCTACACATCTCCTCTAAACATTGTCCCTCGCACCTTAAACCTATGTCCTCTAGTAATTGACTCTTCCACCATGGAAAAAGCTTCTGACTATCCACTCTGTCCATGCACCGCATACTTTTGTAGACTTCTATCAGGTCGCCCCTCAGCATCCGTCGTTCCAGTGAGAACAAACCGAGTTTATCGAACCGCTCCTCATGGCAAATGGTCCTCCGTACCAGGCAACATCCTGGTAAACTTGTTCTGTACCCTCTCCAAAACTTCCATATTCTGCTGGTAGTGTGGCGACCAGAATTGAACATTATATTCCAAGTATGGCCTAACTAAGATTCTATACAGCTGCAGCATGACTTGCCAATTTTTATACTCAATTCCCCAGCCGATGAAGGCAAGCACACCGTAACCCTTCTTGACTACCTTCTCCACCTGCGTTGCCACTTTCAGCGGCCTGTGGACCTGGATACCCAGATCCCTTTGCCTGTCAATACTTTTAGAGGTTCTGCCATTTACTGTATATTTCACACCTGTATTATGTTGAGGAATGGGTTAAGAAACATTCCAATTAGATGTCTCATTGATCCAATAATTGGTACTGATATGTAAAGAAGCGACAGGTGGCCTTGGTGGCATGTGATGTGATGATAGAGTTTGGTGCTGAGTGTGTTCAAAGAAAAATAAATGTGTTTGGGAAAGGGAGCAGAACTCTTGACTCTGTACTCAACAGCAGCCTGAGGCTAACATAATAGACCTTCCAAAATGCATTACCTCACATTTGTCTGGATTAAACTCCATCTGCCATCTTTCTGCCCAAGACTGCAACCGATCAATATCCTGCTGTACACTCCGACAGTCCTCATCACCATCTTTAATTCCAACTATCTTTGTTCTGTCCGCAATTTACTAATCCGACAAATTACATTTTCCTTGAAAGCATTTATGTATACTGCAAACGGCAAAGGTCCCCGCACTGATTCCTGCAGAACACCACTAGCCATAGTCTTCCATTCAGAAAAGCCCCCTTCCACTGCTACCCTCTGTCTTCTATGACCGAGGCAGTTCTGTATCCATCTTGCCAGCTCACCTCTGATCACGTGTGGCTTCACCTTCTGTACCAGTTTGCCACGAGGGACCTTGTCAAAGGCCTTACTGAAGTCCATGTAGACAACATCCTCTACCTTACCTTCATCAATCATCTTTGTCACTTCCTCAAAAAAAGTTAGTTAGACACGACCTCCCCTTCACAGAACCATCTGACTCTCGCTAATACGTCCATTTATAATAATCTTTATTGTCACAAGTAGGCTTACATTAATACTGCAATGAAGTTACTGTGAAAAGCCCCTAGTCGCCACATTCTGGCACCTGTTTGGGTACACAGAGGGAGAATTCAGAATACCCAATTCACCGAACAGCACGTCCTTCGGGACTTGTGGAGGAAACCGGAGCACCCGGAGAAAACCCACGCAGACAAGGGGAGAACGTGCAGGCTCCGCACAGACAGTGACCTAAGCCAGGAATCGAACCTGGGACCCTGGAGCTGTGAAGCAACATTGCTACACACTGTGCTACCATGCTGCCCATTTGCTTCCATATTTGAGTACATTCTGTCTCAAAGTATTCTCTCTAATAATGTCCCTACCACTGACGTAAGGCTCACCGGCTTCTAATTTCCAGGATTATCCTTGCTACCCTTCTTAAACAAAGGAACAACATTAGCTATTCTCTAGTCCTCTGGGACCTCACCAGTAGCCAGTGAGGGTACAAAGATTTCTGTCAAAGCCCCAGCACTTTCCTCACTTGCCTCCCTCAGTATTCTGGGGTATCAGGCCCTGGGGATTCATCTACCTTAATGTTTTTCAAGATGCCCAACACATCCTCCTTTTTGATCTCAATGTGACTCAGACTATCTACACCCTTCCCAGACTCATCATAAGACCATAAGACATAGGAGCAGAATTAGGCCACTCGGCCCATCGTGTCTGCTCCACCATTCAATGATGGCTGATATTTTTCTCAACCCCATTCTCCTGCCTTCTCCCCATAATCCCTGATCCTCTTATTAATCAAGAACCTATCTATCTATCATCCACCAAGTGAATACTGATGTAAAGCACTCATTCAGTATCTTGCCATTTCCTCAGTTCCACACATAGATGAATGCATATTAGGTGTGATCATTCTGGGCAAGATCCTGATCACACCAGTTGGAACGGATTGGGAGAATGGTTTGGCGCCCAGTACAAATCCCTTTTTGGGGCACTACTGCTATTCACCGAACAGAGTGGGATTGGCGCCGGGCTCAACGTGGCCAGAGAATCACGATCTAACTCATCCAGAGCTCTCAGGTCTGTTTTAACACTTATCTTTGGTCTAAAATGGCAATCGGTGACTGACTTGCGCATAGGATCCTGATTTCCATGTTAAAGGAGGATTATTATTGAAACAGTCTGGCGCTTTGGGTGGTATACATATAGGTTATTGTAGTTATGTTCAATGTCTCTTTAGAATCAGAGTCACGTGACTTACGTGACATCATCGGGTACTTGGCGGGCTTTTGGGGAGTCTGGGGGAAAACCTTGTACACTGAAAACCCATTAATAAACCTCTGTTAATCTTGCATCAAACCCACGTGCTTCTTTTGTACTATTAGTCTAAAGATACAACAATGGGCACCTACCAAATGGAAGCAGGCACTTTCCGAGTATTTCCAGGGTAGTAAGGTTACCTACCACACTTTGAGACTGTTATCGTTCCATAAATATAGGTGAAAAAATGAAAAATTAATCCCTAGGTTTCTAGACAAAGTTGTTATGTTGCTACATCTTCCCTTGCCACTGTTCCAGGCAGGCTCTGGCTTAAGTTAGAACATAGAACATAGAACAGTACAGCACAGAACAGGCCCTTCGGCCCTCGATGTTGTGCCGAGCAATGATCACCCTACTCAAACCCACGTATCCACCCTATACCCGTAACCCAACAACCCCTCCCTTAAGGTTATTTTTTAGGACACTATGGGCAATTTAGCATGGCCAATCCACCTAACCCGCACATCTTTGGACTTCAGATCTTCAAGGGCTCATTATTCTGGTCGTAGAAAGTATTCTATGAGATGTTTCATCATTTGAGATGCCTCTCCACAGTCCCACTTGACAGAATTTATTTTCTTGAATCTGCACTTCTACATAAGGGCTTGCAATGTTCGATACCAGTCATTGAATCACAGCCAAATAAGTAAGTTGACTCCACTGAAGTGTTATAGGTTAGGTAGATTTTGTGTTGTAAACAGTTGCCAGGGCGTCATTGATGCATTAGAACTATTTCACTGCAGGGATAATGGATGCAATCGAACGGCCTTGTCGCACCCGACTTGGTGACCTTGGAGGCCTCTCGCGAGATTTGTGACCCTTGGAATGCCTCATGAGATCGGGTGAGAATTCACAATCTGGATCTCGCCTTCACTGGGCAAGATCCAGATTAACATATTTAAGTCAGCCATTAGGTTAATTTAAATATCCTTGCGCCTGATTCTTCCGTGGCCCAGGAGCGAACACCCACGCCTGGGAGAGCTCACCCTGGCGCCGTTTACCCACTGGTCCACACAAACGTGAACCAGACACAACGACATCTGGGGGGGGCCTCTCAATCCATTGAAGGCTCAGGGCATGGTGGTACCATGGCATTCCTGCTGCCACCAAGCACCTTGACACTGCCAGACTGGCACCTTAGCAGTGCTACCCGGACACCCTGGCACCACCACCCTGGAACTGCCAAGGTGCCTGAGTGGCACTGCCAGGCTGGCAGGAGCACTGCCAGGGTTCCAAGCTGACAATGCCAAGGTGTCCAGGTTTCCCATATCAGTGATTGCGCCCAGGGATGCCGTTTTTAAGACGTGGGGTGAGGGGGGGGGAGGGGGGGGGGGGGTGCTCAAGGACCCCCGAAGAGAAAATTGGAGTGTGTGGGGGGTGTCCGGAGGCAGCAGTGTAGTGACCAAGGGGAGCGGTGAGATCGGGGCGGCATTTAAAAAGATCACTCTGGCGACCTCCAGTGGCGGCCATGGAGGGGTAGGTCGCACATTTGATAGCTCCCGCCTGTAACAGACTTTTGGACCTTTTCCCCCTGTTTTTTTGGGGATTTTATGGGATAAATCGGTGAAGAGTGAGACAGTAAGAAGAAATCCCTCTCCGGTGTATGGAGAATTGAACCAGAAGCGGCTGTGTGAGATGACAAAAACCTATAAGGGAGACGCAAGCAGAGCTGGTGACATGGGGCAGCATGGCGGAGAGCAAGGACCGCAGGGAGACGGCACAGAGTGGTTGACAGAGCAGCTGGTGAAGTTTTTTGAGGATTGCTTCGCCAAGCTGAAGAAGGACACGCTGGACCCGATTAAGGCTTCGATTGATCAAGTGGTTCAGAATCAGGAAACCCACGAGAGATCGATCCAGGAGGTGGAGCAAAAGTTGTCCGAGCACGAGGAGTATGAAACCGTGCTGGAAAGCAAGGTGGGGATGATGAACGACCGCCAGAAAAGAATGCAGAAGCTGGAGGACCTGGAGAATAGGTCCAGGAGGCAGAATTTCAGAATTGCTGGCCTCCCTGAAGGCAGTGAGGGATCGGATGTGAGGGCCTATGTGACGGACATATTGGAGAAGTTGATGGGGGCTGGGGCGTTCCCTCGGCCCCTGGAATTGGACAGAGCGCACAGAGCCCTCGCGAGGAAGCCCAGAGCGAACGAGCTGCTGAGGTACGTTTTCACCGTTTCATGGAGAAGGGACACGTTTTGCGGTGGGCCAAGAAAGAACGGAGCAGCAAGTGGGAGAACTGTGAGTTGCGCATCGATCAGGACCTGGGGGCGGATTTGGCCAAGAGGCGAGCTGGGTTCAGTCGGGCAAAGGCGACCCTCTTTAAGAAGGGGGTGAAGTTTGGGATGCTGTACCCAGGCCCGCCTGTGGGTCGCACATGAGGAACGGGACTTCTACTTTGAAACGCCAGACGAAATATGGACCTTTATTAAAGAAATGAAACTGGAGGCGAATTAAAAGACACTTAAGCCTTGGAGAAGTACTGTGGCAGCGATTTGTGGTGCTGGATTGTATAAATTTAAGTAGCTCTATGTGAAATAATGGGCTGTGTGGATGGTTAACGGTTGCTCTGTCTTGCAGGGACCTTTTAGAGGGGGGGATGGGCTTTGAATTTAGTTCTGATTTTTGGGTGACTATTTTTGTAAAGTGGCTGTTTCTTCACTGTTTTTTCTGATGTTTGTTTACTAGGGAATGTGATGCTTCTAAAATGTTTATTCATGTGGGGGGGGGAGAGAGGAGAGAACAATAGGGAGACAGACTGCTTCGTGCCAGGGGCTGGAGCTACCGAGTCAGCATGGGTCAGCTGACTCTCGGAAGTGCAGTGGGTGGCGAGCAGTTGTTAAACGGGAGCTTGACTTGGGGGATTGGGTTTCTAGTGTTGTTGCTGGAGGGGGAGCTGCTTTGCTGACAGGGGAGGAACTGGTACTAGGGGACAAATGGGAGGTCGGGAACGGCGACAGCCCGAGTGGGGACTCGAGGAAGCGGAGGGCGCGAGCTCGAGGCTGGCTTAAAACGGGTGCTGGCTAGTCGGCAGGGTGGGGGGGTGGGGGGCGTGGTTGGAAGCCCCCCCGTGGCAGGCTGATCACATGGAACGTGAGAGGACTGAATGGGCCGGTCAAGACGGCTCGCATGTTCGCGCATTTATGGGAACTGAAGGCGGACGTGGCAATGCTACAAGAGACACACCTAAAGGTTACAGACCAGACGAGATTGAGGAAGGGGTGGGTTAGCCAAGTGTTCCACTCAGGACTGGACTCAAAGACCAGGGGGGTAGCGATCTTGATCAGCAAACGAGTGGCATTCGAGGCAGGAATCGTGTCAGACAAGGGGGGTAAGTACATAATGGTGAGTGGGAAGCTGGAGGGGTGCGAGTGGTACTTGTGAACATATATCCTCCGAATTGGGACGACGTGAAATTTATGAAGTGGGTGTTAGGTAAGATCCCAGACTTAGAGTCACATAACCTGATCATGGGAGGGGACTTCAATACAGTCATTGATCCGGAATTGGACCGGTCAAAATCCAGGACAGGGAGGAGGCCGGCTACAGCAAAGGAATTGAAGGGTTTTATGGAACAGATGGGGGGAGTAGACCTATGGAGGTTTGCATGGTCGAGGACGAAGGAGTTTTCCTTTTTTTCACATGTCCACCAGGTGTACTCTCGCATCGACATTTTTGTTCTGAGCAGGGCGCTAATACCGAAGGTGGCGGATACTGAGTACTCGGCAATTGCAGTGTCGGATCATGCCCCACACTGGGTGGATCTACGGGTTACTGTGGAGAGAGGGCAACACCCGCTGTGGAGACAGGATGTGGGGTTGCTAATGGACGAAGCGATCTGTGGGCGGGTTAACAAGTCCATCCAGAACTACCTGGAAACAAATAATACGGATGAGGTCTCTGCAGCGACGGTCTGGGAAGCTTTGAAGCGGAGTCCGAGGGCCCGAACCCGACCGCATGCACCCCCTCATGGAGCGCCCCCCTCCCCCACTGCCCCAAAGCCCTGAAGAGATGCCTGGGGTTCTTCTCTTACTATGCCCAGTGGGTCCCCAACTATGCGGACAAGGCCCGCCCACTGATCAAGTCCACCACGTTTCTCCTGACGACTGAGGCCCGACTGGCCTTCGATCGCATCAAAGCAGACATCGCCAAAGCCGCTGTGGACGGTTTCATCCCTTTCCAAGTGGAGAGCGATGCGTCGGACTTTGCTCTGGCCTCTACACTCAACCAGGAGGGCAGGCCCATGGCCTTCTTCCCAGGATAGAGGGGTCAATTACTAGGGCGCATAAGTTTAAGGTGCGAGGGGCAAGGTTTAGAGTAGATGTACGAGGCATTTGTTTTACACAGAGGGTAGTGGGTGCCTGGAACTCGCTGCCGGAGGAGGTGGTGGAAGCAGGGATGATAGGGTCATTTAAGGGGCATCTTGACAAATACATGAATAGGATGGGAATAGAGGGATACGGACCCAGGAAGTGTAGAAGATTTTAGTTTAGACGGGCAGCATGGTCGGCACAGGCTAGGAGGGCCGAAGGGCCTGTGGTGAATGTGATTCACACTATATATAGTTGCCAATATCACTCCATGTATATATGTTCGTTATCTACCCGTGGTAAGATCAATGCTGTATATAGCCAGCCTGCAGTCATCTGGAGTTCAACGACGAATAGGCTGGCTCTGTTGTAAGTGTATTAAAGCCTCTGTTCAGATCCAACTACACGTGTTCGCTGAATTGATGGTTCCATCAATTTAATACACTTAAGAAGCTGCCGAAGTAAAGCATGGAATCCACTCTAAAACCAGGACATCTAGAACTCGATCCGCAGGATGCAGAGGCGAAAGAAACCTTCTGCCACTGGCTGAAATGTTTTAAGGCCTACGTACCCGAGATCAGCACCGCTGAAACTACGGAGGAACAAAAGCTCAGCTTAGTGCACGCGAGGGTAAGCCACAGAATTTCTACACAATTAAATCCAGCCGGTTCCTACACCGCTGTGCTGGCGATTTTGGACAAAATGTATATTAGGCCCATGACCGAGGTCTTTGCCCGCCATGTGTTGACGACTCGCCGACAACGGTCTACTGAAACTTTAGCTGAATTTGCACGCGAGTTGAACAATCTCCCAAATGACTGCAATTACCAGGCCGTAACCGCGGCCGAACATAGGGAGCTTGCTGTGCGGGACGTTTTTGTAGCGGACCTTCAATCTAACTATGTACGCCAGAGACTATTAGAAAATGGGGCCCAGGACTTAGAGACTACCGTAGAGGCTGCAATCACAATGGAAGCTTCCTTCCGCAGCCTCAACTCGTTTCCCGCGGACCCCGCTAACCCCGCATGGGCCCCCGACCTGAGGACCCCCCAAGCCTGTGCCGCAAGGCCCCCAGCTATCGCACTGCCACAACCGGTCGCCCTACTGTCCCAGTCAACTACTCAAGCTATCCAGCTGCTCCAGATAATTACTCAGCTCCCCCAGCGAGCTACTCAGCTCGCCAAACCAGTTATTCAACTGCTCCAGCCTGCCACTATTCAGCTCCCCAAACCAGTTATTCAACTGCTCCAGCCTGCCACTTCTGTGGACAAAGCCAGCACCCGCGGCAGCACTGCTCAGCCTGATCCGTGACCTGCAGCAGCTGCGGGAAGAAAGGCCACTATGCTAGAGTGTGTCTCGGCAGAAGGGCCCCAGCCCTCAACACCCCAACAGTCCAAAAACATCGCCCCCAGCACCAGCAGACCCGCGGGGCCCGAAACGCTGCGGCCTACGCTCAGGCTCCGCCCCCTCCCGCCACGTGCGATCCATGGGGGCCGCCATCTTGGCAAACCTCCACCATGCGGCCGGCCACGTGCGATTCATGGGGGCCGCCATCTTGGACGCCAACTTCATCACCACCCTCCACGTGCAATCCACGGGCCCTAGCTGCATCCCCAGACTCAAACAGCTCATCGGAGGAGTACGACCTCCCCGGGCAGTCACCACATGGCCCGCAACTCAGCGCAGTGTTCCTGCATCAAGCTCGCCAGAACGCAGCGGCATCTACTCGACAGGACGCCCGATCGGAAGAATTCAACACCCCGGGCACCCACCACGCGGCCCGCAACTCAACGCTGTCACCCTCGACCAATCTTGCCCCAAGCATCTGAGAAATTCGATGACAGAGGTTCAGTTCAACGGGTACAACACGTCGTGCCCCTTCGACTCCGGGAGCACAGAGAGCTTCATACACCCAGAGCTGGTAAGACGCTGTTCCCTCCCTATTTATCCCATCAACCAAACTATCGCCCTCGCTTCGGGCTCCCATTCCATCCAAATCCAAGGCCGCACTACAGCAACGCTAACGATTCGAGGCGCTAGCTATTCCAAATTTAAACTGTATGTCTTGCCCGACCTCTGCGCGCCACTCCTCTTAGGTTTGGAATTCCAATGTAATCTCAAGAGTCTCATCCTCAGCTTCGGTGGGCCCCTGCCCCCACTCACTATCTGCAGCCTCGCCACGCTGCGCATCGCCCCCCCCTCCTCTTTTCGCCAACCTCACCCTGGATTGCAAACTGGTAGCCACCTGCAGCAGGCGGTACAGCCTGCAGGATAGGGTATTTATCAGAACGGAGGTCCGAAGGCTGCTCAGTGAGGGGATCATAGAGGCCAGTAACAGTCCCTGGAGAGCTCAGGTGGTGGTCGTCAAGACCGGGGGAAAATTCCGCATGGTCGTCGATTATAGCCAGACCATCAATCGCTTTACGCTCCTAGACACGTATCCCCTCCCCAGAATTGCAGACATGGTAAACCAGATCGCCCAATATCGGGTATTTTCCACGGTGGATCTGAAGTCTGCATACCACCAGCTCCCAATCCGCCCGGAGGACCGCCACTACACGGCGTTCGAGGCCGATGGCCGCCTCTTCCATTTCCTCCGGGTTCCCTTCGGCGTCACTAACGGGGTTTCGGTGTTCCAACGAGCAATGGACCGAATGGTAGACCAGTACGGGCTGCGGGCCACGTTTCCTTATCTGGATAATGTTACCATCTGCAGCCATGACCAGCAGGACCACGGCGCCAACCTCCACCGTTTTCTCCAGACGGCCCAAAAATTAAACCTTACATATAACAAGGAGAAATGCATGTTCCGCACAAACAGACTAGCCATCCTCGACTACGTCGTGGAGAACGGAGTCCTGGGCCCAGACCCGGACCGCATGCGCCTCCCCCATGGCCCCAAGGCCCTCAAACGGTGCTTGGGGCTCTTTTCGTACTACGCCCAGTGGGTCCCCCAATATGCGGACAAAGCCCGCCCACTCTTCAAGGCCACACTATTTCCCCTGTCTGCTGAGGCACGCCAGGTCTTCAGCTGCATCAGGGACGACATCGCCAAAGCAGCCATGCGGGCGGTGGATGAATCCACTCCCTTTCAGGTTGAGAGCGACGCCTCAGAGGTAGCGCTAGCAGCCACTTTAAACCAAGCAGGGCGCCCCGTTGCATTTTTCTCCCCTACCCTATCCGCTTCAGAACTCCGACACTCCTCAGTCGCGAAGGAAGCACAAGCCATCGTGGAGGCTATCCGACACTGGAGGCACTACCTTGCAGGTAGGAGGTTCACCCTCATTACCGACCAATGGTCAGTCGCCTTCATGTTCGACAACTCGCAAAGGGGCAAAATTAAAAATGACTAAATTCTTCGGTGGAGGATTGAACTCTCCACCTACAATTACGATATCAAATATCTCAACGAGCCCTCGGATGCCCTATCCCGCGGGACATGCGCCAGCGTGCAAATCAGCCGCCTAAAAGCCATCCACGATGACCTCTGCCACCCAGGGGTCACCCGGCTCGTCAACTACATCAGAGCCCGAAACCTGCCTTTCTCCAACGAGGAGGTAAAAGCGGTCACCAGGGACTGCCTGAAATGTGTGGAGTGCAAACCGCACTTCTATAGACCAGACAGGGCCCACCTGGTCAAGGCTTCTAGGCCCTTTGAACGCCTTGCGATCGATTTCAAAGGGCCACTCCCCTCCACTAACAAAAACATTTACTTCCTTAACATTATTGACGAGTTCTCCCGATTCCCCTTCGCCATCCCATGCCCCGATATGACCTCCCACACAGTCATTAGGGCCCTACATAGTGTCTTCACCCTGTTCGGTTTCCCCAGCTACGTGCACAGCGACCGGGGTGTGTCCTTTATGAGTGACGAGCTGCGTCAGTACCTGCTCGACAAGGGCATCGCCTCGAGCAGGACTACCAGTTACAACCCCAGGGGGAACGGACAGGTGGAGAGGGAGAACGCGACGGTCTGGAAGACCGTCCTACTGACCCTCAGGTCCAGAAAGCTCCAAGTTTCCCAATGGCAGGAAGTCCTCCCTGACGCAATTAGATCCCTCCTGTGTACAGTTACCAACCAAACCCCCCACGAGCGGCTCTTCATTTTTTCCAGGGGCACTACCACAGGGGTCTCACTTCCGGCATGGCTGAGGACGCCAGGCCCGGTTCTCCTAAGGAAGCACGTTAAGGCGCACAAAACCGACCCCATTGTTGAAAAGGTGCGCCTGCTTCATTCCAACCCACAGTACGCATTGGTTGAGTTCCCGGACGGTCGCCAGGACACAGTATCCCTCCGGGACCTGGCACACGCTGGATCCAGCCCCCCATCTACCCCCACCGAGGAACTCCTTTCCCCGTTCCCTATGCGGCCACCCCCCTTGTGCCCCCGATTCTGCGAGCTCATCGCACCAGTCCCGAGCGCCAGCACCAGCCCGCTCCCCGCGCCCCCAGTCTCCATTCGACCAGGAGGTGTATGAGGCTCGGACAAGACTCGCCCCGGAGCCGGCAACCGTACCCCAGACCTCGACGCCTGCCCAGCCACCGCAAGAGGCTGCAACCCCGGTGCTCCGCAGATCAAAACAGACAATCCGTCCACCGGACAGACTGACGCTTTGAGCCATCACCCCGGCCGGACTTGATTTTTTTAACATGGGGTGAATGTGGTGAATGTGATTCACACTATATATAGTTGCCAATATCACTCCATGTATATATGTTCGTTATCTACCCGTTGTAAGATCAATGCTGTATATAGTTGCCAATATAACTCCGTGTATATATGTTCACTATCCACCATTGTAAGTGCAGTTGCACTATCCGACCACCAAGGGATGTCGCTCTGGGAGTACGCGAGAGTTTGTACTGGGCTCCTCCCTTGGTTCCGCCCAGGACTCCTCCCCCTGGGACCGATGTATAAAGATCAGTGCCTTAGAGCCAGCCTGCAGTCATCTGGAGTTAAACGACGAATAGGCTGGCTCTGTTGTAAGTGTATTAAAGCCTCTGTTCAGATCCAACTACACATGTTCGCTGAATTGATGGTTCCATCAGGGCCTGTTCCTGTGCTGTACTTTTCTTTGTTCTTTGTTCTTTTCCCATACCCTCCATGCCTCCAAAATCCGACACACCTCCGTCGAAAAGGAGGCCCAAGCCATAGTAGAAGCTGTGAGACATTGGAGGCATTACCTGGCCTGCCGGCGATTCGCTCTCCTCACTGACCAATGGTCGGTTTCCTTCATGTTCAATAGGGCAAGATTAAGAATGACAAGATTCTGAGGAGGAGGATCAAGCTCTCCACCTACAGCTATGATATCTTGTATCGACCTGGGAAACTCAATGAGCCCCCAGATGCCCTCTCCTGCAGTACATGTGCCAGTAGACTGACTCTGGGCCCTCCACAACTCCACAAGTGGTTTTTCCACTTTATCAAGGCTCGCATCGAGGAGGTCAGGTCCGTGACCAGGGACTGCCAGGTCTGCGCGGAGTGCAAACTACACTTCTATCGGCCAGACAGAGCACATCTGGTAAAGACCTTCCGCCCTTTTGTGTGCCTCAGCATGGACTTCAAAGGGCCCCTCCCCTCCACTGACTGTAATGTGTACTTCTGAAACATCGTTGATGAGTACTCCAGATTCCCCTTCGCCATCCCCTGCTCTGACATGACCTCTGCCTCCAATATCAAGGCCCTGCACAGCCTTTTCATTCTGTTCGGGTTCCCCGCCTACATTCACAGCGATCGGGGCTCCTCCTTTATGAGCAACGAGTTGCGCCAGTTCCTGCTCAGCAAAGGCATCGCCTCCAGCAGGACGACCAGCTATAATCCCCTGGGAAACGGACAGGTGGAGAGGGAGAACGCGACGGTCTGGAAGGCCGTCCTCTTGGCCCTACGGTCGAAAAGTCTCCCAGTCTCCCGCTGGTAAGAGGATCTCCCCGATGCGCTCCACTTCATCCGGTCGCTTCTATGTACAGCCACTAACGAGACTCCTCATGAGCGTATGTTTACCTTCCCCAGGAAGTCCACCTCCGGAGTCTCGCTTCCGTCCTGGCTGACAATCCCAGGGCCCGTCCTTTTCCGCAAGCATGTGAGAAGCCATAAAACCGACCCCCTCGTCGAGAAAGTCCTGCCGCTCCAAGAAAACCCGCAATATGCCTACGTGACACACCAGGACGGACAGCAGGACACGGTCTCCCGGTGACCACACCCCACCCTACACTGCTTTTCCCCACCTCCGTCCAGCTCCCTCACGAACTGACTCCCGCAGGCCCACAGAGGACAAGCACCACCACCTCCACCCATACACCGCTCCCCCCCTTCGCCGACTCAACATCTGGGTTAAGAAGCAGTCAACATGCTCCCGGATGCACAGGTCTCGACACCGAAGCCCACACCACAGCCGGGACTGAGGCAGTCACAGTGGAAGGTCAAGGCCCCCGACAGACTTGACCTGTAAGACCAATTCACCTCCGACGGACTTTTTTTTAAACGGGGGTGAATGTGGTAAACCACGTTATTGTATTATATTCACTGTGCTGTATTGTACATGCCTGGGCTTGTCCAGGCTGGCTCCGCCTGTGGTTCCTCCCTCAGGCTTCTGTATAAAAGTGGCAAGTCTCCGCCTCCGGACCCAGTTCGGGTCCAGAGGCAGGAGGCTTGCTGTTTAGTGTATTAAAGCCTCAGTTACGTTTATCACTCGTCGTCTATTATTAATGGTGTATCACATCCCTCAGGCCTTTTTCAAGCGGGCGAATAAGATTACTTCGGGCTTTATGTGGGCGAGCAAAACCCCGCGAGTGAAGAAAGTTTTGCTGGAGCGCAATAGGAGGGAGGGTGGGTTGGCGCTGCCGAACTTCTGCAATTACTGCTGGGTGGCTAAAATAGCCATGATTAGGAAGTGGGTAGTGGGGGAGGGGTTGGTATGGGAGCGGATGGAGGCGGCGTCATGTAGACACCAGTTTGGGAGCATTGGTAACGGCACCTCTGCTGTTCTCGCCGGCCCGATACTCCACAAGTCCGGTGGTAGTGGCAGCTCTGAGGATCTGGGGGCAATGGAGGAGATATAAGAGAGTGGAGGGAGCATCGATTTGGACCCCGATTTATAATAACCACAGGTTTGTACCGGGTAGACTTGATGGCGGATTCCGGAGTTGGCAGATGGCAGGAATTGGATGGAAGGGGGATCTATTTATAGACGGAAGCTTTCCCAGCTTGAAAGCTTTGGAGGATAAATTTATAAATTTAAATTGCCAGCAGGGAATGGTTTTAGGTATTTGCAAGTGCGAGACTTCCTGAGAAAACAGGTGCCGACCTTTCCGCGACTGCCGCCTCGGGTGATACCGGATAGAGTAGTGTCCAGTACCTGGGTGGGAGAGGGCAAGGTATCGGATATTTACCAGGAACTTTCAGAGGCGGAGGAAACCCCGGTGGAGGAGCTTAAGGACAAGTGGGAGGATGAGCTAGGAGGAGAGACAGAGGCAGGGTTTGGACGGATGCCCAAAACAGGGTTAATACCTTCTCATCATGCGCCAGGCTTAGCCTGATACAATTTAAGGTCGGCCACCGGACACACATGACAGTAGCTCGGATGAGTAAGTTCTTCAGGGTTGAGGATAGGTGTGCGAGGTGCACGGGAAGCCCAGCAAATCATGTCCTCATGTTTTGGGCATGCCTGAAGCTTAGAGGGTTTTGCCAGGATTTTGCTAAGGCGATGTCGACGGTGCTAAAAACACGGGTGGTGCCGAGTCCGGAGGTAGTGATTTTTGGAGTGTCGGAAGATCCGGGTGGACAGGGGGCAAAAGAGGCCGATGTCTTGGCCTTTGCATCCCTGGTAGCCCGGAGATGGATATTGGTTTTTTTTAAAAATAATTTTCATTGAAAAATTTTGAATTTATACAATAATAACGCACCTTAGTAAAATACCAAAAATAACAATAATATGAACAATCATAAACATTCACCCCCACCTCCATGAACAACACATCATTTTAACAACAACGCAAATTAACACAATATAAAGTTACAGGATAGACACTACACAAAGGAACACCCCCCACCCCCCCCCCCCCCCCCCCCCCCGGGTTGCTGCTGCTATTGACCAAGATACCTATCTTTGAGCCAGGAAGTCCAGAAAAGGCTGCCATCATTTATAGAACCCTTGTATTGATCCTCTCAGGGCAAATTTGACCCTTTCCAATTTTATAAATCCCGCCATGTCACTGATCCAGGTCTCCACACTTGGGGGCCTCGCATCCTTCCACTGTAGCAGAATCCTTCGACGGGCTACTAGGGACGCAAAGGCCAGGACACCGGCCTCTTTCGCCTCCTGCACTCCCGGCTCTACCGCAACTCCAAAAATCGCGAGTCCCCACCCTGGTTTGACCCTGGATCCAACCACCCTCGACACCGTCCCCGCCACCCCCTTCCAGAATTCTTCCAGTGCTGGGCATGCCCAGAACATATGGGCGTGGTTCGCTGGACTCCCCAAACATCTGGTGCACCTATCCTCACCCCCAAAGAACCTATTCATCCTAGTCCGGGACATGTGGGCCCGGTGCAGCACCTTAAATTGGATGAGACTAAGCCTCGCACATGAGGAGGAAGAGTTGACTCTCTCCAAGGTATCCGCCCAAGTCCCGTCCTCTATCTGCTCCCCGAGTTCCTCCTCCCATTAAGCCTTCAGCTCCTCCACTGACGACTCCTCCACCTCCTGCATTACCTTATAGATGTCAGACACTTTCCCCTCTCCGACCCACACCCCCGAAAGCACTCTGTCCATCGTCCCCTGCGAGGGCAGCAAAGGAAATCCCTCTACCTGTCGCCTAGCAAACGCCTTTACCTGCAAGTATCTGAACATGTTCCCTTGGGGAAGGCCAAATTTATCTTCCAGTTCCCCCAGGCCCGCAAACCTCCCGCCAATAAACAGGTCCCTCAATTTGCTGATGCCCGCCCTTTGCCACCCCCTAAATCCCCCATCCTTGTTCCCCGGGATGAACCGATGGTTGCCACCCAGTGGAGCCTCCATCGAGCCGCCTGTTTCCCCCCTATGCTGCCTCCACTGTCCCCAGATTCTTAGGGTCGCCGCCACCACCGGGCTCATGGTAAACCTCTTAGGGGAGAGCGGCAACGGCGCCGTTACCATGGCACCCAGGTTCGTACCTCTACATGACGCCATCTCCATTCTTTTCCACGCCGCCCCTCCCCCCTCCATCACCCATTTACGCACCATTGACACATTAGCCGCCCAATAGTACCCCAGAAGGTTGGGCAGCGCCAGCCCACCTCTATCCCTCCCTCGCTCCAGGAACACCCTCTTCACTCTCGGAGTCCCATGTGCCCACACAAAGCTCAAAATACTGCTAGTCACTCCCCTAAAGAAGGCCCTGGGGATAAAGATGGGCAGGCACTGAAAGAGGAACAAGAACCTCGGAAGCACCGTTATTTTGACAGACTGTACCCTCCCCGCCAACGATAATGGCAGCATGTCCCACCTCTTGAACTCCTCCTCCATCTGATCTACAAGTCTGGTGAAATTATGCTTGTGAAGAGTCCCCCAGTCCCTGGCCACCTGCACCCCCAGGTACCTAAAGCTCTCCCCTGCCCGCCTAGGCGGGAGCCTACCAATTCCTTCCTCCTGGTCTCCAGGGTGCACCACAAACACTTCACTCTTGCCTAAATTTAATTTATAACCTGAAAAGGTCCCGAACTCAGCTAGCAACTCCATCACCCCCGGCATCCCTCCCACCGGGTCCGCCACATACAGTAACAGGTCATCGGCATACAACGACACCCTATGTTCCTCTCCACCTCGCACCAAACCTCTCCACCTCTCTGAATCCCTCAACGCCATCGGCAGCGGCTCGATTGCCAGTGCAAACAACAAGGGGGACAGGGGGCAACCCTGCCTGGTCCCTCGGTAAAGCCGGAAGTACTCCGACCTCCTCCTATTCGTGGCCACGCACGCCATCGGGGCCTCATATAGCAGCCTTATCCATCTAATGAACCCTTCACCAAATCCAAACCTCCCCAACACCTCCCATAGGAACCCCCACTCCACTCTATCGAAGGCCTTCTCCGCATCCAGCGCCACCACTATCTCTGCCTCCCCCTCAATCGCCGGCATCATGATGACATTCAACAATCTCCGCACATTCGTGTTCAGCTGCCTTCCCTTCACAAAACCTGTCTGGTCCTCGTGCACAACCCCTGGCACACAGTCCTCTATCCTGGTGGCCAGGATTTTTGCCAGCACCTTAGCATCCACGTTGAGGAGAGATATGGGCCTGTATGAACCACACTGCTGGGGGTCCTGGTCCCTCTTTAAAATTAACGAGATCAGCGCCCGTGACATCGTCGAGGGCAAAGTCCCCCCTTCCCACGCTTCGTTGAGTGTCCGCACCAGCAAGGGGCCCACTAGGTCCACAAACTTTTTATAAAATTCCACCGGGAACCCACCCGGCCCCGGTGCCTTCCCTGACTGCATCTGCCCGATCCCCTTAACTAGCTCCTCCAGCTCAATCGGTGCACCCAACCCCTCCACCTTCTCCTCCTGCACCTGCGGGAAAGAAAGCCCGTCAAGGAACCTCTCCATTCCCCTCCTCTCCCCCGTTGGCTCCGACCGGTACAGTTCCCCGTAAAAGTCCTTGAAGACATCATTCACCTCTACCCGCTTCCGCACCACATTCCCACTCTTATCTCTCACTCCAGCAATTTCCTTAGCCGCATCCCGCTTGCGGAGCTGATGAGCCAGCATCCTACTCGCCTTTTCACCATGTTCGTACACTGCCCCTTGTGCCTTCCTCCACTGTGCCTCCGCCTTTCTAGTGGTCAGCAAATCAAATTTAGCCTGCAGGCTGCGCCTCTCCCCCAACAGTCCCTCCTCTGGTGCCTCTGCATACCTCCTGTCCACCTCCAGCATCTTACCCACCAGTCTATCCCTCTCACTCCTCTCGCTCCTCTCCCTGTGTGCCCGGATGGATATCAGCTCCCCACGAATCACTGCCTTCAGGGCTTCCCAGACCATCCCCACCTGAACCTCCCCCGTATCATTCACCTCAAGGTACCCCTCAATACTTGCCCGGACCCTCCTACACACCTCCTCCTCCGCCAACAACCCCACATCCAACCGCCACAACGGGCGCTGGTCCTGCACCTCCCCCATCTCCAACTCTATCCAATGCGGAGCGTGGTTGGAGATTGCAATGGCCGAATACTTGGCCTCCTCCACTCTCGGAATCAGTCCCCTACTCACCACGAAGAAATCTATCCGAGAGTAGACCCTATGTACGTGGGAGAAGAAAGAGTACTCGCGTGCCCTCGACCTCACAAACCTCCATGGATCCACCCCACCCATCTGGTCCATAAACCCTCTCAGTACCTTGGCCGCCGCCGGCCTCCTACCCGTCCTGGAGCTGGACCGATCCAGTGAAGGATCCAACACCGTATTAAAGTCCCCCCCCCCATGATCAGACCTCCCGCCTCCAGATCCGGGACCCGTCCCAACATACGCCTCATAAAGCCCGCATCGTCCCAATTTGGGGCATACACACTAGCCAGTACCACCTTCTCTCCTTGTAGCCTGCCCCTAACCATAACATACCTACTCCCCTTATCCGCCACCACCTCCGATGCCTTAAACAACACATTTTTCCCCACCAGAATCGCCACTCCCCGGTTCTTCACATCCAACCCAGAGTGGAAAACCTGCCCCACCCATCCCTTCCTCAGGCGGACCTGGTCCGCCACCTTCAGGTGGGTCTCCTGAAGCATTGCCACATCTGCCTTTAGCCCCTTCAGATGAGCCAGTACCCTCGACCGCTTCACCGGCCCATTCAACCCTCTCGCATTCCAGGTGACCAACCGGATCAGAGGGCGTTCCGCCCCCCTCACCCGTCGACTAGCCATAGCCCGTTGACTGCCCACCCCAGGCCAGCACCCCCTGCCCGACCCAGTCCCCACAGCGACAACACCTCACCTCTGTCCCCCCAGCCCCCACCAGCTCCTTCTTGACCCTACCAGCAGCAACCCGGTATTCCCCTTTCCCCCCCTCCCTTGCCCCCCAGGCTAGGAACCCTCCCAGCCGCGAACCATCCTCCATTGTACTTCCGTGGGTCAGCTAACTTCTGCTGACCCCGGATACTCCCGCCAATAACCCGACCCCTCCCAAAGTGGGATCATCCCCCAATCTATCCCTCCTCCAGGCACCGCTCCAGCGTGGGGAAGAACCAGTTAAGGCCCCGCCTCCCCCGTCACCGTCTCCACCCCCAAGCCCCGCAGCGCGGGAAACCAGAGGAAAGCCCGCGCTTTCGCACTGCCCCACCACACCCTTCTGGCGCAGCTCCCAAATACCAGCCCCACTCCATACCCCCAACCTGACATAGAATACAACAAACCCCCCCGACCCTCCCCGCAAGATACACAACTCAAACAATGCCCCACAGCAAAAAAAAACATAACAGAACAACACCCCCGTAAATAACCATATCAAAATTGCAAAAGGACAAAAAAAAAGAGAACACAGCAACAGCAGAATCCAGCACTAAAATATTACAACCGACCCCGCAACCCCCAACCCCTAGTTCAAGTCCAGTTTCTCCGTCCGCACGAAGGCCCACGCCTCCTCCGGGGAATCGAAATAATAATGCCGGTCCGAATAAGTTACCCACAGGCGCGCGGGCTGCAACATTCCGAACTTTATCTTTTGCCTGTAAAGCACCTCTTTCGCCCAATTAAATCCGGACCGCCGCTTAGCCACCTCCGCACTCCAATCCTGGTAGATCCGTACTACCCCATTCTCCCACTTGCTGCTCTTCACCTTCTTGGCCCAGCGCAGCACACACTCCCGATCACTGAACTGGTGGAACCTCACCAGCACCGTACGCGGGGGTTCATTTTCCTTAGGCCTCCTGGCCAGCACCCTGTGCGCTCACTCCAGCTCCAAGGGCAGATGGAAAGACCCGGCCCCCACTAGCGAGTTCAGCATTATAGCCATAGTAGGTTGGCAGGTCCGACCCCTCCAGCCCCTCCGCAAGGCCCAAGATCCGCAGGTTTTTCCGCCTCATGCGGTGATCAAGCTCCTCGAAGCATTCCTGCCACTTCTTGTGGAGTGCCTCGTACCCCTCCACCTTACTCACGAGGACCACGTGGAGATGGATCTTGTTAATGTGGATGGACTCAAAGCCCCCGAGTGTAGAGACCTGGGTTAGTGACATGGCTGGGTTTCTCAGTCTCGAGAAAATGAAGTTTGCCTAAAGAGGGTCACTGTTAGGGTTCTCCCGGAGGTGGCAGCCGTTCGTCGACTTTCTCGGGGAAAATTAAAATGTCAGCAGATGCAGTATTCCAAGGAGTCGTGGGGGGGGGGGGGAAGGGGTGCAGATTGTTGTTGTATGGTTGAGGTGCATGAAGATTGGACTGGGGGAGAAATGTTTATTTTACCATGTTGATGTCATTGTTTATGTTACTGTTATAAAAATTTTCAAATACATTAATAAAATATTATTAAAAAAAAGTCACTCCTACCTCTTCTTGCACTAATGATATGAACTGGTCAGTGCAGGAAGTGAGGTAGGTCCAGCCTCGGTGGGATGTTCCTCACCAAAGCCAAAAAAAACAAGAGTCCCGCTTGATAGCGGGGTCATACTGTGAAAAGCTCCTCATCGCCACATTCCGGCGCCTGTTCGGGTACACAGAGGGAAAATTCAGAATATCTAATTCACCTAACAGCACATCTTTCAGGACTTGTGGGAGGAAACCGGAGCACCCGGAGGAAACCCACGCTGAGGCGGGGAGAATGTGCAGACTCCACACAGACAGTGATCCAAGCCGGGAATCGAACGTAGGACCCTGGAGCTGAGAAGCAACTGTGCTAACCACTGTGCTACCATGTTGCTCATATATGGGGTCTTTAAATATCCAATAATATTTCAAAAATACAAAAACTCTGTGTTGCTTTAAGCATTGAACCTGTTAGTCTCTAGAATTTCCCTAGAGTCTCGAGGTATTGTATTTTTTACACAACCTTCATCTATTTGTCATAGAAATATGGACAAAAAGAAAATGCTTGACTGGGCAGGGAGGTTAGAGGCATTTGGGTCATGTGATTAAAACACCAGGAATACGTCCAACTAGAATTGGCAACCTTATTTGCCAGTGGCCTACTTCTGATGCAATTCAAAACTGAAATAAATGTTAATCAAAATGGTATGGTACAACCAACAGTTTTTAAGATAATTCTTGAATTCAATCTGAAGGAAATGGGTGTTTAGAATGGATAAGAACTGCTCGTAAGTTACTTGATTAAATGGTGCTGAATGTGAGTGTGATATCAGTAACAGGTGAAATGCTAGAATCTATTATAAAGGATGTGATAACTGAACACTTAGAAAATAATGGTAAGATTCTGGAACTTGTATTTTTGACAAAGCTGTTGGGAGTTTTTTCAGCAGAATGGATGAGGGGGAATTCAATAAATGTGGTGTATTTGGATTTTAAGAAGGCTTTTGATAATCATAGAATCCCTATAGTGCAGAAAGAGGCCTTTCAGCCCATCGAGTCTGCACCAAACCTCTGAAAGTGCACTCTACCCATGTCCACACCCCGTCCACTCTGCCTTATCCCCATAATCTAACCTGCGCATCCCTAGACACTCGGGCAATTTAATAATAATAAACTATGATTTAGCATTGTCAGTCCACCTAACCTGCACATCTTTGGACTGTGGGAGAAAACAGGAGTACCCGGAGGAAATCCAAGCACACACAGGGAGGATATACAAAATCCACACAGTCCCCCAAGAGGTTTAAGAAAAAGTAGAGCATTTAGAATTGGGGTAATATACTGGCATGGATCGAGAACTGGTTAATGGGCTAAAAACAAAGGGTAGGAATAAACGGGTCATTCTCAGGTGGGCAGGCTGTAATTAGTGGGTTACTGCAAGGATTGGGCTCCAACTGTTTAACATCTATATTTTGAATGTGGGACTAAATGTCATTTTTCCAAGTTTGTGATGGCACAAAATTAGGTGGAAATGTGAGTTGTGAGAAAGATGCAAGGAGCTTTCAAGGGAATGTAGACAGGCTAAGTGAGTGGGCAAGAACACGACAGATGGAATATAATGTGGATTAAAAGTCCAAAACAGGCTTATAATTCAGCTCAGGTTGGCAACTGAACTCATCTAGACATAAGGATAGCTGGTATGCATAATGGAAACATCAAATTGCTTCAGGGCAAAGCTCAGGCAACATCATTGGGCAAAGCAGAATGAGATTTACTCGGCATGAAACCATGTTAGCCCTGACTTGGAAGATCTCAAAGTCGATATTGGTGGCCAAACATTGTAAAAATGTTTTCACAGAATCCCTGCAGTGCAGCAGGAGGCCAATCAACGAATCGATTCTGCACCGATCCTCCAAAAGAGCACCCTACCTAGGCCCACACCCCTGCATCATCCCCGTAACCCCACCTAACCTTTAGACACTAAGGGACATTTAGCATAGCCAATCTACCTGACCTGTACATCTTTGGACTATGGGAGAAAACCGGAGCACCCAGAGGAAACTCACAGTCACGGGGAGAAAGTGCAAACTCAACACAGACATTCACCCAAGGCCAGAATCGAAGCAGGGACCCGGGAAATGTGTGGCAGAAGTGCTAACCACTGTGTCACCGTGCCACCCCTGTTTTGTTATGCTCTTGACGTAGCATACGCTGCTTCCTTGATGTGCGCTCTCACAAAGGAAAGTTCAGACTTGGAGATAGCTTTAACTCATTTATTAAACTGTTAACAATTCTCCTACTTGGATTCGACTCTCCTGTTAATCCTGCTAAAGCTACTCAGACTGATGAACCAGTCTGCTACAATCCACGTGGTGGGTGTGATGCGTTCCAAATCAACCCTGTCTGTACTCACTGAGTGTCTCCACTGGATAGAGACTGAGCATGTGTGCTGGGTCCTTTTATATGGGTTGGTGTAATGCCCCCCCCCTGTGGTAGTGTCACCTTTGTGTGTATCTTGAATGCCATTGGTCGTGTCCTATCTTACTGGCCTACTGGTTGAATGTCTGTGTGTCATATCTCTGCTGCTCCCTCTAGTGCTTAGCTCAGGGGTGTATTTACATTAACCCCTTGTGTATTTACAGTGATGCATATCACCACAACCCCATCATTCTTTGCCCTCCTTGTGCGCTAACAAAATTCACTCCAAAACCCAAGGTAAACCCTTTATGCGCCTTGCTCTTGCTATTTTCTTACTCGGCTCTCCATGAATAGTCATTTGGGGTCGAAACTTTCCAGCCATTCACGTCTGATGGATCTTCCAGTCTCGCCGCCAGTGCACCCCTGTCGTGGTTAGGGGTACATTCAACGGGACAACCTATTGAAAACAGCGGGCCTGGATGGTCCCTCCGCCGGCCAATGGTGTGCTGTCTCCCGCTGCCAAGAAACAAGCAGTGGATTGCATGGTAAATCCCGCTCATTGTAACTTGATATAATTAAAACTCAGCAAATTAATGGATAGGCTTACGGGGCCTATGGATTCCAAAAAGATCCACGCACCCCAGTTGATGTTCCATTATGAGACGAAAAAATATGGCAAAACGCCCCAAACAACTGGAGCCTTTAAAAATAGTGTAAGTAAGGTGTGAGGCAGAGTCAGCAGATTAGTTACAATATAAATCCTGATACTTACTGTCACAATTCACAAATTACAAAGCATTTATCTGTTCAGATATGATGAACCTCAGAAGCAAAAGAGAGGAATTAATTTTAAAATGTGCGTCCCGCGGACAAGAAACTCCATTACCACACAGATGGCCTTCAAATATTTTAATAATATATCTGTGCTTCAATGAAAGGAACTGTGAGGAGGAATCTCAAATTCTCAGGGCCCCATGAATTTCTAATCCAGAAGTTCTCCAAGGATTGTTTTTGGTAGGGTAATTATTTTGTTAAATATGGAATGCGGTGCCTGAAAGCATGGTGGAAGCAGATGCAATAGTCCTTTTCAAAAGAGAATTGTATAATATTTGAAAAGAAAATATCTGCAGGGCTATAGGGAAAGAGCAGGAAAGTGGAACTACTTGGAAGGCTTTCAAAGGAAAGGTACAGGCCCGGTGGGCCAAACAGCCTCTCTTTGCTACGGTTTCATTAAATTTGTTGGGAAATAAGTATCTGCAGTGCAGAGAAATCTTCTTAATCTAAAATACAGGAGGGAGTGAGTAATTTTTGTGTCACCTATTTGCGTCAGAAACAATTTTGAAAGGAACCAGTTATTCATAAAAGAAAGGCTTAGCCACGTTTTAAAATTAAAGAAACAGATCTGTGACAAAAAAAAATAAAGTGGTTGTTCCTGGCCAGGGCACCAAGAATCCTTCAGAACCACTGAAAAAATGTTTGCATGCAGAGCTATCCTGGCCAGAATAAGGAATATGTAAGTCTTTTCACTTGACAAGCTCTGATCCAAAAGGTAACAGCTCTCGCTGTCAGAGAATCGCCAAAGGTTTGCACTGCCGCTGGGACGGGCACAGAGGAACAATTCACTCCACGGAAATAGGCCGCCACGTTGTCCACATACATCCCACCTGAGTCCCAGATCCCATTGAGAGGCTGACAAGTTGGAACAGCTTTTAAGCGAGTGAGTGCAAGCAGTGCCGCAAGATGAATGACCTCTCGAGCAGTTTGGGTGAGTAACCTCCTGTGCGCCTCAGGCACTACTTCCCTCCTTGACCACTCACGTCTGCCCCCAATCCTCTTGGTGCCAGTAACACCCCACCTGCCAGCATGTCCCTCAGAACACACCCTCCAGGAACCCCCAATACATAGCCTGCCCTCTTTGACCAAGTGCCTTGCCCACACATGTCAATCGCTGAAAATTGCCCCTCTCAAAATGATGTCTCATTAGGTCCTATGTGTCCCCAAGATAAAGCTGGCTATAATAGATGGGAAGCAGCAGAAGACAGGCGGGGGCATCCCTGATATTCAGGTGCACACCACCTTTGAGGAAAGGGCAATGGAACTCACGGGGGACTGAGGAGAGGGCAGTGGCTGACATGGAGTTCAGCATGTGAAGAGGAGGAGATGCTACTCAGATCTCCCTATCTCAAGCGAGTCTATCATCTGCCATACACGTGTCATTCCCAAGATCTGAATCCAGGGGCTGGATTTTTAGCAGCCGACACTGAAATCACAGCTGGCGCCAGTTCCCCGATTCTCCGGGCCCTGAAAAACGGTGTGCGCAGAGAGTACGATTATCGTTGCATATTACCTACCTGTAGCCATTGCTGGAGGCCTGCTCCGCCATTTTCCGCCCCCAACCGGCCGAAGTCCTGGCGGCGTGGATCTAACATGGTCAGGGGCGGGTTGATCGGAAGGCAGCGGTCTTTATTTGTGGCCGCGCAATTTCTGGGCGGGCGGTCAGGGTCAGGCGCATGACCGATCGGGGTCACTATGTTCTGGGTCCAGCTCCGCGGTCTGAGTCCACCATGGAGCCCAGCGTGGCTGCTGGAGGCCGCCATGCGTATGTGCGGCTTCCAACCCGGAAGTGCGAGGGCCCATATCTGCAGCAAAAGCTGCTAGATTTACGCTGGTTCACTGCTAGCCCCCGGCATGGCTCGGAAAATGTGGCCATTTCACGCCAGTTTTTCTGCGTGTCCCAAAAACAGAGAATCTGGCCCCATGTCTTTTGTCTTCCAGGATCCCCATCAGGTGAGGCTGGACCTGCTGGGGTCGCAGCCCCTCTCAAAACTATCAGAAGACCCCATCGTGGCACAGTTTTCACCAGCATCATTCACCATTGCAGAAAGTATCACCCCGGTAGGTAATATTAGTGACCAGGCCCTCTGGTGAGAGCTACACAAATGCTACAGCACAACAGGTGCAAGGAGGAACTCCCAAGGGTGTGGTTAGTTGGAGGGCTTCCGGATCCCAGGGTACAATGTCGAGCCTCTGGAAAAGATGATTCAAGGATGTCCAAGACTTGGAGCACACTGTGCTGTGCATGGCTGATGTGCAGGTCAGGAGGGTCCTGCCACAGGTGGACCTGTTCCAGGCGCAGATGAACACTGCTGCAGCGCTCCAGAGCTTGGCCCATTTACAAAGGGTCATGTCTGAGGGCATCAAGAGCATTGGCCAAGTGCTGACTGACTTTAACAACTCACAGAGGGACTTGACTGAGGCTATGTGGGCCATATTCGCATCAGACCGTCATGGCTGAGGGCATCAACACCATAATTCAGACGAGGGCGGTCTTCCATGACTAGCAGGGCCAGGTGATGTTGGGGATTCTGGAGCTCACCATGACAACCCACTGTCACATAGAGTAGCCTGGGAGCCCCCCAAGTGAGGATGAAGGGATGGGGCCCATGCCAGCACATCCCGCAGGAACCCTTCACCCCCTTCTCAATCCCCCCCACCTGACACTGGCGCATCTGCTGAGCAGCAGAACAAGCAGCAGGCCGCCTCCACTCCTGAATGTTGTCTGTGCCAGCACCTAGGCCATGAAAGATTAGAAAGATAGAGGATACTTAAGTTGGCACAGGTGTAGTCGATCTTAGATAGTCAAGGGGAAGGGAACACACATTGTAATGACTCATCATGAAACACTTTTCTCCACCAGTCCAATCTGTCTCTAACTTTTGTCCCGCAAGTGGGAGTTCGGCAGTGGCCAAGTGGCTCAGACACATTAACATTCCACATGCATATACCCTCACCGGAAAATGGCAGGCCATGGGGCTGCCACATCAGCTGGTGGCTGTGCACCCTCCCTCTGAGTCTGTGCCATGTTGGCCAGTGCCTGGGCAATACTGCCAACACCGTCAGCCATGGCCCGCTGTTCCTGGGCCATGCTCAGGAGTGCAACTACAATTTCCAGGTGGCCCTGGCACATAGCTGCCTGTGAGAGAGCAGACCTGTTCAGATCCTTGGCCACCACCCGCACAGAGTGCCCAGGCCTTGGGGGTGGGTTATGGGTGTGTGGGATGGGGGTTGGTGCCAGGGGCACAATGCTGCTTACTCACCCTGACTGCCCTGAGGAGGTCGTGCAGTTTCTTGCGGCAGTGCTGGTCCTAGCGGTATTGCCCACGACACTGACAACCTCTCCCACCTGTGCCCAGGCCCAGTGCACTGCGGTGGGTGGTAACCACCTCCCCACCCCAGGATACAGGCTGACCCACCTCTCCTACACTGGGTAGAATCTTAGCATCAATGAATCGCGGTGCCGCTCATCTTGCCTCCAGCTTGTTGGCTGGGATGTGTGTGTTTGGGGGGGGGAATGGAATGCTTATATGTGGCTGAAGCTTGTCAGCCTCTCGAGTGCCAGTCCTGGATCCTGCGAATCAGACATGGTTTTTCATTGGAATCGTTCGTGTTCCACGTAGTGCCAGGAGTTAGCCCCTTAGCATCAGGTGGATTGATCTGCCAATTTTGCTGTCATGCAACACCACTGATTCAGTCCCTCTGGGTTTCGTCATTGGGTGAGACTTGTGTCTTCCTGCCAGAATGGTGGCAGCTGGTTTTGTGGTGGAGATGTTCATGCAGTGATGGAATGCGAATGTAAACTAAGTGACTCGTATGCGGACAGGTCCTACAGATGGGGGTAACCGAGGTATGTGTGCATTCGCTGGGAGCTTAGCTGTGGTGTGATGTGGAGCTTGGGTTCAACACAGAGGTTATGACAGGGAGCTGGTCAGGTTTTCTGATTGGGTCTGAGGTGGATGATTTGACAAAAGTGGGGCGCAGCAAACCGGCAGGGCCTGGAGACATCGAGTGATCTTCAGGAATGGGTTAGTTGCAGTGACTCTGTGTGGCAATGATGGAAGGAAGAGTACCAGTGGCACCGGTGCATGTGTCCTTGGTTTGGGTTAGCACTGCTCATCCACTGCTTCCTTGGGTGTGGAACTGTGCATCTAAGGAGTGCAATGAGCAGTGCCAATGCCTGGTGATACGGCAATTGATCATGGCCAGTTCGAGCCCCTTGATTATACTCTGAGACATGAGGGTGTCCAGATGGGTGGGCTGGAGGGATCTCCTTGTAACCAGAAGAACTTAGCTTTTCCAGGACAGTGTCAGCAGTAAGTAGCTTGTAAATTACATCCATCCTGTGGGTTGAAATGCTTTCAGACCAAGTATTGGGAGGTCCAGCCAGCGCAGCCCGAACCCAGGGAGTGGGGAGGGCAGTGGGAGCACCCTGGGTCCACGCTCTTGACACCAAGTCGCTCCCCATTACTCACAGAGCTCTAGACATACACCCCTCAATGGGCTGAATGGCATACTCCTGTTCCTGTGTTACTAAGTCTATTTTGAGGCCTCAACAAATGCTCGATTATATTATTTGCAGTTTTTCTATTGTTGGACATTTTGCTTTGTTGTTTTAGGTTCAAATACTTCTAGTGTTTTTTAAATTACTTAAAAGTAGCACAGCAATATGAGGTAGAGAGTTTCAGGAGTTTGGCCTGGCATAACAAAAAATGGCGATATATTACCAAGTGAGGATGGTGAGTAACATTGAATGGAACTTGGAGGTGGTATTCCCATGTAACTGCTCCGCCTTCTTCTTTTAAGTAGTAGAGACCATAAGACCATAAGACATAGGAGCAGAATTAGCCACTCAGCCCATCGAGTTCTGCTCCGCCATTCAATCATGGCTGACATTTTCTCATCCCCATTCTCTTGCCTTCTCCCCATAACCCCTGATCCCCTTATTAATCAAGAACCTATCTATCTCTGTCTTAAAGACACTCAGTGATTTGGCCTCCACAGCCTCCTGCGGCAAAGAGTTCCACAGATTCACCACCCTCTGGCTGAAGAAATTCCTCCTCATCTCTGTTTGTCTTTTTAGTCTGAGATGGTTCCTCTGGTTCTGAGACTGCAATTTTGGAAGGTCCTTCATGCTGTACCATGCATACAGTACACACTACTGCCTCAGTGAGCTGATGGTGGATGGAGTGAATGTTTAATGTGGGGGTTGGAGTGCCGATCAAGCAGATTTTGTCTTGGATGGTGTCAAGCTTCTTTATTGTTCAGGGCGCTGGGGAATATCCACTCACACTCCTACACCATGTGGGTGATGGAGATTTTAGTAACACAAAACGGTAATGAGTTACTCTTCACAGAATGTCCAGCCTCTGCTCTGCTCTTGTAGCCACAGCATTGATAGGGCTGGTCCAGTTTAAGTTTTGGTCAATGGTGATACCCCAGGATGTTGGGGGCGTCTGAATTTTACATTCGGGGGACACTAGAATTCAGCACAGGAAGGAGCAGATGTGAAACTCGCTTCAGCCCAAGATTGCGTTACGAACACGATATTATGCTAGATAGCCAATTAATGGTGGAATGCACTCTGAAAGGCTCAGCTGCCGGTGAGGGCGGGAAGGGGTCGGGCATTGAGGAAAAGGAATGTGTGGGCACAGTGGTTAGCACTGCTGCCTCACAGCTCCAGAGACATGGGTTCCATTCCAGCCTCTTGTGACTGTCTGTGTGGAGTTTGCACTTTCTCCCGTGTCTGCGTGGGTTTTTTCCGGGTGCTCAGGTTTCCTCCCACAGTCTAAAGATGTACAGTTTAGGTGGATTTGCCATGCTAAATAAACCCTTAGTGTCCAAAGATGTGTAGGTTAGGTAGCGCTACAGGTTTGTGGGGATAGGGCAGGGGTATGGGCCGAGGTAGAGTGCTCATTCAGAGGTCGGTGCAGACCTGATGGGCCAAATGGCCTCCTTCTGCACTGCAAGGATTCTATGGATCCTCCTATCGTACAGTTCCCATTTCCATTCCACATGACTATGATGGAGATGCACCTGTAGGATTTTTATATAAAATATTCATAAGGTCTGAACTAAGGCTGACTCAAAATAATTTCAATCTGCCACATGTATTCATGGAAAAAAAGAAAGACTTTCACTTTTGCAATTTCTTTCATGACCTTCACAGTTAAAGTACTTCTGAAGATGTTGCAAAATAGAAAATTAAGCAACCAATTTGTGTACATCAAATTCCCACAAACAGCAACAAAATAAATGACCAAATAATCCCTTTTTAGGGCTGCTGGTGAGGGATAAATATTGGCCAGAGCACCAGGAAAACTCACCTATCTTCTTTAAAATATAGCTTCATTGAACTTTTATGTCCTCCCCAGAGAGCAACCAAAGCTTTGGTTTAATATCTCATCCCAAACGCCATTCATTTGGTACTGCAAGGGTTTGTTAGCCTGGATTATACGCTCGAATCAATGGAATGGGACTGGAATCGGCCATTATGCCTCCGAGGTAAGTGTGCTGCCACTGAAACACAGCTGACAACCATATCGTAACTGGTTGCATGCAACAGCAGAAGAGAATAGTTGGGCAAAAGCGCAAGATTAATGAAACAAATATTGAGGATTGGATTGTTACTGTTAGTCAAGCTGCTCTACATTATCCCTTGCAATTATACAGTAATTTCAATCTGGATGAAAGCAGAATAAACTCTTATTCAGGGCTGTCATTCAAGGTATGCATCTTGGTGCGCCGCAGCAGTTAATTGTAAAATGTTGGTTCCTTTTGAAATCTGGTTTAGCAGGAATCCAGAAATAGTTTCAAACCGCAGTGCTGTGCCTTTCCGAGAGGAGGGGTACTATGATTCTATTTGTTCCAGGTTTGTTCTAGTTTGGAACTGCTTTAGATGAACTATGTTATTTGTTGAAAGCATAAATGTCTATCCTGTGCGACTCCAGAAAACCAAGCAGTGACGTGTAGACCTGGAGCCTAATCTTTCACACTTTGGAATTCTCCGGCCGTTGCAATTCACTTTTCCCGCTGGCAACGCACCCCCGCCCGCAGGTTTCCAGATGGCATGGAGTGGCTTCAATGGGTAATCCCACTGACCAGTGGTGGGAAGAGAAAATCCAGCAAACGGCGTGCCGCTGAGAAACACTCAATTAGGAGACCGGAGAATCGCACCCTTTGTTTATGGAGATGCACATAAAAATCTCCAAGCACAATAACCACAGTTTGAGTCTGTTCCAATATATGGAAGCACAAGTGAACCCCCAAGTTAATGCCCACCACATGGCTACAATTCAATACTCAATTACTATACAATTCAATATTCAATTACTGTACAATTAACACACAATGTAAAACATCATGCAAGGCACAAATGAATGTTACATATTAACCCATGTGGACAGAGATGGTTAAAGAGGTAGAAATCTAAATAAACATTACCTCGGAGTACAGCATCCTCACCTATCAGCCAGAACTTCAAATTCCTGAACACAAATGGGCAAGATTTTAACTCATTCAAAGCCTATCCCCTTGAGCAAAATGAAAATTGGGACCTGTCTAGGCTGATATTTCAGGCTTTCAGATGAAACATTAAACTAAAGTCCTCTCTGCCCTCTCAGGTAGACATAAAACCTGTTAGATCAAGGTAAGCAGCCACGCATAAGCAGTAGTTTAGAGCACAAAGAGGTTTATTACTAGTTTACAATGAATTTCCACCACTCCCCGGAGGGTCTCTATTGTAAGGTCTGGAGAGTAGTCCACACTGAGCGGAACCGGTTGAGTCAAAAGAAAAAGGTTTCATGTAACAGAACAAGAGTACAGAACAGGTTTTTAAAAATAATATTTTATTGAGGTATTTGTAACATAAACAATGACATCAACATGGTAAAATAAACATTTCCTCCCCCAGCCCAATCTTCACGCACCTCAACTGTACAACAACAACGGAGTACAGAACAATTACTCTACTATAGAGGGCCAGGTTACAGTTCATGGCCCTCCAGTTTTGTACAGGATGTAAAAGGGGGAAATGTGGGGACATACGCAGCCGCAGGGGTCTGGCACTTCCCGAAACAAAAGTGGGGACTGCATGCCCCGGTCCGCATCCTAAGGTGTTCGCCTCCACAGCTTGTAATTTCCGGACTCCCCGGTCCGAGTCTTCCTGTGCCCGCCCCACCCCGCCCACTCAGTGGGGGACTACGTATTCCCCACCTTTGGGAATATCAATCCCTCAGTTTTGTGATCTGCTTATGGTTTCTTTAGTGTTCCATGACCTGCTACCCCAGGTTATGCTGATGACAAAAAGATTATCCAGGTAAACAGCCACTGCAGCAATCCATGTAACACGCTTTCCATGGTGCACTGAAAAATGGTACATGAGGAAGACACCACAAAAGGCAAGCACGTGTATTCAAATAGGCCCCGTTGGGTGTTGATACTGACATAACTCCGCAAGGCCTCACCCAACAGCAGCTGCAGATACACATTGCTCATGTCTAATTTTGTAAATGTAACGCTGTAGGTCAGTTTGGCATAAGCGTCTTCTATTCGCGGAAGCGGACATTTGTCCAGGCGGGAAGTGGTATCTGTGGAGCCGTCAGGCTTCAGGACAGGAACAACTGGAGTGGCCCATTCTGCAAAACGAACACGCCGGATTAGTCCAATGCTTCCAGACAATCCAACTCCAAATTAACTTTGTCAACTAAAGCGTACAGAATAAAGTGGGTGCGTAAAAATCGAGGCTGGGCCAGAGGGTCGACATGAGTCCTTGCTACTGTCCCTTTGATGGTGCTGAGCCCAGGGCAGAATACTTGGGGGAACTTCAAAACAGCATATAAACGGCCCAAGCCGACCTGTAGAATTCGGTTCCAATCTAAGTGTAAATGGCGGAGCCAATTGCGGTCCAACAAACTAGGCCCGTCCCCATTAACAACTATTAAAGGCAATTGGGCCTCCTGGTGACCGTACACAACAGGGGCCTTCCTCGTTCCGGCCATGCGTAGTTGTTCTCCAGTACAGGTGGCGAGATGTGCCGTAGCCTTAGATAGGCCCAACACCCAGGTCCCCCTTCAAATATCTTCAAAAGTTTTAAAGTTTACTACCGAGACCACGCTCGGTTGTCAAGTTCCATTTACAACAGATGGTCATTTACCTAGATGGGAACAATTATGGGGCTACTCGAGGCTCCAAGACACAGTGTAAAAGGAGCTCTTCCTCCTCCTCTGGATCTCCCAGACCAACTGATCTCTCAGGACCCAACCCTGGGCAAATGTCATTGGGAGCGATCCTCCCCAGTCTGTCGATGAGCCCCTCGGCAGAAGCAACCACAAGTAGGGCACTGTGATCCAACACTCGTGATGAGAGCAGGCGGTGGCCCTGGGACATGTGGGGACATACGCAGCCACACTTCAGGATCCTGGCACCTACCCGACCCAAAAGTGGGGACCGCATGCCCCAGTCCACATCCTAAGGTGTTCGCCTCCACAGTTTGTAATTTTCGGACTCCCTGGTCAGAGCCTTCCTTCGCTTGGAAGGAACCTACTAGAGAAGGTTCCACCACTGCTTCTCTGCATCGTTGCTACCCCAGGCCAACTGATCCCTCAGGACCTCTGATAAGGACCCTCCAAACAAACAGACTTCGGCCATCCAGTGCAAACGGGCCATAAACACAGCCACCGACTCCCCTGGATTGCAGACGGCACTATTAAGTCTATACCGCTGCATTATTACTGAAGACAGCGGGCTAAAATTGCCACTGACCACCTAGTACAGCTATTCAAAAGTGCGGGTGTCGGGGGCATCGGGAAAAACCAAGTGTTGGATCACCCCCTAAGTCTCGGCCCCCATCGCAGTGAGGAACACCATCACATGCCACTCATTCTCTGTAATGGCATTGGCCCGAGAAAAGAAACAATGGCGCTCAGCAAAATGGACGCAACTCTCTGAAGCCGCATCAAATGGGTCCAAACGACCAAACAACAGCATCAAGGGGGGGCGAAAGATCCAACCGGAACTCCCGAGTTGCTTCAGAGGCAACGGTGGCTGAAGGCTGCAGCGCAGTCCATGTGACATTATTATAAATGTAAAGAACTGTAAGGGTTAATGTTATGTCCAAATCAACCGCTAGAGGGAGCTATATGTAGAACTATATGAGGCATCGATGCTAAGCCTTGTGGGTGAGAGGTTGAGGAGAGCGCGAGAGGACAGACTGAAGGAAAGATAGGAGTCTGGATTCTCCGCCAGCTGGATGCTCTGTTTTGCCGACAGCCCGGGGGTTTCCCAACGGCGTGGGGCTGCCCCGCAATGGGAAACCCCATTGACTAGCCGGTGAAACGGAGTATCCCGCCGGCGGGGTATAACAGAAATGTGGCGCGAAGGGGCAGAGAATGCATCCAGTGTGAGTGAGAGCAGATCATAGTTATTGTATTAGTGTAGAGATTAGTAATAGGTGAGTGTAGATTGTATGTTTATTATCAACTGTTTGTTATATAGGAGTAAGTGTCGAATCCAATTAAGTAGTGTAAATAAATCTATAGCTTTGTTCAACAATAAAAACTCTTTATGAACACTGTGCCAACCATCGTTGAATTAGCAACACAAAGAACACCACAGTGCAGAGACCAGTGTTTACCACTCGTCGCAATATTATAAGGTCCGGAAAGGAATCTACACCGAGCCAAACAGGGTGAATCAAAGGAAATAGGTTTAATGCAACAGTACCAGAGTACAGAACCGTTTCTCTCCTACAGGGGTCAGCTCACAGTTTATGGCCCTCCAGTTTTGTACAGGATGTAGAAGGCGATACCCTGTCCCTCAGTGGGGGAGTGCTTATTTCCTTTGGGAATATCAATATCCAAATCTCATTAGTGTCCCATGACCTGCTTAACGGCAGGTCGGGGTTTTATACTAGATACCCCATTACCGGGGAGGCAATATTCCCCGGAAGGCGGGGGGAGCCTGATGGTTTCTATCCAGCGGGGTTATAATACCCTGCCTCCCCCGCCTCCCCCCCCACCCTCCGCTCCTCCACCCCCCAAGTCTGAGAAGTGTCCTTGCCTGTCACAACCTGTCCTGGACCTCTGGTCCATTTGGATCGGGGTTGATGCTCTGACATGGTCTGTGTCGGCCGGTGGGGCTGTATTGGACTAGAGAACGGTGCTTGCATGACGGCCGCTGAGGTGGAGGGAGCTTTGCCGGCATGGCGGCTGGTGCAGCTGCCTCGGGCGGGGGCAGCGTGCCCATCTCGGTCTCTGACTCAGAGCTAAATGGATCCTCATCCAACATCTCGGCATCCTCAACTGGGGGGCTTTTGTCTGCGGCCACAACCGGATCCAGGGCCGGTGCTGACGGCAGTAGGAATGGTAGGGCCAGCGGCGAGTCTGGCGGAGCTGGGACCGCCGAGAGGGCAGGTTGTTCAGCAGGGATGACCAGCACACGGCTTAGAAGGTCATCCACCTGGCAATTGGATTCGTACCGTTCTTCCCTGACATTGTAAGATGCCGGCCCAGTGGCCGCCAAGATGGCGCCTGGGACCCAAACGGCCCCAAGTTTCGAGTGTGCACGGCGTCCATGGCAATCGGCGTCTATTTCGGACTGGTCCTGGTTCTGGCAGACCCTCCTGCCTCGATCAGGGATGACTAAGCTCAGGCGGCTATGCAGTCGGGGATCAGCGGCCCATCAAGAGCTCAGCTGGTGTGATGCCCAGCGTAGCATGCGATGTGCAATTTAAAAAAAAGAAAACGTGCTAGGCGAGTGTCCCAGGATCCACCCATGAACTTCTTCATGCCCAGCTTAAATATTTGGACGCTTTTCGGCCAGTCTATTTGAAGCCGGGTGTTGGGAGCTATCCTCACACGTCAAATCCCATTGGCGGAGGCGAGCATCCTGAACTCCAACCTTGTAAACGCCGTGCCATTACCGGACAATAGTACCTCATGTGCACTGAAAGTCTGCTATAGTTTTTCCACTGTGCCCCGGCCGGTTATCGCCTGTATCTGCACCACCTCCATCCACGTAGACTGTGCATCTACCAGGAGGAGGTACATTACCCCCTCGAAAGGGCCCGCAAAGTTGACATTAACCCAGGCCCAAGGTCTTCCAAGCCATTCCCCAGGGTGGCACGGGACTGCCAGGGGTAATCATTGGTGCGCCTGACATAGAGGGCATCGCTCGGCTACTAGTTCAATATTCGCGCCAATGTCGGGCCACCAGGCATAGCTCCAGGCGAGCATCTTCATTTTAGACACTTCCTGGTGTCCGGTTTGGAGGTCCAGTAAGAGCGCCTCACGTCCAAGCACGATGCTCAGTTCTTGCATCAAAGCATCCATGTGTGGTATATGGGCTCTGGTGTTCTAATATTTAGTAGTACGCTGCCAGCAATAACGCCCAGCGCTGGACAAGGGCAGAAGCTATGGAGGGAATCGCATGGTTGCCCTTGAAGAGCCCCAGAAGGAGCTTGTGGTTCATCAAGACGGTGCAGTGGTACCCTTGGATATACTGGTAGAATTATTTTACACCGAATACCATGCCCAGTCCTTCTTTTTCCACTTGTGCCTACCGTTTCTCTGCGTCGGCCAATGTCCTAGCCCAAACATGATAGGACGCTCAGAACCATCTTACGTGGGCTAGCACAGTCCCAACGCCGTAAGGTGATGCGTCACAGGTCAGTGGAGACACAGAGATTTACGACATGGAAACAGGCCCTTTGGTCCAACTTGTCCATGCCGCCCAGTTTTTACCACTACGCTAATCCCAATTGCCCGTATTTAGCCCATATCCCTCTATACACGTCTTACCCATATAACTGTCCAGATGCTTTTTAAAAGACAAAATTGTACCCACCTCTATTACTGCCTCTGGCAGCTCATTCGAGATAATCACCACCCTCTGTGTGATAAAATAGCCAATCTGAACCCATTTGTATCTCTTCCCACTCACCTTAAACCTATGCCTTCTAGTTTTAGACTGCCCTACTTTTAGAAAAAAATGTTGACTATCTCCTTTATCTATGCCCCTCATTATTTTTAGACCTCTATAAGTTTACCTCTAAGCCTCCTACACTCCAGGAAAAAACGTCCCATTCTATCCAGCCTCTCCTTATAACTCAAACCATCAAGTCCCGGTGCATCCTAGGAAATCTTTTCTGCACTCTTTCTAGTTTAATGTCTGCTGTCCCTAAATGCATTGGCCGGGATTCTCCAATCCTGCGACCAAGTTCTGACACCGGTGTGAAAAGTGGCATGAGCCACTCCGGCGTCAACAGGCCTCATCTGGCAGCTATCCACCCCTTCCCAGGGGTCTAGTATGGCACCGGAGTAGTCTCCACAGCTCTGGCTCCCGAAAGCCGGCACGCCACGGCCAGCGGGAGTTCGTGCATGCGTGCCACGGCCGGCACGAGTTTGCGCATGCGCGTGGGTTCCCATCTCCGTACTGGTCCCCGGGAAATACGGCGGAGCCCTATAGGGGCCTGGGGCGAAGGAACATAGGCCCATGGAACTAGCCCGCCCGCCGATCGGTATGCCCGATCGCGGGCCAGGCCATCGTGGAGGCACCCCCCCCCCCCGGGGTCGGATCCCCCCGCATCCCCGCCAGGACGGCCCCCGCAGACAGATCTTCGGGGTCCCGCCGTGTGGGACCATACGTAACCAACACCGGCGGGACTCGGACGAACTTGGCGGGCACTCGGCACGTCGAGGCCCGGAGAATCACCAAGGGGGGCACTTTCAACGGCCCCTGACCGGCGCAGCGGCAATCCCGCGAGCACCCGAAAATCGGCGCCGGAGAATCGGCGAGCCGGCGTCAGGGCGGTGTGCCGCGATTCTCGCACCCCCGGGGATTCTCCGACCCCACGCCGGGTCGGAGAATCCCGGCCATTATCTCACATTTATCTGGATTGAGTTCCATCTGCCCCTTCTCTCCCCACTCATCCAAACCATTGATTTATTCTGGAGACGACAGCGATCCTCTTCATTATCAACGACACGGCCCATTTTAGGGCTATCTGCAAATTTTCCAGTCATGCCTCCCTCATTTAAGCCTAAATCATTAATATGTGCAAAAAACTGAAGGGCCCAGCAGAGTGGCTAGCACTGTTGCTTCACAGCGCCAGGGTCCCAGGTTCAATTCCTGGTTTGGATCACTGTCTGTGCCATTTCCGAATGGGTTTCTTTCGGGTGCTCCACTTTCCTCCCACAAGTCCCCAAAAGACGGGCGCGATTCTCCGCCCCCCACGCCGGGTGGGAGAATAGCGGGAGGGCCTCCCGACATTTTTCACGCCCTCCCGCTATTCTCCCCCCACGCCTGATCCACGCCACGAATCGCCCTTGCCGTTTTTTACTGCGACCTGCGATTCTCCGAGGCCGATGGGCCGAGCGGCCGGGCTTCACGCCCGTTTCAACACGGCAGCAAACACACCTGCTTGCTGCTGTCGTGAAACGGGCGCCAGATGCCCGTTTGGGGCATCAGGGGGCCCGATTGGCACGGCTGTACCACGGCCGTGCCAAGGGGTGGCATAGGCCCGCGATCGGTGCCCACCAATAGCGGGCCGTGCGTCCGTAATGGACGCACTCTTTTCCCTCCGCCACCCTGCAAGATCAAGCCGCCACGTCTTGCGGGGCGGCTGAGGGAAAAGACGCCAACTGCGCATGCGCGGGTTGGCGTTGTCCAACCTGCGGATGCGCGGCTGACATCATCGGCCGCGTCAGCCGGCGTGACGCTTGGCATGCGGCCTTGACAACCGTCGTCAAGGCCGCGCCGCCGTGACGCACGGAGCCGCGCTCCTAGCCCCGCCCGGGGGGGGGGGAATCGGCCCCGGAAGTTGGCGTGAAGGCTGCCGTGGGTCACGGCCTGTCCCACGGCAGCCTTTACGATTCTCCGCATTTGCGGAGAATCTCGCCCGACATGTTTGCTAGGTGAATGTTTGCTAGGGCTTTTCACAGTAACTTCATGTTAATGTTAATGTAAGCTTATTTGTGACAGTAAATATTATTATTATTATTATTATTATGAGCCCTGTGGATCACCACTGGAAACGGTTTTCCATTTGCAAAATCAGCATCGACCATTACCCTTTGTTTCCTGTCACTGAACCAATATTGCATCCAACCTGTCTCTTTCTCCTGTAGCGCATGAAATCTCACTTTTGTAACCAGTCTGCCATGTGGGACATTGTCAAATGCCTTGCTGAAATCTATGCAGATACCCTTCCACTGTGCTACCATCAGCAATCCTCCTTGTTACTTCCTCAAAACGTTCTGTTTAGTTATTAAGACTCGATCTTTGGGTTTTCTTTGAATTAAGGGTGACCTAGAAGGGTCAAAATGAGTAGGTGGTCTTGAAGAGGAAAGCTGTTGTTTTACTTTGGCAAATGCTGCTTGTTGCTCAGCACCCCACGCTCAGAGTTGTCCTTTCTTTACTACTCTATGGAGGGGAGCCAATGTCGTGGCCTCCCCGAGAGGAACTTCCCATAATAGTTGATCAGCCCCAGGGAAGCCCAAAGTTCCGTTGGTCTCCTTGGCACTGGGGCTTGGTGGATGGCCTTCTCCCCCATAGGGTGCAGACCGTGGCGGTCCACCTGGTACCCGAGGTACACCACCTCAGCTGCATTGAAGACGTATTTCTCTCGATGGAGGCGGATGCCAGCCACCTCAAAGCATTGTGGCATTTCTGCATTTGAGTAGTCCGCCATGTGCGGTAACACCCACAATAGGTTCTCCATGATTCTCTGAAATATTGCGCACGTCGAGGAGACCCTGAATGGTAGCCGGGTTTACACATAGAGCCCGTGGTGCATGTTGATGGTGATGAATCTTCTTGACTCGGGGGCCAGGAGCAGTTGGAGATACGCACGGCTCATATCTAGCTTGGTGAATGTCCACCGCTGCTTTTGGCATACAGATCCTCAATCCTGGGGGCTGGATAAGCGTGTACCCGGTTCCTGTCATTTTACAATCCACGCAGAGACACACCGACCCTTCAGGCTTCATTACTGGTACGACCGGCCGTGCCCAGTTGACCCTATTATCTCCAGGTTCTCTATGCGGTCCAACTCCGCATCTACTTTTGGACTCAAGGCGTATGGAAGGGGTTGGGCGTGGAAATAGTGTGACTGGGCCATGGCGTCCACGCTTATTCAGGCTACGACCCGCTTGATGGTTCCCAAACCTTCCAGGAATATAGTCAGAAATCTGGCCAGTATGCCTTTGGGGCCATGAAGGTACATTTATCAAACCTTCTGCCAGTCTAAGCGGAGGTGTCGGAGCCAGTTGCACCCCAGTGGGCCTGGGCCGCTTCCATGTACAATGACCAGTGATAAATGTGCTGACTGGTGGCCATATTCAATGGGAATGGCGGTCGTGCCCGCAAACGTGAGAGACTCCCGGTGTAGGTCGCTAGCCTTGCATTAGTATCCTGGACTGTCAACAGACCAATCCCAGATTGTGTGCGGTTGAAGCTGTGTCGACCAATGACAGACACAGCAGCCCCCATATTGAGTTCCATGCGAGTGGTGTGGCAGTTTACACGGAGTGAGGTTTGGATGGGCGCAATTTTTGGTGCAGCTACAAAATGCAATTGTTGGAACTGTTCATCATCGTCATCCACATGGTGGGCCCTGCCTCAGGCGGGGCGGTCACGCCTAGCTCTGCAATGGGTGCGTGGCTCCACACAGGGCCTCCTGTGCCCCATATCCCTGCGTCCCACTGCTACTGATGCAGGCCGATAACTATACTCATGGTTCTCCTGATTTTGTGGAAAAGGTTCTGCGTTATCCCCGGGGCCTATTCAGGAGTCTCGTCCTTTGCCTGTCGGTGTCCCAATGTTGGGAAACGGGATCTTCAGTCCTAGCGGGCTGTGGGCAGGGCTTGTTTTGACATCTTAAACTGAGTACTGCCATATCCTGGAGTTGCTGGATTCCCTGTTCGCCGCTTTCCCTGGATACAGCAATTTCCACTGCTCTTTGGAGGTCTAAATGAGCTTCAGTTGGTAGTTTTGTTTGCGTGGCCGCATCACTGATCCACGTACTAACTGGTGGCGTAATGCTTCGCCCAGGGTTGGGCTGAACTCAGAGGTCTCAGTTAGTTTCATGAGGCGAGCCAGAAATTCGTTGATGCCTTCGCCTTGGACCTGGGGAGTTGGGTGGAACCGGAAATGACACACTATCAATGGTGGCTTCGGGTTGAAATGTTCCCCTACCAAGGCTACCAGGGAAGCAAACGAGCAGGAGTCCAGAGGGTCCGTGTGGGTTAGGCTTTTTATAATGCTGGACGTTGACCTCCCACAAGCTGTCAACAAGGCAGCATTAAGGGCAGCATGGTGGCACAGTGGTTAGCATTGTCGCCTACGGCGCTGAGGACCTGGGTTCGAATCCCGGCCCTGGGTCACTGTCCGTGTGGAGTTTGCACATTCTCCCCGTGTCTGCGTGGGTTTCACCCCCACAACCCAAAAGATGTGCAGGGTAGGTGGATTGGCCACGCTAAATTGCCCCTTAATTGGAAAAAATAATTGGGCACTCTAAAATTAAAAAACAAAACAAGGCAGCATTAGTGCGGAAGAAAAACTGCATCCTCTCTATGTACTGTCCTCTGTCATCTGCACCTAGTTTTCTGATATGCGGCATGGTGATGGCTTCCAATGGGGCCTGACAAGGCCTAAACGAGGTAGACCAGATTTACAGCAATCGGGGTCGGCGGCAGCTTCATTGAGTCCTCGTCGCCAGTGTTAGATCGAGGTAAGCAGCCATGCATAAGGAGTAGTTTAGAGCACAAAGAGGTTTATTACTAGTTTATAATTAAATACCACAACTCCCCGGAGGGTCTCCTTCCCTGACCGGCACCCAGGTTGGTGTTTTTATACTAGAGGGGCGACATCTGTAAAGTAGAAGCCCCACCTGTTACCGGGGAACCTGATGATTTTTATCCCGTGGCCTCCTCTGGGGTTACAACACAACCCATTTCACTATTTCAAGAAGAACAAGGACGATCTCTCGGTGGCCTGGCCTCTAGCCACATCACTAATCAACTGATTATCTAGTCACAGTGCTGGTTTATGAGATCTTGCTGCTCATTACAACAGTGACACGCCTCAAAAAAATGTGCATAATTAGCTCCAAAATACTTAGGATATGCTAAGATTGTGTCTGGCGCCAGATAATAGACTAAATTAGATCGATTGGGTTGTCTTCTCCTTCTCAAACTAAAAAGCAACATTCAATAAATGGCCTGTGGATTGTCGAAGACATTAAATGATAAAGTTTGATACTTTTTTTTTTTATAAATTTAGATTACCCAATTATGTTTTCCAATTAAGGGGCAATTTAGCGTGGCCAATCCACCTACTCTGCACATTTTTTTTTTTGGATTGTGGGAGCGAAACCCACGCAGACACGGGGAGAATGTGCAAACTCCACACGGACAGTGACCCAGAGCCGGGATCGAACCTGGGACCTCAGCGCCGTGAGGCGGTTGTGCTAACCACTAGGCCACCGTGCTGCCCAAAGTTTGATACTTGACGCTGTATGAAATACATTGCTTGAGGATTTTGACTATAAAATTGTTTCTAAATCCTTAAAAATCCATTACATAAATGTAATGCATGCACCTTGTAAAATTAAGTGAAGCATATGCACACCTTTTGGAAAAGCCTTTGGGGGGGAATCAATACATTTCCGAAGATATTCCCATTCCGAAGAAGTATGATTGGACTTGAAACATTACTCTGTTTCTCTCTCCACAGATGCTGCCAGACCTGCTGAGATTTTCCTAAACTTTGTTCTCATTCAAGGTTTTCCGCATCCACAGTATTTGCTTTCATTACATCAAAATATTTCTTGCTCAACTGCTAACTTTTCTGGTCACCTTTCTCGGTTATCTCCATCCATCTGACTCCTGCTGTGTACTAATTGGCTATTGTAGTTCCCTACATAATAGGAATTACGATACTTCAAAAAGAACTTCATTGGCTGTAAGACACTTTTGAGACATCCCAAGATCATGTCAGGCAAAGAGGAGAGGAAGACAAGTGAGGGAAGACCGTAACAGAGATAAAAGAATGAACAAAGAAAGGGACAATGAGGTTTACTGGGAGAAAGCAACAACAAAGAGATACAGGCCCATCTTGGAGTTTTTAAAGAAATAGCCATTCAGCCAAATGAGCTGAGGAGCAAAATAGTTTCAACTTTGTACAGTTAGATCATTCTCATTTTTCCAACGAAAGCTCAAATGCAAGAAAAGTCACACTTTGATCTAGGAAGAATGTTGTTTATTTCCTTCTTTGCTTTTTACATGCTACAAATTGATCTGACTCCTCTAAACAGCAATAAATAAATGCACTTAAGAGTATGTAGGAGTGCAGAAATTTGAGGAATACAATTGACAGCGTCACACTGCTGGTTAGCTATTACTTGTCATTTAGCCACGGACACTTTAAGGTCAACTGACTCATTTCTGCTTTGGCAACATTTTTGATTGATTTGTTTACAGGAAGAATTCAACAGAAATTCAGAACAAATATCAACATAACTGCCATATTCTATGTCAGGAGAACGTAGTAAATGCATAACAATGAAAAATCAAAACAATTACCACTAACCCCCAACACAGTGCATTTAGCAGATAAGGAACCACTTTCTCAAAAAATAAATGAAATGCTATTCTTTTTATCATCATTCAAATGACCCCCCCCCCCCAAAGTTATCCAAATGCGCCATGATGTTCCAGAAGAAGTCGAAGCAGTCTCAAATACTCAGAACCTGATAGAAAGGAAGAAAGGGCACAATACAAATGAGCACAAACATATGGCACAAAGTTTCCACTAAACACAGCAGTACAGGACACCTGCACACGAATCGTAGTTAAAGATAGGCTGATACAATTCTCGCTTTTTCCAGCAGCTTTTTCCTTTGTTAACAGCCTAACAGTTTCCACAGGCGGATTGTTTCCCCTATGAACTGAAACCTGTGAATTTTTTTTCAACTCACTGTCATTCCTAGTTCTAAAGATGAACCACAATCAAATTAAACTGCTTACTGCGTTGCATCAAAGATGTCTCGTGGAATAGCAGAACAGATGATAGTGTGAGACCACTTTGTGCTACTGACCAAACACAATTACAAATAGAAGCTGATGATTCACAAAACAAAATTAATGCAGGCAAAATAAATAGCACAATACTTGAAAGAATAAGAATTGTATTTCTGTAGCACCTTTCACGATCAAAGTGCTTTACATTCAATGAAGTGTGGTCACCCGTGACTTAAGAAATGTGGCAGCCAATCTGTTCCAGCAGGCTCTAACAACAGTGAAATAAATGGCCAGGTTATCAATTTTAGGTATTAATTGAAGGACAAATGTTGGCCAGGCCACCAGTTGAGTTACCCTGTACAAGGGGCTGCAAAAGAGCGTACAAAGGATAAATAGATTTCTCCTTCACAAATATTAGGTTTCCTGATTGTGAATTTTGAATAGTACAGTGAAAGCTGTTTTTCCTTTTCTTGCAACAGAATAGTTTCAAAGGATAATCAGACAAGTCTTCGCCTGTTCCTTGGTAAACCAAATACAATCTCAAGGTTAAATATTTCTGAGATGCATTCACTGTTCTTGATTCACTTAAAAGCTCCCTTGCCTAGGGATTGTTTGCCCTTCACATTGCAATTCCTTTATCTCCCATCCTCACAGATCCCCTGATAGACTCTGGACTATTGTCTGCGACATAGCTAGCTGGCAACTTATTCAACAGAGTTATCCCAGCTATTTAAATACATGTACAATTCCTATTTTTAATCACAATTAACACCTGACATATATACCGGCAAAGAAAACCAAAAGGTGTTGAAGTTAAACATTCCTGCTGGAAATGCACTTGAGACTCCATCGACTTCTTTAAAAACATCACCGTGCAATGTACAGAATTGGGGGTCACTTGCCAGAATAAATGTTACCTCGGATTAAGCAAGCAACGTGTTGCGGGAAGAAATTTCCAGACTAAATCATCCTTTCTTAATTCTTACTGCTCGCATGTTTGCAGGCAAAATCAGAGGTGGCAGCAAACAACAAACGGTAGTTACTAGAGCTAAATCAGACCTTTATAGAACCATACAGTTCATAGAATCCCTACAGTACAGAAGGAGGCAATTTGCCTCATCATGTTTGCACCGATCCTCTGAAAGAACACCCTACGTAGGCCTGCACTATCTCCGCAACCCCATAACCCCACCTAATCCGCACAGCCCTGGACGCTAAGAGGCAATTTAGCATGGTCCATCCACCTAACCTACATTTCTCTGGAATGTGGGAGGGAACTGGAACACCCAAAGAAAACCCACGCAAACACTGGGAGAAAGTGCCTGCATTAATTTTGTTTTGTGAATCATCAGCTTCTATTTGTAATTGTGTTTGGTCAGTAGCACAAAGTGGTCTCACACTATCATCTGTTCTGCTATTCCACGAGACAACTTTGATGCAACGCAGTAACTGAACCCGGGTCCGGGTGCTGTGAGGCAGCAGTGATAAGCACTTTGCCTCCATGCCACCCAAAATGCGAGCTTTACACTGGCTGCAAAGTTGTAGAGCACAGAAGAGTGCCACTTGACCCACCGAGTCTGCATTGGTTCTTTTGAAGACCAATCCACCTAGTTCTACTCCCCAGTAGATTTCCCTGTGATTGTTTCTCCAAATACCTATCCGATTTCTTTTTGAAAGCTGCTATCAAATCGATTTCCACCACCGTGAGTCAGAAGGTTGTGGGGTCAAGTCCTATTCCAGAGGACACAGTCTAGACTCAAGCTCTAGTGCAAAAACTGAGGGCATGCTGCTTGGTGGTAACATCTGCTCTCCCAGGAAAAAAAAAGATCATATTGTACTATTTAAAGAACAGAGGAGTTCTCCTGCTGCTCTGACCAATATTTATCCTTCATCTAAACAGTTAAAAAAATGAATATCTTGTTGCTATCACATTGCTGTTTATGTGAGCTTGCTGTGCACAAATTAGCCGCAGTACTACAGTGACTGCACTTCGAAGGTACTTCATCAGGATGCCCTGAAGATATGAAAGACGAGGGTCTGGATTCTCTGTCCCTCCACGCCACATTTCTGTTTCAGCATGCCGGCGGGATGCTCCGTTACGCTGTCTGGTCAATGGGGTTTCCCATTGTGGGGCAGCCCCACACCGTCAGGAAACTCCCAGGCTGCCGGTAAAATGGAGCATTCCACCGGCGGGGAATCCAGCCCGGGATATGCAAGTTTCTTTCTTAGTTTGCATGAGCAGGCAGCATCATGTGGCATTAGGCACATATCTGGCATTCATTTTCTTCCAACCATCAAAACAAACCAGCTGCAGGTTGACCAGATACCCTGCAGCCCACCCCCACCAAGATCGCATGCAGTCTTATATCAGACTCCTTAACATTTTCAAAACAAGATGTTTTGCCAATCACCGTGATTCCCTGACCTGCTCACACCCCAACACCACTTGCCAATCTGAGCCAGCCGGGTGCAAGTGTCCCCTATCTTAATCAATTTACTGGCATCCAGTTCAACAGCAGCTGCCAACTAAGCTGAAGAAATGGAACTCCGAGTGTGAGGAATCCCCATCCTCTTTCCATCTTTTCTCTTTGTAAATGGCAAAGATTTCACCCTTTACATTACCAGCCAGAAAATCCACGAAACGATATTTGCAGTCAATGGGTGTGATCTAACTAAAAAAATAGAATCCATTCTGGGCTGGAATCTAACGGCACTCTGGGGTTTTTTTCGTACCCAGCGGAGATGCTAGATTTGCCATATTTTGCATTCCACCCACTGCGGGTCCCACCACAGGCCTACATTACTAACACTAAAGTAAATTATAGAATTATAACTAAATAGTACTAAAACATGAATTGTTCATTAAGTGTATGAGGAAAATTTTGAAATGGCCACCTAATGAAACTAACTAAGATGTTAATTTATAAACAATATAATTTAAAATAATAATTTTCAGATAACTATACTTGAATTTAAAACTGAATGTTCTGGCAATTGGAACAGTCCGAAGGCCTGATCTGGGATAAATTAATCAAGGATTGCAAGAAAATAAATATTGATAGAGAAGACCAAAATTAAATTAATGAAAATTGCAAAGCAGATGGATGATACAAAATGGAAGCAGCTAAGGTCCTGATGCAAAACTGTTACTAGTTCAAATCTGTCATTGATATCAAAGATATGGAGATGTCGGCATTGGACTGGGGTGAGCACAGTAAGAAGTCTTACAACATCAGGTTAAAGTCCAACAGGTTTGCTTCAAATCACTAGATTTCAGAGCACTGCTCCTTCCTCAGGTGAATGGAGAGGTAGGTTCCAGAAACATTCATATAGACAAAGTCAAAGATGCAAGACGATACTTTGAATGCAAGCATTTGCAGGTAATTAAATCGTTACAGAGTGAGAGAGAGGGGTAACCCCAAGTTAAAGAGGTGTGAATTGTGTCAAGCCAGGACAGTTGGTAGGATTTTGCAAGCCCAGGCCAGATGGTAAGGGCTGAATGTAATGCGACATGAATCCAAGATCCCGGTTGAGGCCGTACTCATGTGTGCAGAACTTGGCTATAAGTTTCTGCTCTGCGATTCTGCTTTGTCATGTGTCCTGAAGGCCACCTTGGAGAACGCTTCTCCAAGGGTCGAGAACTATTGAAAGGATATCCCACAGCAGAAGGGAAAGATCAAGCAGTAGCAGTACAGAACGAGATATCAGGCGGGAGAGGGGACGTAGTTTATCAAGGTCTCTGAACATGAGTAAGACAACGAATACTAATAGGAGTAGAAGCCCACATTCACGTGAGATTTTGGTGGCTTCCAATAAATTAGATGAAAAAGTTATCAAAGATGCCAAACAGCAACAATTGCATAGCTGGAATGAATTTGGGGTATACACGGAACTACTGGATAGGGGACAAAGAGCTCCATCCCACAGATGGATTTGCACGGAAAAGTTTCTTATGGATGGAACTTATAAGGCAAAGGCCAGGCTTGTGGCAAGGGGATTTGAAGAAAATTTAGAAGATCAGGATTTAAGGGTAGATTCACCTACGGCAGGAAAGGTTATTTTAAAGATCTTCTTGGCTCTATTAGCCACAAAGGCATGGGAATGCAAAAAGAGGGGCTAGCTCACAGAAACTTTTGGATATTGTTTCTGTGACTTTTTGTTTCTTCCAAAATTGAAAAAAAAAAGAAGGGGGGAAATTGCATGTGTGTTTTTGAGTTTCTTGTAATTTTGTTTTCGCCTAATTATTTTTTTTCTCCAAGGAAGGGGAGACTGTTAAGTAATCGGTTATTACAGAGACATTCCAATTAGTTGTCTCATTTATGTTAAGTATCCAATAATTGACACTGATTATGTAAAGGGGCTTCAGGTGGACTTTGTGTCAGGTGATGTGATGTTAGATTTTTGTGCAGAGTCTGTTAAAGTGAAATAAAGATGTTGGTGAAAAGGAGCAGAACTTTTGACTATTTATGCAACAACAGCTAAACGTCTAACAATACAAACCTAAGATGTCTATGGCAGGGCTTACATGAGATCACAGGCTACAAAGCAAGACAATTCGGAATCTCTGGGGCTGGAGCATCCCTCCCTGATGAACTGAACAAGTTCTATGCCCGCTTTGAACAGTCAGCCAATACATTAGTGCCACCCGCCACAATAGCCTTGGACACAGCCAAACCCACTATTACAGCCTCGGAGGTAAGAACGCCCTTCTTGAAAGTAAACCCACGGAAAGCGATGGGCCCCGACGGAATCCCTGGGCGAGCACTCAGATCCTGCGCTGACCAGCTGGCGAGTGTATTCGCAGATATCTTCAACACCTCACTTCCCCGCTCTGTGGTCCCTACCTGCTTCAAGAAGACCACCATAATACCAGTACCAAAGAAGAACAAGGTAGCGTGCCTCAACGACTACCGATCGGTGACCCTGACATCTGTTACCATGAAATGCTTCAAGCAGCTAGTCATGAGGCAGATCAACGCCAGCCTCCCAGATAGTCTTGATCCGTTGCAGTTCATCTACCGCTGAAACCGATCCACAGCAGATGCTATCTCTCTGGTTCTACAATCAACTCTCAAACATCGCTGAACATGGGAAAGAGCGAGATGTTTGTGATCCAGGCATGGGGCAGGAAAGGAGACTGAGGGAGTTACCTTTTAAGGTGGTGACAGGGAGTTTTAGATATTTAGGGATTCGAGTGGCTAAAGAATGGGAGAAGCTCCACAAGTTAGAACATTACAGCGCAGTACAGGGCCTTCAGCCCTCGATGTTGCGCCGACCTGTGAAACCCCTCTAAAGTCCCTCTACACTATTCCTTTATCGTCCATATGCCTATCCAATGACCATTTGAATGCGTTTAGTGTTGGCGAGTCCACTACTGTTGCAGGCAGGGCATTCCACGCCCTTATTACTCTCTGAGTAAAGAAACTATCTCTGACATCTGTCCTATATCTATCTCCCCTCAATTTAAAGCTATGTCCCCTCGTGCTGGACATCACCATCCGAGGAAAAAGGCTCTCAATGTCCACCCTATCTAATCCTCTGATCATCTTGTATGCCTCAATTAAGTCACTTCTTAACCTTCTTCTCTCTAACGAAAACAGCCTCAAGTCCTTCAGCCTTTCCTCATAAGATCTTCCCTCCATACCAGGCAACATCCTTGTAAATCTCATCTGTACCCTTTCCAATGCTTCCACATCCATCCTATAATGTGGCGACCAGAACTGCACGCAATACTCCAAATGCGGCCGCACCAGAGTTTTGTACAACTGCAACATGACCTCATGGCTCCGAAACTCAATTCCTCTACCAATAAAAGCTAATACACCGTACCCCTTCTTAACAACCCTCTCAACCTGGATGGCAACTTTCAGGGATCTATGGACATGGACACCGAGATCTCTCTGCACGTCCACTCTACCAAGAATCTTACCATTAGCCCAGTACTCTGTCTTCCTGTTATTCCTTCCAAAATGAATCACCTCACACTTTTCTGCATTAAACTCCATTTGCCACCTGTCAGCCCAGCTCTGCAGCTTATCTATGTCCCTCTATAACTTGTAACATTATTCTGCACTGTCCACAACTCCACCGACTTTAGTGCATTTTCTGCAAATTTACTCACCCATCCTTCTACGCCCTCCTCCAAATGGCAAACAGCAGCGGCCCCAAAACAGATCCTTGTGGTACACCACTAGTAACTGGACACCAGTCAGAACATTTCCCATCAACCACCACCCTTTGTCTTCTATCAGCTAGCCAATTTCTGATCCAAACTGCTAAATTACCCTGAATCCCATGCCTCTGTATTTTCTGCAATAGCCTACCGTGGGGAACCCTATCAAACGCTTTACTGAAATCCATATACACCATATCAACTGCTTTACCCTCATCCACCTGTTTGGTCACCTTCTCGAAGAACTCAAAGAGGTTTGTGAGGCACGACCTACCCTTCACAAAACCATGTTGACTATCTCTAATCAAATTATTCCTTTCCAGATGATTATACATCCTATCTCTTATGAACCTTTCCAAGACTTTTCCCACAACAGAAGTAAGGCTCACTGGTCTATAGTTACCGGGGTTATCTCTACTCCCCTTCTTGAACAAGGGGGCAACATTTTCTATCCTCCAGTCTTCTGGCACTATTCCTATAGACAAAGATGACTTAAAGATCAAAGCCTAAGGCTCAGCAATCTCCTCCCTAGCTTCCCAGAGAATCCTAGGATAAATCCCATCCGGCCCAGGGGATTTATCTATTTTCACACTTTCCAGAATCGCTAACACCTCCTCCTTATGAACCTCAAGCCCTTCTAGTCTAGTAGCCTGTATCTCAGTATTCTCCTTGACAACATTGTCTTTTTCCTGTGTGAATACAGACGGAAAATACTCATTTAGCACCTCTCCTATCTCCTCGGACTCCACGCACAACCTCCCACGACTGTCCTTGACTGGCCCTACTCTTACCTTAGTCATTCTTTTATTCCTGACATATCTATAGAAATCTATAGAAAGGGTTATCCTTGATCCTACCTGCCAAAGACTTCTCATGTCCTCGCCTGGCTCTTCTTAGCTCTCTCTTTAGAGCCTTCCTAGCTAACTTGTAACTCTCAAGTGCCCTAACTGAACCATCATGTCTCATCTTTACATAAGGCTCCTTCTTCCTCTTGACAAGTGTTTCAACTGCTTTAGTAACCCATGGTTCCCTCGCTCGACCACTTCCTCCCTGCCTAACAGGTACACACTTATCAAGGACACGCAGTAGCTGTTCCTTGAACATGCTCCACATTTCCATTGTGCCCATCCCCTGCAGTTTTCCGCTCCAGCCGATGCATCCTAAGTCTTGCCTCATCGCATCATAATTGCCTTTCCCCCAGCTATAACTCTTGCCCTGCGGTGTATACGTATCCCTTTCCATCGCTAAAGTAAACGTAATCGAATTGTGGTCACTATCACCAAAGTTCTCACCTACCTCCAAATCTAACACCTGTCCTGGTTCATTACCCAGTACCAAATCCAATACGGCCTCGCCTCTCGTTGGCCTATCTACATACTGCATCAGGAAACCCTCCTGCACACATTGGACAAAAACGGACCCATCTAAAGTACTCGAACTATAGTGTTTCAAGTCAATATTTGGAAAGTTAAAGTCCCCCATAACAACTAAAATCTGGGCAAAGCAGTCAATCAAATGAAAAGGGATTTCCACAGGTGGGACATGCTCCCATGTCCCACCTGCTGACGCTAGCGGGAAGGGTCTAGACGGTGAAGATGACAGTCCTCCCAAGGCTGCTTTTCTTTTTTCAATGCCTTCTAATTTTTGAGCCAAAGGCTTTATTTTGAAAAATAAACATGGTGATTAAAGGTTTTGTGTGGGCGGGGAAAACCCCGAGAGTAAAGAGGGCACTCCTGGAGCGGGGTTGCGGAGAGGGGGACCTGGCCCTCCCGAGCTTTATTAATCATTACTGGGCAGCCAACATATCGATGGTCAGGAAGTGGGCGGTGGGGGAGGGTCGGCCTGGGAGCAAATGGAAGCGGCATCCTGCAAGGGTACAAGTTTGGAGGCTTTACTAACGGTGCCCCTGCTGTTCTCGCCGGCTCGGTACTCTACAAGCCCTGGGGTGGTGGCAGCCCTAAGGGTGTGGGGGCAATGGAGGTAGCACATGGGTTAGGAGGGAGCGTCAGTGTGGTCCACGATTTGTAATAATCACCAATTTGTCCCGGGGAGGCTGGATCGGGACTTCAGGAGGTGGCAGGGATCGAGAGATTTGGGGATTTATTTATCCAGGAGGGCTTTCTGACCTTGAAATCACTAGAGGGGGTGTTTGAGCTACCGGGCGGCAATGGATTTCGATACCTTCAGGTCCAGGGCTTTATACGAAGGCAGGGTCCTAGCTTTCCTTGCCTCCCCCTGAGGGGACTACAGGATAAGGTGATGTCAAAAACTGGGGTTGGAGAGGGGAGGATTTCAGAGATATACAAGGTGTTGATGGAGTGGGAGGGGACCCCGATCAGGGAGGTGAAGCGGAAGTGGGAAGAGGAGCTGGGAAGAGAGCTGGAAATGAAAAACTGGGAAAAAGCCTTGAAGAGAGTCAATTCATCCTTGTCCTGTGCCAAACTTAGCCTGATCCAGTTCAAAGTGGTCCACAGGGCCCACATGATGGTAGCCTGGATGAGCAGGTTCTTTGATGAGGTGGAGGATAGATATGGGCGGTGTGGGGGCAGCCCGGTGAACCATATACATATGTTCTGGCCATGTCCGAAGTTGAAGGGATTCCAGCAGGGATTAGCGGACATTATGTCAGAATTCCTGGAAGGGAGGGTAACTGCGAGTCCAGAACTGGCAATATTTGGGGTATCGGATGATCCGGGGGCCAGGGGGGGGGCAGGGAGGCCGATGTCCTGGCCTTCTCCTCCCTGGTGGCCCAGAGATGGATTTTGCTGGGATGGAGGGACTCAGAGCCCCGAAGTCAATGTGTGGGTCAGCAATATGGCTGGGTTTCTCCACCTGGAAATAAAATCAAGTTTGCCTTGAGAGGATCAATACAGGGGTTCGCCCAGAGATGGCAACTGTTCATCGATTTCTTCAAAGAAAAGTGAACATCAGCAGTAATGAAAAATGAAAATCGCTTTATTGTCACGAGTAGGCTTCAATGAAGTTACTGTGAAAAGCCCCTAGTCGCCACATTCCGGCGCCTGTCCGGGGAGGCTGGTACGGGACCTGGCACTGGTACAGTAAGGGGGGGGGGAGAAAATAGGAGGCATGGCAGTGTTAGATAAGGACAGGGAACTCAGTAACCGGATAATTAGGGATTAGGGCGTGGGCAGTAGGGGACATTGTTTTTTAGGTTTTTGTGTGTGTCGGCCCATGTGCTTGTTTAAGAAATGTTAATGTGTTAAACTGTGAAAATTACAAATGCTTCAATAAAATATTTTCTGAAAAAATAAAAATAAACTGTCGAACATCTCGACAACAAGGACATCTCAGACTGCTGTTGATAGACTACAGCTCCGCCTTCAACACATTATCCCAACAAGACTAATAACCAAACTCTGCAACCTTGGACTTGACCCCTCCCTGTGCAGCTGGATCCTTGACTTCCTCACCAACAGACCACAATCTGTCAGAACGGGTAACAACACCTCTTCCACAATAGTCCTCAACACCTGGGCCCCGCAAGGATGTGAGCTCAGTCTTCTATTGTACTCCCTGTACACACACGACTGTGTGGCGAGATTCAACTCCAATTTAATCTATGTTTGCAGATGATAGGACTGTGGTGGGTCGTATCTCAAACAATGACGAAACAGATTACAGAAGGGAGATAGATCACTTGGTTGCATGTTGTACCGAAAACAACCTCTCTCTAAATGTCGGAAAGGCCAAGAAACTGATGGCTCCGAAGTAGAGATGGTCGATAGCTTTAAGTTCCTGGGGGTCACCATCACCAACAGTCTGTCCTGGTCCACTGAAGTTGATGCAATAGTCAAGAAAGCTCAACAACTTCTATGGAAGCTAAAGAAATTTGGCATGTCTGCATCAACTCCCACAAACTTCTATAGATGTGCCATAGAGCGCATCCTATCCGGCTGCATTACAGCTTGGTTATGGCAACTACTCGGCCCAAGATGGCAAGAAACCGCAGAGTGTGGTGAACTCAGCCCAATCATAGAATCATAGATCATATGTGCAGAAGGTCATTCGGCCCATCGAGTCTGCACTGGCCCTTACAAAGAGCACCCCACTCAAACCCACAAATCTACCCTATCCCAGTAACCCCCACTTAACCTTTTTGGACACTAAGGGCAATTTAGCATGGCCAATCCACCTAACCCGCACATCTTTGGACTGTGGGAGGAAACCGGAGCACCCAGAGGAAACCCATGCATACACGGGGACAATGTGCAGACTCCGCACACAGTGACCCAGCCGGGAATCGAACCTGGGACCCTGGAGCTGTGAAGTAACTGCGCTAACCACTATGCTACCGTGCTGCCCCTTATGCTACCGTGCTGCCCCAATACGTCAATCAAGCTTGCCATCCTCCCATTGATTCTGTATACACCTCCCGCTGCCTCAGAAAGGCAGCATTGTCAGAAACCCTTTAAACCCAGGCTTTGCCCATTTCCAGACCCTTCCATCAGACAGAAGATACAGAAATCTGTAGATCCACATATCCAGACAAAGGAACAGCTTCTTCCCCAGTTACTAGACGCCTCAATTATTCTCCCTTGGACTGATCTGTTCCCTGTAAGAACATTATTCACGACGCCCTATGCTGCTCTTTTTGGCCTTGTTACGCACTGTAACCAATCACTATTTGTTGATGCACCACTGTCAATGTACTTTGTTGATTATTCATTTGTCTACTATGTACGTACTGTGTACGTTCCCTTGGCCGCAAAAAAATACTTTTCACTGTACTTCGGTATATGTGACAATAAATATCAATCAATCAAACTAGCACGTACTATGTAAAAAAGGGCCCAGTCAGACTTTACCGGGTCCTCTCCATCGGCCAGTTCCTATCTTGTTGACCTTACATACACATGGTAATAACCCCGTAGCTAGCGGGGAAACTCATACTCCTTGAGCGGCATGGGCAAACAATCAAGCCAGCCCCATGTGGTCCGTGCAGGTTATTACATTTACCAGGGCTGAGGTCCCAAAAGGTCTCAGGCACAGCACTGCAGTAACTCTTCCGGCAACTGTGGTGCTGTGCCTGGATGGGCTGGAGAGCTGTCGGCCACTCTGATTGACGGACAGCTCGCCAAGGCGGGACTAGCATCCAAGAATGGACGGAATACACACCCACTGCAATCAATGCTCAATTGAATGCAAAATGACAGCAAACCTTTCAGAATAAGTGGGGAAGTGTTCCTACTGATCTCTGGATAACGATGCCAAGCACTCACCATCCTAAAAATTGAGGTCCATGTGTGATCAAGGATTCCCTCAAGTCTTTTTACATTGAATCCACGGCATTTGCTCCATCTACCATGCCTGCTGCCTCGCTGAGCACAAATCAAGTTTGATACTGCAGTGCAAATGTGAGGGGTTACTACACTTTTGGAAGTGCTGTCTTTTTGATGAGATGTTAAGGGCAGGGGCGAATTCTCCACCGCCCACTGTCAGTAGTGGAGTTCCTGATGCGGCAGAGAATCTTGTGTGGGGGGGGGAAAAAAAATCGGGATTGGTGCCCTGCATCGATCCTATTGCGGTCCACCGCTGGCGGCGGCATCGATGTTCATGTTCTGCCACAACAGGAGGATGCAAATGGGTCATTAGAACCCATTTGTATCCTATTAACAGGCATTAGCTATGAGGAGAGATTGAATAAACTGGGATTGTTCTCCTTAGAGAGATGGAGGCTGAGGGGCGACCTGATAGAAGTTTATAAAATTATTGAGGGTGGAGAGGCTTTTTCCCAGAGTGGAAATGACAATTACAAGGGGGCACAAGTTCAAGGTAAGGAGGGAAAGATTCAGTGGAGATGTGCGGGGGAAGTTTTTTACACAGAGGGTTGTGGTGGCCTGGAATGCACTGCCAAGTGAGGTGGTTGAAACAGATACGTTAGTGACCTTTATGATTTAACTGGATAGGCATTTGAACAGACGGGGTATAGAAGGATACAAGCGGTTGGTCTCGATAGGACATGTGATCGACGCAGGCTTGGAGGGCCAAAGAGCCTGTTCCTGTGCTGTATTGTTCATAGTTCTTTGTAGGACATCGTATTCTCCAGGCCTCCGTGATGCTCCTGGTCCCCCCTCCCCTCCCTTGGCCAGGATTCACACGGGCATGGATTGCTGAAGCGGTGGATCACACGATGGGCCAATGGTAGGTGTCCCCAAAGTCCACTGGAGTGCCCTCTACACCCCACAGTGCATATCCTGCCCACCACCACATATCAGAGACCCCACCCCCCATACCCATCAGTCACCCCTGTTTGGAGGCTAAAGAGCAGTCCAGGCAGAAACAGTGAAAAATCACTGCTTTTTTACCCACCTGTCCCTTACACCTGCTGCCTCAGACAGCAGAAAGAAGCACCTGTTACTTCATGAAAGCCTAAACAACGTCACAGGGTTTTAAGCCTCCTTAGATCGTTTGATCTGCAAGGCTTCTATTCACATGTGTGCATGCTGGAAGCGGGGGGGAGGGGGGGGGGGGGGGGGGGGGGGGGGGGGGGGGAGAGAGGCAGCCATCAGATCTTGGTATCGGGCCACCCACGCAAAATTCGGAACGGAATCTCTTGTACTCCCTACCATGCATAGATTTGCATTGCAAGGGGGAAGAAATTTCTTCTGGGCACCACTCCTCATGCCAGCGAAAACCAGAAGCAATTCAGTTCCTGTGGGATTGCGGTCTCACAAACAATGAATCCAGCTCTAAACAACATCTGCCTGCTTAGCTGAATGTAAAAGATCCTCTGGTACTATTTTAAAGAAAAGCAGGATTTCTCTCCTGCCCTTTATTTATCCTTCACTCGACATCACAAAAACAGATTATCTGGCCATTTTCACACTGCTGTTTTAGACGTTTGCAGTGTGAAAATTGCTGCCCCGTTTCCTACAACAGTGACCACACTTCAAAACTTCTTCACTGGTTGTAAAGGTCTTTGAGACCTCCAGTGATTATGAAAAGAAGGAGATAAATGCAAGTCCTTTTCCTTAAAGAATTCCATGAAGTTTGTCAAAGCAAAACTTTTGAAATCTTCTTTGGTTGCTTCTATATTCTATTTATCTAGCTACATGATAATTGTATCCGTATTAAAGGCTGTAAAATGTACTTTACCACAGATAAATTAACAGGTCAGTCTATAATTACCTAGTTTAGGACTTACTCCATTTTGAAAAAACCAAACACTTGGAAATGAAGGTTACTAGTAAAACCTGTCCAAATTGACATATATACCTCAAGATGGAACTTCAATATTGCTGGTGCCAGTACTACTGAATTTTGCTGGGATTTGAAAAATTTCAACTGTTTTTTCCTTCTGCAGTCCTCCGATAAACATCCACGTTCCACAGAACCCCAAAATATAATGTATAAGGTCTCTGGTTTCCCCTTGTCTCTCTTAGGACCCCACGATGTTTCCTCTGGGTGCTGTTGCTGTATTTTCCCTTGGTCTAACTAACTGATTTAAATTATTTACTTTATCCATCATAATATTGTTCATTTCACTTTAAACACTTCAGGATTCACCTTATGCTCTTTTAGTAAAGAGCGATGGAAAATATTTATTAACTAGTTTAAATGCCTCTGCCATTTTTGATCACCTTCAACAATTTACACTTCTCAGAGATCTAAACTCACTTTTAACAATTATAATTTTACTGGCAGACTTGCAAAATAAATATTTGATGCTTCTTAAATTTGTTTTCTTAATACTTCCTCTTAGCTTTCCTTATTTCGTTCTTATGCCTCTCATTATCTCATTGGACTCTTCTTTAATTTTAAATTGGTTTCCAGCCTCGTTCACCTATCCTGAAACTGGGGAAAATTGTTCTGGGCAGTAGTGCAGAACGGGCAACACAAATTAAAAGCCCACGTAGCCCTGCAAATATACTTCAAATTACTACTTTAGCAGTTAAGCACTTGGAGATGCCCGGAGATCGTGAAAGCTGCTGGACAAATGCAATTTCTATCTTCCTGACTATTACACAAGCTGCCGATTTGCTATGATCCATTTTGCAGTATTGCCCGAGATGAACTCCCCACCTGCCTTTATTTTTTGGTATAAATACACAGATACAAAAATGACAGAAAAGACCAGCTATCCAGCAAGCCTATCCCATAGCATGATGGCTGCATCATCATGGCTAAACACTTCCTATCGCCGCTGACTCCATTTCCCCTCCCCACCAACACTGCAGCCATATAATTTCCTGGAAATGGCAAAACAAACAGAAAAAAAAACTGGGGCCAATAAGGAAATATTACTATGTAAAATTTCTTTCTGACCCCCTCAAGAGATCAAAACGAGTCCAGGAGACCACTTGGGCCAAGCATTACTTAAAAAAACTTCTATATCATTCAATTCTGCTCCTGTCAGTAAGCAGTCCATCTCCCTCTTAAATGCATACACACAGCCTGGCAATATTTCTTTTTTTTAAAATAATTTTTATTGAAATTTTTACAAAATACAAAATATAAACTTCTTAACTCTATTAACATACAACCGCGGTAACACCCCATGAACAGTACCCCCCCCCCCCCCCCCCCCCCCCCAGCTTCGAGAGCAACTTCAAAGAAAAAGAAAGAACAAAAACAAAGACAAAGAAAGAAGAGAAAAGCACAAGAGAAAAAAAAAGAGAGAGAGATAGCACCCTCCGCCAACCCATGTACACAGTTCTCCCTCCCCCCCAATCCTTACCCCCCTCCCGGGTTGCTGCTGTCGGCCTATTTCCCTACCGTTCCGCCAGGAAGTCCAGAAAAGGCTGCCACCGCCTGAAAAACCCTTGTACTGATCCCCTCAGGGCAAATTTCACGCTCTCCAATTTAATGAACCCCGCCATATCAGAGATCCAGGCCTCCACGCTTGGGGAGATCCTCCGCCGGGCTACTAGGGACGCAAGGGCCAGAACACTGGCCTCTATCGCCTCCTGCACTCCCGGCTCCACTGCAACCCCAAAAATTGCGAGTCCCCAGCCTGGCTCGACCCTGGATCCCACCACTCTCGACACCGTCTTTGCTACCCCCTTCCAAAACTCCCCCAACGCTGGGCACGCCCAAAACATATGGGCGTGGTTCGCTGGGCTCCCCGAGCACCTAGTACACCTGTCCTCTCCCCCGAAAAACCTGCTCATCCTCGACCCAGTCATGTGGGCCCTATGCAGCACCTTGAACTGTATGAGGCTAAGCCTTGCACAGGAAGAGGAGGAATTCACTCTCTCCAGGGCATCCGCCCACGTCCCCTCCTCGATCTCCTCCCCCAGCTCCTCTTCCCATTTCCCCTTCAGTTCCTCCACCGAGGCCTCGTCTACCTCCTGCATTACCCGGTATATGTCCGAGATCCTCCCTCCTCCGACCCACACCCCCGAGAGCACCCTATCCCGCACCCCTCGTGGGGGCAGCAAGGGGAACCCCTCCACCTGCTGCCTGGCAAACGCCCTCACCTGGATGTACCTAAACATGTTCCCCGGGGGGAGCCCAAACTTCCCCTCTAACTCCCCCAAGCTCGCGAACCTCCCCTCCACAAACAGGTCCCTCAACCTCCTAACCCCTGCCCTGTGCCAGCCCAGAAATCCGCCATCAATGCTCTGTGGGACGAACCGATGGTTCCCCCGTATCGGGGCCTCCATCGAGCCCCCCATTTCTCCCCTGTGCCGTCTCCATTGCCCCCAAATTTTGAGGGTAGCCGCCAGCACCGGGCTCGTGGTATACCTCGTTGGAGGGAGCGGCAGCGGCGCCGTTACTAGCGCTTCCAGGCTCGTGCCCACACAAGACGCCGCCTCCATCCTCTTCCACGCTGCCCCCTCCTCGTCCATTACCCACTTACGCACCATCGCTGCGTTGGCCGCCCAGTAGTACCCACAGAGATTGGGCAACGCCAGCCCCCCCTATCCCTGCCTCGTTCCAGGAACACTCTTCGAACCCTCGGAGTCCCATGCGCCCACACAAATCCCGTGATACTCCTGTTGACCCTCCTGAAAAAGGCCTTCGGGATAAGGATGGGGAGGCACAGGAACAGGAACAAAAACCTCGGGAGCACCGTCATCTTGACGGACTGCACCCTCCCCGCCAGTGACAGCGGTAACATATCCCATCTCTTTAACTCCTCCTCCATCTGCTCCACCAATCTTGTGAGGTTGAGCCTGTGCAGGGCCCCCCAGCTCCCCGCCACCTGGATCCCTAGGTACCTAAAACTCTTCCCTGCCTGCTTCAATGGGAGCCTACCAATCTTGATCCCCCGGATGCACCACAAACACCTCACTCTTGCCCAGGTTCAGCTTGTACCCCGAGAAGCCCTCGAATTCCCTAAGAATCCTCATCACCTCCGGCATCCCCCCCACCGGGTCCGCCACATACAGCAACAGGTCGTCCGCGTACAGCGACACTCGATGCTCCTCTCCCCCCCCCCCGCACCAGGCCCCTCCAGTTCCCTGACTCCCTCAGTGCCATGGCCAGGGGCTCAATCGCCAATGCGAAGAGCAAGGGGGACAGGGGGCACCCCTGTCTCGTCCCCCGATGCAGCCGAAAGTACTCCGACCTCCTCCTATTCGTGGCTACACTTGCCATCGGGGCCTCGTAGAGCAGCCTCACCCACCGGATAAACCCCTCCCCAAACCCAAACCTCTCCAACACCTCCCACAAGTACTCCCACTCAACCCTATCGAAGGCCTTCTCCGCGTCTAACGCCACTACTATCTCCGCCTCCCCTTCCACAACCGGCATAGCCTGGCAATATTTATTGAGATTCACAATTCTCTGGGAAAAGAATTACCTATTAACACTACGCAGAGACAAATTAAATTATAGCCCTTGGGCCTTCTCAATGTTTTGAACTGCAACTTTGACTGCAGGATTGGAACTAATCCCAAATCCAACTTTTAAAATTTCTACTGACAGCACAAGATTTCATCTTATGATGTAACCTAGCATGAGATATCAAAGACTTTCATAATTCCAGATAGAATTTTGCCCATTGCCTAAGTGCGGTAGTGGGTAGTTCTGGTGGAGACTGTCCCATTGGCCAGGATGGCGTGAAGTTGCACCCAATTCAGTGCTTGTAGCCTGATTAATTATGTGCAAGTGAGAATTTCTCGTATCATCTGATTGGTTGGGAGATGATTCGTCTGGCTGCCTTCAGCTAGTGGTTTCAAAGGTCCAGACATCATATATAAACGCCAGTCCAGCACACTGAACTCTCTTCAGCCCACCTGTCTTCACAAGACTGCAGGTCCCAAAAGCAAAAGGCTAGCAGCCTGAAGTTTGTACCTGATTCACCCACCATGCCCTCGAGGCCTTGATTCAAGGAGTCTGGGCAAGTGGCATGTACTCTACCCAGGGTTCCGGAAAGCACACCAACTTTACCTCTCCAGCCTGGGAGGCTGGGAGGAGATCAACGCGCTGGCACCCACGGCAGAAGGATCACGCAGTGCAGGAAGTAAATAGATGATCTCATCTGACTTCCAGTGGCGTGATTTAAGGGACAGATGCCCACGAGGTGGCTCTTGCTGGAGAAGTGATAATTTTGCCCTTTTTTGTGGCCATGAGTCGTTTATTCCTTAGAAACCCATGAAAGTTATCGGGGTAGAGTTCTCTCTTTATTGCGATGCCCCTACTGCATCTCAAATTTGTTTCCTGGATTTTCCTGCTGTATAATGTCCTTACTGCCAGTGTTCTTATGAAGCTTTATATTCTGATTATTTTTCCTTGTATAGGGGCATTAGGCATTGCTTTCCACTTTCTCCACTCTTGTTCACCCTGGCAATAGGGCCACTCTCTATAGAGTTGAGGTCCTCTAATCAATGGAGGGGTATACTCAAAATGGGGTGGAGCATCGGGTGTCTCTCTCTATGTGGGTTATCTACTTCTTTATATTACAGACCCAGCTCCCTCCATGGATTGCACAATGAAGTTGCTAAACACCTTCGGCCCCTTCTCCGAGTATAAATTGAATTTAGGCTAGAGTGAATGTTTCCCGGTTAACCCCTCTGGAAGGCGAGCCCAACTGGGGATGTTACCTTTTTGCCTTTTTAAATCAAGCTTTCACTATCTGGGGGTCTGGGTGGCCCATGACTGGGCCTCACTACATAAGTTGAACTACACTAGCTTGATGAATAGTGTTAAAACGGATTTGAGAGGTGGAACAACCTTCCTCTATCTTTGGCGGATAGGATTCAAACTATTAAAATTAACATACTCCCAAGGCTTTTATTTTTCTTTCAATGTCTTCCCATTTCTCTGCCCAAATCCCAGGGTAAAAATCCCTGAATCCAAAACAATCTGCTTCAAAGGGATAGACAGACGGGGAGTCTTCGCCCTCCTCTATTTATTGTTTTATTACTAAGCTTATTACTGGTTCAGTGATCCTGTAATCAGTGGCACTTTCACACCACCACCATCCCATCGAATATGTTGCTCGCACTCCATTCTCTGGTCCTTCAGGGCTCACGTCATTGCTTAGCCAAATTGTAATGGGCACATCAAACTGTGATCATGAGGGAAACCCTCTCCAGTGCGTATGGTAGAGAGCCACCTGAGCAGTCCAGGTATCTGAATCCCATCTTCAGAAGTCCAATGGTCTGCTCTATGAGACATCGTGCAGAGCTGTGAGCACCATTGTACCTCTCCAAGGAGCCTGAGGGCACTGCCACTGTTTCGGTGGCCCTTATCCTCCAGTAACCAGCCCTGTACACATTCTAGATCCAGTTGTTGTTGTTATCTTCCTTCTCTCCGAACCCATCACCTGTGAGGTGACCATGTCCCACATAGACCTCTACCCACCCCATCTGGAATTTTCATGCATCCTCTTCCAGAAAACCCCTTTTACCCCCTTGTTTTGAGCATTTCATAAAGACTTGTCCAGCTTCCCTCTCCCCGGTCTTCCCACTGCCTTCCGTTGTTCATTATTGTTAAACCCTGACAGTGCCTAGTTTTGAGCCCGATTAAAATTGGCTACCAAAGAGAAAATGCTGGAAAATCTCAGCAGGTCAGGCAGCATCTGTAGGGAGAGAAAAGAGCTAACGTTTCGGGAGAGAAATGTTTCAAGACAAGATGACCTGATGCACTATCAATTTCGACGAGAGTAGGATGTAATCGAGGTTTTATTACACAGAGATGTGTGGCCTCCTACAGCAGCTGACGAAATGGCTGCTGTACGGAGAGCACACATATTTATACTCTGCCTGCTGGGCAGAGCCAGCAGGCAGGGATCTACCCCCGTACCTGTAGTACAGGCGCCTTACCGTAAAACCCATATATACAGTATAATACATCAGTGGTGACTACCACATGGCCCTTTGTAAAATTGGATAGCCTAAATTAAAGAATTGGGCACTTTAAATTAAACTGCAGTCAGCTCCAGTAAATGGCCTGAAGGGAATTCGGACTTGGCCAAATTCAGACAGGCTGCCTGGGCACAGCTGGTTGTACCAATATGCACCAATCTATTGTCAGCCTGAATTAGGAAGACAAATACCCCATGTGACGAACAATCTTAAATGAGTGAAGGACTAAAATAGATTTCAACCAGTAAAATGAGCCATAAAGTAGGTGTCTGGAATGCAAGGTTTACAAATAACTGATTCTGAATTAGGATAATCAAGAGAGCTGGGAAAACTCTGTTGGAGGGAATTTAGTGTAAAGTGAACCCATATCCCGATTGATTCCCAATACGCCTCTGGTGAACCTTAAAAAGGGGAGAATAGTCATGGCCAGTCATACTGAATGGCAGCAAGTCCTCCTTACATATTTGAATAGTAAATGGCCCTAATGGGTGACGGTGGGGTGATGCCCCGAGATCAGATCTGGGATCCCAGGGAGAAAATTGCTGGAACCATGGCCATAAAGAGGTGGGTAAATAGGCTCATAAACTCAGTAAGATGATTGCAATCGCTAGTTGTTTAGAGCAGCTCTGTGGAAGAGAGGCGAAGATAACCAGAGTTAAACGGGACAAAGAAGCCCAGATAGCCCAACTGAAAATGAAAAATGAAATGAAATGAAAATCGCTTATTGTCACAAGTAGGCTTCAATGAAGTTACTGTGAACTGTGAACCCTAGTCGCCACATTCCGGCGCCTGTCCGGGGAGGCTGGTACGGGAATTGAACCGTGCTGCTGGCCTGCTTGAAAAGCCAGCGATTTAGCCCAGTGAGCTAAACCAGCCCCTATTAAAGGGAGATAGAGAAGCGCAGATGATGCAATCGCAACAAGATAAAGAGGTGCAAATGATATAGTTAAAGCAAGAGACAGAGGCTCAGATAATCCAATTCAAATTAGACAGGGAAGAATAACATAATCAGCGAAAGCAAGAAAAGGATAACCAGATAACTCAATTAAAACAGGACCTGGTAGGCACTACTGCGCGCATTCAGCAATTGGAAACAGTTGGACGAATAAGGGAAGAAATAAATCACGCTAACATGGAACACAAGAGCCAATTCCTGGTTCAGTGTGATGAAGCCCATCAGAAAACAGAGCGCTCTATCAGTGAGAAAGATGCCACACAGCAACAGCTAGAGGAACTCAAACAAATGCAGCAATCTGCAGTGAAAATTATGCATATAGGTAAAGAAAATAGAGCCCACGCAACAGACCACATCAAATGCCTGCGCGAGATTGAAAAATCAAAGTTGCAATGAACTATAAAGATGGGTGTAATGTGCACCTTCACCACAGAGCTCAGGGACAGTGACCCTGGGTTAGAATAGAAGGAATTAGAGGAGGATCCCTGTGCTTATGCGACAGTCGTCCCCACTACTGACTGGAGACCCCCACCTGATCCAGTTCCCGTCCCGATGAATCTGGTCACCACCCGCCGGCAGGATGGACAGACCCCAATGTGACTTACATGACACCCTACACTATGACACAACCCACGGACATTGTGAAAGCCATTGCCATGTTTGAACCCGACAAGGGCCCTAACGCCCTCTTTGAATTGGTCTGCCCTATCAGAGTGGCATTCAGTCCAACAGGAGAGATGCAGCACTATGGCAAGTAGGCTATGTATGTTGCATTCAACTTGAAGTCTCAAATGAATTTGGGCCTTGTGCACGCCATTCTTTTTCAAATGTGTTTGAAGCCAATGTGATTTCCCGCTGGAGTAGTGCAAGATGAGAAGGCCTGACGAGATTTCGACGATCAGCTGTTTCAATGAGCATTCATACGATACAAGTGAATTATATGTCTTCAGGCAACGGGATAACCGACACACCATTAACCCATCATTGGGAGAATTTCCAATTGCTTTTACATCAGCAGGTTTATATTTGTTTAATGTATTTTGATGTGAAAATATGGGATGAGAAATCGGTAGGTTTGTTCATAACATTTCAAGACTGCTGGCCAATTCAGTTTGTCTTAAATGCTGCTCTGGTGTCACTCATCTCTCAGGTACATAATATGCTTCATACAAGCAGATTGTAGATTGGCACTGCTAATGATACAGTATGGAAGACATGAGTTGTTCTCTCCAGTGAAGTGGTATAATTCCCACTGGTTGTATTAACATGACAGATGCATGTCCCTGTTTGGGCAAGTCCTGCAGTTTTCAACCGGAGGATGCGACAATCTCCACCGGTGTTTAAATCAGTGTTGCAGCAAGTGCTCCAACATCAACACAAGACTTTTCCTGAACAACATTCTCTTCCTTTCTTTTTGTTCCTTCCGCTGACTAATTTTCCTGAATATTTCCTGTATACAAACTTGCACCAACACTCTAAAGAAAAAATGTGGAAATAATGAAACAGTTTCCATGCTATTTCATGGTTTGTTTTCACTCCTGTTTATACAACAGAGCCTTCAATCCAAGGTTACACATAAATATTTACAACTTATGTTTCTATCTCTTGGCTATTATTCTCACTGCTCAGTCTCTCCGACTCTGCACTTTTTGCTTTTCTTAAAACAAAACTTGCATTTGTATGGCACTTTTCACGATTACTGACCATCTCTGGACAGCCAATGAAATACTTTCGAAATGTGGGAAACACTGCAGGGTCCCTCAAACAGCAATGTTATAATGGTAAAATAATCTGTTTTTGTGATATTGGGGATAAATATTGGCCAGGACACCAGAGAAAACTGCTGCGGCGGGAATTAGAATCTCGCCCCTCATCCAAAAGATGGCACCTCGACACTCCAGCACTCCCACATTACTGCATCGAGTGTCAGCCTTGATATTTGTGGTCAAGCCCTGAACTGGGACTTCTGTTCTGCCAATCATTTCAATGGGCAAGTTAGCTCACCCGATTCTCTGAATAAATCCGCATTTTAAAAATAAATTTGTCTGCCCTTGATATTAAAATCAAGTCAGTCTCACATCCATATTTCTATAAAACATGCGAATCGTCACACAAGCAGGGATGTTGATTTAATGGCTGTGTTGCGCTTATGTGAGAGCGCAACAAAGTCATTATATCGCGGGTGAGGCCAAAATCGAGAAGTGCGCCAGGTCCCGATTTGTTTGCGAACTAACCAGCCTGCCCCCTTGGTAAAATCAGGATCCTGCCATAGGATGGCGAGAAACCAATAATCACCACTTACGGCCAATCTCCATACAAGTAATCACAGCGACCCCTATCTAACGGCCTCCTAATGACCTCCCCAGCAAGTGGTCACACAGGCGTCGATTGTACACATGCGGCAGTTAAAACTCGCTACCACACTTAGAAACTTTATGGTTAAATTGCGCCTGTTGTCTCTCTGTAAAACCATTTCAGTGCATAAAATATGATGCATTTAAGGGGCAGGTTAGGTAAACACCTAACGTAAAAGAATACAATGTTATGCTGACAGAGTTAGATGAAGAGAGGAGGGAAGAGGTCCATTTGGAGCATAAAAAACTGCATAGACCAGTTAATCTAAATGGCCTGTGTTGTAAATCTTGGGCGGATTCTCTCATCCTGCGGCAGAGTGTCCGCGCTGTCGTAAACGCTGTCGCCTTTTACGACGGAGTGAACGGGCCGACCCAAGGACTAATTCTGGCCCCTACAGGGCGGCACTGGTGCGGTCAACGCTACTCCAGCTGCTAATCCCGGCGCGAACTGGGCGGTGCGGGATCCGCACATACGCAGTGGCTTCCTTCAATGCGCCGGCGCCGACGCAACATGGCGCAGGACTACTGGGGCCGGCGCGTAGGAAAGGAGGCCCCCAGCCAGAGAGGCTGGCCTGCTGATTGGTGAGCCCCGATCGCAGGCCAGGCCACATCAGAGCCCCCTCCCCCCCACCCCCCGCCCCCTGTGTCATACCAACCACGCTGGCACCAATGGCGCCGATTCTCGCATGCAGTAGTCGGGGCTGCATGGCGCAATTCAGGCCAGTCATTAGGGCCTGATGGGATTACCCCAGAATACTGAAGGAGGATTGTCACTGTCTTCAGGTGATGTCCCGGAGGACTGGAGAATAGCTAATGTTGTTCCTTTGTTTAAGAAGGGTAGCAAGGAAAATCCAGGGAACTACAGGCCGGTGAGCCTTAAGTCAGTGGTAGGGAAATTACTGGAGAGAATTCCTCGAGTCAGGATCTACTCCCATTTGGAAGCAAATGGACGTATTAGCGAGAGGCAGCATGGTTTTGTGAAGGGGAGGTCGTGTCTGACTAACTTGATAGAGTTTTTCGAAGAGGTCACAAAGATGATTGATGCAGGTAGGGCAGTGGATGTTGTCTATATGGACTTCAGTCAGGCCTTTGACAAGGTCCCTCATGGCAGACTGGTATAAAAGGTGAAGTCACATGGGATCAGAGGTGAGCTGGCAAGATGGATACAGAACTGGCTAGGTCATAGAAGGCAGAGAGTAGCAATGGAAGGGTGCTTTTCTGATTGGAGGGCTGTGACTAGTGGTATTCTGCAGGGATCAGTGCTGGGACCTTTGCTGTTTATAGTATATATGAATGATTTGGAGGAAAATGTAACTGGTCTGATTAGTAAGTTTGCAGACGCAAAGGTTGGTGGAATTGTGGATAGCGATGAGGACTGTCAGAGGACACAGCAGGATTTAGATCATTTGGAGACTTGGGCGGAGAGATAGCAGATGGAGTTTAATCAGGACAAATGTGAGGTAATGCATTTTGGAAGGTCTAATGCAGGTAGGCAATACACAGTCAATGGTAGAACCCTGAAGAGTATTGACAGTCAGAGAGATCTAGGTGTACGGTCCACAGGTCACTGAAAGGGGCAAAACAATTGGAGAAGGTAGTCAAGAAGGCAAATGGCATGCTTACCTTCATTGGCCGGGGCATTGAGTATAAGAATTGGCAAGTCATGTTGCAGCTGTATAGAACCTTAGTTGGGCCACACTTGGAGTGTAGTGTTCAATTCTGGTTGCCACACTACCAGAAGGATGTGGAGGCTTTAGAGACGGTGCAGAAGAGATTTACCAGGATGTTGCCTGGTGTGGAGGGCAGTAGCTTTGAGGAGCGGTTGAATAAACTCGGTTTGTTCTCACTGGAATAACGGAGGTTGAGGGGTGACCTGATAGAGGTCTACAAAATTGTGAGGGGCATAGACAGAGTGGATAGTCAGAGGCTTTTTCCCAGGGTAGAGTGGTCAATTACTAGGGGGCATAGGTTTAAGGTGCGAGGGGCAAGGTTTAGAGGAGATGTACGAGGCAAGTTTTTTTACACAGAGGTTAGTGGGTGCCCGGAACCCACTGCCAGAGGAGGTGGTGGAAGCAGGGACAATAGTGGCATTTAAGGGGCATCTGGACAAATACATGAATAGGATGGGAATAGAGGGATATAGACCCAGGAAGTACAGAAGATTTTAGCTTAGACGGGCAGCATGGTTGGTACAGGCTTGGAGGGCCAAAGGGCCTGTTCCTCTGTTGTACTTTTCTTTGTTCTTTGTTCTTTGAGCATCCCTGGATACCTATTGAGAATTCGCAGTAAAGAACAACTTTGTTTCCATATTCAATTTACTCTTCACCAGTTTTAAAAACGTAGTTCCCGAGGTCCACTTTCTTGGCTGTACAACAGTATAACATGAAATTGTTGCCAAAACCAGAAAAAGTAGTAATTCATTTTGGAGTGGGCATGTTTTTATACTTTTCCAAAACTTGTTTGAAAATCTATTCTGGTAACATTGGCAGGAATATTCCAGCTCTCCCTCCGCTTCCCCAGAGCAGGTTTTCACAAGGTGGAGGCGGTTCACCATTGACCGCTGACAGGATCTTCCGGTCCCACCAAAGTCAATGGCAATTTTCATGGCTCACCGGTCCCATCCCCGGGGAACCCATGGGACCAGAGGATCCCGATGTGGGAAGGACTGGAAAATCCCACCCATTATTTTCCTTGTTCATAAGGAAATGCTCTCTCCTTGCACAGGCCTATAACCTGGGATAACCCAGAATATGGGCATTGAAGGCAAAGCTGACATTTACCGCATAACCTTACTTGCGCTTGAGAAAGTGTAATATGTCCAAAAAGTAGGGACAAAGTGTTGTTGTGGGCCAGGGTTTAGAGAACCCTAAAGTGTATCATGGAGTTCACCTGACCCACAAATCGTTTCTGATAATTGCACTTCAACTTCATCTTCTCCTCTTGTCTTCACCTGTGACTTTGCAAACTTGTTACTACACAATCCGGAAAAATCCCAGGCTATTTGTCCTTCAACACTTCAATTGTCTGATTTTCTACTGGCTTATCAAGCACAGTAGGCATCACTCCCACCTGCGATCCAGCTATATCGTTACCTAAGATAAACTATATTCCTGGACAAGATAGTTTCTCTATTACTCCTACTACCACTTCACCACTCTTCACTGGACTTTCAAACCTTATCTTATATAATTGAACACTACTCCTCTCACCCTGAATTCCACATATTAGCACCTTTTCTGGCAACATTCTTCCCAAACTACATAACTCCTCATCTCTTACCATCAAAGATTGACTAGCTCCCGTATCTCTTAAAATTGTGACTTCTTTACCTGCTCCTCCTGATACACATGAGTAAACTTTACCCACACAAGTACATTTTTTAAGAGATCTGGCACCTTCTTATCAATCACTTCTTCATCAGGCTGTACAAATTTTGCACCTCCTTCGCTTCACTTGGGCTTTCCTTTACCACTTTAACAAACTCCACTGTCTTATCCTATTTTACCACATCAGCCTTCCCAGTGCTTTTCTTCAACCACCAACACTGTGACTTTACATGGCCTGGTTTATTATAGCGAAAACATTTGAAACTTTTCATTTCTTTTCCAGCCTCCTGGATTTCTTTTTTAATCTGAGGTACGGTCTCCTTATTATCTCCCATCAGATCACCTTTACCTTTACCACTTGAGTATTTCTCATGTCTCCGTTTATAACCCTCACAGGCTGAAACTGATGTCGGAAACCAAGCTTTGATACATGAACTAATGCATAATCATCTGCCATTTCTGCTGCCAATCTCACAGTTTTAACCCTCTCTTCGTCAACATGAGTTCTCACTACATCAGGAATTGAATTTTTAAACTCCTCCAAAAGTATAATTTCTCTGAGAGCTTCATACGTTTGGTCTATTTTCAAAGCCCTTATCCACCTATCAAAATTACTCTGTTTGATCCTTTCAAACTCCATGTATGTTTGACCAAATTCTTTCCTTAAATTTCTAAACCTTTGTCTGTATGCTTCAGGCATTAGTTCTGATGCACCTAAGATGGATTTTTTTTCACCTCTTCCTACGTCCCAGATACCTCCTCCGGTAGTGATGCAAACACTTCAATAGCCCTGCCTACCAGCTTTGTTTGAATCAGTAACATGTCCTGTGGCCATTTAATTTGTTTATCCACCTTCTCAAATGAAATGAAAAAGGCTTCTACCTCCTTCTCGTCAAACCTTGGCAATGCTTGGACATATGTAAGTAGATTCCCACCAAGAGTTTGACTTTGACACTCTTTCTCACTACCCTCACACTAACATCCAACTGTATGTTTTCCTTTACGTCTGCCAATTTTAACTGACTGTCATGTTTCATGGTCATATTCTGAAGTTCAAACTCCCTCTCTCTTTATCTTTTTCGCTGATCTGTATCTCCCTTTTTCTTTTTATTCTGCGAGGGCTATTCTTTTCTCCTTTCTTCTTTCTCCTTTTCTTTTTCCTCTCTCTCTCTTTCTCTTTCCACTCTATCTCTTTCTCTTTCTTTTTCCACTCTCTCTCTCTTTCTTTTTCCTCTTATTCATATTCAAGCTGCTTTAATTCTTTCTCATGTTCCATTTGTTTAAGTTGTAATAGAATTTTTGCCAGTTCTAATGAGTCAAACTGTATCTCAGGCAATTTTAAAGGCTTAGCCACCGCTATAATTGCTTTATCTTTTCGCATTTTGTCAGGCGATGTTAATTGTAACGTTTTTGCCAAATCTAAAAGTCTGCTTTTAGTCCCTGTCCCTAAGGTACTGCGTGTGACCGTCTCCACCCTCAAAAACTTCAGAGCCTCTGAAAGAGCCATTTTCCACAACATACTCCCTACTTAAACTGAAATACCACACCTGAAAAGCAACCACAATATGCTCACCCCTCACTGTCTTTAAGTTAACTAAGCCAATCCAATAGATAGACTTTTATCCCGTACGAGCCCCCAATTTGTTATGGGCCAGGGTTTAGAGAACCCCAAAATGTATCATGGAGTTCACCTGACCCACAACTTTTAATAGATTGTGGTATGGGGAGCACACGGCCCACTCTACCGGTGTGGTGCAGCAGAAATGGAAAGGTATTTTTGAAAGCAAAACAATGGTTATTCTATGAACTCAAGTTAACCTTTTTGAAACATACATTGAACATCTTGGCAACCATCAATTCAAATACAACCCCCAAAGATTACAACACTAAGTAATCCTTTAAGCTTTCCTTTTAACATCCATATGACTTTAAAAAAACACCTCTAACAGAAGCACATCAGGTTAAAGTCACTACTGAAAACATTTATAATTCTGAATTTACCAAATGATCAAGAGATAGTCTTTTGATGGCAGACAGAACAGCAGTACACCTGCTTGGTCTGTCTTCAGCTCCCACACTGAAAACAAAACTAAAACACACCCTGCAGCCTGCTCAAAAACTAAAATAAAAAGCTGACAGACAGCCCAGCTCCACCCACTCTCTGACATCACTGCAGTAGTAAACACACATTTCATAAAGGTACTCTCACTACAGATATTTATATACACACCCATTTATAAACACCCATTTCTTAAAGGTACTCTCACATGACAGTGTCAATTATTCTTGATCCACTGCAGTTCATATGGAACTGTACTCTCACTGGACTGTTAGATAGAGTTCCAGAATATTGACCCAACGGCAATGAACTGTGGCATATTTCCAAGGCAGGTTAATGTCTTGGAGGGGAACTTGGAGTTAATGGTGTTTCAATGCAACTTCTTCTCTTGTCCTTCACAGTCGTGGACGTCATGAAATTACAATTGTAATTATGTGTAGCCTGATCCACAGCATCATGTGTTACAGGCCCATCATTCCATACCATTGCACAGGACCTTTTATTCTGTTTTCACCAGGACACGATAGCTAGGGAAATGAGTTCATTGGGAATCAGAAGGATACATAGCACTGGGACTCAGAAACAAGGAATCAGAAGGATACACAACACTGGGATTCAGAAACAAAGAAAGAAAAATTAGCCATTGTTGCCATTCCTGCTCACTATTTAGGCAACCGTTGTTAGAAATTGCATGTGGTGAAAATTTGAATGACCACCTGGTTGGTTGTGAGGCTATTTATGGTCAAATAGTTTGCTGACTCTACTTTGGCTGGCATGCAGAGAAGAGCCACTTGGATAGTATGCTAGAGGGCTGCCAGCAGCAATAGAACTAGCCCCCAGTGCATAACCTAGTTTGGTATTCCAATACAGTTGTAAGAAAGTGCTGCACTGGCAGATATACCGGGCGGGATTCGCCATTTCTAAGATGAAGTGTTGAAGCCAACACAGAATTCGTGGACTTTCACGACATAAAAACTGCTGCCACACCTGGACCGATCCTGCTACTATTAAGGGGCTAGCACCTGTGCTGCATGGAACACAATCGATTCCATTGATAAACGGTGTGGGATTCGCCGGGTCCATGATTGACACTCGGGAGGCTGACAAGCTGCAGCCGCACATACACATTACACTCCCCACACACACTTAACTCAACCAAAAAGATGGCACTAGTTGCCCAGGAGGGTGCCCTAGAGGGACACCTATATGACCCGTTCAAAGTGGGCTGTTAGCGGTGTGCGCAGCTGCATGGCTGCCTTGCCGGCTGCGACAATGGTATTCCATGCATGTCCACCCCGACTCCACAACCCACCTCCTGGCCACCCCCTGCTACTCCCCCGGCCACTACTCCCATGGTCCTGGCAGACGCCCCCTGGTAAGTAGCATAACTGTCAGCAAAGTATGGCGATGTTGAACACTTTCCGTAACCCCTCTCTCTCCCTCAGCAGTCGCCACGCCAGTTTCACGATTTTTAAAAGCGCAAGTGAACCGCGCCCTCGGGAACTCGGCCCATCGCGGGCGGAGAATCGCGGAGGTGAGGAGAATACTGGGTCGGGCCCGCTAATAATATGCAAATGGTGTCTACTGTGTGTGCATTCTGGAACGTATTGACACCACTGTCGAGGTGCTGGAGCATTGCAATTTGGTGTCAACACGGCACCTGCCGCGATTTTCGTGTAGGACATGATTCTCCGCCCAATCAACTTTCCCAATTTCGACATCGGCTACAGAGAATCCAGCCCTCCATCGTTCAATGAAACGTTAAATCAAGGTCCCATCTGCTGTCTCAGTTGAACATGAAAGATCTCTTTTTAAAGAAGAACAGGGAAATTGTTCCGACCAATATTCATCCCTCAATCAAGGTCACCATAACAGGTAAGTTAGTCATTTGTCACGTTGCTATTTGTAGAACTGCAGTGCACAAACTGAGAATGTTCTTTTATTTTTAAGCACTAACATCCTCAGGAAGGGAGTACATTACAGAGTTAAGATTATATAGCAAAACGGTTGGTTTCCTTGTCTCTTCACCATCCATAACATACATAGCTATCTTTACGCAGGATGCAGAACCCAATCTCAGAATTAATACGGTGTGAAAAACCAGCAATAAATCTGCAATAAAAACAATGCAGTCAAACTGTGCAGTTGATTCCAGCAATGCCGATTATAAATGACATACAAAGTCAATTTTTAAAAATCTGGTTTAACAATATCTTCAGAGATGTGCATTGCGATCGTACCAAGCAGAATAGGTATTACTGCACTGATTGACATGAAATTTAAAATGTAATATGTCCAAAGGGTAGGGCCAAGGTGTTAATGTGCCTGCAGGTAGCCTAATGAAGTTCACACAGAAATGCTTTAAACTGTGTGTGAGAAAGTGCACTGACATTTTTGTGTTTGTGATTTATGCTTCTAGAGAGGATTCTTCCATGGGCGTGAGCCTGAGGAGTTATATGATAACACTTTTGAGCCATGATTCAGAATCGGAAAATCACTCTCCTACATTTAAAGGGCAAATAAAGTTTTAAAAAGCATCAAGAGTGCTTGGCTATGTGAAGATCACGGAATCATGGAGCACAGAATCATGGAGGTCATTCAGCTCAACATGCCGATGCCGGCTTTTTTAAAGAGTAATCCATTTAGTCTCAGCCCTGCCCTTTCCCCAGAGCCCGGCAAATAATTACCTAAAAGGGCGCCGACCTTGGTGGACATCACTTTATACTTTCTTCAAGTCTGAAAAATAACCGTTCACCACTAGCTGATCTGCTTTCTATCCCTTGTCCAGTTTCTCCAAATCCCATGGGCTTCAACTTTGTTAACGAATCTATTATTTGCAGCTTTTGCAAACACCTTTTGAAAGTTCATCAACTGAGAGCACCATTAATTGTACTACTCCAATAAATCTTCTTGGCTACCTCATGTTAGTTTGTATAACATGATTGACCTTTAAGAAATTTATGCTGGTTTTCAATTATCTCGTTCTTTTCCAGGCACTAATTAATTTTTTCCAGGTTATTGTCTCTAAAACTTTCCCCCACCACCACTTAAGGCTGGCTAGCTTGTAGATTCTGGGTTTAATGCCATGTTCCGCAACAACGATCATTTATGTGGCACCTTTTCACATGGGAAAATGGCCCTATTGGGCACTTCACAGATAAAATTTGATACCAAGCTACGGAGGTCTCAGAATAGGTGACCAAAAGCTTCATCAAAGAGGTAGGTTTTAAGGAACATTTTTAAAGGAGAAAAAACGTTCAAGGAATCATATCCAGAATTTTGGGCCTATACAGCTGAAGGCAGAGTTGTCAATGGTAGAATAAGGACATACAAATGTACACAAGAAGATTATTCGGTATTAAAAAGGGTATTATCTACGATAGAGCCAATGTTCCACTCTGTTTTTCAGTCGTGCTCACATTGATTTTTGGAACAGATTTCATAGAACATAGAACGATACAGCGCAGTACAGGCCCTTCGGCCCTCGATGTTGCACCGACATGGAAAAAAAACTAAAGGCCATCTAACCTACACTATGCCCTTATCATCCATATGCTTATCCAATAAATTTTTAAATGCCCTCAATGTTGGCGAGTTCACTACTGTTGCAGGTAGGGCATTCCACGGCCTCACCACTCTTTGCGTAAAAAACCCACCTCTGACCTCTGTCCTATATCTATTACCCCTCAATTTAAGGCTATGTCCCCTCGTGCTAGCCACCTCCATCCGCGGGAGAAGGCTCTCGCTGTCCACCCTATCTAACCCTCTGATCATTTTGTATGCCTCTATTAAGTCACCTCTTAACCTTCTTCTCTCTAACGAAAACAACCTCAAGTCCATCAGCCTTTCCTCATAAGATTTTCCCTCCATACCAGGCAACATCCTGGTAAATCTCCTTTGCACCCGTTCCAAAGCTTCCACGTCCTTCCTATAATGAGGCGACCAGAACTGTACGCAATACTCCAAATGCGGCCGTACCAGAGTTTGGTACAGCTGCATCATGACCTCATGGCTCCGGAACTCAATCCCTCTACCAATAAAGGCCAACACACCATAGGCCTTCTTCACAACCCTATCAACCTGGGTGGCAACTTTCAGGGATCTATGTACATGGACACCGAGATCCCTCTGCTCATCCACACTACTAAGAATTTTACCATTAGCCAAATATTCCGCATTCCTGTTATTCTTTCCAAAGTGAATCACCTCACACTTCTCCACATTAAACTCCATTTGCCACCTCTCAGCCCAGCTCTGCAGCTTATCTATGTCCCTCTGTAACCTGCAACATCCTTCCGCACTGTCTACAACTCCACCTACTTTAGTGTCGTCTGCAAATTTACTCACCCATCCTTCTGCGCCCTCCTCTAGGTCATTTATAAAAATGACAAACAGCAACGGCCCCAGAACAGATCCTTGTGGTACGCCACTCGTAACTGAACTCCATTCTGAACATTTCCCATCAACTACCACTCTCTGTCTTCTTTCAACTAGCCAATTTCTGATCCACATCTCTAAATCACCCTCAATCCCCAGCCTCCGTATTTTCTGCAATAGCCGACCGTGGGGAACCTTATCAAACGCTTTACTGAAATCCATATACACCACATCAACTGCTCTACCCTCGTCTACCTGTTCAGTCACCTTCTCAAAGAACTCGATAAGGTTTGTGAGGCATGACCTACCCTTCACAAAACCATGCTGACTATCCCTAATCATATTATTCCTATCTAGATGATTATAAATCGTATCTTTTATAATCCTCTCCAAGACTTTACCCACCACAGACGTTAGGCTCACCGGCCTATAGTTACCGGGGTTATCTCTACTCCCCTTCTTGAACAAAGGGACCACATTTGCTATCCTCCAGTCCTCTGGCACTATTCCTGTAGCCAATGATGACCTAAAAATCAAAGCCAAAGGCTCAGCAATCTCTTCCCTGGCTTCCCAGAGAATCCTAGGATAAATCCCATCCGGCCCCGGGGACTTATCTATTTTCACCTTGTCCAGAATTGCCAACACTTCTTCCCTACGCACCTCAATGCCATCTATTCTAATAGCCTGGGTCTCAGCATTCTCCTCCACAATATTATCTTTTTCTTGAGTGAATACTGACGAAAAGTATTCATTTAGTATCTCGCTTATCTCCTCAGCCTCCACACACAACTTCCCACCACTGTCCTTGACTGGCCCTACTCTTACCCTAGTCATTCTTTTATTCCTGACATACCTATAGAAAGCTTTTGGGTTTTCCTTGATCCTACCTGCCAAAGACTTCTCATGTCCCCTCCTTGCTCGTCTCAGCTCTCTCTTTAGATCCTTCCTTGCTTCCTTGTAACTATCAAGCGCCCCAACTGAAACTTCACGCCTCATCTTCACATAGGCCTCCTTCTTCCTCTTAACAAGAGATTCCACTTCTTTGGTAAACCACGGTTCCCTCGCTCGACCCCTTCCTCCCTGCCTGACTGGTACGTACTTATCAAGAACATGCAATAGCTGTTCCTTGAACAAGCTCCACATATCCAGTGTGCCCAACCCTTGCAGCCTACTTCTCCAACCAACACATCCTAAGTCATGTCTAATGGCATCATAATTGCCCTTCCCCCAGCTATAACTCTTGCTCTGCGGGGTATACTTATCCCTTTCCATCACTAACGTAAAGGTCACTGAATTGTGGTCACTGTCTCCAAAGTGTTCACCTACCTCCAGATCTAACACCTGGCCTGGTTCATTACCCAAAACCAAATCCAAAGTGGCCTCACCTCTTGTTGGCCTGTCAACATATTGTGTCAGAAAACCCTCCTGCACACATTGTACAAAGAACGACCCATCCAATGTACTCGAACTATATCTTTTCCAGTCAATATTAGGAAAGTTAAAGTCTCCCATAACAACTACCCTGTTACTTTCGCTCTTTTCCAGAATCATCTTCGCCATCCTTTCCTCTACATCTCTAGAACTATTAGGTGGCCTATAGAAAACTCCCAACAGGGTGACCTCTCCTTTCCTGTTTCTAACCTCAGCCCATACTACCTCGGAAGAAGAGTCCCCATCTTGCATCCTTTCTACCACCGTAATACTGTCCTTGACTAGCAGCGCCACACCTCCCCCTCTTTTGCCCCCTTCTCTGACCTTACTAAAGCACCTAAACCCCGGAACCTGCAACAACCATTCCTGTCCCTGCTCTATCCATGTCTCTGAAATGGCCACAACATCGAAGTCCCAGGTACCAACCCATGCTGCCAGTTCCCCTACCTTATTTCGTATACTCCTGGCATTGAAATAGACACACTTCAAACCACAGACCTGAACACTGCCGCCCTCCTGCAAAGTCAAAACTGTGCTCCTGACCTCTCTACTCTCAATCTCTCGCACCCCAAAACTACAATCCAGGTTCCCATGCCCCTGCTGAATTAGTTTAAACCCCCCCAAAGAGTACTAACAAATCTCCCCCCCAGGATATTGGTGCCCCTCAGGTTCAGATGTAGACCATCCTGTCTATAGAGGTCCCACCTTCCCCAGAAAGATCCCCAGTTATCCAGAAATCTGAATCCCTCCCGCCTGCACCATCCCTGTAGCCACGTGTTTAATTGCTCTCTCTCCCTATTCCTCATCTCACTATCACGTGGCACGGGCAACAACCCAGAGATAACAACTCTGTTTGTTCTCGCTCTGAGCTTCCATCCTAGCTCCCTAAAGGCCTGCCTGACATCCTTGTCCCCTTTCCTACCTATGTCGTTAGTGCCAATGTGGACTACGACTTGGGGCTGCTCCCCCTCCCCCTTAAGGACCCGGAAAACACGATCCGAGACATCACGTACCCTTGCACCTGGGAGGCAACATACCAAACGTGAGTCTCTCTCGCTCCCACAAAATCTCCTATCTGTGCCCCTGACTATTGAGTCCCCAATTACTAATGTTCTACTCCTTTCCCCCCTTCCCTTCTGAGCAACAGGGACAGACTCCGTGCCAGAGGCCCGTACCCCATGGCTTACCCCTGGTAAGTCGTCCCCCCCACAAGTATCCAAAACGGTATACTTGTTACTCAGGGGAACGACCGCAGGGGGTCCCTGCACTGACTGCTTCTTCCCAGTCCCTCTTACAGTTACCCATCTATCTCCAGTCTTTGGTGTAACTACTTCCCTGAAGCTCCTATCTATGACCCCCTCTGCCTCCCGAATGATCCGAAGTTCATCCAGCTCAAGCTCCAGGTCCCTAACACGGTTTTTGAGGAGCTGGAGTTGGGTGCACTTCCCACAGATGAAATCAGCAGGGACACTGACGGCGTCCCTCACCTCAAACATTCTGCAGGAGGAGCATTGTACTGCCTTCCCTGACATCCCCTCTAGATTAAAAAAAAACAAGAAAAAGAAAAAGAAAGGAAGAGCTTACCTGATATTACCTCAAACCCTGATCCCGCTGAAAGGTAAGCAAATTTAAAGGCACTCACTCACCTTCACGACAGGCCCCTGCTCCCGCTTCCCAACCACCGTGGGGTGGGGGGGTTGGTTAGAGGAGGAGGTAGGGTGGGAAACACTCACAAAGTGTTTCGGGTTTAACTGTCACTTGCCAACAGCCCCTCCACAAACCACCTTCAACTTAGGCTGACCTCACTGCACGTATGCAAATTTCCCCAGAACAGCTGATCAGTAGCTCTGCTCTGCTGCCCTCTGCTGGTTGCTTGCCTTTACTCAAACTCCTTGGGTCTTCTTCGCAGGTTCACCTTCAACTTAGGCTGACCGCACTGCACGTATGCAAATTTCCCCAGAACAGCTGATCAGTAGCTCTGCTCTGCTGCCCTCTGCTGGTTGCTTGCCTTTACTCAAACTCCTTGGGTCTTCTTCGCAGGTTCACCTTCAACTTAGGCTGACCGCACTGCACGTATGCAAATTTCCCCAGAACAGCTGATCAGTAGCTCTGCTCTGCTGCCCTCTGCTGGTTGCTTGCCTTTACTCAAACTCCTTGGGTCTTCTTCGCAGGTTCACCTTCAACTTAGGCTGACCGCACTGCACGTATGCAAATTTCCCCAGAACAGCTGATCAGTAGCTCTGCTCTGCTGCCCTCTGCTGGTTGCTTGCCTTTACTCAAACTCCTTGGGTCTTCTTCGCAGGTTCACCTTCAACTTAGGCTGACCGCACTGCACGTATGCAAATTTCCCCAGAACAGCTGATCAGTAGCTCTGCTCTGCTGCCCTCTGCTGGTTGCTTGCCTTTACTCAAACTCCTTGGGTCTTCTTCGCAGGTTCACCTTCAACTTAGGCTGACCGCACTGCACGTATGCAAATTTCCCCAGAACAGCTGATCAGTAGCTCTGCTCTGCTGCCCTCTGCTGGTTGCTTGCCTTTACTCAAACTCCTTGGGTCTTCTTCGCAGGTTCACCTTCAACTTAGGCTGACCGCACTGCACGTATGCAAATTTCCCCAGAACAGCTGATCAGTAGCTCTGCTCTGCTGCCCTCTGCTGGTTGCTTGCCTTTACTCAAACTCCTTGGGTCTTCTTCGCAGGTTCACCTTCAACTTAGGCTGACCGCACTGCACGTATGCAAATTTCCCCAGAACAGCTGATCAGTAGCTCTGCTCTGCTGCCCTCTGCTGGTTGCTTGCCTTTACTCAAACTCCTTGGGTCTTCTTCGCAGGTTCACCTTCAACTTAGGCTGACCGCACTGCACGTATGCAAATTTCCCCAGAACAGCTGATCAGTAGCTCTGCTCTGCTGCCCTCTGCTGGTTGCTTGCCTTTACTCAAACTCCTTGGGTCTTCTTCGCAGGTTCACCTTCAACTTAGGCTGACCGCACTGCACGTATGCAAATTTCCCCAGAACAGCTGATCAGTAGCTCTGCTCTGCTGCCCTCTGCTGGTTGCTTGCCTTTACTCAAACTCCTTGGGTCTTCTTCGCAGGTTCACCTTCAACTTAGGCTGACCGCACTGCACGTATGCAAATTTCCCCAGAACAGCTGATCAGTAGCTCTGCTCTGCTGCCCTCTGCTGGTTGCTTGCCTTTACTCAAACTCCTTGGGTCTTCTTCGCAGGTTCACCTTCAACTTAGGCTGACCGCACTGCACGTATGCAAATTTCCCCAGAACAGCTGATCAGTAGCTCTGCTCTGCTGCCCTCTGCTGGTTGCTTGCCTTTACTCAAACTCCTTGGGTCTTCTTCGCAGGTTCACCTTCAACTTAGGCTGACCGCACTGCACGTATGCAAATTTCCCCAGAACAGCTGATCAGTAGCTCTGCTCTGCTGCCCTCTGCTGGTTGCTTGCCTTTACTCAAACTCCTTGGGTCTTCTTCGCAGGTTCACCTTCAACTTAGGCTGACCGCACTGCACGTATGCAAATTTCCCCAGAACAGCTGATCAGTAGCTCTGCTCTGCTGCCCTCTGCTGGTTGCTTGCCTTTACTCAAACTCCTTTATTTCAAAAAATAATTGATATGATTTTCTGATTAAAGGATTTATTCTTCTACAGTTACCCATGATTGCCAAAAAAATGTCATAATAAAGGTTTTCAAAAGGGCTTTTTGGAATAAATGTCAAGACAGCTGGCAATGCATACAGCTGTATGCAAAAGAACCACGATGAATGTCAAAAATGGCTAAAAATCGAAGTAAGGCTCTTGCATAGTGTGTACATCCCATGCGAGATTTCTATTACAAGCTATTTATATATATATCTACTTTCGTGGATATGGTTCCCCATTAAGGGGAATCAGTGTACTGAATGTGAAACAGTAAGATGTAAAGCCCTGGGAATCCCCATCATAAGGGATCAGGTTGACAGTGTGAGGGAACGGTGTAACATGAGGAGAGGTGCAGAAAATAGACAAGATAATGCCAGGAAGAGTTACTGATCCTAGCAGTGTGGGATATCTGGTTTAATACCATTGTCGATATAGGGATGGCTTATTTTCCCAACAGGATCCTTTACAGTATTAAACTCATTGATTAAAGACTAAAGGTTACCCTCTTTAAATAAAACTAGTTTTGTTTTGCTAGAGAAGTAGAATGCAAACTAGAAGGAGCAATACAAGCCAGGAAGCAGAAATCCTACAAACGTATGTCACCTCAATACTGGGGAAAGTTTGGAATTGCCGGAACATCACTTTAACACCATGCAAAATTAACCAGTCCCAAAGAATTTGAAGCACAGATCACAAGTACAAATTCAGGGTGACTTTCCTAGGTATTAGCATTAGTATTGAGTGGGGAAGTTGGAGAAGTGGGGAAGGGATGTATCACATAATAGGTAGGCAATGTGCTGAAGGATCCGATGGTCCTTCATCACCATTTTTTCCCCAATGCTTTACTGGGCAGCATTAAATGTAGGTGGCAGGGGGTCTTGCCCACCTGGCCAATGGTGGGCCTTCCCAGAATCAAGAACAACAGGTAGTTCTGTCTCCCAAAAGATTCCAGTCAATCAGAAATTAGCAGCTCTTTTTTGTTCAGCAGCACCACCAGGGAGGTAAAAGCAAATTACTGCGGATGCTGGAATCTGAAACTAAAGGGAAAATGCTGGAAAATCTCAGCAAGTCTGGCAGCATCTGTAGGGAGAGAAAAGAGCTAATGTTTAGAGTCCGATGACTCTTTGTCAAAGCTAACAGAGAAAGTGGGAAATATTTATACTGTAGAGTGAGAATGAAAGATGAGTCATAGCCACTGTGGCGTGAGAGTGGGTTATGTATGGCTATGACTCATCTTTCATTCTCACTCCAGTATAAATATTTCCCACTTTCTCTGTTAGCTTTGACAAAGAGTCATTGGACTCGAAACGTTAGCTCTTTTCTCTCCCTTCAGATGCTGCCAGACTTGCTGAGATTTTCCAGCATTTTCCCTTTTACCACCAGGGAGGTGGTGGCTGCTGCCGGTACAGCACCAACTCAGGCCCAGGACCCAGGTGCATGAAGGAGGGAGGTGAAAAGCATGGTGGGATCACCAGGTGGGGTGTTGGTAGCAAGGGCAGAAGGTTGGCATTTAGCAGCACCCTCCTCCCCCCACTCCGACATGCTGCCAGGACCCTCAATTAGACACGAAAGAGAAAATGCTGGAAACTCTCAGCAGGTATGGAAGCATCTGTAGAGAGAGAAAAGAGCTAACTTTTCGAGTCCAATGACTCTTTGTCAAAGCCTCAATTAGACATTGAGTGCTATTGAATGAGGACACCCCTGCCCCCTACCCTCCTGGAATCCCAATAGGGTTTGCTTTTCGGGCTTCTCACAAGACAGGAATGTCCACAGTAGCAAGATGTACTCGTATCCTAAGGCCTTCAATCGGTGACAGAGCAGGAACACTGTCAACAAGTGTTTCCACCACGGACCTAATCAGGGCAGCGGTAGGAAAATGGAAGGCTCCCACCCATTAGCTTCCTGCCCAATTAAATGAACCCCCACCTTTAACTTGACATGGGGGAGCGCATTAACCGTTGCCCATTATGTGCTCTGGTCAGACCATAGCTTTGCATTTTGTCCACTTCTGATTAACGAGACAATGGGAGAAATTCAAGTGTTGGAAAATGTGCAAACAAAAGGCACAAGATAACATTCAATCATCTAAGTATCACTGTGAAGAGCTGTTATAGACAACTAGTTTCTAGTCTCTATTCCCCAGCACAACTCCAAGTAAAGTGAAACATGGCTATGGAATAATCATTATTGAAACTAATATATTAAAACACCAGGTTAAAGTCCAACAGGTTTGTTTCAAACACGAGCTTTCGGAGCACGGCTCCTTCTTCAGGTGAAGAAGGAGCCGTGCTCCGAAAGCTCGTGTTTGAAACAAACCTGTTGGACTTTAACCTGGTGTTGTAAGACTTCTTACTGTGCTCACCCCAGTCCAACGCCGGCATCTCCACATCATAATATATTAAAGTAATGGGGAGCACCATCTAGTGGCAACTTCCATTATAAAGCTTATTGATATGAATGAATGACAATTATCTGCACTGTAGAAAGCACTTGAATTTCTATACCACCTTATCACAGTAAATTCCTAAAAAAAGATGGGTGTGCTGAAATCGGAGGAGGTTTGACAGAAAAGAGAAAGGGGCACTGAACAGAACCAGTATACAGAGCCCAGGCATGTGGGGCGGGATTCTCTCAGCCCGGTGCCGGGCCGGAGAATCCCCACGACTGGGCTACACCACCCCGACACCGGCAAGCGATTCTTTGCACCATTGGTGCCGGCGTGTTTGGTGCGGCGCCAGTCACGCGCCGCTCTACGCAGTCGGCCCGCCGATTTCGGGCCGGGGTGGGCCGAGCGGCCGTCATGGAAATGCTGAGTCGCGCTGGCACCGTCCACACCTTCTCTCAGCCGGCGGGAACTCAACGCGGAAGGGTCAGGTGGCGGCCTGTGGGGGGGGGGGGGGGGGGGGGCGCCGACCCCGGGGGGGCTCTCCGATGCAGCCTGGCCCACGATCAGGGCCACTGCGCATGCGCGGATCCCGTGGCGCCCAGTTCGCGCCGGGATCAGCAGCTGGAGCAGCATGAACCGCTCCAGCGCCGTGGCCTGGCAGCGGCCCGTTCACGCAGTCGTAAATCGGAGCCACTGATCGGCAGGCCATCGCGATCTGGGGGGACCTAACTTCCACCGCGTGAGCCCGCTGTGTGGCTCCGTCCTGTCGACGGTGCCTGCGCCAAAGTGAGGCACCACGCACATGCGCGGATCCGCTTGTGGCTGCCGTGCGCATGCATGGCTGCGCGGCCTGGACAGCAGAGCCCCACAGCAGCCAGAGCGGCAGGACGCATACCGGGGCCCTGCTAGCCCCCTGAAAAACGGAGAATCACCCCGGACTTTCGAGGAAAAAGTCCGGAGTGATTTTGCCCGTTTTCCGGCGGGCATGGGGAATGAGTCCCCAAAAGGGATATCCCGCCCCATGGTCGAGCACCTGATGGAATGCCATTCTCTGGTGCCTCGAGAGCGTTGTCAATGCATTCCTCTCTGCATACATGTACAATAAAAGACGTTGGCCTATTATTAACGGGCCCAACCCAGGAGCCAGCTGGTGAGGATGGAGACCGGCTGCCTAACAGGCTGAGGAGGTGGTTTGTCCCGTGATGCAGGAGGAATTATGGACAGCGAGTTTCACTTGGAATTTTAAAAATCGGGAAACAGACGCGGTGGCTGCTGAGGGAGAGAGAGGAGGCAGAACATGTTCCCAGAGGGGCGACCATAGGCTGCTGGTCTTGCCGCTGGCAGGACTTGCTGGGGAGGAGGGGGGTTTATCTGCCAGGGACAAGGGGTGTAGTGGGGGGGTTAACCATGGGATGGGCCGTGGCGTAAAGGTGATTCCCGGGACCAGGGCAATGTCCAGGCATGGGCCACCATTGCCGCTGCCTGCAAATCAGCCATTTTGCTGCGCATCCCATTGACTGCCCACCATGGCCTGTGGTTGCGCAGTGACATCAGCTGTTTGGGTGCACCCAGTCTTCCCTCCACCCTAACCCCTCGCTCCACCCACCTCCACCCCATCAACCCCGCCCCACAAACCCTACCTCCATCCCACCTCCACCCCACAAACCACAACCAGATGTCACCTCCCAGGGGGGCGTCATGGGACCCACACAAGGACAACGTCCACAGTAACCCCTAGATGGGGGCTCCAGATGGGGTCCGCAGAGCATACCGCTGGCATGAGTACCGCTAGCAACCAGTACTCCTGCGGTAGGGAGGGGTGGTGGCGCCTGAAACCCCCACGATGCCGGGGCAAGGGACGGAATCCGGAGAGCAGAGTGCTGGGGGAATATTGGGGGGTGGGTATGGGGATGGGGGAGGAGGGGACGGAGGGGGCAGGGGTTGCAGTTCCGACGGAAGCCATCATGTAGCACCTGGTTGGTACGGGGGTTCGCACCGTGCTAATATGTCTGCCTTTCACCCCTGCAGACAATGGACTTCGAAATCCAGCCAGGAATGGTGGACTTCATCCTGGCTAACGCAGTTCTGGGTGATGCACTGAGGCTGGAAGAGTGGAAGCTGCTCGGGGATATTCTGCAGCAGCACAGCCTATCCCAGAGGAACAGGAGCCAGCTGGTAAGGATAAAGGCTGGCTGCCTAAAAGGCCGAGGAGGAGGTGGAAAAGAGGTGCATGAGTCCTCTCGTGTACCGACCTGTCATTCTAGGACTTGCCAGACTGGGCATGCCATTGAAGACTCTGGCTGATATTTCCGGGGCACAGTGCGAAATATATGCCGGATCATAGCACACCTGGAACTGAGGGGATTATGGAAGGAAGCTCCCGGTGGCTGTCAAGATGATTGTGGCCCTGAACCTTTACGTCACGGATCCTTCCAGGCGCTGAGTGGGGACCTATCCAGAAGCTCACAGATCCCGGTGCACAGGCGCATCCGTGTCGTAACCGAGGCCATATATGCTCACACGGCACAGTACATCAAATTCAATGTGGACCGAGTCCACCAGGATATCTGGGCAGCGGGGTTCCCCACCATTGCTGGGATGCCCAGGTACAGGGAGCGATCGGGATGCATGTCCCATTACGAGAGCCGGTCTTCACAAACCGAAAGGTGTTCCACTCGATGAACGTGCAACTGGTGTGTGACCATGCGCTGCACATCATGCACATCTGTGCATGATACCCAGTGTGCATGCCTTCATCCTTGCACACGCAATGGTTTCTGACACCTTTGAGGCGCACCCCCGGGTGGGGGTTGGCTCCTGGGGATATCCGTTGCAGCCGCTGCTTCGGCATCCTGAAGATGTGGTTCAGGTGCCTGGGCCGCTCTGGAGGAGCCCTCCAGTGTAGCACTAGGAGAGTCTCCCACATCGTGATGGCCTGCTGCATCCTCCACAACATCACCTGTCCGACCAACGACGCCCTCAGCTATAACCCGTTGTGGCTGAGCCAGGCTCTGGAGTACCGCTGCAATGTCTAGGTGGCCCTGATACATAGCTGCCTGAGACAGGCCAGCCCTGAACTGTGCCTCATCGACTGCCTATACAGAGTGCATTAGGTCTTGGACATCCTGACCCATGACCAATACCTTCGCCCCCAAGGCCTCCACCGATGATGCCCCCCCCCCCCCCTCCGTGCAGTGTCGGCCTGGGTGGCACGCATTGTTGGCACCTCCTCCTGCCTCTGCAGGTGGTTGGACTCCTCCAACTGCACCTGTCGGTGCTGGATGGTTGCTGACAGCCCTTCATGTAGTCCCTGGTTCTGTCTCTGCACCTGCACTATCGACGGGCCCGCCCTTTCCAGGAGCCCGAGACCCGTCTGGATGGCAGTTAGTCCCTGGGGTTGGTTCGCCCTATGACCGTCCTTCCCCTTGGGGGGTTCCTCCTCCACCTGATGTACTGAAGCAGATGTGTGGTGCACACCAGATAGTGCCCCAGGAGCTTCTTCATTAAAGTGCCCAACTGAGGTGAGTGTCTCTGGAATGGTGGAGGATATTGGAGACTGCTGTGACGGGAGGTCAGTGTCGTCCCCAGACTGGTGCTCCAGGTTGTCTTGGACTAGCGTTTGGGCCTCTCATCGCTATCAGTCACCTCCTTGTTACTGGAATCTGCTTGGGGCTGGCAAGAAGGGCCCGCCTCGTCACCAGGTGATCCTGTAAGACACATGACATGACTGGATCGCGGGTGGGTGTGGTAATGGGGTGGTGTGGGGGTGGGATGGGGTTGTGCCACACATGCCATGGGAAACCGCAATGCAGCGGAGTCTCACTTGATTGCTTGATGCCGACCTTCGCCTTAGGTCCAGTGCCTGCCATTCCGCTGCGGTCAGGGCCGCAGGTCCCCCACCTTCTCTCTCTCCCTGTGGTTATGCGCCGCCTTCTCTGCAGGGCAGGGGCGTGGGAGAGACAGAAAGCACACAGTGTTTAGACAGTCTGCGCAGCACAGAGGTGTGGGCAGCTGGTGACCTTTGTGGCCAGGGCACCCGGCCATGGTGGCCGGGACATGTGTTGACGTGTGGTGCAGCATGGAGAGCGCGCACGCTGACGACAGGTGGGGTTCGGTTGCCCTTCGGTGGAGGGGCAGAACGGTAACAGAAGTGATAACACTGTGGCTTCACAGCGCCAGGGTCCCAGGTTCGATTTCCCCTGGGTCACTGTCTGTGCGGAGTTTGCACGTTCTCCCCGTGTCTGCGTGGGTTTCCTCCAGGTGCTCCGGTTTCCTCCCACAGCCCAAAGATGTGCAGGTTAGGTGGATTGGCCATGCTAAATTGCCCTTAGTGTCCAAAAAGGTTAGATGGGGTTATTGGGATAGGGTGGAAGTGAGGGCTTAAGTGGGTCGGTGCAGGCTTGATGGGCCGAATGGCCTCCTTCTGCATTTTATGTTCTATGTATCTATGGTGCCAGGGGCACAGTACTGCCTATACACCTTGGCTGCCCTAAGGAGGTCGTACAGCTTCTTTCAGCACTGCTGGCCGGTCCTGTCGTGGGGCCCACAATGTTCAAGGCCTCTGCCATCTGCGCCCAGGCCTGGTGTATGGCAGCGGATGGCAGCCTGCTTCCCAACCCATGCAACAAGGTGGCCCGCTTCTCCTCCACCCGTTGACCAGCAGGGTATCCAGCTCCAGAAATGGGGGTGCCATTCTCTGCGCTGCCATCTTGTTGGCTGGGATGTGTGTGGGTGTGGGGGCGGAGTGCTAATATGTGGCTGCAGCTTGTCAGCCTCTCGAGGGGCAATCCCGACAAAGTTCACGTATCCCAGATATATTGTGCACAATGGGTACGTTCTATATAAGCTGTGTGTGTTTAGTAATTCATACATCTTAATTGCGAGAGTAGAGTCATCCTGTTTGTGTGTATTTGTCTTTTCTTTACTTAAATAGTCTTTAATAATTGTTGGACAACGACTGGTCTATTTATTCCCACTGGGGTTTCACTTGTGTCCTCATACCAAAACAAAATAAAACTATGCACCCCACAAACCGGTATTCCAAGTTTGGATACCCTTGCAGATAACATCAGCATGCTTCGGTGTCAGGGGAATATCAGCCTATTGAATGCTCCTTCCTTGGCCATCAAGTCCTGGCGTTGGACTCAAATTTGGAGCTTTTGGTCTAGCGGTAGGGGCACTACCATGCACCACAAAGCTTCCTATAAAATAAAGCATCGCACCAAGACACAAAAGGGGATGATTAAAAACTTGGTCAAAGCGGTAGGTTTTGAAAAGACTCTTAAAGGAGGTAACTAAGGTATAGAGGTTTAGGGAGGGGCTAGGCAACTAAAGGCACAGCCACCAATGGTGAAGCAATTATGATTGAGAATGAAGCTAAATTCTGGCCGTGAGCTTCTATTCATAGAATTTGGTAATGGGTGCTGGGCAAAAGGTTCTTCTCATATATAATGGTAATGTTTGAATAGGATTGCTTAGCCTCTAGAACACACTCTAAGGTGAGGCTCAATGTTCTACTATGATGAAAACTGTTTTGTGTGGGCTCCAAATAAGCTGACATCAAACGCTCATCACTTCCACGATCCTTATCACATGAGGTTAGCTTCTCAGCTAGCAAATTTACAAGTTCATCCGTGAGTATTTATGTTTCAAGCTTTCTGCTGTCATGTATGGTAAATGCTCTTCGCTTTCTGACAGCCTTTAACACATTCCTAGATAACACTCTCTTAGATCTGTCATTCCCGTCCCACGTCTGAAATCTTCTCCCCCCCCACCCCCCCCTCACCCCCCACCCCCGTACATGGGAACTATCCAAGGGCTGTGAGGATGTTGCTAACAAATAGGTCAACCTGGAGCTCCAAACTCCTTTACACTCTTCACTTTGTTATCACCTATTCAAAGCTTTTGTCAGCCATCATCAAGCTTGCAGGATCTGAATATTAAGTTTGCTGTTTTGTATTCTGAGATAGACCAGCAGAGTATCCAGCTCCAGGTCCACAAACCGGGGTGCCATTCTCTGTGCTGCCATCTTGTTGGCTGGGTGTGTGTGGGTGTGGAGTGCTAATATGTGGCTGCAGCTTGTCAGCGTCTCGAGTTGAAATCCCGACAAAGTTCACGTATCCCAGATATATTGTGTAACAATGGGTATGTTCTATATTATTAGATCTAATTTGCTGACATGTTCTGCCAACACCAGAATAAACAGACATATTCCAAATTTTTAACATCAATGTCTATTTCAGATGTCATCTCTTCTGTTGCATTGGTTAAGGAATGTTAAAAAGGGAATGCATGTTTTGACAGACTGTGTCAGCTCCAAAATTAAATTGAACGGTGGTCATTTAGCAAATATCATCAGACAACAAATAGTGATGTATATGGATGGGAGGAAAAATGAATACGTCAAGATTCCTGCACAGTGATTCAAGCATCTATGTCCAATGATGTGTTGGCAAGACAGGCACCTTTTGTGGTAAGATCCTCTTTGACACACACATATTTCATTAACTGTATCAGAAGACAGCTGGCTGAACTTTGCTGACTGATCGTCTTGGCGCAATGGAGGAAGCAGTGAGTTCACATTCAGTGACAGCTCTTGAGTCAGCTCAGCTTGAATAGCGCTGCATTCCTGATCTCTGATTCAAAGATTTGTAATCCACAGAAGGTGCTGTTTTTTCCAATTCTTCAGCTCGTTACATACCTGAAACTAACTACATTCCTTGCAAAATAATAATAATGATAATCTTTATTAGTGTCACAAGTCGGCTTACATTAACACTGCAATGAAGTTACTGCGAAAAGCCCTTAGACGCCACATTCCGGCACCTGTTCGGGTACATACAGAGAGAATTCAGAATGTCTAATTCACCTAACAGCACGTCTTTCAGGCCTGAAGGGAATTGAAGTTCCAAGACATTCCCTGTAACAGAAATGGGGCTAAACCTTTCAAAAGGTGCTTTTAACAGATTAAATTAGTAACCTAACAAAGGTTTATGACGGAAGATACTGGTTTGCCATTGACGTGTGAGGCAAATTCCTGTTGTAGAATAAAGAATGCAGAATTAAGATTCAGCTTTTCAATATAAAGCACAGAAATTTCATAACAGGTACCCAGTGACATTGCGTTCTTGCACAGTTCAGCCATGGCTTTGTTGGCAGCACTCACCCTGGGAGACCAACTCTGGGGCATTTCAGTGGTCTTTGATAATCATCCACACAATAATTTCAATGGGCATGATGCCATTCAACAGCTGATCGCATTCCCAGGACGATATGCAGCCTTTTGACTGCAGAAGCTTTGTAAATGCTTTGAACAATTCATGCTGCTGAACAAAACTAGGCCACAACTTTCAAATTATGATCCACAACTTTTCCCTAAGATAACCAGCTTATAACTATGTGCTCCATAAGTTAAACCCCATCCGTCAGCGGGGAAGCTCTTACTTAATGAGGCTCACGGGGAGACAAATTGGTCCCACCCCGTAGGTCTCATGTGGGTTATAGCAGTGGAGTTATGGTGGGAAAGTGGGCCTAGTCGGGTGCTCTTTCAGAGGGTCAGTGCAGACTCGATGTGCCAAATGGCCTCCTTCTGCATTGTAGGGATACTATGGAAGTGACCATAGCATCTATGTCAACATTTAATTTGTGTAGACCTGCTTTGAGTGCATTATTGACACTGTCAGTAAAGCAACCAGCTTTGAAAAGCTTTGGCTTCTTCCCGGAAAGTATTCCGTGTGCACAGTAAGAAATCAAAAAATTGGTATTGGTAATATCAATTTAAAAAGCTGACACCTGTTGAAAGTCCAATCCTTTCTTTTCCCACAGCTGTCAGATCTTGATCTGCAATCACCTCAGCATATTCAACTGGATGTTCAGGAAGGTCTAGCCAAAATGTTTGGACACAGCTATCTTTGGCAGTGCAGTACATAAATTGGATGCATCTTCCTATTTCCTTTAATAGAGGTGTCTGCTACAACCAAAAAAAAGGGCATGATAATAAGACTCAGAACCTTTCAGTTCAGATAAGAAATGTAGGCACGTCATATTATGCAATTCATTCAACTTGCAAATCATTCAACTTCTGACATTTCAACTGTAGACAGTATCAAGTCTGCAGCGAATGCCTCTTTCTGGACAGGCGGGGGATCAGTTCAAACTGCACTGTTTTCCTCTTACCAACCATCCCCAAACAGGCGATTTGAATTTGTTTTTTTTAATAGAATAAGCGGTGGCTTATTGTTTGCCAACTCCTCCATTTTTGAGTGATCCAATTTTTACTAAACCCACAACAAACGTCCATTAGAAATAACTCAGAAGGTTAGTTTATTTTTACATATTGAAAAGAAACGCCAAAAAGGAGCGTTCATCACTTCCCACATGCACAACAGCAAATGGCAGGTTAGAGGAAAGGAGGTTTACTTTACAAGGACCTCAAAATAACTAAATATTGGTTCGTGCAAGTTCCAGAATCCCAAAGAGTCCAATGAGGAATTCTTTCACCTGGGTTTAAGTTCAGCTGTCTGGAGACTGGTGTAAGACTTGCCCTTCAGTTGGTGTTGTGGCACAAGATGAATAGGGACACAGATTACATTAGCTCTGAAGGCGATGACACAAAATCTTCCCATCGAGTCAAGTTATTGATGGGCCAGTGGTCCAATCTGGACAGAGCTTTCTCATGCGTGGCCAGTCAGTTGAGTATTAAACAGCAGACTGGCTGGACAGCACAGAAAGGTCAGAGTCTTGGGTCATGTGACCTTCCTTCTCCATAGAGACTTCAACAAAGGATGTTGATCCAGCATCTTTGCTTTCACAACTGATCATGTCTCAGCCACAATGAGTCGAGAGTCTGGGATGAGCTCTGTGATCCTGAGGCGAAGTGTTGACGCCGTCGTAAAAGCCGTTGCATTTCTCGATCGCGTCAACATGTCCTCAGGAGCTGAAATTCTGACCCCTACAGGGGGTCAGCACGGCACTGGAGAGACCCACGCCGCTCCAGCTGCGGATCCCCAGTGTCAGATGGGTGTCGCGGGTCTGCGCATGCGCAGTGGCACCGGCGCCAATGCGCTCATTCGCAGTGGGACCAGCACCAACACGCACATGCGCAGTGGCTCCCTTCTCCGTGCCGGCCCCGACTCAACATGGCATAGGGCTAAAGGGGCCAGCCCGGAACAAAAGAGGCCCCCAGCCCGAGAGGCCGGCCCGCCAATCGGTAGGCCCCGATCGCGGGCCAGGCCACAGCGGAGGTGCTCCCCCGGGATTGGATCCCCCTCCCCCCACAACCAGATCTCCCCTGTATGCATCCACGCCGAGGTCACGCCGGGTAAGAGCAGGTGTGAATGGTGCCGGCAGGACTTCCGGGGGAGACCGCGTAGAGCGGTCCCTGCCCGGCGCAGCGCCAACCGCGCCGGCGCAAATTCTCCGCTCTCTGGAGAATCGGCGGACGCTGTCGGGGCGGCGTCGCGCGATTCGCACTGGTCCTGGCGATTCTTCGGCCCGGCCCCAGGGTGAAAGAATCCTGCCCCTGGTGTTTGGGAAGCTAATTGTCTCAACAGAATCTTGAACTCTGCTAGCAAGGTTGGCTTGTCAAATGCACCTGGAATTCCTGTAGCTTTTTTCGAAATTGGTCTGTACGGTCTATTAAAGTTCCTTAGGCATTACGAGATATGATATTCCTGAAAGTAAAATAATTATCTTGTTTTATGGGTTATTACGATCGCTGGGGATAATTTCCCCGTAGTTTCCATCTTAACTATCTGTGCTCAGCAGAAATCTCCAGTTTAAGAATAGGGACTAGTAATAATGATAAAGATTTTAAATATATACAGGGGGCTGGATTCTCCTTGGGACTATGTCCCCATACCATCGGGAAAACAGTTGTTTTACGCCAGGGAAACTGCCATCAAAAGGCCGCTGATTCCCATTTTGCTGGGGGCTAGCAGGCAGCCATTATAGAGCTTGCAGCTCTCGCTGCCGATACAGCCCCCCCACACTTCCGGGTCAGAGGCCGTGCATGCGCACGGCGGCGGCCTCCAGCTGCCGTGCCATGCTCCAAGGCGGACTCAGCAAAATAGTGCCCCTGACTGCCCGCACATATTGCCCCCAGCCCGCTGATCGGCCCTCCCCTGACTGCGGCGGCCCCGGGTTGAATCCGCAGCCGCCATGCGAGGATCACGGATGGTGGGACCATGTTAGAACCATGCAGTCGGGAATTCGGCCAGTCAGCAACGGAGCTTCGCAGGGCAGGCCTCAGGCAATGGCCTGAGGTGGTGTATACTCGGTGCGGTGTATTCCACGGGTACGCCGATTTTCGGAGGGGGGGGGGGGGGAGAATTGAAAAACCGGCGCCGCTTCCGATTTCTCCGCCAAAACGGATCGTCCGCCCCGTCGTCGAACGTGATTTCAGCGTCGGGGAGTGGAGAATCCAGCTGGGGGTTGGATTTCTGTTCTGTTATAACCCTACAGGAGGCCCAGGGATCTGCAACCTCAGAGTCCCTATGGCCTCACCTGAGTATGATTTACCCAGATGAGAGGGGCGAGGATACCCTCTTTTTCCTAGGACGGCTGGCACATAAATACCCCGGCCACGGTGTGGCCCGAGCACAGGAGACCCTTAGGGGAGTAGGAGGTGTAAATAGTATGGAGAATAATTCAAAACTTTTCTACAGTCATCGAATCCGAGTGGTCACTTGCCTGAGAATTTATATGTTCCATATCAGAGGAACCCAGCAACCTAATTAAACATGAACATTGTGGAATTCACACATCATTATTTATCGACCAACACTCAAGAGTTTCCAGCCTAGGGCAGCACGGTGGCCTAGTGGTTAGCACAACCGCCTCACGGCGCTGAGGTCCCAGGTTCGATCCCGGCTCTGGGTCACTGTCCGTGTGGAGTTTGCACGTTCTCCCCGTGTCTGCGTGGGTTTCGCCCCCACAACCCAAAAATGTGCAGAGCAGGTGGATTGGCCATGCTAAATTGCCCCTTAATAGAAAAAATAATTGGTTAATCTAAATTTATAAAAAAAAAAAAAAAAAGAGTTTCCAGCCTGCCAATCCGCTGGACAAAAGGGAAGGTCGACACTCAATAGCGACTATCAACCTCTCACTGTATTCCATAGATAAAATGCTGTAAAATCTCAGCAAGTCTGGCAGCATCTGTAGGGAGAGAAAAGAGCTAATGTTTCGAGTCCATATGACCCTTTGTCAAAGCTATAAGACAGAGAAAGTGGGAAATATTTATACTGTGGAGTGAGAATGAAAGATGAGTCATAGCCACAGAAACCCAGGGAACTGTGGTGCTAAGAGCCACAGAAACTACGGGGAAAGAGTGCTAATGGCAGTCCCCAGAGAGAATAGGTGTGAAAGGCCAAACAGCAGAGAAACTCACATCAGAGAATAATCTGTGACTGATGCCGATGTGGGGGGAGGCGAAGGGGGAAGCAAAGGGGAGAAAGGGTAAAGAAAGGTGGATAAGATGGAGGAATAACTATATATAGAAGTGCAAGAAAGAAAGAAATGGTAAAAGACGAGACGAGTATACATGCCTACCCACGGGAATCCATTTGGGAGCTGTAAGTGCTCACTTAACTACGATTGCCAATTCCCAATTAACAATCGCCTTCAGCCGTGCGGCCAGTGGACATTATGGGCGGTCGGTGGGGCTGACAGTCAGGGGCTGGGGTTGCCCCCGGCCTCAGATGTGTGAGACTAAATAACCTTTATTTTATTCATGAAAGCTTGCTGCTGAATTATTTTATTGGAATACACACTCCAAGGGTAAGAAAAAAACATTTCTTTCCATGCAAAATACACTGATTACGGACATGTAGAGAGCAGATATATTCTGTCACACTTGTTAAGAATGTTTGTGACAAATGACTGTGCCTTTTGTTTAAAGCAGGGAGGAATTCAAGTGCAGCTGGAGTCCCCAGTTTCAAGGAACAATCCATTGTGCAATATCAGTCACCATGTTTCACTATATGGTATACAATTGCCACTTCAATAGGTGATGTGTTTTTTACTTTCTGAAGAATCTTTGGTGATGAAACAAGCTTGGACCTTGCCCTTGACCAGTAGCGTCCCTATACATAGGATTACATAGAATATATTGAACAGGCCGCTCAGCTGAACTAGTTTGTGCTGGTGCTCATAGGCAACACAAATCACGGGCGCGATTCTCCGCTCCCCACGCCGGGTGGGAGAATTGCGGGAGGGCCGGTCGAATCACGCCACGCCACCCTGGCACCCCCCGCGATTCTCCCACCCCCCCAAAAATGGCGTATCGCGTTTTTCGACACACCACTCGGAGAATCGCCGTTCGCCGTTTCTCACGGCGACCGGCGATTCTCCGGCCCGGATGGGCCGAGCGGCCTGCCGAACCCGACCGGTTCACACCAGCGCCAACCACACCTGGTCGCTGCCGGCATGAACAGCGCGCGACAGGTGAGTGTGGGGCCTGTGGGGGGCGGAGGGAGGATCGAGCACCACGGGCGTGCTCAGCAGATGTCTGGCCCGCGATCGGTGCCCACCAATCGTCGGGCCGGCGTCTGTAAACGACGCACTCTTTTCCCTCCGCTGCCCCGCAAGATCAAGCCGCCATGTCTTGCGGGGCAGCGGAGGGGAAGACGGCAACCGCGCATGCGCGGGTTGGAGCAAGCCAACCTGCGCATGCGTGGCTGACGTCACTTCGGTGCCACCGGCCACGTCATTCCCGGCGCGCCGCTTTGACGCAAGCGTCAAGGCCGGGCGCTCGGGATTCACGCGCCGCCGCTCCTAGCCCCCCCCCCCCCGGGGGGGGGGGAGAATAGGGGGCGAGGAGCGGCCTCCAATGCCGGAGTGAAACACTCCGGGTTTCACTCCGGCGTAGGCACTCAGTCTCCCATTGGGAGAATCGCGCCCCACCTCTCATTCCATCTGTCTCAGCTCAGTCTTTCAGCATATCTTTCTATTCTATTTTGTCTCATGTACTCATCCAGTTTCCCTTTCAAAGCATCAAAGCTATTTCCCTCAACCACTTCCTGTGGTCGCAAATTCCAGATTCTAACCACGTTAAGGGATGATCTAATTGAGACGGTCAGATGATTAAAAGGAGTCAATGGCGTGGATAGAGAGAATTTATTTCCTCTGTTTGGCGAACCCAGATAAAGGAGAGATAACCTGAAAATTTGAACCAGGTCATCAGGACTGATATCAAGGAACATTTTTTTAAATGCTGGTTCGGGGAGGTTTAGCTCAGTGGGCTAAATAGCTGGCTTGTAATGCAGAATAATGCCAGCAGCGCGGTTTCAATTCCCGTACCGGCCTCCCCGAGGTGCTGCAATGTGGCAACTAGGGGCTTTTCACAGTAACTTCATTGAAGCCTACGTGTGACAATAAGTGATTATTATTATTATTATTATTATTATTATTAAACAATGACTAGCGGAAATCTGGAACCGTCTTCCTTCAGAAGGCTACTGAGACTGGTCCAAGTGAAAGCTTTAAAACGGAGATTGATAGACTTTTGTCATGTATAAAGGCTTACAGAAGCAAGGCACATGGAGTGAAGATATAAGTAAACCATGACAAAACTAAGTGTCAGAATACTCAAATTGCTCCTGTGTTGGGTACATCTTGATATATTTGATGAAGTCTTCATAGTCTTTAGCAGGTTAACTGTTTGACTACAAAAACTATTTTTACAAATATAGTGAAGAAAAGCTTGGAGCTTTCTGATAGAAACATAGAAAATAGGAGGAAGAGAAAGCCATTCGACCCTTCTAGCCTTCCCCATCATTCATCATGATCATGCCTGATCATTCAACTCAATAGCCTGTTCTGCCTCCCCCCCCCCCCCCCCCCCATATCCTTTGATCCCTTTCGCCTCAAGGGCTACATCTAACTCCTTCTTGAAAAACATATATGTTTTGGCCTCAACTACTTTGTGGTAGCAAATTCGACAGACCAACTACTCTCTTGGTGTAGAAATTTCTCCTCATCTCAGTCCTGTATCCTCAGACTGTGACCCCTGGCTCTGGACTCTCCATCCATTGGAAACACCCTTCCGGCATCTACCCTGTCGAGACCGGTTAGAATTTTATAGATTTCTATGAGATCCCTCCTCATTCTTCTGAACTCCAGCGAACAGAATTATAATTGACTCAATTCTCCTCATATGTCAGTCCGGTTATCCCAGGAATCAGACTGGTAAACCTTCACTGCACCATCTCTATAGCAAGAACATCCTTTCTCAGGCAGGAGTCCAAAACTGTACACAATACTCCAAATGTGATCTCAAGGCCCTGCATAATTGCAGCAAGACATCCCTGCACCTGTATTCTAATCCTTTCACTCTGAAGGCCAACATATCATTTGCCTTCTTTATCTCCTGCTGCACCTGCATGCTTACTTTCCCTCCCTCCCTGCAAGCCCTCCAGCAAACATCCTCCATTCACCTGCTGCCACCCTTGCACCCGCCCTTTTTCCAGTTTTTCACTTCCCACACAAACATAAAATAAAACAATGCCCCCACTCCCCACTGATGACTCAATACTCTTTAAAGAACTCGAAGAACAGCTTCCACCTCGAGGTGACCCCTCCTCGTGGTGCCCCCCACTCAAGGGGACCAACCTCCTTTTCCCCCAGCCACCCTTCATCTGCAAATCCCACCAAACCAGCAAAACACACCTGCTCCTCCACACCAGACACATTAAATACACAAAGACACCTGGCGTGCAGACCCAAATTCCAAACATTAACATCTTTCAAGTTCAATATCCTCAAACACCTCCGTCCATGGAATCTCATAAATTGATTCACCTCCGCCGGCACGTCAAAATAACTCTCGATTCCGGTGAATGACTCACAGACGAGTAGGATATAACACCCCAAACTTCACTCCTTCCTTGTCGAGGGCAGCCTTGATCCGATTGAAGCCGGCCTGCTGCTTGGTTAACTCCGCTCCCAAGTCCTGGTAGATCCTCAGCATGTTTCTTTCCGGGGTGCACTTTCTCATTTCCTTCGCCCACCTAAGTATCTTCTCCTTGTTGAGAAAGTGATGCAGCCGCACCACCATCACCCTCGTTGGCTCCCTGCCATCGCCTCCTCTTCAATGCCCTGTGCGCTTGATCCATCTCGGGAGGGGGGTGGGGGCGGTCCAATATCCCCCTCCCCACCAACATATCGAACATATTCGCCACATACTCTGTGGCCTGCATTCCCTCAATCCCTTCAGGCAGCCCACATTCCTCAGATTCTGTCACCTGGAGCTGTTCTGCAGGTCCTCCACCTTGTCCCATCAACTCTTCTGGCTCTCCACCACAAGCACCAACCAGGCAGCGGCCTCTTACTCGTTTATACTCATCTGGTAAGCCATAAACCGGTCTCACCGATGGAGCACGACTATTTCTCAGTGCTTATGCATCTCACACCAGCAAACACCCTTAAATCGGGTGAATAATGACCAAGCAATTCCACCTCAAGCAGGAGCCACGAAATGTGGGCCCACTCACTCCATGGCCGCCACCTGAAGTCCCCTGCATACTTACTTTCAGCGACTGGTGTACATGGACTCCCAGGTCTCGTTGAGCATTCCCTTCTCAATTTATGGCCGTTCAGGTGCCTTCCTGTTTTTGCTGCCAAAGTAGATAACCTCATGTGCACTGCTCTGTCCAAAACCACACTGAGCCCTAGGTGTAGGTCGTGTGTTCTAATACACTGTGTGGGTAGTACTGTACTCAGTCCCACAGTAACCAAAGATGTGCCAGACCCTTATACTGGATACAGTTTGTTGCTCTTCTGTTGGTCTCAAATCCAAGGCACTAATCAGTTGTCATATTTTAAAAGTTTATTTAAATTATTCTACTTTTGCTCTGGCCTTAGAAATCGGCTAATCAAGCTCAGGCAACAACATTCTACTTTATGCTTGCATTTCTTGTTTGCTGTTTGGCTTTTGCACAATTGGGAGGTTTAGAAATGGTTGTTCTTAGTTTTGGTGTGAAAAATGCAGAAAATAGTTTTATTATATTTTATTGTAGTAATGTTATTCATAACCCTGGGTTCAAATACATACAGGCAATATATTTGCTAAAGCTGTGATTAAGGAGTCGTAAAATTGGGGTAATCATTGATTTCACCAAAGAGAGATTTTCCCAGAGAGATAACTAAGAGAAAATATGGTTCTGGAGGTTCCCTGGTGTATAGGTAATTAATGAGGGATGTTGGTTAATCCTAGCTAAACAGGTCATGGAATTTAGTGGGACATAGATTGTTGTCGATAAAACCTCAGGCACTTTGACCAGTTTATTACTCAAATGTTTTACCAGGTGCCTTTCTTTGCGAGATGAACAAAGGACAGATACAAGTGCATAATTCAACCAAACTTATTATTAAACACAGTGAAACAGCTACACTTCTTAAATTATCCCAATACTAAAAACAATACTATATGATCCCAAGATTCTTCATACTACCCGGTCGAGCTGTGGGTCCAATTCTCTGAGTCTCGATTCCTCAGGGCCTTTGTCCACAATGGTGGATCTCTCACACACTGCTTCCTTCCATCTCTGGTCGGTTGTCCAATCTTCCCTCCGACCTCTGCGAGTCTTCGCAGGGGAGAATCCTAGTAGCCGATCTTTGTACTCCTCCTCTCCCTTACCAGAAAGTTCGCTGGCCCTCAGCCAACGAGGTCATGGGGTGGGGTCACAATACTCAATGGTGTTGCCGATTGCAAATCTGCAGACACCAGGAACCCAACCCAGGGGTCCATTCCTAGGTGCATTGTCCACATGTAACCTTATCCCATATAAAGTGATCTACCTGCCAGAAAGTCTGGCTTCATCTGGGCAATCCAAAGCAATCAATCCATATGAATAGGGCAGATCATCTCCTGATGGGTAATTGACAGGGCAGGTCCAGACATGTCCTGGCAGTTTCTTTGTGTTCAGTGTATTTGAACTTGGCCAAGTTTGAATTCCCAGCAGGGCAGTCCTGGAGATGACTGGGATTTTATTTAAAATGTCCAATTTTAATTTAGAGTGCCCATTTTATATTGTGCCCAAAACTTGGGCCATTGTCCATGATGTGACCATCAATTCACAAGACACTTGGTTGGAAGTGAACAGTGGTTTTAATAGTCTTACAACAGAGCCTGCCTGTGACGTGATGAACTGGCAGGCAGGCTCACGACTGCAAAGCTTTATACTTCCGATTAGTGGGAGGGGCCATGGGCGGAGCCAAGGGTGGAGCCCAGTACAAACTCCTCATCTCCCCCTATGGGCAGAGCCACGCAACTGCTCGTATACCGAGCTAACATGAATACAGCACATCATATAACAACAGTGTGAATTTCGCGGAATGTTATTCACCACATTCACCCCCTGTAAAAAAATCAAGTCCAGCGGGGGTGATGTGTCTACAAATGACAAATTACAAATTACAGATTACAAATTACAAATTGAGTCGATCTGGCGGCCGACTCGTCCTCTGGGATCGACGAAGCACCGGGGTTGCAGCCTCTTCTGGTGGCTGTGTGGTGGCGGTCGGCATGGGGACGATGGCGGACTCCGGGGGTGATTCTGTCAGAGCTTCGTATCCGACTGGTTCGGCTGGTGACGGGGAGCGCCGGAAACCCAAGGGCGCGGGGGCACGGAGCACGGGCAGCGGACATACAGACGTGGGGGCGCCGGGCGCGGGTGGTTGGGAGGGGTGTAGTGTGAGGGGTACCTTGGCGGAAGTAGTGTCGGAGTAGGATCCTGCAGGCACCAGGTCCCGGAGGGAAACAGTGTCCTGACGGCCGTCAGGATATTCGATGAACGCGTATTGGGGGTTCGAGTGGAGTAGGAGCACTCTCTCAACGAGTGGGTCAGTTTTGTGGGTCCGGACTTGCTTCCGGAGGAGAACCGGGCCCGGTGTCCTCAACCATGCTGGGAGCGAAACCCCCGTGGTAGTGCCCCTGGAAAAAACAAATAGCCGCTCGTGAGGGGTCTGGTTGGTGGCCGTACATAGGAGGGACCTAATAGCATGGAGCGCGTCAGGGAGGACCTCCTGCCAATAGGAGGTCGGGTGCTTCCTGGACCGGAGGGTCAGTAGGACGGTCTTCCAGACCGTCACGTTCTCCTTCTCCACCTGCTCGTTCCCCCTGGGGTTATAGCTGGTGGTCCTGCTCGAGGCGATGCCCTTTTCGAGCAGGTACTGACGCAGCTCATCACACATAAAGGACGAACCCCTGACGCTGTGTACATAGCTGGGGAAACCAAACAGGGTGAAGATACTATGCAGGGTCCTAATGACTGTGTGGGAGGTCATATCGGGGCACGGGATAGCAAAGGGGAAGCGGGAGAACCCATCTATTACGTTCAGGATGTACACATTCCTATTGATCGAGGGGAGTGGCCCTTTGAAATCGATACTTAGGCGTTCAAAGGGCCGGGAGGCCTTGACCAGGTGGGCCCTGTCTGGTCTATAGAAGTGCGGTTTGCACTCCGCACAGATCGGGCAATCCCTGGTGATGGCTTTTACCTCCTCGGTGGAGAAAGGCAGATTTCGGGCTTTGATGTACTGGGCGAGCCGGGTGACCCCCAAGTGGCAGAGGTCATTGTGGATAGCTTTGAGGCGGTCGTCTTGCGCGCTGGCGCACGTGCCGCGGGACAGGGCATCTGGGGACTCGTTGAGCTTCTCCAGTCGGTACATGATATCGTACTTGTAGGTGGAGAGTTCGATCCTTCACCGTAAGATCTTATCATTTTTAATTTTGCCCCTTTGTGAGTTGTCAAACATAAAGGCAACCGATCCTTGGTCGGTGATGAGGGTGAACCTCCTACCTGCGAGGTAGTGGTCTTAAAGCTATCCAGTGACGTATAGCTTCCACGATGGCTTGTGCTTCCTTTTCGACCGAGGAGTGTCGAAGTTCCGAAGCGGAGAGAGTTCGGGAGAAAAAGGCGACTGGTCTCCCTGCCTGATTTAGTGTGGCTGCGAGAGCTACCTCTGAGGCATCGCTCTCTACCTGCAAAGGGACGGATTCAACCACCGCCCGCATGGCCGCTTTGGCGATGTCCTCCTTGATACGAGTGAAGGTCTGACGAGCCTCATCCGATAGAGCGAAGAGTGTGGTCTTAAATAGTGGGCGGGCTTTGTCCATATACTGAGGATCGCACGTGGCGGGTGGCGAGGAAGATGGCGGCCACCATGAGTCGCACGTGGCCGGCTGCGTGGAGGGGGGTTGCCAAGATGGCGCCCCCATGAGTCGCACATGTCATTTGGGGGCGGAGTCGGAGTACAGGCTGCAGCATTTCGGGGTCTGCGGGCCTGTGGAGTTTGAAAACGAGTGCTCTGGGAGGCTGCGGGAGAGTTAGGCGATGGGGCATGCTTTGCCAGGCAGACCCGGGCATAGTGTCCCTTGCGACCCCAGCTGCTGCAGGTCGCGTTACGGGCCGGGCAATACTGCCGTGGGTGCTGGGGCTGCCCGCAAAAATGACACCCTGGAGCTGCGTGGTGGCTGAGAGGCCACGCGGCCAGGCCTGGGGAAGTCGCTGGTCGGGAGACAGCTCTACCGTGTCCTCTAGATTCTGGGCCCCTTTTTCGAGCAACCGCTGGCATACATAGTTTGATCTGAGGCCTGCCACATACACATCCCTGACGGCGAGCTCCATGTGCTGTTCGGCTGATACAGCCTGGTAATTACAGTCCCGAGCTAAAGTCTTTAAGTCCCGCAGGAATTCATCCAACGACTCCGCGGGGCGCTGGCGGCGGGTCGTAAAAATATGGCGTGTGTAGACCTCGTTGATGGGCCTCACGTACATTCGATCTAGCATGGCTAGGGCCCCCTTATACGAGTTAGTACTACAGTAGTCCCCCGTTATACCGCGCTCCGCCGTGGCTGCTGGGGTGCAGGCTGTGGCTGCTGGGGTACTGATTGGAGGGAGAGAGCAGCCGGCAGTGTCAATTTCAGCGGCGGGCTGATTGCTTCAGTGAGAGAGCAGCTTCCCTCTCCGGATCAAAGTGAGCCGGCCGCTGAAATTGACACTGCCCGCTGCTCTCTCCCTCCAATCCAACTTTTAAGTTTTAATGTTTCTGATTGGAGGGAGAGAGCAGCCGGCAGTGTCAATTTCAGCGGCCGGCTCACTTTGATCCGGAGAGGGAAGCTGCTCTCTCACTGAAGCAATCAGCCCGCCGCTGAAATTGACACTGCCGGCTGCTCTCTCCCTCCAATCAGTACCCCAGCAGCCACAGCCTGCACCCCAGCAGCCACGGCCTGTACCCCAGCAGCCACAGTCTGAACCCCAGCAGCCACAGTACCCCAGCAGCCACAGCCTGAACCCCAGCTACAGAGGGGAGGGGCGATGTGAGACCATGCTGGTCTTGCAGAGGCCCGTATGACCTCCTCCTGTGTTCTCTGCTCTCTCCCTCAAATCAGCCGGCAGTGTCAATTTCAGCGGCCAGCTCACTTTGATCCGGAGAGGGAAGCTGCTCTCTCACTGAAGCAATCAGCCCGCCGCTGAAATTGACACTGCCGGCTGCTCTCTCCCTCCAATCAGTAGCCCAGCAGCCACAGCCTGCACCCCAGCAGCCACGGCCTGTACCCCAGCAGCCACAGCCTGAACCCCAGCAGCCACAGTACCCCAGCAGCCACAGCCTGAACCCCAGCTACAGAGGGGAGGGGCGATGTGAGACCATGCTGGTCTTGCAGAGGCCCGTATGACCTCCTCCTGTGTTCTCTGCTCTCTCCCTCCAATCAGCCGGCAGTGTCAATTTCAGCGGCCGGCTCACTTTGAACCGGAGAGGGAAGCTGCTCTCTCACTGAAACAATCAGCCGGCCGCTGAAATTGACACTGCCGGCTGCTCTCTCCCTCCAATCAGAAACATTAAAACTTAAAAGTTGGATTGGAGGGAGAGAGCAGCCGGCAGTGTCAATTTCAGCGGCCGGCTGATTGTTTCAGTGAGAGAGCAGCTTCCCTCTCCGGATCAAAGTGAGCCGGCCGCTGAAATTGACACTTTTAATTAGATCCACGATGGGGGTTTTAAATTTATTTAAAAATCTATGCTAGCGCTTCCCATTGTGAGTCTACGGGGGTCTGACCTCTCCCCCCGCCCCCCGTAGACTCTCAATGGGAAGCGCTAGCATAGATTTTAAAATAAATTTAAAACCCCCATCGTGGATATCCGCGGCTCGGATGCAACGCGGGTGGCTGTCTTGGACCCCAACACCCGCGTTATAAAGGGGGACTACTGTATTGAGTTGAGTAGATATACGGTGGCTCATCCTTGCGTGCAGTAGACTGAGTTTCTGCTCCTCTGTAGTTTCTGGCGTACTTGATTCACCAACGTGAATACAGTACATCATATAACAGTGTGAATGTGAATGTGATTCACCACAGTCCATTTAATCACAAGATGATGTAACTAATGGGATGAGCCAGTTCTGTCTGCAGTTTTGCCATAAGGTTTGAGTCTGTCAAGACAGAAGGATTTTTAGGTTGTTTCTGAAACAGTCTCTCTCCAAAGTTTTGCCCAGAGAACAGCAAGCAACCCTATTACTAACTTAACTTGGGAGTAGATTTTAAACTGTATCGAATTGCTTTGTTGGAATATATAATGGCAGATGTAGGTAGTGAGTTTTTAAAGAATAGATTAACTGTTAATTGTAAAGCTATTTCTTTGTTGTTAATGTGTTTAATTATGTGTTCAAATAAATTATGTGTTCAAACATAAAAATTAAAAATTGGTTAGTCATCACTCCTGAGGTTTTCTAACAATCCTAACTCAGAGCACCAAGTTCCTGTTAGTAGTATCTGAAAGAGGATGGACTACCCCCACCCCCATAACAGTGAACCTGAGGCGAAAGCAGTAACGGTGGGAGGGGGGTGAGGTGTGGTGATACCAAGTCCACACTCTTCTCATCCTGACAAAGCAGGACAGAGAGACCCCCTCCCCCAAATTGCACTATTACATTTTGTTGATGAGGAGGCGGTGGCAGACAACCAAGTGATTGGGAGAGAAGGAAGACAGATGGCTCGGGTATGAACAGAGAGAGGGTAGTGGCTTACGGCAGTTGTGGTGCAGTTGCTTCAGGGCAATTGGGTCCATTGTTAAGTGGACTCACAAAAGGTAGCTCTGCTCCTGAAAATTTGGAATTGGGCACTTTTAGCTCAAAATAGCCTGCCAGAATTGGGAAAAAAACATCCCTCACCCTCTTCCAATAACACCAGGACTAGATATGCCGAGCAGCAGCTCCAGTGGCCCATAGGATGTGACGAGACCATCAATTCACGCGACACGTGGTTAGAAGCGAATAGGCGTTTTAATCATCTTACAACAGAGCCTGCCTGTGACGAGATGAACTCTAGATGAACTGGCAGGCAGGTTCACAACAGCAACTTTTATAGTTCTGGTTAGGGGGAGGAGCCATGGGCAGAGCCAAGGGTGGGGCCCAGTACAAGCTCCTCACCTCCCCCTATGGGTAGAGCCGCGCAACTACACATGATTTAGTACAAGGTATAGGCTCAACACATGTTGTACAACACAGTGTGGATTATTAGTGTTTATAATTCGCCACATTCACCCCCTGTGAAAAAATCAAGTCCTGCAGGGGTGATGGCTTACAAATTGAGTCTGTCCGGTGGTCGAGTTGTCCGTTGTGATCGGCAGAGCACCGCGGTTGCAGCCTCTTCTGGTGGCTGGACGATCACGGTTGGTTGGGGTACGATGGCAGACTCCGGGGGTGATTCTGTCCAAGCTTCGTACCCGTCTGGTTCGACTGGGGACTGGGGGCGCTGGAAGCTTGTGGGCGCGGGTGCGCGGAACATGTGTAGCGACCCGGTAGGTGCGGAGGCGTGGGGCGCGATGAGGTGGGTGGGGTGTAATGTGAGGGGTACCTCGGCGGTGGTAGTAGTGGGATTTGATCCTGCCGGCGCTAGGTCCCGGAGGAATACCGTGTCCTGACAGCCGTCAGGGTACTCTATGAAGGCGTATTGGGGGTTTGAGTGTAGTAGAAGCACTTTCTCTACGAGTGGGTCAGTTTTGAGTGCCCTGACGTGCTTCCGGAGGAGTACCGGGCCCGGTGTCTTCAACCATGCTGGGAACGAAGCCCCTGTGGTAGTGCCCCTGGAAAAAACAAAGAGCCGCTCGTGGGGGGTCTGGTTGGTGGCGGTACATAGGAGGGACCTAATAGCGTGGAGCGCGTCAGGGAGGACTTCCTGCCAATGGGAAACCGGGAGATTCCTGGACCGGAGGGTCAGTAGGACGATCTTCCAGACCGTCACATTCTCCTTCTCCACCTGCCCGTTCGCCCTGGGGTTATAGCTGGTAGTCCTGCTCGAGGCGATGCCCTTGTCGAGCAGGTACTGACACAGCTCATCGCTCATGAAGGACGAACCCCGGTCGCTGTGTACGTAGCTGGGGAAACCAAACAGGGTGAAGATACTATGCAGGGCCCTAATGACTGTGTGGGAGGTCGTACTGGGGCACGGGATAGCAAAAGGGAAGCGGGAGAACTCGTCGATGACATTCAGGAAGTACACATTCCGATTATTCGAGGGAAGTGGTCCTTTGAAATCGATGGCGAGGGGTTCAAAGGGCCGAGAAGCCTTGACCAGGTGGGCCCTGTCTGGTCTATAGAAGTGCGGTTTGCACTCCGCACAGATCGGGCAATCTCTGGTGATGGCTTTTACCTCCTCAGTGGAGAAAGATAGATTTCGGGCTTTGACGTAGTGGGCGACCCAGGTGACCCCTGGGTGGCAGAGGTCATTGTGGATGGCTTTCAGGCGGTCGCTCTGCATGCTGGCGCACGTGCCGCTGGACAGGGCATCTGGGGGCTCGTTGAGCTTCCCCGGTCAATACATGATATCGTATTTGTAGGTGGAGAGTTCGATCCTCCACCTCAGGATTTTATCATTTTTTATTTTGCCCCTTTGCGAGTTGTCAAACATGAAGGCAACTGATCTTTGGTCGGTGATGAGAGTGAACCTTCTACCTGCGAGGTAGTGCCTCCAGTGACGTACAGCCTCCACAATGGCTTGTGCTTCCTTTTCGACCGAGGAGTGCGGAAGTTCTGAAGCGGAGAGGGTTCGGGAGAAAAATGCGACTGGTCTCCGTGCCTGATTCAATGTGGCTGCAAGAGCGACCTCTGAGGCATCGCTTTCAACCTGAAAAGGGACGGATTCATCCACCGCCCACATGGCCGCTTTGGCAATGTCCTCCTTGATGCAGTTGAAGGCCTGGCGAGCCTCAGCCAACAGGGGGAAATGTGTGGCCTTAAATAGTGGGTGGGCTTTGCCTGCATATTGAGGGACCCACTGGGCATAGTATGAAAAGAATCCCAGACACCGTTTCAGGGCCCTGGAACAATGAGGGAGAGGGAGTTCTAAGAGGGGGCATACGGTCCGGGTCGGGGCCCAGGACTCCTTTTTCCACGACATAGACGAGGATGGTCGTGCGGAAAACGCATTTCTCCATGTTGTAAGTAAGGTTGAGTTTCTGGGCCGTCTGGAGAAATCGATGGAGGTTTGCATCGTGGTCCTGCTGGTCATAGCCGCAGATGGTGATGTTATCCAAGTACGGAAACGTGTCCCGCAGCCTGTACTGGTCCACCATTCGGTCCATTGCTTGTTGGAACACCGGGACCCAGTTTGTGACGCCAAAGGGAAACCGGAGGAAATGGAAGAGGCGTCCATCGGCCTCGAACGCCCTGTAGTGGCGGTCCTCCGGGCGGATTGGGAGCTGGTGGTATGCAGACTTCAGATCCACCGTGGAGAAAGTACGATATTGGGCGATCTGATTCACCATGTCTGCAATCCTGGGGAGGGGGTACGCATCGAGGAGCGTAAACCGATTAATGGTCTGACTATAGTCCACGACCATGCAGAATTTTCCCCCGGTCTTGACGAACACCACCTGAGCTCTCCAGGGGCTGTTACTGGTCTCTATGATCCCCTCACGTAGGAGTCTCCGGACCTCGGTTCTGATAAACACCCTGTCCTGCAGGCTGTACCGCCTGCTGCGAGTGGCTACGGGTTTACAGTCCGGAGTGAGATTGGCAAAGAGTGGAGTGGGGGAGATTCGCAGAGTGGCTAGGCTGCAGATAGTGAGTGGGGGTAAAGGTCCGCTGAAGCTGAGGGTGAGACTTTTGAGGTTACACTGGAAGTCCCAGTAAGAGTGGGGCGCAGAGTTCGGGCAGGATGTATAGTTGAAAATTAGAGTAGCTAGCGCCTTGGATCGTTAGGGTCGCGACGGTGCACCCTTGGAGATGAACAGAGTGGGAGCCCGAAGCGAGGGAGATAGTTTGCTGTGCAGGAAAAACAGGGAGCAAACAGCGTCTTACCAGATCTGGGTGTACGAAGCTCTCGGTGCTCCCGGAGTCGAAGAGGCACAGTGTACTATACCCGTTGATTTTAATGGTCATCATGGAGTTGCAGAGGTGTTTCGGACGTGACTGGTCCAACGTGACCACGCTGAATTGTGGGTAGCCGGCGGCTCTATCAGCTGTGCTGGAGTAGCCCCGTGATGAATGCCCGCTGAGGTCGCAGTCTTCGATCTGGGTTGCTGAGTTTGTAGAGGATGGAGCCCAAGATGGCCGCCCCGGTGGATCGCACGTGGTGGGCGGCGAGGAAGATGGCGTCCAAGATGGCGGCCCCATGAGTCGCACGTGGCCGGCCGCGTGGTGGGGGTTGGTCAAGATGGCGGCCCCCATGAGTCGCACGTAGTGGGTGGGGGCGGAGTCGGAGTACAAGCCGCGGCGTTACGGGGCCTGCAAATTCAGGGAGCGAGTGCTCTGGGCTGCGGGAGGGTTTGAGGCTGGAGCTTTCTTCACCAGGCATACTCTGGCATAGTGTCCTTTGCGACCGCAGCTGCTACAGGTCGCGTTGTGGGCCGGGCAGTGCTGTGGCTGGCCACAAAAGTGGCAGGCTGGAGTAGCATAGTGGCTGGGTGGCCGCGTGGCGTAGGCCTGGGGTAGTCTCTGGTCGGGGGCCCATGACGGGGTCACGGAGTCTGCGGGGAACGAGGTGAGGCTGCGGAGCAAGACCTCCATAATAGTGGCGAGTTCTACAGTGTCTTCTAAGTTTTGGGCCCCCTTCTCAAGCAACCGCTGGCGCACGTAATTGGATCTGAGGCTTGCAACAAATACATCGCGGACAGCGAGTTCCCTATGTTCTGCAGCATTTACAGCTTGGTAATTACAGTCCCGGGATAAGGTTTTTAAGTCTCTTAGGAATTCTTCTAGCGATTCTGTGGGGCGCCGGCGGCGAGTAGTAAAAATGTGGCGCGCGTAGACCTCATTGACAGGCCTCACGTACATTCTGTCGAGTAGGGCCAGGTCCTCTGTATATGAGCCAGTATAATTAAGTTGCGTAGATATACGATGGCTCACCTAGGCTGAGTTTCTGCTCCTCTGTAGTTTCTGTAGTGCTTGCTTCAGCCAGGTAGGCCTTAAAACATCGCCTCTGCATCCTGTGGGTCGAGTTCCAGTCGATAAGGTTTGAGGGCTGATTCCATGGTCATTCCTTACTGTTTCTTAAGACGATTAAATTGATGAGACCATCAATTCACGCGACATGTGGTTAGACGCGAACAGTGGTTTTAATCGTCTTACAACAGAGCCTGCCTGTGACGAGATGAACTCTAGATGAACTGGCAAGCAGGCTCACAACAGCAACCTTTATACTTCCGGTTAGGGGGAGGAGCCATGGGCGGAGCCCAGTACAAGCTCATCTCCCCTATGGGTAGAGCTGCGCAACTACACATGATCTAGTACAAGGTACAGGCTCAACACATGTTGTACAATACAGTGTGGATTATTAGTGTTTATAATTCACCACAGGATGAAAAATGCAGCAAAAGCCTGGAGAGGCGAACCGAGGAGACGAAAGCACGCGGGGTGGTGAGGTCCGGCCACGCCTGACCAAGAGGGACCACCAGGCCTCACACAGAGCTCTCCCGACGAATGGATGGAGGAAATTCCTTTCAAAGGAACTACAGGAGCTTAAGGAAGCCATCAAAGCAGAGGTGAGGTCAACGGTCAAGGTAGCGGTGGTAGAGACGCTGATCACCCGACAGGCAGCCCTGGAAAAGACGAAGAGGTGGCTGGAGACGCACCTATAAGAGAGCTGGAGAACTGACCAAAGTGATCGGATCACTGTATTAGATATGGAGATAGCAAGGTTGGTGACACAAGGGACGCTAAGGGGAAAAGTCGAGGATCAGGAGAACCGATCGCAATGCCAGAACCTGGGGGTTTCCAACTGAATCCTGTCGGAGTTAGGACAGAGTGACTGCTGGGTAAATAGTACAAATTTAAATTGTTTGCGCGGGCCCATAACAGCTGATTGTTGTTATAGTGCGGGACTGGTTGCTGGTTAAGTGTTTTATTTTTACCTGTATTTAAGTTGGGCGGTTGCTAAACGCGAGACACTACACTTGTAGTGTCCCCCACCCTTCCACCTCCTCTAACCTAAGGGGCTGAGTGAATATCAGGTAAGCTCTTTCTTTTTCTTGTTTTGCCCGCAAGTTATCTAGGGGGGATGGCAGGGAAGGCAGTGCAGTGTTCCTCCTGCAGAATGTTTGAGGTGAGGAATGCCGTCAGAGTCCCTACTGATTTCACCTGTGGGAAATGCACCCATCACCAGCTCCTCAGAAACCGCCTTAGGGAACTGGAGCTCGAGCTGGATGAACTTCGGATCATTCAGGAGGCAGAGGTGGTCATAGATAGTAGCTTCAGGGATGTAGTTACTCCAAAGAATGAAGATGGATGGGTTATGGTGAGAGGGGCTCGGAGGAAGCAGTCAGTACAGGGATCCCCTGTGGTCGTTCCCCTTAGTAACAAGTATACCGCTTTGGATACTGGTGAGTGGGGGGGGGGGGGGGGGGGGGCTTACCAGGGCCATGGTGACCGGATCTCCAGCAGAGTCCGTCCCTGTGGCTCAGAAGGGAAGGGGGGAGAGCAGGAGAGCAATAGGTATTGGGGGACTCGATAGAGGGACAGATAGACGGTTCTGTGGCAACGAAAGAGACTCACGGATGGTATGTTGCCTCCTGGGTGCCAGGGTGCATGACATCTCGGATCGTGTTTTCAGAATCCTTAAGGGGGAGGGGGAATAGTCACATGTCGTGGTACACATCGGTACCGACGACATAGGTAAGAGTAGGGAAGGGGATTTAAAACAGGAATTTAGGGAGCTAGGGTGGAAGCTAAGACCCTGGACAAACCATGTTGTCATCTCTGGTTTGTTGCCGGTGCCATGTGCTAGCGAGTTGAGGAACACGGAGAGAGTGCAGATAAACACGTGGCTGCAGGGATGGTGTAGGAGGGAGGGTTTCAGTTACGTGAATAATTGGAGCACATTCTGGGGAAGGTGGGACCTGTACAAACAGGATGGTTTGCACCTGAACCAGAGGGGCACCAATATCCTGGGAGGGAAATTTGCTATGGCTCTTCGGGGGGGTTTAAACTAATTTGTCAGGGAGATGGGAAAATGAGCTGTAGTCCAGAAGCCAGTGTTGAGAATAGTGAGGTACTGAGGAGGGTATCAAGGTCGCAGGAGTGTCCCGGCAGACAGGAAGGTGGGTTGAAGTGTGTCTACTTTAATGCAAGGAGCATCCGGAATAAGGCAGGTGAACTTGGAGCGTGGATTGGTACTTGGGACTACGATGTTCTGGCCATTACGGAGACATGGTTAGAACAGGGTCAGGAATGGTTGTTGGAAGTTCCTGGGTATAGATGTCTCAGTAAGAGTAACGAAGATGGTAAAAGTGGTGGAGGAGTAGCATTGCTAATTAAGGATAGTTTAACGGCTGCAGAAAGGCAGTTGAAGGGGGATCTGCCTACTGAGGTAATATGGTCTGAAGTTAAAAATAGGAAAGAAGCGGCCACATTGTTAGGCGTTATCTATAGGCCCTCAAATAGTAATAGAGATGTGGAGGAAGAAATTGCAAAACAGATTATGGATAGGTGTGGAGGTCTCAGGGTAGTTGTCATGGGTGACTTTAACTTTCCAAATTTTGATTGGAACCTCTATAGGTCGAACAGTTCGGATGGGGAAGTTTTTGTACAGTGCGTGCAGGAGGGTTTCCTGACACAATATGTGGATAGGCCGACAAGAGGTGGGGCCACATTGAATTTGGTACTGGGTAATGAACCGGGCAAAGTGTTAGACTTGTTGGTGGGAGAGCACTTTGGAGATAGTGACCACAATTCGGTATCTTTCACTGTTGCAATGGAGAGAGATAGGGCCATACAGCAGGGCAAGGTTTGTAATTGGGGGAGGGGTAACTATGATGCGATTAGGCAAGAATTAGGGAGCATAAGATGGGAACAGAAACTGTCAGGGGAAGGCACAAGTGAAAAGTGGAGTTTGTTCAAGGATCAAATACTGTGTGTCCTTGATAGGCATGTCCCTGTCAGGCAGGGAGGAAATGACCGTGTGAGGGAACCATGGTTCACAAAAGAAGTTGAATGTCTTGTCAAGCGGAAAAAGGAAGCGTATGTAAGGATGAGAAAACAAGGTCCAGTTGGGTCGCTTGAGGGTTACAAGGTAGCACGGAATGAGCTAAAAAGAGGGCTTAGGAGAGCTAGGAGGGGGCATGAGAAGTCCTTGGCGGGTCGGATCAAGGAAAACCCCAAGGCTTTTTACTCTTATGTGAGAAATAAAACAATGACCAGGGTGAAGTTAGGGCCGGTCAAGAACAGTAGTGGGAACTTGTGCATGGAGTCAGAAGAGATAGGACAGGCGTTGAATGAATACTTTTCTTCAGTGTTCACCAAGGAGAGGGGCTATGTTTTTGAGGATGAGAGTGTGATACAGGAGGGTAGGCTGGAGGAGGTAGATGTTCTGAGGGAAGATGTATGAGCAATTTTGAAAAACCTGAGGGTCAACAAGTCCCCTGGGCCAGATGGGATATATCCTAGGATTCTTTGGGAGGCAAGGGATGAGATCGCAGAGCCTTTGACTTTGATCTTTGGGTCCTCACTGTCCACGGGGATAGTGCCAGAGGACTGGAGAGTGGCGAATGTTGTTCCTCCATTCAAGAAAAGGAATAGGAATGACCCTGGTAATTATAGGCCGGTTAGGTGGTCAGTAAGTTAATGGAAAAGGTCCTGAGGGATAGGATTAATGACCATTTGGAAAGATACAGCTTAATCCGGGGTAGTCAACAGGGATTCGTGAAGGGTAAGTCTTGCCTCACAAATTTGATTGAATTCTTTTAGGAGGTAACTAAGTGTGTAGATCAGGGGTGGGCAAACTACGGCCCGCTGCGGCCCACCAAGTCATTAAAAAAAAAAAAAAAATTTTTTTTTTTTTAATTAATTTTTTTAAGGTTAATGGGGGGGGGGGGGGGCTGTTGGGTTACTTACTGGTATAGGGTGGATACATTAACTTGAGTAGGGTGATCATTGCTCGGCACAATGTCGAGGGCCGAAGGGCCTGTTCTGTGCTGTACTGTTCTATGTTCTATATGAGGCGCCCAGAATCATAACCGGGTGAAGTAATTATTTTACTTAATATGCTATGCGGCCCTTTGTGAATTGTGAATTTCTGAATGTGGCCCTTGCACGGAAAAGTTTGCCCACCCCTGGTGTAGATGAAGGTTGATGTCGTATACATGGATTTCAGTAAGGAGTTTGATAAGGTTCCCCATGGTCGGCAAGAAAATAAGGAGGTGTGGGATAGAGGGAAATTTGGCCAATTGGATAAGTAACTGGCTATCAATAGAAGACAGACGGTGGTGGTGGATAAAACATTTTCAGGTAGGAGCCCGGCCTCACGGTGGCTACAGTGACCGTGTCCATTTTGGATGATCTCTATCAAAGGGAAACTCAGGCGTGCAGGGGCACACCCACAAGTATCGTTGATCCTGCAGGAGGTGGGGGGGAACAGCAACCCCCATCAGAATAGTCACCTGGAACGTCAGGGGACTTAATGGCCAAGTGAAAAGATACACCTGAAAAGTATAAAAGCCGACATAGTCTTCCTCCAAGAGACACACCTGGGAGGGAAGGACCTACTGTGGGTAAGAAAGGGCTGGGTTGTACAGACATACCATTTGTGTTATGGGATGAGAGCAGGGGGTAGCCGTACTACTCAACAATAAGACGATGTTCACAATGATGAGGACGGTTACAAACCCATTGGGGGCAGTACATCAAGGTTAGTGGTGTCCTGGAAGGGGCACTGGTGATCCTTGTTAATGTGTACGCTCCCAACTGGGACAACGCAGAATTCATAAAGAAGACCATGACGGAAATCCCCGACATAGATACACACCCACTCATCACGGGGGGGCATTTTAACTGTATACAGGACCCATGGACAGACAGATCAAACCCCGAATTGGGAGAAAAAAAATCAAACACGGTGAAGGAACTAGGCACGTTCAGGGAACAGATAGGGGCAGGGGGCCCGTGAAGGTTCACACACCCAGGGGAGAAGAAGTTCTCCTTCTTCTCTCAAGTACACAGGTTCTACACTAGGATCGACTTCTTTGCAGTAGGGAAATTGGTGCTTCCAGGGATAGCAGGAGCAGAATACTGCGCAGAGTAATCTCCAACCACACTCCACACTACATGGATGAGGTTGGAGATGGGCTGGGCCGGGCTTAACTCCCCCCCCCCCCCCCCACCCCATGGAGCCTGGGCACGGTCTTCCTGGCCGATAAGGCCTTTTGCGAAACGATATCATACCATAGACGGGTACATCACCAATAACAAGAATGGGGAGGACTCAGGCTCCATTAGGAGGCTCTGAAGGTTGTGATCAGAGGAGAGATTATCATATACAGAGCATGCAGAGACAGGAAGGAGAGGACGGCTAGACAACAGGTCGACACCATATTGGAAGTGGACCGGCGGTACACCGCGGCCCCAGCTATACATCTTCTGGCAGAGAGGGAAAAAACAACAAATGGACTTTGACTGGCTCCCCACGAGGAAAGCAGTGCACAAACTCAAGCAGACATGGGAGACCTTCTATAAACATCGAGACAAAGCCTGCTGGCTCACCAGCTGAGAAATCAGGCAGCCACAAGGGCAATTGCGCAGGTCAGAGATAGCAATGGTAGGCTGGTAGCCGAACCAGGAAAGGTCATTGAGGCATTCGAGGACTTCTACTCCCGGAGGCTGTACACCTCCAAGCCTCCTGAGGGGAACTCAAAGATGAAGCAGTTGCTCGATGGACTGGGCATGCCAGTCGTGGAGGAAGACAGAAGACAGGGCCTGGAAGCACCATTAGGACGGGGAAAGTCATGGAGAGTATGAACTCCACGCCGGCGGGGAAGGCGCCGGGAACGGATGGATTCCTGATGGACTTCTACAAAATATTCGGCCTATACTTGCGGGAGATATTTGCAGATGCACTGGCAAAGGACTCCCTGGTACAAACACTGGTGCAAGCCTCAATATTGCTGATACGGAACAAAGACAAAGTGCGAGTGTGAGTCCCACAGACCTACCTCGCTGCTCAATGTAGACCCAAAAATCCTGGTTGGTTGGTTGCAGAGCTGTGTGCCAGAGGTGGTCGCGGAGGACCAGACGGGTTTTGTCAAGGACAGGCAGCTAACATCAAACATCAGGTGCCTGCTGAACGTGATAATGATCCCATCCAGGGAGGGAACACCAGAAGTGATCATCTCCCTGGGCGCAGAAAAGGCCTTCGACAGTCGAGTGGAAATACCTCATTGAGGTACTGGAACGGTTTAGAGTTTTATCTGGGTTCACCACCTGGGTAAAACAACTGTACAGCGCTCGCATGGCAAGCGTACTGAATAACACCACCAGCTCTGAATACATCCAGCTGCATAGAGGCACAAGGCAGAGATGCCCCCTGTCCTGATGCTGTTCGTCTTGGCAATGGAGCCGCTGGCCATCGCCCGCAGAACACTTATCCGGAGGCCACAGACTGATGCTAGGCCTGCTACAACGACTCCCAGACAGCAACCGGGAACATGATCGAGCGGTGCGTCCATCTCCTGAAGATGGGTTCAGGTGCCTATACCGCTCTGGAGGGGCCCTCCGTTATGACAGAGAGATCGCCCACATCATGGTGGCCTACTGTGTCCTCCACAACATCACGCAGCAGTGGTCCTCGACCAGCGAGGAGAATGCGGGGGTGGGCGAGGATGGGCAAGACATGGGCCCAGGCAGGCATGGAAGACCGCACGACATGTGCACCAAGGCGAACGCAGACGGGACGCTATGATCGCCTCCAGGTTCAACAACTAGGGGAGGGTGGGAGGGACTGGCCAGGAGCACGGACACCGCATCCTACCCCCCCCACCCCCTCATGGCCACCCCACCCCCCCCCCCCCCCCCCCCGGCCTCCAATCCCCTCCGTGGTACATACCTGCTGCACTACGGGGTGTTGGCAGTAACAGACGGTCTCGGCTGTGGGATATAGGATGATGACAACCCACTCTGCGATGAGCTCTGGTGGTCCACATCTTTTAACAATGTCTGACTCCTGCCCATGAGAACACTTTCCACCGTCCATCTGCATGATCCCTGCATGCAAGCTGGCCATTCCATTGCATGGTCCCATCGATTCCCTGGGTTGACGGTGGTGGGGACAGTTGGGGCAACGGGGGATGGGGAGCCCGGGCCATCCCCAACTTCTGCCCATTCAACGTCCCCCCTTCCTCTGGCCAGCCCAGACCAGCCCACCCTTCACACCCATCTGACAGAGCACCGAGGCAAGTTATAACAGTGGTAACAGGTGTTTAATGAGAACAAATATTTACAGATACATGCTCAAACCCCTATAACTAAACTGTGCCATGCACCATTGCCAACTTAAGTGGTGTCTAACTTTCTGGCCTTATGAACGCTACGTCCAGATGGTACAGCAGGAGTGGAGGCAGCCTGCTGTTATTCCCACCCTGCGGCCTGGGTCCCCTTTGACAACCATCATCTGGGGCTTCTGGGCCTGGCTGCTGCTTGGGTAGCCACATGGCGCCAGTGCTAGCCCCTTAACAGTCGCCAAATCGGTCTAGGGGTGCCGCCAGTTTTGCTTTCATGAAAGTCCACGAATTCTGCATCAGCACCAACTCTTAGCTCAGTGGTTGAGACAGCTGGTTTGTGATGCAGAACAAGGCCAGCAGCGCGGGTTCAATTCCCGTAGCAGCTTACCTGAACAGGCGCCGGAATGTGGCGACTAGGGGTTTTTCACAGTAACTTCATTCTTGTGACAATAAAGTTATTATTATTACATAGGGTCAGATTCTCCGCTTGCGGACGCCAAAATCGGGGACAGCGCCTGTTTTCGGATGCTCCGCACCCTCCAAAATGGCTTCATCGAGGAGTACGTCGCACGCTGTTGGGACAGCCTCAGTACCTGAAGGCCTTCCCCCGACGCTCCACACCTGATGGGCTCACTTACCAATGGTGTGGATCATGTATTGTCTGAGTTTTTGTCAACCTCGCGTAGCGGCTGCAGACTGTGCCGAGCGCCTCCCACAGATGGGCGGGGGGGGGGTTGTTCCACCTGCCGAGGGGGGCTTCAGCTGGGGGGGGGGGGGGGGGGGACGGACTGGTGGGGGGTGGCAAGGGCAGTTAAGCGTGGCATTATCTGGCAGGCCGGGTCCGTGTGTGGCCGGCGGCATGTTGTACGGCGCGACCGCTGCAGGTCGTCGCCGTGCGCATGCACAGCCACGGACTCAGCAATTCTCCGGTCGTTTCAGTGGGGAATATCAGGGGGTTTACGTCGCGCAGCTGTTAGCCACTCACCGGGCGGAGCATCGATGCGGAGGCAGCGCCGACTTTTTCATCGTAATACTAGACACATGCTCTGGTCATATCGGAGTATCTAGCCCTTAGTCTCAGAAACGGAGAATCACGTCCCCGGTTTTTTTGTCGACTGTTTTGTCAAAGTTACTTCAGCTAAGGGAGATAATTCTTTAGATAATTTAATGCCCCACTCCAGATTCTCCCATCCCTCATAACAAAAGCATCTCTCTCACCCCTCGTATCAGATCAGTAGCTCTCTGCACTGATCTCATATTAAATATGAAATAATTTGTCCAATTGTTCGTTAATTCCACATACTTTACTTTTTGATGCTAAATACTCTGGTGCGTATCAGGCATCAGGTAGTGAAACAAAATTCTAACTCTACTAAAGAACAGATTTATTATCAGATGGGGGAGGGTCTCTCATTTCTCAGATTTTTGAAGTAATTGTGGTGCAGATATTATTTTATTAAAGTTTTTTATAATTGTTACAAATGTTATAAACATTATATATATGTAGATAAAAGAAAATCACTGCTAAAGTATATTTAAAGTGGTCTAGCAGTTGTTAACTTCCCTTTTAATATTCCTTGTAGTCATTCCTGCAAATATTGAATTACCATCAGTGGTAACACAGTTCAAACAGTAGTAAATGGGCATTCATCTTGGTTGCTTCACAGCGCCAGGGACCCGGGTTCGATTCCCGCTTGGGTCACTATCTGTGCAGAGTCTGCGCGTTCTCCCCATGTCTGCGTGAGTTTCCTCCAGGTGCTCCGGTTTCCTCCAACAAGTCCCGAAAGACGTGCTTGTTAGGTGAATTGGGCATTCTGAATTCTCCCTCAGTGTACCCGAACATGCGGCAGAGTATGGCGACTAGGGGATTTTCACAGTAACTTCATTGCAGTGTTAATGAAGCCTACTTGTGACACTAATAAAGATTATTATTACCCCACATGGGACTATTCTGCTGTACGGTTTTGAAATTGGAAATTTTAGGACAACAGCAGCCCCTAGTGGTTGCAACAGGATTCTCTGACGATTATTTGTTACAAAACCTGCTTCAATGATATTCAAACATTTTCCAGCAGAGGTCAAGGTCAAGGATCCAAAGGTTGTGGCTTTAGATTATTTCAAAGAGACGAATGTCCAAGCTGCATCGTTGTGACGTATGGCCTTTGGTACGAAAATCTGAATATCTGCAAGAAGGACAATGGTTCAGTAAATTTGGGTGGGGTTACAAAGAACGAAGGTATCCTAGAACTTCAACTTTCCAAAAGCACGTCTTTCAAAGGAACTGTTGTGCTGCCGTAGTCCTGTAGTGTAGTTTGTAAAATTTGCTCTGACATAAACCAATACTGCAGAGTTTGCGATGTATGAAATTTCCCACAACCCTATTTCTGAACCTCAGTAAAAGTATCGAGAATATATGTCAGAGTAGTTTTCCAGTAATACATACAGAAAATGCAACAAAAACTCATCAGGTATGGTAGCATCTGTGGAGAGGATCTAACCAAAAAGTGTTGTATGTGTGGTAGCGACTCCGTGGTCTGGCAACTCGCTGCCTGTCTTGGCTCTTTCAAGCTGATTGTGTGCCAACTTCTGTGGGGATATGGAGGGGGCATTGTGAACCAAACAATCTGTACATCGGGGGGGGGGGGAAGCATGGTGATGGCCCCACGCCATCGGTGAAGCCCGATGACCCCATGCCTGGCAAGGTCTCCCCCCCCCCCACCCTGATGCCCATGCACCCAGTGTCCCCCCAGCACAATACCACGGCATGCCCCAGCATAATCCACCCAAGTGGCAGTGGTGCACCCGCCTGTCCCCCACCATGCTTCCTTCCCCCCCCCCCCCCCGCGATGCATAGACCATTTGGTTCACAACGCCCCTCTATGTCCCCACAGAAGTTGGCACACAATTAGCGTGAAAGAGCCAAAACAGGCAGCAGGTTGCCAGACCTCGGAGTCGCAACTCCCAATGAGGAACGAGCCCTTAAGGTTGTGGGTGTGGCCGAGGACAGATCAATAAACGACGTTGAGATTGGCCTCTGCCACAGAGGTGACTAACCACTAGCCTCCACCCTGATGATCTGTCACATATGAGTTGGTCATGCCAAGATGATGATCCTTTCCTCTCAATGACATGTTCATTTTCCCGTAGGATCTCCATCAGATGGTGCCAGCCCATTTGGGATACCGCCAGCGTCCCCCACCCCCTACACTCCCCAAGAGAACAACATGGAGGAGAGCTCCGAGGATACCGCCATCGATGTGTTACAGTTATCATTCCCCCACTCTGCCAGCGCAGAGTCACACACCTTGGAAAGTAGCAGAGATCCTTCTGGGGTACATTCTGGAGAGCAGCACACAGTTGCAGATGCACATCAAGTGGAGGCAGGAACATACAGAGGAGGTAGCAGTCAGAGGTCTGCTGGATCCCAGGACGTAGATGAGGCCCAATCAGATGCTAAGCCTCTGGACCATGCTATTCTGGAGCTGATGCAGTCGATAGGGTGTAACTATGAGATTCTGAGGGAGATGTCAGCAGATGTCCAACGGTTCCATAGCCAATTGTAGGAGTCCCAAAGGCTAAGATCGCAGGATATTGCGCCAGCAATGTGTGGCATCAAAAACACTGCTAGGGTGGCGACCAAAGTTGAGAGCATGGAGCACAACGTCAGCACCATGGGTGGTGATGTCCAAGAAGTTGCTCAGTTGGTGATGGCCATAGCCGAGTGCCTCAACAGCATATCCCAGGGACATGTCATTGGGGGAACGTGTCCCTGACCCAGGTGGATCTTTTTGAGGCGCCATAGAGCATGTCCAAGTCTCAGGTGAGCATTGCCAACGCGCTCTGGTGTATGTCCCAGATACTGGGGGGTGTGTCCGAGTCTCAGGTGGACCTTGCCGGGGAGCTGCGGTACATGTCCCAGTCTCGGGTGGGAATAGCTGAGGCGCTCTAGAGCATGTCCTGATAGCTGTGGACAATGTCCAAGATGCAGGTGGACATTGTCCCACTCACAGAGGGGCAGCGCCAAGGGCATCAACACCATGGTGCAGATATTGGGGAGCCTCCAGGATCCCAGAGCTCAATCCAGCTGCCCCTCCATCCCGAGGTGACCCCGAGGGCCCTAATCGGGAGGAGGGTGAACTGAGAGCCTCACTACAGGGAGACAACAGCAGTCATCAGATCTCCAGAGTCCACCCCCAACTGATAACAGCGCATCTCGGGGTCAGCGTGTGGAACACGGTGGCACCGCGTATGCCACCACTAAGTCGGACAAGGCCCTCCAGCCCTCCAAAGGCGCCCCCCAGGGGCATCAAAGGCCACAGGATGCGGTAAGCAGCAGGCTTCCCCCACCTCTGAGTTGTATCATGGGGCCACACCTAGACAGAGTGGAAGAGCACCGAGGGCGAGGCACATTGAGGATCACTGAGTGGGGGGAAGCACCACCGGGACCTAGAGACAGTTGGAGTCACTATTGTACTTATGCACCATTAACACAGACATGTGAAGGTCACGTTATTCCGCACTATGGGCCAGCCTGCGCACCCTTCCCCCAGTTGCCCTCCCATGGCCCAAGCCCTCCCCTTGGGCTCCCTGTTACTGGACCTGGGCCCCCACCCCAAATCTAAGGCATAGCAGATGCAGGTGATGGGTGTAAGCGAGCCTTCAGCAGACCAACAGGATAATACTAATAATCTTTATTAGTGTCAGAAGTAGGCTTACATTAACACTGCAATTAAGTTACTGTGAAAAGCCCTTAGTCGTCACATTCCGGCGTCTGTGCGGGTACACAGATGGAGAATTCAGAATGTCCAAATCACCCAACATGTCTTTCGGGACTTGTGGGAGGAAACTGAAGCACCTGGAGTAAACCCACGCAGACATGGGAAGAATGTGTAGACATGGCACAGAAGTCATAGTGTTAACCACTGTGCTACCGTGCTGCCCATAATTGAGGAGCATCAGAGCTCAGCTCACAGGGGATAATCATCAGGCTCCTGCCTTATATGTTGAACGGCTGCCAGTGCGAACAAAGGCCTATCACCATGGCCTGATGCTACACAGACCACTGGAAAAGTGCGACGGGGAGCAGTGGGGGGGGGGGGGGGGGGGGGGTTGGTGTTGGGCACGATTGTGGTGGGACAGTGGGTGGGATGGCGAGCGGGGATGCAATGACAGACAAAGTAAAACCCATACAGCCAAAACAGACTCAATGGGCTAAAGGGGCTCCTTTGATTTTGGGGATAAAATTTTACGACCAATGAAAATACTGAATGGAAATAACAGGAAGCAAATTCACTCCAAGGTCTAACCTTAACCCAACAAACTGGTGTGATTAGCTCAGGGAATGGACGGTAACCAGGGCTGGCAATCAGGGGAATACGATTACTATGAAAGAACTGTAAGAGAGATCACCTCACAGACCATACCTTGAGCTTATTTTCCGTCCATCCGTTTTTCTTATTTCTGGCTATCTCACTGTGAAAGTATTTTAAGAAAAAGGAGCAAGGCCATTTAAAACTAATAATAAACCTTGCAACATAAACTCTCGAATGAAACGTTTACTGTGAAACGCGCGAAGGAGGTGATGGTTCCACCCAGCAGCGTCGCGCTGGAAGTCTGCCTTCAGCGCTCAGGCGGCCTCGTGACGGGCACGCTTCCCTCCAGTTGCCGCCCTTTTCCGAGCCCCTCCCCCTCGAGCAACGGTCGCCGCTGCCAACGTCACCGGCACCTGACGTCACGCGGATTCACGTGCCTCTCAAATCCTGCGACCTCCCTGGTCCGTTCGCGGCGCCCGTTCTCGCTCCCGCTGAGCCTCGTGCTCGTCTGCCTGGGAAGGGTGGGCCGCACTCCTGGCAACTCTCTGACGTCACTGATCGAGCTCAGACCTCCCCATCGGAGCGCGCTCGGGATGACTCTATGACGTCACTGACCGCATGGAGGCAATCGCCGGGCGCGCTCCCGTCGATTCTCTGACGTCACGGGCTTGCCGGCGCGGCACAATCGTGGCAGTTGCGGCAGCTTGGCCGACCGAATCGTTGGTTGAGGGCCGGCGCGAGTGGGGTAACGTCGCTTGAGAAGCTCCCCCCTCCCTCCCGACACTGCCTGGATGTCGGTGGTTCGGCCTGGCAAGAGTCGAGTACTTGAGGTGAGTTTGATCGAGGGAAGCAGAACGGTGGCCATGTTCTGTGCAAGTTCTGTGGGCCGCCAATGTCAGGCGACAAAATAAATCAGAAAACCCACCGTTCAAAATTGCTTAACCACACCGCCACTGCCTACAGATATGGAGCCCGGAATCCGTGTTTCCGTCATGTTTAAGTGTTCATGAGGACCAACTCATCGAACGTGAAGCCACGAGGGAGAGGGCTGGATCGTTCCCGCTCAGCGAAAAGCCTCGAGGTGAACTCCTGTGTCATGAGAGACACTTTCCTCAAGATCAAGTATCCGCGAGATATAAGTGAGACGGACCAATTTGTTCTTTGGGGTGGATGGGGGTGGTTAAAACGAAAGGGGAGAACTGCCAAGTGCTGGAAATCCGCCAACGTTTTGGTACAAGTATTCTTCATAGAAAGAACCCACGACATGATTTCTAGCATGTTTTTGTTCAAAATTCATCATCATGCACAGTATAGCTAAATGGTCAAACTAATGGGGCAATTTAATTCCCATATAATAAGTACATGAAGGTGTCAAAAACCCTGTTGTTCCTCATGTTTTACGTGAACTATTTGAGAATATAGAATAGATGAGTGTGAATTGGATGATTAACTTAGCAGTTAAACCAAAACTCTGGTTACTTGTTCGTGCTCCCCAAAATAAGTAATTTTGAGCTGAACTGAATTAAATCCATAATTCGGAAATAATAATAATCACTTATTGTCACAAGTAGGTTTCAATGAAGTTACTGTGAAAAGCCCCTGGTCGCCACATTCCGGCGCCTGTTCGGGGAGGCCAGTACAGGAATTGAACCCGAGTTGCTGGCATTGTTCTAGCCCACTAAACCAGCACAGGTGTAGCTTCCAATTTTGATGCAGCAAAATTATGAAGTTCTGTGAATTATTTGTTTTTAACTCTTAAAATCTGCACAAAATTACCTTGACAGATCTGATAGGAAGGTGGTTTCCTGATACAAAATTAAAAGTATCTACTGGTCTGTGTGTGTGTCTGTTACAACATGTGGTAGGTAGACTTGCCAAAAACCCCTTTAGTTCTTAATTGTTTAGCTTTGAACAATTTGTCCCAACAAACGCTTCAATCCTACTTAGATTGAGCTACTTATTTGTGAACATCACTATTATTCTTGAAAGCTACTGCAGTCCATCAAAAGAAAGTAGCTTTCATCAAATCAGGTCAAGCATGTACGTATCTTGTGGTCTTATGGCTCTTCCCTATAGGTTGCTGCACCAAGATGTTCAACCAAAGGTAGCAATATGATAGTACTTTTTAAAGCAGTTAGTTGTTGACATTGGATGAGCTGTTCAGATGCAAAATTTGTTTTGTTTCTATTCATTTACTGAGACATTTTGAAACTTGTTTTGACAAAAATGCTTTGACAGAGGTGTAATTAGACGAATATGAATTCCAAGCCAAGGAAGAAGGGAATAGATGGGATGCCCAAGACGTGTGGTGAAAGGTAGATTTTAAGGAGGGCCACTAAGTTTGAGAGAAAGCTGGATGGAGAGAGACTGAATTTGAAAGCCCAACTGCCATAGAATACATGCATACAATGCAGAAACAGGCCATTCTGCCCATCGAGTCTGCGCCAACCCTGCAGACGAAAGATCCTAATCTGGTAAACTCACCAAACCTTCACATCTTGGGGCACTAAGGGGCAATTTAGCATGGCTAAACCACCTAACCTGCACTTCTTCCCTTCTGCACTGTAAATTTTATGATTCTTTGGACCGTGGAAGGAAACTGGAGCACTCGGAGGAAAGCCAGGCAGACACTGAGAGAACATGCAAACTCCACACAGTCACCCTTGGCTGGAATTGAACTCGGGGCCCTGATACTGTAGGCAGCAATGCTAACCACTGTGCCACCTTGCTACCCATCTACAGACTAGCCCAGTGTTTTCCAAACCTTTTTTTCCACTTTTGCCAACCGGCCTACCTTTACGACCCACTCCACAAGACATAGGAGAAGAATTAGGCCATTCGCCCCATTGAGTCTGTTCCTCCATTCAACCATGGCTGATATGTTTCTCATAACCATTCTCCTGTCTTCTCCCTCTAACCCCTGATCCCCATATTAATCAAGAACCTATCGACACAGACCATGTTTGCTTAATTCAGGTCAGGTGCAGAGGTCAGCCAGTTCCTTTATACCATCTTCAGTAGGTCATCATGAAGGGCAATAGCAACAAAATTCTTGTTTTACTCAACACTAGATACTCCTGGGAGATGCTTATCCACAATTCTGACAGCCTCATGGCTTTTGCCATCTTTTTCTAATGTGCTGTCACAGGACAGATACAGCAGCAGCGTATTTTCATTTAGAGTCAGCTGTAACTTAATGACTGACTCTCGGATCTCAACCTCAAAAGGAATTTTTCATCCACCACTTCTCTTTCAAAATCTGAAACTTCTCTCATTTGCTAGAACTTCCATGCATATAACACACTGTTGGATTAGCATCCTTATTTGCATTGGCACAATTGACAAACCATACCTCAAGAAATCATCTTTATACCGCTTTGTTCGCGAGTTGTTACTTTGTAGGCTGTTAACCAGAGACCCTGGAGCTCCGTACAGAGCTGGCACTGCTCTGTCCTGCCATGGATTCTCATGTTAGGTCTTCAGATTAATATGTGTGATTCTGGCCAGTAGGTACTCTGCCTATTTGTGTCTCTGGCCATCTCTTTCTTGCAATAAAATGATTCATCTTGCCTTGGTTGCTAGCAGCTAGAAAATTGAAGACGCTGTCTGTGATTTGGCGCCAAAAGCACATATGTATAGAGCGATTGAAGTCAAGTGTACGTGCACGGTATATGAAGTGCTCACTGCTGCTGATTCTGGCCGGAAGACCATGTGCAGCCTCATTTCCTTCTCGTTTTCAATAAAAATGTCTGTTGGGGTCATTGGGCGCTTCTGCAATCGGGACAACTGCGGACCCGTCGTAATCAATCACCCCTCGACCCACCTGACACCTGCCCATGACCCACCTGCGGTTTGTGTCCTTGGACTAGCCTACCTGGATCAGCTGTGATTCAGTGATAACACTCTTGCTTTTGAATCGGAAGACTATAGGTTCAAGCCTCATTTTAGAGAACTTGAGCCCATAGTCTATTTCTATGTAGTAAAATTAGAGATGAGATGCTGCCTTTCGAATGTGTTCTTCAATGAAAGCCCTGACTGCCCTTTCAAATCGGAACAACTGAAAACTAGGAAAAAGTGGCTGGGTAACTGCTAATTAGGGATAGCATTAGTTCAATACTGAGAGATGACCTTAGCTGGAAAGAACAGGATGTAGAATCAGTTTGGGTAGATATAAGAAATAGAACGTGTAAGACGTCACTTGTGGGTGCCGTTTAAAGGCCCTCTGACAGAAATTACACTGTAGGGCAGCGCATATAGGAATAAATAAATGGGTTTGTAAGAAATAACCATGGGTGACTTTGCATGTAGATTGGGAAAATTAGATTGACAAAGGTAACCTGAAAAATTAGTTTGAGCTTTGACACAATTTCATAAAGCAGTGTGTTTTAGAGCCAACCAGAGAACAGGCTAACCTAGACCTGAAAATGTGCAATGGGACAGAATTGATCAATAACCTCAAGGTAAAAGAGCCTCTAGTTAAGAGCGATCACAAAATGATAGAATGTTGTGTTCAATTTGAAGTTGGGAAGTGTGGGTCAGTGACCAGTGTTTAAACCTAAATAAAGGTAATTGTGAGCGTTTGACAAAGTTTGGTCAAGAAAGTGAAAGCCCATGGGATACAGGGCAATGTGGCAAACTGTATAAAAAGTTGGCTTCGTAACAGGAAACAAATGGTAATGATTGATGGCTGCTCTTGCAATTGGAAAATTGTTTCAAGTGCTGTTCCACAGGGCTCGGTGTTGGGACCCTTACTGTTTGTGTTATATATTAACGATTGTGGCGCAAGTGGGGAACACGATTGGGAAATTTGCAGATGATACAGATTGGCCGAGTGGTGGCCAATGTAGAGAATAGCTATTATCTCCAAAATGATATAGGTTGGTGGCGTGGGTGGTAAAGTGGCAGATAGCATTTAACACAGAAGTGTGAGGTCATGTATTTAGGGAGATCAAATAGTTATATGGAGTACACAATAAATGGAAATATACTCTGAAAAGTAGATGAAGTAAGAGATCTTGGTGTATGAATACACAGGTCCCTAAAGGCAGCAATTCAAGTAGACGGGTACAAAGAAAGCATGTGGAATGCTCTCCTTCATTGTCAGAAGTATAGAATATAAAAGTAAGGATATAATTTTGGAATTGTATAAAACACTTGATTGATTTGATTTATTATCATGTAACGAAGTACAGTGAAAAGTATTTTTCTGCGGCCAAGGGAACGTACACAGTATGTACATAGTAGTCCAAAAGAATAATCAACCGAGTACATTGACAAATGGTACATAGACAAACAGTGATTGGTTACAGTGCGAAACAAGGGGCCAAACAAAGCAAATACATGAGCACGAGCAGGGTAGGGTGTCGTAAATGGTGTTCTTACAGGGAACAGATCAGTCCGAGGGAGAATCGTTGAGGAGTCTAGTGGTTGTGGGGAAGAAGCTATTCCTATGTCTGGATGTGTGGGTCTTTAGAGTTCAGTATCTTCTGCCTGCTGGAAGGGTCTGGAAGAGGGCAAAGCCTGGGTGGGAGGGGTCTCTGATAATACAACTGGAATATTGTGTGCAGTTCTGGTCACCACATTACAGGAAAGACAAAAATGCTCTGGAGAGAGTGTAGAGGAGGTTTACAAGAATGTTGTCAGGGCTAAGAAAGTGTAGCTACGAGCAGAGATTGATAGGTTGGAGTTATTTTCCTTGGAACGAAGAAGGCTGAGGAATGACTTAATTGAGGTGTACAAAATTATGAGGGGGAGAGATAGAGTGGACAGGATAAAATTGTTTCTCTTGGTGGGGAATTCTAGAACCCGGGGACATAGATTCATGATAAGTGGCAGAAAATGTACAGGAGACATGAGGAAGAACTTTTTTTACACACACAGTAGTTGGTGTCTGGAATTCGCTGCCCGAGTTGGTGGTGGAGGCATAGACCCTGAACTCTTTTAACAAATATCTGGATCTGTACCTTAAGTGCTGTAAGATATAGGGCTATGGACCGGGTGCAGGAAGGTGGAATTAGAAAAGGCATCTGGTTGTCCTCAGCTGGCATGGACAAGATGGGCTGAATGGCCTCCTGTGCTGTAACGTTTCTACGATTCTATTCTATGAAGGCAGAGCTGGCTACGGTGAATTGGGAAAAAAGATTGCACAGTAGAGTTGCAGTGGCAGACTTTTAAGGAAGTGTTTAGTAATGCTCAGAAAAGATTTATCCCAGTGAAAAAGAAAGGCTCTTTGAGAAGAATCATCCATGGCTAAATAAGAAAGTTATGGATAGTGTTAAATTGAAAGAATCACTGTACAAATCTGCGAAGATTATTAGTAGTACAGAGGATTGGACAGATTTTAAGAACCAGCAAAGAATGACTAAAAAGATAGAGACTGGACGAAAGCTAGCCAGTAAAATAAAACAGGGAGTAAAAGTTTCTACAATTATTTGAATCGAAAAAGTGTAACTAAAGTTAGTGTTGGTTCCCTACAGAGAGAGAGTCTGGGAATTGATAACAGGAAAACAAAGAAATGGCGGAGGCATTGGAACAGATATTTTGTGCCTTCAAGGTAGACGACTTCAAAAACTTCAAAGATAACTTAAAGATTATTTGGAATCAAAAGGTGATGTGGAGGGATGAACATCATAAGTCACCATCACCAGAGAAAGGGTGCTAGGAAAATTATTAAACGTAAAGATTCAAGTCCCCAGCAACTGCATCCCAGGGTCTTCAAAGAAGAGGTGGTACAGATATATCAGCTCTATTATTATGATCTTCCAAAATTTCTTAGATTCTAGAAAAGTTCCAGGAGATTGAGCACTAGCTCATATTATACTTTTATACAAGAAAGGACGGGGTCAGAAAACCATCGGCCAGTTAGCTTAACATAGAACATAGAACAGTACAGCACAGAACAGGCCCTTCAGCCCTCAATGTTGTGCCGAGCCATGATCACCCTACTCAAACCCACGTATCCACCCTATACCCGTAACCCAACAACCCCCCCCCCCTTAACCTTACTTTTATTAGGACACTATGGGCAATTTAGCATGGCCATTCCACCTAACCCGCACATCTTTGGACTGTGGGAGGAAACCGGAGCACCCGGAGGAAACCCACGCACACAGGGGGAGGACGTGCAGACTCCACACAGACAGTGACCCAGCCGGGAATCGAACCTGGGACCCTGGAGCTGTGAAGCATTTATGCTAACCACCATGCTACCCTGTTGCCCCAAACATCTGTTATAGATAGGGAACGTGCTAGAATCCAAAATTAAAAGAGGCTATAGCAAGATACTTAAATAATCACAATTTGATTGAGTAGAAGCAACAGGGCTTTGTGAAAGGAAAATCATGTTTAATGTGTTTTTGACGAAGAAACATTTATGGTAGATGTATTGTTCTTGGGATTTCCAAAAGGCACTTCATAAGGTACCACATCAAAGGTTACTACACAAGGCACATGGTATTGGCAGCAACATATTAGCATGGATAAAGGATTGGCTGGCTAACAGGAAGCGGAGTGGATAAATTGTCATTTTTCGGATTGGCAAGCTGTGACCAGTGGAGTGCTTCAGGCATCAATGTTGGATCCTCAACTATTTACAATCTATTTTGATGACTTGAATGAAGGTATCGAATCTATGATAGCTAAACTTACCAATGACACCCAAGGTAGGCAGAAAGTAAAGTTATTAAGAGGAGGTAGAGCATCTGCAAACAGAGAGAGATAGTTTATGTGTGGGCAAAATTTTGCAGATGGAGTATAATGTGGGTAAATGTGAACTACTTCGCATTGGCAAGAATATAAAAGCAGTAGTACAGTGGCACGGTAACACAGTGGTTAGCACTGTTGCTTCACAGCACCAGGGTCCCAGGTTCGATTCCTGGCTTGGGTCACTGTGCGGTGTCTGCACGTTCTCCCCGTGTCTGCATGGGTTTCCTCCGGGTGCTCCGGTTTCCTCCCACAATCCAAAGATGTGCAGGTTAGGTGGATTGGCTATGCTAAATTGTCCTGAGCGTCTAAAAAAGGTTAGATGTGGTTATGGGGATAGGGTGGAGATGTGGGGATAGATAGGGTGGAGGTATGGGCATAGGTAGCGTGCTCTTTCAAAGGTCTGGTGCAGACTTGATGGGCCAAATGGCCTCCTTCTGCAATGTAAATTCTATGATTCTGCACGTTCTTCCTATGTCTGCGTGGGTTTCCTCCGGGGCCTCCGGTTTTCTCCCACAAGTCCCGAAAGACGTGCTTGTTAGGTGAATTGGACATTCTGAATTCTCCCTCTGTGTTTCCGAACAGGTGCCAAAATGTTGCAACTAAGGGATTTTCACAGTAACTTCATTGTGTGGCCAATCCACATACCCTGCACATCTTTTGGGTTGTGGGGGTGAGACCCAAGCAGACACGGGAAGAATGTGCAAACTCCACTCGGACAGTGACCCGAGGCCAGGATCGAACCCAAGTCCTCGGCGCTGTGAGGCAACAGTGCTAACCACTGTGCCACCATGCCGCCCACCTTAGATTTTTCTGTCTTCACTCTATGGCAGTGATTTAAAAAGTGGGGTTGAGACCCTCGGATGTGTTATGGAATTTTGTAGAATGAGTTGTCAGACAGTCCCCAAAAATGATTCCCAGAAGTCGCCTGACCATTTTTTCCACTCTAGGTAATTTAGGGGTGAAAATATGCACATGAAGGCCTGAGTATAAGTTTTTAAAAAAGCAGTTTATTATGTCAGAATTCTGGGAGACGGGGACTCTGCAGCCCCTGACAGCACCGTATCCCACTTGAGCTAAAGCTCACACGGGTTAATATACAGATTCAAGGGGCGGAATTAGTTGTTTTCTCATTTACATACAATCAATCAACTATATTTTCGTCATACTTATTACATGCTGATGCGACCATCAATTCACTCGAAGACTCGTGTCGAAGTAAACAGTGGTTTCAATCAGCTTACAACTTTGCCTGCCTGTGACCGGTACAATACGGAAGGCGGTCCCGCAGGTCTGCTGCTCTTATACTTCCTATCATGGGCGGAGCCCGTACATGCTCCACATCTCCCCCTGTGGGTGAAGCCACACAGTGGTCCATAGATGGAGCTCACAGGGTTAATAACATGGTATAATGTAACACAGTATACTGGTGAATTAACAGTATTTACACATTCACCCTCTGTAAAAAAAAAAAAGTCCGGCGGGGGTGACAGGTTCACAAATTCAGTCGGTCCGGCGCCCGGATCGTACGTTGCAACCGACTCTGGGAGGACCTCCTGCCAGTGGGAAACCAGGAGATTCCTGGACTGTAGGGTCAATAGGACGGTCTTCCAAACTGTCGCGTTCTCCCTCTCCACCTGCCCGTTTCCCCTGGGTTGTAACTGGTAGTCCTGCTCGAGGCGATGCCCTTACTGAGCAGGTACTGATGCAGTTCGTCGTCATGAAGGACGAGCCCCTGTCACTGTGGACGTAATTGGGGAAACCAAACAGGGTGAAGTCACTGTGCAGGGTTCTGATAACGGTGGGGGTGGTCATGTCGGGGCATGGGTTGGGAAACGGGAGAACTCCTCTAATGTTAAGAAAATATGTATTGCGATTATTTGAAATCAATACTGAGGAGTTCAAAGGGCCGGGAAGCCTTTACCAGGTGGGCCTTATCTGGTCGATAGAAGTGCGGTTTGCACTCCGCACAGATTTGGCAATTCCTGGTTACAGCTTTGACCTCCTCGGTGGAGAAGGGCAGGTTGCGGGCCTTGATGTAATGGGCGAGCCGGGTGACCCCCCGGGTGGCAGAGGTCGTCGTGGATAGCCTGTAGTCGGTCATCTTGCGTGCCGGTGCATGTGCCGCGGGACAGGGCATCTGGGGGCTCGTTGAGCTTCCCAGGACGATATACTATATCGTAATTATAGGTGGAGAGTTCGATCCTCCACCTCAAGATCTTATCATTTTTGATCTTGCCCCGCTGCGAATTATCAAACATGAAGGCAACCGATCTTTGATCGGTGATGAGGGTAAACCTCCTACCAGCAAGGTAGTGCCTCCAGTGCCGCACGGCTTCCACGATGACTTGAGCTTCTTTTTCGACCGAGGAGTGTTGAAGTTCAGAGGTGGAGAGGGTGCGTGAAAAAACGCTAGCGGCCTGCCTGCTTGGTTAAGGGTGGCGGCGAGAGCGACCTCTGATGCGTCGCTTTCCACCTGGAAGGGGACAGACTCGTCCACCGTACTCATGGTGGCTTTCGCGATGTCCGCCTTGATGCAGTTGAAGGCCTGGCGATCCTCGGCTGACGGTGGGAAAAGGGTGGCCTTAAATAGTGGGCGGGCTTTGTCCGCATACTGGGGGACCCACTGGGCGTAATAGGAAAAACATCCAAGGCACCTCTTGATGGCCTTGGGACAGTAAGGGAGAGGGAGTTGTAGGAGGGGGCACATACGGTCAGGGTCGGGGCCCTAGGACCCCGTTTTCCACGACGTAGCCGAGGATGGCTAGCCTGGTAGTGCGAAAACCGCATTTCTCCTTGTAAGTGAGGTTACGTTCTTGGGCGGTTTGGAGAAATCGGTGGAGGTTGACGTCGTGGTCCTGCTGATCATGGCCGCAGATGGTGACGTCCAAGTACGGAAACGTGGCCCGCAGCCCATACTGGTCCACCATTCGGTCCATCGCTCGTTGGAACACCGAAACCCCGTTCGTGACGCCAAAGGGGACCCGGAGGAAATGGAAAAAGTCGGCCGTCTGCCTCAAATGCCGTGTAGTGGCGATCCTCCGGGCGGATTAGGAGCTGGAGGTATGCAGACTTCAGATCCACCGTGGAGAACACGCGGTAGTGCGCGATCTGATTCACCATGTCTGCAATCCGGGTAGGGGTTACGCATCAAGTTACGTAAACCGGTTAATAGTCTGGCTGTAATCAACCACCATCCGGAACTTTTCCCCAGTCTTGACGACCACCACCTGAGCTCTCCAGGGGCTATTGCTGGCCTCTATGACTCCTTCCCGCAAGAGACGCCGGACCTCGGACCTAATAAATGCCCTGTCCTGCATACTATACTTCCTGCTTCGAGTAGAAACTGGCTTGCAGTCCGCGGTGAGGTTAGCGAAGAGGGGAGGGGGATTGATTTTTAGGGTTGCGAGGCTGCATATGGTGAGTGGGGGCAGGGGTCCGCCAAAACTAAGAGTTAGGCACCTGTGATTGCTCTGAAAATCGAGTCCGAAGAGGAGAGGGGCGCAGAGGTCTAGGAGCATGTACAGTTGAAAATTAGTATACTCGGCGCCCTATATCGCTAAGGTTGCAGTAGTGCGCCCTTGGATTTGTACTGAGTGCGACCCAGAGGCGAGGGAGATTGTTTGTTGCGTCGGGAATATCGGGAGCGAACAGCGTCTTACCAGATCCGGGTGAACAAAGCTCTCGGTGCTCTCGGAGTCTAAAAGACCAGGTGTCTCTTATACGTTAACCCGGACGGCCATCATGGAGCTCTTAAGGTGCTTGGGTCTTGACTGGTCCAAGGTGACTGCACTGAGTTGAGGGTAGTCGGCGGCATGGTTGGCGGTGCTGGGGCAGCCCCGCGATGACTGTCCATGCAGGTCGTACACATCGAGCGGCGTAGCAGGTGGTGGCCAAGATGATGGCCCCCGTTGATCGCACGTGGCGGGCGGTGAGGAAGATGGCGCCCAAGATGGCGGCCCCCATGGATCGCACGTGGCTGGCCGTGTGGGGGAGGATGGCCAAGATGGTGGCCCCCGTGAGTCGCACACGTTGTGCGGAGTCGAAGTCGGCAGACACGTTGCCACATTACGGGGTCTGCGGCCTGAGAGTCGGTTGATTGAGTCTGTGTGTTCGAGTTCGAGTGTTTAGGCTTGGCCAGGCAGACCTTTGCGAAGTGTCCTTTTCGCCCGTAGCTGCTGCAGTTCACGTTGCGGGCCGGGCATTGTTGCCGGGGGTGTTGAGGCTGGCCGCAAAAATGGCAAGATAGCCCCCCGTGGTGGGTGGGCGGCCGCGCGGCACAGGCCTGGGGTAGTCTCTGGTCGGGGGCCCACGAGGGAGTCGCGTGATCAGCTGGGAACGCTGTGAGACTCTGAAAAGCGACCACCAGTGAGGTCGCCAGTTTTACCGTGTCCTCCTGGGCCCCTTTTTCGAGCAGGCGCTGCCTCACATAGTTCGATCGGACCCCCACAACGTAAACATCTCGGACGGCGAGTTCCATGTGCTGAGTGTCTGTAACGGCCTGATAGTTAGAGTCGCACGCGAGGGCTTTGAGGTCGCGCAGATAGTCATCTAGCGATTCCCCAGGGCGATGGCGGCGAGTGGTGAAGATATGTCGCGCGTAGACTTCATTCACAGGCTGCACGTAGATGCGTTCGAGTATCGCGAGGGCCTCAGTATAGGAGGTGGCTTAGTCAAGTTGGGCAGAAATGCGATGGCTCACCTGTGCGTGGAGGAGACTCAATTTCTGTTCGTCCGTGACGGATGATGTCGACTATGCGGCCAGGCCGGCCTTGAAACACCGAAGCCAATGTGAACAAATTTCTTTCGCCTCCGCGGCCTGTGGATCGAGTTCCAGTCTGTCAGGTTTGAGGGCTGACTCCATAGTAGTTCTTTAAGCTGATTAAATTGATGTGACCATCAATTCACTCGAAGACTCGTGTCGAAGTAAACAGTGGTTTTAGTCAGCTTACAACTTTGCCTGACTGCGACCGGTACAATACTGAAGGCGGTCCCGCAGGTCTGCTGCTCTTATACTTCCTATAAGGGGCGGGACCATTGGCGGAGCCCATACATGCTTCACATCTTCCCCTGTGGGTGAAGCCACACTGGTCCATAGATGGAGCCCACAGGGTTAATAACATGGTATAGTGTAACACAGTATACTGGTGAATTAACAGTATTTACACATTCACCACATGCAGTCAATCAATTTTCCTGGCACACCCAATTATCACATATATGGTTAAAGTGGGTGTTGTCTTACCCTCCCCATACTTCATACATTCAAAACTAACATAATGTGTCCTGTCTACAGCGGTAGATCTTGAGCTTATCAAGGATACATTGCATGTCTTGTTCTGTGAAGCTGTTATCAGCGGCTGTTGGGACACTCTCTATACATACCCACGCTTGGGGCTCATTGGACAGTTTACAAGGAATGTGGCTTGTTCAGCCATTTTATATCACAAAATAGCTAACAGCCATTTTGTGTCTTCTGATATTAACAGCATCGTGTATACGCTATCTATTTCTACAAATTGCCTCTTTTAAACAGGCATCTAAGCCAATGAGTACCTTGTGTTTCATCAGAACTATTCAAAAGTAATATAGGAGCACAAATGGAGTTACAGGGCCACCTATAATTTATATCATAGTCCAGTATCACAAAATGCCCTCCAACAGTAAGATCTCACTGCAGTACAGTTTGACCACAAGGCTGATGTAGAAGCCGGTGCCATGCACTTCCTTGCCTCTCTGGGCCACAGCGTAGTTGGAGCAGTTTGTTGGGCTCCGGTTTCTGAAGTGGAAGTTTTAAGTTTAATTTCCTAACCCTGACTGACATCCTAACTATTTTCAAAGAAGTGATGTGGAGATGTTGGCGTTGGACTGGGGTGAGCAAAGTAAGAAGTCTTACAACACAAGGTTAAAGTCCAACAGGTTTGTTTCAAATCACTAGCTTCCGGAGCGCAGCTCCTTCCTCGGGTGATTTTCAAAGAAGCCGATGAACTGCTGCCATCATAGAGCAAACCCGTCCACAGAGCCTCTCAAGGCAAACTTTATCTTCTCCAGCCTGAGGAATTCCACCTGGTCGCTCACCCAAACCGGTTTCTGAAGTGGAAGTTTTAAGTTTAATTTCCTAACCCCGGCTGACACCCTAACTATTTTCAAAGAAGTGATGTGGAGATGCTGGCTTTGGACAGGGGTGGGCACAGTAAGAAGTCTTACAACACAAGGTTAAAGTCCAACAGGTTTGTTTCAAATCACTAGCTTTCGGAGCGCAGCTCCTTCCTCGGGTGATTTTCAAACAAGCCGATGAACTACTGCCATCTCAGAGCAAACCCATCCACAGAGCTTCTCAAGGTGAACTTTATCTTCTCCAGCCTGAGGAACTCCACCTGGTCGCTCACCCAAACACCCGGTTTCGGCGGCTCTGGGTCCCACCATTCCAATAAGATCCATCTCCAGGCTATCAGGGAGGCAAAGGCCAGGACATCGGCCTCTCTTGCCCCCCTGAACTCCCAGGTCTTCTGACACTCCAAAAATCGCCACTTCTGGACTCGGGACCACCTTCACCCTCAAGACCTCTGACATAATGTCAGCAAACCCCTGCCAGAATCCCCCAAACTTAAGACAGGCCCTAAACGTGGATATGATTCGCGGCCCACACTTATCCTCCACTCCTTCAAAAAACCTGCTCATCCTAGCCACAGTCATGTGTGCCCTATGAACCACTTTAAACTAAGCCTAGCACGCGACAAGGATGCGTTCACCCTACTCAAAGCCCCCTCCCACAGCCCAGCCTCCACCTCCCTCCCTAACTCTTCCTCCCATTTATGCTTCGCTGCCCCAATCGGAGCTGCCTCCCACTCCAATCCCTATATTTTAGAAACTCTACCCTCCCCTGCACCTGTTTTGAACACCACCTTGTCCTACAGCCCCTGGGGTGGCAGGTGAGGAAAGGCCGGCACCTGCTTCCTGACAAAATCCATTCTCGGTGGGGAGCTCAAATTTCTCCTCCAGCCAATCCAGCTTGAAAAGCTGCCCACCAGGAATAGATCCCCAAACCTCTCAATCCCTGCCCATTGCCACCCCCGAAACCCCCCTGGCCAGTCCCCCCGAAGCAAACCTATGTTTCTCACAGATCGGTGCCTAAACTGAGGCCCCCTACCCCCCTCCAGCCTCAGATGCTGCCACCACTGTCACCACACCCTCAGGGCCGCCAACACCACCGGGCTTGCATTGCCTTTTTCTAGACCCTTCCATCAGTCAGAAGTCTGAAGACTCGCACATCCAGACATAGGGACAGCTTCCCCACAGCTACAAGACTCATCAACGACTCCCCCTCAGACTGATCTGTTCCCTGTAAAAACACTATTCATGACGCCCTATGCTGCTCTTGCTCATGTGTTTGCTTTTTTTGGCCCCTTGTTCCGCACTGTAACCAATCACTGTTTTGTCGATGTACCATTAGTCAATGTTCTCTGTTGATTATTCTTGTATCTACTCTGTACATACTGTGCATATTCCTCGGCCGCAGAAAAATACTTTTCACTGTACTTCGGTACATGTGACAATAAATCAAATCAATCAATCAATCAATTGTGGAATACCTGGCCGGCAAGAATGGCAGAGGAGCCGTTAACAGCGCCCCTAAACACGAGTCCTTGCAAGAGGCTGCCTCCATCCACTGTCCAGTAATAATTCATCAAGTTTGTGAGAGCCATCCAAAAAACGCCTCGTTCCTTCTACCCCAGCCAGAGGTTCCGACTCATACAGTCTTATAAGTCCCCGAACACCCCATTCACCTCCACTGGGTCCAAGACCGTATTCCCCCTCCTATCCTTTACCTTTCCGATCTCACTCACCACTTCCTGCTTCCTCAATTGATGTGCCAACGTCCTTGCCCGCCTTTTCCCCATATTCATAGACTGCACCCCTGGCCCTCAACTGCCCTACCGCCTTATTGTGGAAATCATACCAAACTCCATCTGAAGCTCCCTCAACATCCCCGCCTCCGAATACCTCCTATCCACCTGCAGAATCTAATCCACTAACCTCGCCATCTCCGCCACCTCCGTCTTGTTTATGCGCCTGTATTGAAGTAAACTCCCCCCTGACCCATGCCTGCCATAGCGTGGTGGCCGAAACTTCCCCCATGTCTTTCAGATCCACATATCCCTGAATAGCAGCCCTCATCCGTTCACAAACCTCCTCATCTGCTAACAGCCCCGCATCCAACCTCCACTGCGGCCCCCGCCGATTCACCTGCAAGTCCACCCAATGTGGCGTTGGTCTGAAACCATAATCGCCGAGTACTCCGAACTGACCACCCCTGCCAACAACGTCCTGAACATCACAAAATAGTCGATCCGGGAGTGCACCCTATATACATGGGAGAAAAACTAAAATTCCTTCACCCTCGGCTTCCCAAAACCTCCACGGGTCCATGCCCCCCATATGCTCCATGCACTTTCAATACTGTTGATACCCTCCTCGGACTCAACTATCCAATTTCGGCTCAAGAACCGTGTTAAAATCAGCCCCCCCAACCGGTTGCGAGTCCAGGTCCGGGACCCGCTTATTTATCAAGACCGCCACCCCTCTCATCTTCAAATCTAATCCTGAATGAAAGACCTGCCCTTCCCACCCTTTCCTGAGCCTAGTTTGATCCCTGATCTTCAGGTGCATTTTCTGCTAGAATGCCACATCTGCCCTTAAGCTCCTCAAATACTCCAGCATGCGGGACATCTTGACCGGCCATTCAACCCTCTCACATTCCATGTGATCAGCCTGGTCGGGGACTGTTTCTCTCCCCCCCCCCCCCCCCCCCCCCCCCTCCACCGTCATTAACCCCCTTCAAACAATATTTCAAAATTCCCTACCCTGTCAGCAGTGCCCCCCCCTCCCCCCACAGAACAATAATCTCAACCCCCATCAGCACTCTGATCACCTGCTCACCCCTTGGTGCACTTCCGTGAACTAGCCCGCCCAGCTAGCCTGGTAGCCCCGCCCCCCGGCTCAAACACTATCTTGGTGCAAAAACAATATAAACAATCAAATATAGAAAGAAAAAACAACCCTCACAAAAGGACAATGGCCCCGAGAGAACAAAACAAACCAATGTACTCACCTACGACCCTCCCCAAAAGAAAAAAGAATCCAACAACCTCCTCCAGGAGAAAAAAAACCGAGAAGAAAGAAGGGGGAGGACTTCCCGGACAGGGAGAACCAACCTCCCCAAACACCACCTCCAAAGTTCAATGTCCTCCTTCTCCTGCCAGTCCATTGTCTCTCACAAATACCATCGCTTCCTCCGGTGACCCAAAATAGCATTACCGGCCATTGTAGGTCACCCAGAGGCCGGGCGGTTACAGCATCCCGAACTTCCGTCCCCTTCTTAAAGAGAGCAGCCTTCACTCCGTTAAAGCCTACTCTCCTTGGCTAGCTCCGCACCGAAGTTCGCTGCTCTCCCAGGTAGTCTTGTCTGCCTGGCCCACCTCAGGATCCGTTCCTTATCAAGGAACTGGTGCAACCGCACCACCATAACCGTTGGCGACTCGTTATCCTGCGGCTTCCTCATCAGTGCCCTGTCCACCTCCAAGACCCCCTCTCCCAGCAACTTCTCCAGCATCTTGGCTCCATACGAGCCAGTGTCCGCTCCCTCAGTGCCCTCAGGCAACCCTACAATCTGATGGGAGCGTTTCTCCAGATCTTCCATCTTCTCCTGAAGCCTCTTCTGGATATCTCGCAATACCCCAATCTCGGCCGCCAACGAAGTAAGCTGCCCCTCGTGCTCCCCCACTGTCTTCTCCACCTTCTGGATCGCCTGGCTTTCAGACTCCAGCCTCAACTCCATATGGTCAATCCCCGCCTTAAGCGGATCCACCGTTCTCGCCAGGTCCTCCAGAGGCTCCTTTCTCTGCTGGGTGAACTTCTCGTTCAACAAGTCCACCAGCTGCTCCATAGACCACGGAGATGGTAGGGCCGATCCCTTGCCCTCCGCCATCTTCCCCTGTGTTACAGGCAAAGTTTCTCGCTCTGACAGCTCCTTTCAACTAAAAGCACTTCTGGTCCAAGAATCCATCCACTGGTGGAACAAATTTTTCTTCCACCACTCCACCTTTTTCCATCAAAACATCCGCACGCTAATCGGGGGAAAGGCCCCAAAACACCACCAAAAGTGGTAGCTGTCAAATGTGACCACTCACCGTGGCCTTCATGGGAAGTCTACTTTTAATTTTTTTTTAAATTTAGTGTACCCAGTTCATTTTTTCCAATAAAGAGGCAATTTAGCGTGGCAAATCCACCTACCCTGCACATCTTTGGGTTGTGGGGGAGAAACCCACGCAAACACAGGGAGAATGTGCAAACTCCACATGGACGGTGACCCAGAGCCGGGATTGAACCTTGGACCTCGGTGCCATGAGGCAGCAGTGCCAACCACTGTGCCATCGTGCTGCCCTGGAAGTCTACTTTTAATAATACAGAAGTGCCGACAATGAGTATGACGTTTTTAAACGTAACTATGTAGAATCTATTGTGAATGTGGCTTGGGTCGCGAGAGTTTGTCATTTGTAAAAATGGGTCGTTGGAAAAATAGTTTGAAAAATATTGCTCTATGGTATAGCTATATCAACTAAACTGCTTTTCCTGTCTCAATGTGAGTCTTTTCTCTGATCTCTGGTTTGTAGGCAACACAGATTTTTCTACTTTTTGTATTTGTTTTAAATTTCCTAAATTACAACCACCTTGGTAACCCATCTCTTCACTTCAAAGGTTGCAAAATGTCATTAACAATACATGTATACAAATAGGGCCTGAAGGCTTCCTGTATTCCTCTTGAAGAAAAACTCTATAATGAAACCAAATTCAGGTTTCACCTTTCTTAACACAAATAAACAATATAAATTAAACTTAAAGCTATATCTTGTTTCCAACACCCACAAAATACAAATATACTTTCCCCAAAACTATATCTAGTTCCTAACATCTCTTCCAAGATCAATAAACCCTTAATCAGGTGCCATGCCTCGAACTGACTGCAGTATTGTCCCCGAGAGCTACACCCAAAAAGATTAATGATGTTGATTGTGGTAGTCGGTATTAGGGGTATTACTGTACCTAGGTTGGAGGTATCTGATGCTGTAAGATCATTGGTGTTGGAGGTACCTAATATGTAAGATCATTTGTGAAGCCTGCCTGCTGGTTCCGCCCAGAAAGGCGGAGTATAAGAGTCTGTGTTTCCCTAGATGCTGCATTCTGTACCTGCGCTGCTGGGGGAAACATCTAGTTCAATAAAGCCTTCAATTGTCCTACAATCTCGCTTTGGGAGTTATTGATCGTGCATCAATTTATTGAACTAGATTTGAAGAATGGAGCTCCGCATCAAGCCGGAGTGTCTACAACTTAGCCCCACGCGGCAAACTCAGCGGTGACCTTTAAACACTGGCTGGTGTGCTTCAACGGATACATCAGGACGACTACACCCATGGAGGACCAGAAACTGCAAGTTCTCCACTCAAGGGTGAGCCCAGAAATCTACACGCTCATCAAGGACGCGGACGGTTTCGAGACCGCGATGACCCTGTTGAAAGGACACTACATTCGCCCAGTAAATCAGGTTTACGCCCGACATCTTCTAGCTACCAGACGACAAATTCTGGGGGAATCGCTAGACTAATTCTACAGCGCACTGCTAGTACTAGGTAGGAACTGTGACTGTCGGCAAGTTTCAGCCAACGACCACACCGAACTTTTAATCCGGGACGCCTTCGTTGCAGGTATGCTGTCCTCTCAAATCCGCCAGTGGCTGCTGGAAAAGGAGACGCTGAGTCTCAAGGAGGCACGGGCACTCGCAAGCTCCTTAGACGTAGCCTCCCGAGTGTATGACCTCGACCGCGCGGTAGCCCCATGGGCAGCATGGACCCCACCCACAGCTGATTCCGACGCATCCCCCAACCCCGCACAAGCTTGTACCGCGTGGCTGCCAGGCAACCCCGGGGGGCCCTGATGTTATTTTTGCGAGCAAGCAAAGTACCCCCGGCAACGCTGCCCGGCCCGATCCGCAACTTGCAAGGGCTGTGGGAAGAAGGGGCATTTCGTGGCGGTATGCCAGGCCCAAGTGGTTGCCGCTGTCTCCACAGGTGAACCGGGGCTGCCATCTTCGAGCCACGTGCGGACCCCGGCCGCTGCCATCTTGTCCCCCAGAGACCACGTGCAATTCATGGGCGCTGCCATCTTGCCCACCCTCTGCCATGTGCGAACCATCTTGGCTGGAGTCTCAAGACCCCGATTCGGGTGAATGCACACCGCTTGAGGAGATCCATCAGCTTCTGCCACGACTCGTCTCGGTGACACTGGACCAGTCTCTGCCCCAAACTCTTTCAACCGCTACGACGACTGTACTCATCAATGGGCACGACAACCTGCCTGATCGATTCAGGGAGCACAGAGAGCTTTATACACCCCAATACAGTAAGGCGCTGCTCACTCACTTTACACCCAGTTAACCAGAAAATCTCCCTGGCCTCCGGGTCTCACTCTGTAGAGATCAAGGGGTACTGCATAGCTAACCTCACAGTCCAGGGAAGAGAGTTTAAGAATTTCCGACTCTACATCCTCCCTCACCTCTGCGGTGCCACATGCCTGGGATTGGACTTCCAATGTAACCTCCAGAGCTTAACATTTAAATTCGGCGGCCCTATACCCCCTCTCACTGTCCGCAGTCTCGCGTCCCTCAAGGTCGACCCACCTTCCCTGTTTGCAAACCTCACCCCTGATTGCAAACCCGTCGCCACCAGGAGCAGACGGTACAGTGCCCAGGAAGTCCAGCGGTTACTGAAGGAAGGTATTATCGAGGCTAGCAACAGCCCCTGGAGAACTCAAGTAGTGGTTGTAAAGACCGGGGAGAAGTACAGGATGGTCATCGATTACAGTCAGACCATCAACAGGTATATGCAGCTCGACACGTACCCTCTCCCCCGCATATCTGATTTGGTCAATCAGATTGCACAATATAAGGTCTATTCCACGGTGGACCTCAAATCCGCCTACCACTAGCTCCCCATTCGCGCAGATGACCGCAAGTACACTGCATTCGAAGCAGATGGGCAGCTCTACCACTTCCTAAGGGTTCCCTTCGGTGTCACAAACGGGGTCTCGGTCTTCCAACGCGAGATGGACCGAATGGTTGACCGGTACTGTTTGCGGGCTACGTTTCCGTACCTCGACAATGTCACCATCTGCGGCCACGACCAACAGGACCATGACACCAACCTCCGCAAATTCCTCCATTGCGCCAATCTCCTGAACCTGACCTATAACAAGGAGAAATGCGTATTCAGCGCCGATCGTCTAGCCATCCTTGGCTATGTAGTGCACGATAGAGTCATAGGCCCCTACCCCTAAAGCATGTGCCCCCTCATGGAGTTTCCCCTCCCCCACTGCTCCAAGGCCCTGAAACGTTGTCTGGGGTTTTTCTCATATTACGTCTAGTGGGTCCCCAATTATGCGGACAAGACCCGCCCACTAATCCAACCCTCGGTTTTCCCCCTGTCGGCAGAGGCCCGGCAGGCCTTCAATCGCATAAAGGCAGACATTGCAAAGGCCACGATGCACACAATCGGAGTCCCTTCCCTTCGAGGTGGGGAGCAACGCATCCGACGTAGCTCTGGCGGCCACCCTCAACCATGCGGGCAGGCCCGTGGCCGCCTTCTCACGCACCCTGTCCATACCTCCAAAATCCGTCATTCCTCCGTTGAAAAGGAGGCCCAAGCCATAGTAGAAGCTGTGCGGAATTGGAGGCGTTACCTGACGGGCAGGAGATTCACGCGCCTCACTGACCAACGGTCGGTAGCTTTCATGTTCAATAATGCACAGCGGGGAAAGATAAAGAACGATAAGATCTTACGGTGGAGGATCGAGCTCTCCACCTACAACTACGAGATCTTGTATCGTCCCGGGAAGCTCAACGAGGCTCCTGATGCCCTATCCCGCGGCACATGTGCCAACTCACGAGTGGACGGACCCCGGACCCTTCACGATGACCTCTGCCACCCGGGGGTCACTCGTTTCTTCCATTTTATCAAAACTCGCAACCTGCCCTACTCCATCGAGGAGGTCAGGACCGTCACCAGGAACTGCCACATCTGCGCGGAGTGCAAGCCGCACTTCTACCGACCAGAGAAAGTGCACCTGGTGAAGGCTTCCCGCCCCTTTGGACACCTCCGCATGGACTTCAGAGGAACCCTCCCTTCCACCGACCGCAACACTTACTTCTTGAACGTGATTGACGAGTACCTCCGGTTCCCGTTCATCATCCCCTGTCCCGACATGACCGCTGCCACCGTCATTAAAGCTCTCCACAGCATCTTTACCCTGTTAGGTTTCTTCGCCTACGTCCACAGCGATAGGGGTCCTCCTTCATGAGCGAAGTGCCGCGTCAATTCCTGCTTAGTAAGGGCATTGCCTTGAGCAGGACGACCAGTTACAACCCCCGGGGAAACGGGCAGGTGGAGAGAGAGAGGGAGAACGGAGCGGTCTGGAAGACCATCCTACTGGCCCTACGGTCCAGGAATCTCCCAGTCTCCCGCTGAAGGTCCTCCCCGATGCACTCCACTCCATTCGATCACTTCTGTGTGCCACGACCAACGAAACACCTCATGAACGTCTCCTTGTCTTCCCTAGGAAGTCCTCTTCCGGGACCTCGCTCCCAACCTGGCTGGCAGTTCCTGGACCCGTTCTGCTCCGCAAACAGATGCGGACGCATATGTTGGACCCGCTGGTCGAGAGGGTACACCTCCTTCATGCTCATCCTCAGTACGCCTATGTGGCCTACCCCTATGTGACAGCTGGCAGGATACTGTCTCCATCCGGGACCTGGCGCCCGCTAGATCCCCCTCACCAACCCCACTCACCCTCCCACCGGCGCACCCCACGGCTGCCCCCTTCCCAGGGGGATTGGTCCTTCCATTGGTCCTACCCAGGGGTGAAGCAGCTGAAGACGCCACGCTCCTGGAGTCACGGATGCCCGAGCTGGCGCCTGCATCACCTCCGAGACTGCGACGATCACAAAGGCCGACCAGGGCCCCCAATCGACTAATAGCTTCATTATGAAATGTATCTGTAAATAAATACCTGTAAATAATTTGAGTGACATGAAAAAAGGCAAAACACTGTACCACCGATGGGTATCGGCATAACCTCCACCACTGTACAACGCAAGACCACCAACCTGCCGGACTCTTTTTTTTTTTAATGGGGTGAATGTGGTAGCCGGTATTAGGGGTATTACTGTACCTAGGTTGGAGGTACCTGATACTGTAAGATCATTGGTGAAGCCTGCCTGCTGGTTCCGCCCAGAAAGGCTGAGTATAAGGGTCTGTGTTTCCCTAGCTACTGCATTCTGTACCTGCGCTGCTGGGGGAAACATCTAGTTCAATAAAGCCTTCAATTGTCCTACAATCTCGCTTCGGGAGTTATTGATCGTGCATCATTGATCTCTTCAGCCAATCTACTTTTGTGGGAGAGAGGCTCGGCCATCTTAAATTCTGAACAGTTTGTTTCTTTATTGGCAGTATGCTAGCTAACTACAATATGTCATGTTTATACTGTACACATATATGCAATATTCATAATCTAGTTTCCAAAGAAGTAAGGTTCTTATTGAGAGAGCAATTGGACATGTTTTGGTGCCCTGGCATGGGCAAGGTGTGAACGTGACACCTTCATTACATTATCAAAAGGAGCTGAGAAAACTAGGGATTCACCAGCCCATTATACTTGGCATTATCACACCTTCAGTGTTGCTTCAGACTTTACATAGTGTTACGGACAAGGGAGGAGAGATAACTTGAAACTCCCAATTCCCTTCCCTTCCTGCCTGTAATCTGTGTGTTTTCTTTTTGAAAAGGTGGATGCATGTATTTCTGAGCCCCTATTAGAATCAGCTCAATTTAATGACCCTGCAGCAGTCTTTTATGGGCTTAGCGATAAAGAAGATAATTTGTTCACACACTCACCCAAGTCTAAATGAAACATTCCTGTTCACCCACTAGAGATATGATACAGTTAAGGGAATAAAGCATTTTTACAAGTTGAAAGCAAAATATAGTTCAAGTGCATAGCTCATTGTAGGAAAAGTGTCTTTGCAGGTCTGATGAAGAAGGCAGTGTTTTCCATACTTGCATTGTAGTTTAGATGAATTCCGATCCTGGAGTCAGATATTAGGTTCATTACAGGATTTCCTTGAAGAGACAAAGGTTATGCAGGTCATGACGTGAGGCACTTGTTTGTATCAGGAATTCTAATTTTCTTTAACAGGTGGACTTGGATTGAGGAATTAGGCTGGAAGGCTTTTAAAGAGTTTACAACCTCCGGTTCCTTAAAATGCAAAGATAACACTGCCTTTTCTACAACTGCTATGGTTTGCAGTGTCTTCTGCAGACTGCACAGGTCTTTTCTATGTCTTTAGATCAAAACTCATTAGCTGCAGCTGGTTCCACATGACCAGTACAAGTAGAACATAGAACATAGAAAAATACAGCACAGAACAGGTCCTTCGGCCCACGATGCTGTGCCAAACCTTTGTCATAGATTATCATAGAATTTACAGTGCAGAAGGAGGCCATTCGGCCCATTGAGTTTGCACCGCTCTTGGAAAGAGCACCCTACCCAAGGTTAACACCGCCACCTTATCCCCATAACCCAGTAACCCCACCCAACACTAAGGGCAATTTTGGACACTAAGGGCAATTTATCATGGCTAATCCACCTAACCTGCACATCTTTGGACTGTGGGTGGAAACCGGAGCACCCGTCATGGCCAATCCACCTAACCTGCACGTCTTTGGACTGTGGGAGGAAACCGGAGCACCCGGAGGAAACCCACGCACACACGGGGAGGATGTGCAGACTCCGCACAGACTATGACCCAAGCCGGAATCGAACCTGGGACCCTGGAGCTTTGAAGCAATTGTGCTATCCACAATGCTACCGTGCTGCCCTTAAGAACAAATTAATCTACACTCCATTGTATTGTCTAACCAGAACGGTTTGGGAATCGAAAAACTTCACTATACAATAGGAGATGGAGGTATTTCACGTAAATTGTCGATAACCGGCCATGTCAGCTCTCTTTTGTTAAATTCCAAATTTGGTGACTTAAGGATGGATTTTCATAAAGTTGGGGAGACTCCGTGAAAGTGAAAAAGTAGTGGCTGGGGCCCGATTCCAGTATTTCAATCCTCATTCCCAGGGTTTCCGATTTTCAGCAGTGCTGTTTTAAGGGCATGGGCCTCTTCAGGTTGCAAACCTAACATCCAGCATGCCTGACCTAGCTGGTCCCATTGAGGAGATAAGCATATCCGAGTCCTTGTGAAGGACTTCAATTTTTGTCAAGTCTGGCCAGCCCTTCAAATCACTGTGGTTCACAACACCTCAAAGGTGACATAGTTCATAGTCCGGATGAAGGAACTTTTTGAAAGGTAAGTTGAAATTGTATTAACCATGTCCCATGCCAAGCTGTGCCCCTCCAACCACCCCATGTTTCCCATACCATACTATTCCCTTGCACCAATTCCCATGGCGCCTCATGCGCCCCATTCCTAGCTATGCCTCTCTGCCAACCCCTCCTCCAACATGGACAGCTGTGCCCGTTCACTCCCTATACACTTTTGTGTAGAAACAAGTAACCTGGTAGTGACAATAGGATATCTTTAAAAAAAAACACTAAAAAATAATTGATAAAAATTGCTTTTACGATAGACCAATAAAAATGGCAATCATCCAGACCATTTAAAATATCAACAGCAGAAAGTGCAAGCACTTGACAACTCTTGCCAAGCCTCATAATGCATTCTTGGCCAAGAGCCCAGAGACCACTTGAATACACAAGATAAAGCGATTTCATGTGCTTTCAGTTGGTACTGCTATTATACTTTAAAGGGTCTGGATGATTGACACTTCTATTGATTTGCAATAAAAGCATTTTTATGACTCAATTGGTTCTACACAGAGTGTATAGCGGGTGAATGGGCATGGAAGTGCCATACTTGGTATGGTGGGTATGAGGAACCATGGGGGTGGGCGGAGGGGCATAGCTTGGCACGATGGGCCATGGGGTGAGTGGAGAGCATGAGTGGGGCACGGAAAGTGTGTGACATTGAAGGGGTGAGAGCCTTACTATTTTAATTATAATTGGGACAAAGTCCCAGGTTTTAACCAACCTAGCCCCACACCCGGCAGCCCCTCTGGCTGCCTCCAAACTCTTTGAGGATTGCGGTGAGCCTGGCTCCAGCATACCTGCTTCACCTGCAATGATCATTCCGCATTTGCATGCACTTTCTCCGTAGCTGGGAAATTTCCTGACTCACGCTATCCACCTCAAAGTTGAAAATCTAACCCATAAGAGTATAAAAGTCGGTTGATTCTGGAGTGAACTTTGAACAATGACGGGTGTGAATTCTACAAAGAGGTGTTGTCCAGGTATGTCCATTCAAGGGGAAGTCTCACACCCAGGATGACTCAATTAGGAACTTTCCAGAAGCTTGAGATAGGTGTTGAAGTTGAAAGAGTTACCTATTTGCGTTGAAGTTGCAGAGGTTACCTGACCCTTTGGCAGCCATCCTAATCCATTTAAAAAAAGACAATTCTAGAAGCTTCCACGTGAACACCGACCAAACTTTGAAATTATAAGTAAGACATGCCTTCACTGGGCATGACAATAGTGTAACCTAGTTTCCCAGAGAAGATTAATTGCTGTCACTTAGGGTGGATTTAGGAACAAAAATCTGAACATTTTTAAAGATGCCATCAATAAAGGGAACTATCCCTTTGTGCATTACATTCACATTTCCACATGTGCATACTGTGCTTTGATTAATATTTAAAATGCTTGGTGCCAGAGCTATGAAACTTTAGAGCGGCATTCACAGGGAATAGCCAACATGTTATATTATCAGTCCATACAGTAACTCCCAATTGTGCCTCAATGCCTTATTTTGAACCAAATCTCATCAGTTTTCCTTCGTGTCGATTAACTAGATTTTCCACAGAGACTATGCTCATTTGGAACTAAATAGTCAATTAATTAGAAAATATTGAACCAAACTACATTGTTGAATTTTGTTTTGTATTTCTTAAGTCGCCACAGTCCCAGATGACCATACGCCACTCTCCCCTATGAGGGGAGAGCTGACCGGTGATGATTTTAAGCTGAGGATCACCACACCTCAGGCGATGGGCAAGGTTGAGAAGGTAGAGCCTTAATGAATAACCTCAACCTTTACGGGAGGTAACTGTTGAGGTTATTTCCTTCTTTGTTTAATTATCTCAAACGGCTTCCCAATTGAGAATATTGTGGCCAGCCACCAATAGCATATTGTTTTACTGGGTCTGAAGTTTTAGGATAGCCCCTGCCGTCAGCGGGGAACGCAAGTGAGTTGCTTAGCTTCATTTCAGTGAAATTGAGTTCCTTGGTATACTCCGTTTTCAATTTACATCTTTGAAATTACTGTGAAATACTTTGATCAAATATGCTGGTGAAAATAGTGGTATTTTCTGCTGATGGCAAAGTAGTTTGATCAATTTTGTTTTCCTATGCAACCCATGGAATCAGTGCCAATTGCATTAAAAGATCAATGAGTTCTGTTGGTAATAGTGTCCTTTTACAGAATAAATATAATACCCCTTATAACAACCAGCATATGAATTAACATTGTTTACTTAAACTCCTTTAGACTTTAGAGCCATAAAAAGACACAGCTTCACCTTAGTACACTACCTGGCATAATGGTACTCCTTCAAGTTCAGTTACCTAGATAGATTGAAGAAATTGGGAGATAAAGTTGAGAGGAGATTTGATAAACGGTATTCAAAATCATGAGGGGTCTGGATGGAGTAGATAGGGAAAACTTCCATGGGTGGAAAAATTGAGAGTGAGGGCACAGATTCAAAGTAATTGGGAAAAGAAGCGATGAAGACATGAGAAACTTCCACGTAGCGAGTGTTAAAATCTGGAATGTGCCGCCTGGTAGCGTGGGGCAGACAGGTTCAATCAAAGCATTCAAGAGGGAAGTAGATTTTTTTTCTGAAAAGGATGAATGTGCAGAGCTACCAGGAGAAAGTGGGGGAATGGGACTAGGAAAGCTGAATGGCCTCTTTCTGTGCTGTAGCAATTCTGTGATTCGAGATAATAGAATACGAGTTGTGCTTATTTGTTTTTGTAAATCCATCATTTTGTCAGTGGTGTAAGAATTATTATAATGCTCCGTTTCTTCCTTAAATAGGAAAATACCAATATGGCAACATCTGCTGATAAAAGCCACAGTACCATGTGGGCACGATTTCACAATGAATCACCAAATAAGATTGTGAAATTGCTGAGAAAAAGTAAAAGCATGGATACATTGCTGGAAGCCTCAAATTGGACACTGAAGGATATCCCAGAATATGATACAGTTGGGACCTTACTCCCTACATCTTTACCAACAGTACCACTTACAAAATGGGAAACTCTGCTTCATCAGCATGGCGAAGAGATTTTTTTGCATCCCAAAAGGAACTCCACAACCAGCAGGAGCTGCCCATCACTTCTATGCAGGACAGAATCCGCTGCAGCCGCCTTTACAGTACATTGTGTTGTCCAGTCACGCAGTGCAGGTTAGATTCTGTCTCTCGTTATGCAGGATGTTTATTGCATATTCTAGATTAGAACCTGAAACTGTCAGTTTCACTTCATTACCTGTTAAATGTCTTTTTTGGCTCTTTACTTGATAATGCAACAAGAATACGAAGTACATGACCTGACATAAGTCAGAACCTTATCAATGCAAATAATTATATATATATATATATTATATATATATATATATTGATTTGGATTAATTACATTGAAATGTGCATACATACTTGAGAATCTGTATGCCTCTTTAAGGAAGAGATATTGGAAAGATATTGATGCAATTTAACCTATTGTTCACATTTAATAGGAAATCCTAGTATTGCCATTCGAGCCGAAGATGTTTCTGGTGCGGAAAAGAATCGGTAAGTGAAACTTTGTTTAATGCCAGCATCTCCTTTATTTAATGCTCCCATATTCATTGTGAAATGGTGATGCACGATCAATAACTCCAGAAGTGAGATTGGAGTCAATTGAAGGCTTTATTGCACTAGATGTTTTCCCCAGCAGCGCAGGTACAGAAGGCAGCTGCTGGGGAGACACGGGCTCTTATACTCCACCTTACTGGGCGGAACCAGCAGGCAGGCTTAACCAATGAAACAGCAGTGTCGGGTACCTCCCACACCTATGGTCTTACAGCATTATTCAGAGGTACCGTAATACCTCTAATACCGACTACCACATTCACCCCCTGTTTAAAAAAAGTTCAGCGGGGTGGTGGCCTCGCATTTCACAGTGGTAGAGGTTAAGGTTATGGAGGTACCCGGTATACATCAGTACAGTGTTTTGCCTCTTTACGTCGCAACTATTTACAAATTTATTTACAGTTCAGAACGAAGAAATAAGTCGATCGGGGGCCCTGGTCGTCCTCTGCGATTGTCGTAGCTTCGGCGATGATGCAGGCGCAGGCTCGGGCGTCTGTGGCTCCGGGAGCGTCGCTTCGGCTTCTTATTCATCACCCCTAGATCGGACTGGTGGGAGGGCCGATCCACCTGGGAATGGGGCGACTGTGGGGTGCGCTGGTGGGAGGGAGGGGGGTGATGGTGGTAGTGTGGGTGGGGACCCAGCGGGCGCCAGGTTCCGAAGGGAGGTTCCGTGTCCTGTCGGCCGTCAGGGTATGCCACGTAGGCATACTAAGGGTTAGCATGAAGGAGGTGGACCCTCTCGACCAATGGGACTGACTTGTGCACCCGCACGTGTTTGCGGAGCAGGATGGGTCCCAGAGCTGCCAGCCAGGTTGGGAGCAAGGCCCCAGAGGAGGACTTCCTAGGGAAGACAAGGAGACGTTCGTGAGGTGTTTGGTTGGTCGTGGTGCACAGCATTGACCGGATGGAATGGAGAGCATCCGGGAGGACCTCTTGCCAGCTGGAGACTGGGAGATTCCTGGACCGTAGGGCCAGTAGGACGGTCTTCCAGACCGTTCCGTTCTCCCTCTCTACAAGCCCGTTTCCCCTGGGGTTATAACTGGTCGTCCTTGCTGAGCAGGAATTGACGGAGTTCGTCGCTCATAAAAGAGGACCCCCTATCGCTGTGTATGTAGGCAGGGAAACCGAACAGTGTAAAGATACTTTTATGACAGTGGCTGCGGTCATGTCGGGCAGGGGATGGTGCATGGGAACCGGGAGTACTCGTCAATCACGTTCAGGAAATACGTGTTGCGGTCGGTGAAGGCGAGGGGCCCTTTGAAGTCCATACTGAGGCGTTCAAAGGGACGGGAAGCCTTTATTAGGTGCGCTTTCTCTGGTCTGTAGAAGTGCGCTTGCACTCCGCGCAGATTTGGCAGTTCCTGGTGGAGGTTCTGACCTCGATGGAGTAGGGCAGGTTGCGGGTTTTAGTGAAGTGGAAGAATCGAGTGACCCCCCCAGGTGGCAGAGGTCCTCGTGGAGGGCCCGGAGGCGGTCCACTTGTGCGTTGGTACTTGGGATAGGGCATCAGGTGGCTCGTTTAGCTTCCCGGGACGGTACAAGATCTCATAGTTGTAGGTGGAGAGTTCGATCCTCCACCGTAAGATCTTGTCGTTCTTTGCCTTGCCCCACTGTGCATTATCGAACATGAAAGCCACCGACCGTTGGTGAGGGAGGAGAGTGAATCTCCTGCCGGCCAGATAATGCCTCCAGTGCCGCACAGCTTCTACTATAGCGTGGGCCTCCTTTTCCACTGAGGAATGGCGGATTTCTGAAGCATGGAGGATGCGTGAGAAGAAGGCCACGGGTCTGCCCACTTGGTTGAGCGTGGCCGCCAGAGCTACATCGGACGCGTCGCTTGGAAAGGGAGGGATTCGTCGATGGCGTGCTACGTGGCCTTTGCGATGTCCGCTTTGATCCGGCTGAAGGCCTGGCGGGCCTCTGTCGACAGGGGAAAAACCGTAGAATGGATTAGTGGGCGGGCCTTGATCCGCAATCCGGGGTGAGGTTCGCAAACAGGGAAGGTGGATTGACTTTGAGGGTCGCGAGGCTGCAGACATGAGTGTCGCGAGGCTGCAGACAGTGAGGGGGGGTATAGGGCCCCCAAATTTAAAAGTTAAGCTTTGGAGGTTACATTGAAAATCTAACCCTCAGAGCGTGGCAGCGCAGAAGTGGGGAAGGACATAGAGTCGGTAATTTTTAAACTCCCTTCCCTGGACCGTGAGGTTCGCTATGCAGAATCCTTTGATCTCCACTGAATGAGACCCGGAGGCCAGGGAGATGTTTTGGTTAACTGGGTGGATGGGAAGAGAACAGTGCATTACCGTGTTGGGGTGTATGAAGCTCTCTGTGCTCCCGGAGTCGATCAGACAGGATGTTTCATGCCCATTGATGAGCACGGTCGTCGTAGTCGAGAGCGTTCAGGGCTGAGACTGGTCCAGGGTCACCGAGGCGAGTCGTGGCAGAAGTTGGAGATTTTCCTCGGGCGGTGTGTGGTCATCCGAGTCGCGGTCCTGAGAGTCCAGCCATGATGGCGGCGCCCACTGGTCGCACATGGCTGGGGATGCACAAGATGGCGGCGCCCATCCATCGCATGTGGTGTCCGAGGGGCAAGATGGCAGCGCCCGGAGGCCGTACGTGGCTCGCGAGAAGGAAGATGGCGGCGTCCGCTGGCTGCATGTGGCTCGTCGAGAGGGTTGTGGTGGCGGTCCCGATTCGCCTCCGGAGACCGCAGCGACCGCTGGGCCTGGCATACTGCCATGAAATGCCCTTTTTGCCGCACCATTTGCAGGTGGAGGAGCGGGCCGGGCATTACTGTCGGGGGTGCTTGGCTTGCCCGCAAAAGTATCAGCGGGGCCCCCCAGGGTTGCCTGGCAGTCTCGCAGCGCATGCTTGTGGGCATGCTTGTAAACCTGGTTTACAGTGCAAATATAGTGTCCTTTTAGCAGATTCATCGCAGCTTCGAAATCGTCCGCGTCCTCGATGAGGGTGTAGATTTCTGGGCTCACTCTTGAGTGCAGAACTTGCAATTTCTGGTCCAATGTGGGTGTAGTTGTGGCCGTCCTGAGATATCCATTGAAACACGCCAGCCAGTGTTTGAACGTTGCTGCTGCGTTTGCCGTGTGGGGGCTGAGTTGCAGACATTCCGGCTTGATTCGGAGCTCCATTCTTTAAAATCTAGTGCAATAAATTGATGCACGATCAATAACTCCAGAAGTGAGATTGGAGACAATTGAAGGCTTTATTGCACTAGATGTTTCCCCCAGCAACACAGGTACAGAAGGCAGCTGTTGGGGAGACACGGGCTCTTATACTCTGCCTTACTGGGTGGAACCAGCAGGCAGGCTTAACCAATGAAACAGCTGTCTTGGGTACTGCATTATTCAGAGATACCGTAATACCTCTAATACCGACTACCACAAATGGGAAATATCCTTTTTTTATAACATGTCACTAATTTAAGAAGGAATTGTTACAATCTAATTAGGGACCAGTAATCTTTTGTTTAAAGTGGACAATGTTTGAAATCCTAGTTACCCACTAAGAGAATAAAGCCACAAGATTCCACGGTTTTAAATAAACTTCACTATGCAAAGTCAGAAAAATAAAACACTACAATATCTATCCTATACCTGAACCTTCAGAATCACCTTGAAGTAAATCCGAAATAACAGACAAACTGAGGTCAAATACAGCACATGTACATCAAATGGCAGATGCAACCAAAAGAGATCCTGTGGTTTTTTCACTCGGGCATCAGGAACCAATGTGAGTCACAAACTCTCAGTAAATCTCCTTCTCCCAAAGAAGGGATTTCAACATTTTCGAAGATCTAACCTCTGAATTTACTAAAATACTTTTCCGACTTGGATTACCTCAATGACTGCTCACTCATAGTTCAATTTCTTCCCCTCAGACTTCATTCCATGAGATTTGCAAAGCTGCACTCCTTCTAATTACCACCACACGCAACCCTTTCACAGATCACCAGATTCACACGGTTGGCACTGCCCTTGGGTTTCCCTGAACTCTGGTCTCCTGGGTGCACAAAACTGTAAATGGCTTGCAGGGCTTGTCTGACCTCCAACTGCCTCCAGCATGGAGCCAGCAACCTTCCAGCAACACTTCCCCATGACTTCTTTGAGCCGACTAAAAGCAACACCTTTTCAGTATCCTCTTCCCCACCTGCAGGACACTCTGATCAATTGAAATCTGAGAACTTTTTAGGCTCCACCTATATCCATGATGTCCTAGCCTTTCAGAGTTCACTGAATGCTTTTTAACTAATTTAGCTGTAACTCCCAAAACATAACGGGCAGATTCTTCGTTTGGAGACTGTGTTCTCCCACCAGAGTAGAATCACTCCTGGTCTATGTTGGCAGTAGAAGTGGCGCTCGGGAGTAATTCACTCTCCCTTATTTATGCATGGGAGGGAGCCCTCGGGATTCCATTCCAAACCCCACTATCGGGTCTGAGCATGTGGTCCGATGCAGCATTCTAGTGACATTCCCCCCCCCCCCCTCTCCCCCTCACCACTGCCGTCGCAACACCAGTCATGCCCTCTGCTGACAAGCAGGGGCCCCCCCCCCCCCCCCCCTGGGAATTCTGGTTGGTTTAGCTCACTGGGCTAAATCGCTGGCTTTTAAAGCAGGCCAGCAGCACGGTTCGATTCCCGTACCAGCCTCCCCGGACAGGCGCCGGAATGTGGCGACTAGGGGCTTTTCACAGTAACTTCATTGAAGCCTACTCGTGACAATAAGCAATTTTCATTTCATTCAACCACCACGGAATTGCTGGGCCACCCCCTCTTTTCCCCCCCCCCTCCCTCCACACAGACAGCGCACATGCTTGAGGGTAACTGAGCCCGATCCCATCCGAGACCTCCCCATCAGACTCCGCCATATAAGAACCCCACAGTAGAGACTCCTCCCTACCAGAGACCACTCCCTACCAGAGAACCACCCCCTCCCCACCAGAGACCTCCCCCCCCCCCCCCCCCCCCCCCCGATTTCCCACCCCCACCCCGCCAATACCAGAGGACCTCCCAATACCTGAGACTCCCCATCCATATCAGAAACTCCCCCACCACCATATCGGAGATTCTCTTCTCTTCCCCCCCCCCATATAGGAGATGCCCCCCCCCCCCCCCCCCATATCACCATATCAGAGTTCAACACCCCCCCCGCCCCAGCATATCAGAGACCCTACACCTGTCAGTCACTGCTGCCAGGATGTTAGTGTTTTTTCACTTACCTGTCCCTTATACTTGCTGCCTCAGACAGGTGTAGAAAGAAGCAGCTCTTACTTCATAGAAAGCCAAAATACATCACAAGGCTTTAAACACCCCTTTGATCTACAAGGCTTTCAAAGAGAGATAGCTTTTAGTAGAATGCAATTGACAGGATTGTTTATTTTCATATCCCTTCATGCTTGAATGCATCTCAAATGCCTTGCTGTGTTGCTAATCACAATGTTTATAAACATCTAGGAGATAAGTGCTTTCACTTTCTCTTCTCAGCAGAAGGCATTTAACGCCTTTTGATGTGGTAATAACCTGTCAATCATAGCTAGATGTTAACAAGTATTGTGATTAGCTTCAATTTTCTTTCCCCTGATCTATATATATTTGATTTTCATTGCCCAGCAGTTGCTGAGAATATGCAGCAAATAGAATTCAAGATGTAGCTGTGTACCTATTGGAGTTCAGTACTGGCATTTAGCAAACGTAGGTAGGATTATAGATGCAAATGGGACAGTCTGGATTTTTGTTACAGTGTGAGGCAATGCTAGGTTTTTGACAGAATTAGGATCGAGCTTTGAAACGCCCTATTAAATCTCCCCTTAACGTTCCCTGCTTTCAGGCAAGCAATTCCAGCTTCTATAGTCTTTCCACATAACTTAGCCCTTCACCTAAGTAGGTTCTGCACCCACTCCAGGGCCTGGAGATCCTTCCTAAAATGGGAATCCTCGCCATCTGTAAAATTGCAAACATCATGGAGCCATGGAACCACTCAAGACGGATATTCCTTTTGAGTGGGAAATTTGATGTTTTAAAAAGTTAACTGCATTTTCTTTTAAATACCTATTGTAACAACCCTTTTGGGGACCGAGGACTGTGCTCTATACGATTCCCCCCTTACAAGCTGAGTATGAACTCTCCTGGTAATTGGGGGCGGGGTTTCCCCTTAACAGGGGGAACTACTCAGTATAAAAAACCCGGGCCTGGATGCAGGTCAGGAAAGGTGGCCCTTCGGGAAGAGGAGTTGTAGTTTTATTATTTGTGTATGCCATAATAAGCCAGTTGTTCATTTCTAACATGTCTTGTGTTCCTGTTGTTTCTCCTGTCGGGTTCGATATTTATCCTTTAAAAAACAATGGAATACTTTGAAGAAAGGTATTCCCATATTGCATCTTATCTTTCATTATTCTCTAGCTGGAAATAAATATAGTGCCAAATGAATCATCTTGACCAAAAAGAAGACACAAAACTTCACTTCTGCATTCCCAATAATCCCATAATCATTCCCAACACTCTGAAGAGTTAAGGAATGGGCAAGTTTTTAACACTGTGCTGCCTGAGAGTGGTGGAGGCAGGTTCAGTGAAGGCATTGAAAAGAATTAGATTATTATCTGAAAGGAAAGATGATTCTGGATAGGAGCGAGAGTAACAGAATAGTTGTTATGGGAGACTTTAACTTTCCAAATATTGACTGGAAACACTATAGTTCGAGTACTTTAGATGGGTCCGTTTTTGTCCAATGTGTGCAGGAGGATTTCCTAACACAGTATGTAAATAGGCCAACGAGAGGTGAGGCCGTATTCCCGTTCCAGCCTCCCCGACAGGCGGCGGAATGTGGCGACTAGGGGCTTTTCACAGTAACTTCATTGAAGCCTACTCGTGACAATAAGCGATTTTTATTTCATTTTTCATTTCATTGGATTTGGTACTGGGTGATGAACCAGATTTGGCGGCAGGTGAGCACTTTGGTGATAGTGACCACAATTCGATTACGTTTACTGTAGTGATGGAAAGGGATAGGTATATACTGCAGGGCAAGAGTTATATCTGGGGGAAAGGCAATTATGATGCGATGAGGCAAGACTTAGGATGCGTCGGATGGAGAGGAAAACTGCAGGGGATGGGCACAATGGAAATGTGGAGCATGTTCAAGGAACAGCTACTGCGTGTCCTTGATAAGTATGTACCTGTCAGGCAGGGAGGAAGTGGTCGAGCTAGGGAACCGTGGTTTGCTAAAGCAGTTTAGTAAAAGTTAGGGCGCTCGAGAGTTACAAGTTAGCTAGGAAGGTCTAAAGAGAGAGCTAAGAAGAGCCAGGAGGGGACATGAGAAGTCTTTGACAGGTAGGATGAAGGATACCTCTAAAGCTTTCTACAGATATGTCAGGAATAAAAGAATGACTAGGGTAAGAATAGGGCCAGTCAAGGACAGTAATGGGAAGTTGTGCATGGAGCCCGAGGAGATAGGCGAGTTGCTAAATGAATACTTTTCATCAGTATTCGCACAGGAAAAAGACAGTGTTGTTGAGGACAGGCTCCTAGACCAGAAGGGCTTGAGGATCATGAGGAGGTGTTAGCGATTCTGGAAAGTGTTAAAATAGATGAGTCCCCTGGGCCGGATGGTATTTATCCTAGGATTCTCTGGGAATCTAGGGAGGAGATTGCTGAGCCTTTGGCTTTGACCTTTTCATAGAATTTACAGTGCAGAAGGAGGCCATTCGGCCCATCAAGTCCGCACCGGCTCCTGGAAAGAGCACCCCACCCAAGGTTAACACCTCCACCCTATCCCCATAACCCAGTAACCCCACCCAACACTAAGGGCAATTTTATCATGGCCAATCCACCTAACCTGCACATCTTTGGACTGTGGGAGGAAACCGGAGCACCCGGAGGAAACCCACGCACACACGGGGAGGATGTGCAGACTCCGCACAGACAGTGACCCAAGCCGGAATCGAACCTGGGACCCTGGAGCTGTGAAGCGACTGTGCTATCCACAATGCTACCGTGCTAAGTCATCTTTGTCTATAGGAATAGTGCCAGAAGACTGGAGGATAGCAAATGTTGTTCCCTTGTTCAAGAAGGGGAATAGAGACAACCCCAGTAACTATAGACCCTATAGTTATAGACCTATGAGCCTTACTTCTGTTGTGGGCAAAGTATTGGAAAGGTTTATAAGAGATATGTTATAATCATCTGGAAAGGAATAATTTGATTAGAGATAGTCAACACGGTTTTGTGAAGGGTAGGTTGTGCCGCACAAACCTTATTGAGTTCTTTGAGAAGGTGACCAAACAGGTGGATGAGGGTAAAGCAGTTGATGTGGTGTCTATGGATTTCAGTAAAGCGTTTGATAAGGTTCCCTACGGTAGGCTATTGCAGAAAATACGGAGGCATGGGATTCAGGGTGATTTAGCAGAAATTGGCTAGATGGAAGAAGACAAAGGGTGGTGGTTGATGGGAAATGTTCAGACTGCAGTCCAGTTACTAGTGGTGTACCACAAGGATTTGTTTTGGGAACACTGCTGTTTGTCATTTTTATAAATGACCTGGAGGAGGGCGTAGAAGGATGGCTGAGTAAATTTGCAGATGATACTAAAGTCGGTAGAGTTGTGGACAGTGCGGAAGGATGTTACAGGTTACAGAGGGACATAGATAAGCTGCAGAGCTGGGCTGATAGGTGGCAAATGGAGTTTAATGCAGAAAAGTGTGAGATGATTCATTTTGGAAGGAATAACAGGAAGACCGAGTACTGGGCTAATGGTAAGATTCTTGGGAGTGTGGATGAGCAGAGAGATCTCGGTGTCCATGTACATAGATCCCTGAAAGTTGCCACCCAGGTTGAGAGAGTTGTTAAGAAGGTGTACGGTGTGTTAGCTTTTATTGGTAGAGGGATTGAGTTTCGGAGCCATGAGGTCATGTTGCAGTTGTATTCATTTGTAGTATTGCATGCAGTTCTGGTTGCCGCTTTATAGGAAGGATGTGGAAGTATTGGAAAGGGTGCAGAGGAGATTTACCAGGATGTTGCCTGGTATGGAGGGAAGATCTTACGAGGAAAGGCTGAGGGACTTGAGGCTGTTTTGGTTAGAGAGAAGAAGGTTAAGAAGTGACTTAATTGAGGCATACAAGATGATCAGAGGCTTAGATAGGGTGGACAGTGAGAGCCTTTTTCCTCGGATGGTGATGTCTAGCACGAGGGGACATAGCTTTAAATTGAGGGGAGATAGATATAGGACAGATGTCAGAGGTAGGTTCTTTACTCAGAGTAGTAAGGGCATGGAATACCCTGCCTGCAACAGTAGTGGACTCGCCAACACTAAGGGCATTCAAATGGTCATTGGATAGACGTATGGACGATAAGGGAATAGTGTAGATGGGCTTTAGAGTGGTTTCACAGGTCGGCGCAACATCGAGGGCCGAAGGGCCTGTACTGCGCTGTAACGTTCTATGTTCTATGATATGCAGGGTTGAGGAGAGGAAATGGGGGAAATGAAATTAGGGGTGAATTGCTAATTTAGAGAGCTAGTGTGGACATAGTGGGCTGACTGGCCTCCTGTGCTATAACAATTCTTTGATTCTGTGAAATGTGGGCCAGACGATTATCCAACGTTATCAAAAATCAAGCTCATCATGCAGATGCTTGCACTCTTTCATAAAATACCCTGTTAATCAGGATTTCATATTTTTGATCAGGAATTTTGCACCACGCGATAGGAAGCAAGACTATTTGGTCAGGTGCAACTCTATAATCGTACTGGATCCACATTTAACATGGTGTTGGCAGTAGAAGTTATTTGTCTGTTCTCTGTCTCAGGTTTGCTGCTGAGCAGGATAGCCTTTCCAGATGGACAGATGATAGTAAAGCGACAGAGGAAGTAAATCAAAAGGATGCATTCTTTTCTTGGGCATTCGAACGGTAATGTTGTCTTTGGTGTGGATTTTATGACTTCCATCAGAACTTGGATAGTTTTGGCCAGAAGAACATTGTTGCTACGTAAAAATCTACTATGTGGAAGCAAAATTTGAGTTAGATTTTATGATTTATTCAATATGGGTGTTAGCAATTTTGAAATAAAAACCTAATGCATGTCGAACAGAACTGTAAACACAGGCTTTATGGTACAAGAATTAAACTTTTTTAATGACCCGTCCAAAGGCTTCGAGAATAAGTATATTTTGTGGTATACCCTTGAGCCATTCGGAATGGAAAGTCCAATTTTCACTAGTTATTCTGAGTATACTAGAGCGATAGTTCAGCATCTATGGAGTTAAAAGGGAAAATTCGATCATAGTTCCTCCTCCAGATTATTATCACATGAACCCCTACCTGAAAAAACTCATGGGCGGGATTCGTGGACTTTCATGATAGCAAAATTGGCGCCACACCTGGACTAATTTTGCTACCGTTAAGGGGCTTGCACCGGCACAATGTGGAACACAATCGATTCTAATGAGATATGGTGCCGGTTTCGCGATTGACGCTCAGGAGGCTGACAACTGCAGCCGCATATACACACTTCACTCCCACGCACTCTATCCCAGCCAATAAGATGGCAGCGAACAGAGCGGCCCCAAGATTCATCGATGCCGAGCTGGAGACCCTCCTGGACGCAGTGGAGGAGAGGAGGATGACCCTATACTCTGGCCTGGGAAGGAGGCTGCCAGCCGCCGCAGGTCAGCGTTCCTGGGCACAGGTAGCAGAGACGGTCAGCGCGTGGGCAACATCATCCGGACCAGCCAGCAGTGCCTCAAAAAATTGCACGACCTCCTCAGGGCGATCAGGGTGAGTAAGCAGCACTGTGCCCCTGGCAGCAATCCCGTCCTACATACCTATAACCCCCATCCTGCACCACATGCAGGTACCTGTACCAGCCGCCATGGCCAGGTTTCCTGGCCACTGAGGCCACCAGCTGCCCACCCCTTGGGCTGCATGCGTCTGACTGCCCCCCGAGCCAGGAGAAGGCCATGCACAACCGCGGGGAGTGGGAGAAGACAGGAGGGGGACTGCCTGCAGCCCCTCACTGTGGCAGAGCAGAGGACCCGGGACATTATCGGTGGTCCGGAGGAGAGGGAGGTCGCCAAGGTGGAGTTCAGCCGTGGCTAGGAAGTGAGACTTTGCTGAGTTGCGGTTCCCCGTTTCCTGTCACAGCTGTCTCCCAACACCCTCCATCATCTCAGAGAGACTCACCTCAGTTGGGCACTTTATTGAAGAGGGCGCCTGGGACTATCTGGTTTGCACCACACAGCTGATCCGGTTTAGCAGGTGGAGGTAGAAACATCCGAGGGGGCAGAAGATCGAAGGGCAGGCCAACCCCAGGAACTAACTGCCGTACAGACAGGCTTCGGGCTTTTAGAATGGACAGTCATATCAATCGTGGAGATGCAGTTGCAGAGCCAAGGACTACATGAATGGTTGTCCACGGGCATCCAGCACCTGCAGGAGGCCAACCACATGCAGGAGTAGGAGGTGGTGCTGACAATGTGTGCCACCTAGGCCAACACCGCACGGGTGGCATCCCGTGTGGAGGCATTGGGAGCAAATATTTTGGCTATGGATCAGCATGTCCAAGGCCTGGGGCATTTTGTGCAGGTACTGGCCGAGGCCCAGGGTTGACGTCCCACAGGTAACCTGAGCGTGGTCCAGTCACAGTAGGCCATGGCTTGGAAGGTCGGCTGCACTGCTCAGGCGCAGGCCAACATGGTGCAGACACAGAGGGAGGTGATCCAGTCCCAGAAGGAGATAGTGCAGTCACTGAGTGATGTGACACCTGTTACCGATGTTACAACGTGCCTCGGTGCTCTATCAGATGGGTATGAGGGTTTGACTGGTCTGGCTGGCCAGAGGAAGGGGGGAATGGGCGCCCTGACTGTCCCCACCACCGTCAACTCAGAAATTCAATGGGACCATGTGATGGAATGGGCAGCTCGCATGCAGGCTTCACTCAGGTGGACAGTGGAAAGTGCTACTGTGGGCAGGAGTCAGACATTGGCATACGATGTGGAGCACCAGAACTCATCGCAGAGCGGATTGTCATCATCCTCCATCCCTGGCACTAGACCCGCTGTTACTGCCAACCCAGGGCCCAGACCCCGTAGTGCGACAGGTATGTATCACAAAGGGGGTTGCAGGCGGTGGTGGGGGGGGCGAGGTGGCCGGCATTTGAGTGAGGGGGTGAGATGCGGTGTCTGTGCCCCTAGCTATCTCTTTCCCCAATACCACCCTCCCCGTGTTGGTAAAGCTGGAGCCGATCTGAGCATTCTGTGCGCGTTGTTCTGGCACACACATCATGCGGTCTGCCGGGTCCCCATGTCCTGCCCATCCTCACCGTCCCCTGCATCCCCCTTGTCGGAGGAGGACTGGCGTTCCTCCTCTAGTACATCGCCCCAAGCTGCGCGATCCTATGGAGGACGCAGCAGCCGGCACTATGCGGGCAGCCCTCTGCGTCATACTGGAGGGCCCCTCCAGAGCAGTCCAGACACCTGGACCGCATCTTCAGGAGGCTGAAGCACCGCTCGATCACAGTCCTGGTTGCCGTCATTGTAGCGGGTCTCCGCATCGGTCTGTGGCTTCCGGATAGGTGTCATCAGCCACAACAGCAGTGGATAGCTCCTGTCACCCAGGAGCCAACCCCCCAGCTTGTGGGACGCGTCTTGAACATGGCAAGGATCGAGTGTGGCAGGATGAAGGCATCGTGCACACTGCTCGGGTATTGGAGACAGAGGTGAGTGATGTGCAGCTGATGGTCACATATTAGCTGCACGTTCATTGAGTGATAGCTCTTTAGGTTGTTGTGGAGTGGCATGTCATCTGCAGGTGCTCATAGGGGGACATGCATCCAGTTGATCAGCCCCTGGGCCCAGGGCAACCTGTCAATGACGGCAAACCCCACTGCCAGGGAACCTGGTTGACTTGTCCACATTGTAATGGTTATATTGAGCCGCCTGGGCATTTACGACTTCCGTAATGGCACGGATGCACCGAGGTCGGTCAGATCCCAACTGGTCCCCACTAGGTGCCTGGAAGGAGTCCGTGGTGTAAAAGTTCAGGGTGACCCTCACCTTGACAGCCACTGGGAGCGGGTGTCCTCCATAGCCCTGCGGTGCAAGGCCTGGCATCAGCTAGCAGATATATCGAACTGTCTCTCTGCTTAGCCGGAGACTTTGACAGCATACGCGGTCTGGCAGGGCCTCAATGACAGGTGTTGCCAGTACACACGAGGCCTCCTTGGCACCTTCTCCTCCTGGCCTGTTGGGAGGCTGGCTGTCCATCCTGGGAGGCTGCCACCTGTCCCTCTGCGACACACTTCAGCGCTGCACGCTCTGCTGCTGCAGCTACCTCCTCCTCGAGCAGCGCCAACTTGTACAGCCGCAGGGCATTTCCCAGGGCTGTGACGACTAGCAGGAAGACCACCATTGCTGGTTGCATTCCAATATTCATTGTCTGCAGGAGGTTAAAGGCCGACATTTTAGCACTGCAGGCTCTAACCCCGCATGTCCCACCCCCCATCTCTGCACCCCTCGCCCTGTCGTTGCCCAGCACCGTGGGGGCCTTTGGCCCTGGCGCCTGTCCCTGATGCCAGGGGTACCATCAGTTGGCACTTCCCTCACTAGGGGTAGGCTCCACAGCCCGCACTCCCGCAGGGACTACTGTGGGATTTGTCCTGGCTGGGCATACGGAGGGTGGCAGCCGGGTTTGTGGTGCTGCGGGAGGTGGGGGGGTGTCACCCCGGCCACACGGCCCGTTCCCCTGGCAGGGCTTCCCACACAAGACAGTCCAGCCTGGCAGCCCATAGTCGCTTCTCTGTCTCCTACCTCCTTCCTCTCTGTCTCTCTGAAACTCTGTGTCTCTCTCTCTCTCTGTCTCTCTCTCTCTGTCTCTCTCTCTCTCTGTCTCCCTCCCTCATTAGCCATGATGCCGGTTTCACGATTTTTAAAAGCACAAGTGAACCGTGCCGGCGAGAACTCGGCGCATCATTTTTTTTTTTTTAATTTAGATTACCCAATTATTTTTTCCAATTAAGGGGCAATTTAGTGTGGCCAATCCACCTACTCTGCACATCTTTGGGTTGTGGGGGCGAAACCCACGCAGACACGGGGAGAATGTGCAAACTCCACACGGACAGTGACCCAGAGCCGGGATCGAACCTGGGACCTCAGCGCCGTGAGGCGGTTGTGCTAACCACTAGGCCACCGTGCTGCCCTGACTCGGCGCATCATAAGACCATAAGACATAGAGCAGAATTAGGCCACTCGGCCCATCGAGTCTGCTCCGCCATCCAATCATGGCTGATATTTTCTCATCCTGCTTTCTCCCCAGAACCCCTGATCCCCTTATTAATCAAGTACCTATCTATCTCTGTCTTAAAGACACTCAGTGAATTGGCCTCCACAGCCTTCTGCGGCAGAGTTCCACAGATTCACCACCCTCTGGCTGAAGAAATTCCTCCTCATCTTTGTTTTAAAGGATCGTCCCTTTAGTGTGAGATGTTTTCCTACAAGTGGAAACGTCCTCTCCACATCCACTGTATCCAGGCCTCACAGTATCTTCAATAAAATCGCCTCTCACCCTTGTAAACTCCAACAAGTACAGACCCAGAGTCCTCAAACGTTCCTCATACGACAAGTTCTTCATTCCAGGGATCATTCTTGTGAACCTCCTCTGGACCCTTTCCAAGGCCAGCACATCCTTCCTGATATACGGGGCTCAAAACTGCTCACAGTACAACAAATGGGGTCTGACCAGAGCCTTATACAGCCTCAGAAGTACGTCCCTGGTCTTGTATTCTAGCCCTCTTCACATGAATGCTAACATTGCATTTGCCTTCTTAACTGAGGAAGTTAAGAACTTCCTCATGGAACCATTAATCTGCACATTAACCTTAAGAGGAGGAAGAGAATCACGGTGGCCCCGGAAAATACCGGGCCGGGCCCGCTATTCAAACGGTGTTTACTATATGAGCATTCCGGATCACATTGATGCTGCCGTCGAGGTGACGGGGAATTTCGATTTTGCCGCGATTTTGGCATCGGAACCTACTCTCTGCCCAATCACATTTCCCGTTTTCGGTGTCGGCCAATGGAGAATCCTGCCCCATATATTTACCTTTTGAGTGAAAAAAGGAGTAAATCCAACTAGGATACAGAAACTGTCACCATGTAGTCAGTCACAGGAACAGGAGTGGGCTATTAAGCCCCACGAGGCTACTCCACCATTCAGTAGATCCATATCTAGTAAAAGCCTACCTGTCTAATTTATCTACTCTTGAAAGCTCCTGTTGTCCCAAAATCCACACCCTTTTTGAGAGAATATTCTGGAGTTTCATGACCTTTTATTTGGAAAAAATGCTTTCTGATTTAACTCCTGAATGGTCTCGTTCTAGTTTTAAGATTACATCCCCTTGTTTTTGACTTCCCCCAATTGAGGAAATAGTTTCTCCATATCTACCTGTTGAAACTTCATGTTTTGAACACCTTGATCAGATTGACCCTCAGTCTTCTCTACTGAAGGGCACATAAGCCAATTTTATGCAACCAGTCCTCGTGCTTTAATCCCTTGTTGAATCTGAGCTGCATCCACTTCAAGCCCCCCCTCCCTGCCTGAAATGCAATGTCAAACCTAAACTCAACTCCCCAGATGGATGAATAGTTGCTACGGTGAAGATGATTAATTCCTATGGAACCATACCCAAATATGGTTTCAGCAGGGTTGGGGAGAGAAAACTGGAAGGGGGAATGAATTAGTTATATGGAACTGCTCAAGTATATTACCACATATTGATCCATAATTTATGCACCACATGGGAAACTTGTTAATGGCTGAAAATATTTGTGTTTCTAGAGCTGAAAATTCAAACATTAAACATCAAGTCTTCGAAGAATTTGCAATGGAAGAAAAGGAAGGGTTGATTTTGGAAAATGACTACCTGAGCCCAACAGTGACTGTCCATAAACTGGTGAGACCGTTTGTCTTTTCCCTTTCCACCCCCCCCCCCCCCCCCACACAATAGTCTTACTGAACACTTGAAATTGCAGACTTGGAGTAAGATTGTGTCGTCTCTAAGGGCAGCACGGTGGCCTAGTGGTTAGCACAGCTACCTCACGGCGCTGAGGTCCCAGGTTCGATCCCGGCTCTGGGTCACTGTCCGTGTGGAGTTTGCACATTCTCCCCGTGTCTGCGTGGGTTTCGCCCCCACAACCTAAAAATGTGCAGAGTAGGTGGATTGGCAACGCTAAATTGCCCCTCAATTGGAAAAAATTATTGGGTACTCTAAATTTATTTTAAAAAAACATTGTGTCGTCTCGCGACTCAAAGGGTTGGTGGAGTTGCAGATAGTGATGAGAGTTGTCAGAGGAAACAGTAAGATATAGAGCGGTTGAAGACTTGGGTGGAGAAATGGCAGATGGAGTTTAATCCGGACAAATGTGAGATTATTAATTTTGGAAGGTCTAATATAGATGTGAATTATACAGTAAACGGCAGAACCCTTAAGAGTATTGATAGGCGGAAAGATCTGGGTGTACAGTTCCATAGATCACTGAAAGTGGCAACGCAGGTGGATAAGGTCATCAAGAAGGCATACGGCATGGTTGCCTTCATCCGTCGGGGCATTGAGTCTAAAAATTGCCAAGTTATGCTGCAGCTGTGCAGAACCTTAGTTAGGCCATGCTTGGAGTATCGTGTACAATTCCGGTCGCCACTACCAGAAGGATATGGCGGCTTTGGAGAGAGTACAGAAGAGGTTTTCCAGGTTGGCTGCCAGGTTTCCGACATTACTTCATAGCCTGTCACCTGGATTTGGGTTCATTATCACATGTACCAAGATTCAGTGAAAAGTATTGTTGTGGGCAGTACGATGGCATAGTGTTTAACACTGCTGCCTCACAGTGCTGAGGACCACGTGTGGCATGAATGTTGCTTGCCACTCGTCAGCCCAAGCCTGGATATTATCCAAGCCTGGTATGGAGGGCATTAGCTATGAGGAAAGGCTGGATAAACTTGGATTGGTTTTAGTTTAGACTGGCATCATGATCAGAGCAGTCTCAAAGAGCCTGTCCCTGTGCTGCATTGTTCTTTGCATCCCATTAGATCTTGCAAGATTTACTGGCCACATCACTGAAAGTGATTCACTACACTCTGGGGTGGTCCCGGTGGATTGGAAATTAGCAAACGTGACACCACTGTTTAAAAAAGGAGGTAGGCAGAGAGCAGGAAAATTTAGGCCAGTGAGCTTAACATCGGTAGTAGGGAAGATGCTGGAATCTATGATCAAGGAAGAAATAGCGAGGCATCTGGATAGAAATTGTTCCCATTGGGCAGGCGCATCATGGGTTCATAAAGGGCAGGTCGTGCCTAACTAATTCAGTGGAATTTTGTGAGGACATTACCAGTGCAGTAGATAACAGGGAGCCAATGGATGTGGTATATCTGGATTTCCAGAAAGCTTTTGACAAGGTGCCACACAAAAGGCTGCTGCATAAGATAAAGATGCATGGCATTAAGGGTAAAGTAGTAGCATGGATAGAGGATTGGTTGATTAATAGAAAGCAAAGAGTGGGGATTAATGGGTGCTTCTCTGGTTGGCGATCAGTAGCTAGTGGTGTACCTCAGGGATCCGTGTTGGACCCACAATTGTTCACAATCTGCATAGATGATTTAGAGTTGGGGACCAAGGGCAATGTGTCCAAGTTTGCAGATGACACTAAGATGAGTGGTAAAGCAAAAAGTGCAGAGGATACTGGAAGTCTGCAGAGGGATTTGGATAGGTTAAGTGAATGGGCTAGGGTCTGGCAATGTTGACAAATGTGAGGTTATCCATTTTGGTAGGAATAACAGCAAACGGGATTATTATTTAAACAATAAAATATTAAAGCATGCTGCTGTGCAGAGAGACCTGGGTGTGCTAGTGCATCAGTCGCAAAAAGTTGGTTTACAGGTGATTAAGAAGGCGAATGGAATTTTGTCCTTCATTGCTAGAGGGATGGAGTTTAAGACTAGGGAGGTTATGCTGCAATTGTATAAGGTGTTAGTGCGGCCACACCTGGTGTATTGTGTTCAGTTTTGGTCTCCTTACTTGAGAAAGGACGTACTGGCACTGGAGGGTGTGCAGAGGAGATTCACGAGGTTAATCCCAGACCTGAAGGGGTTGGATTATGAGGAGAGGTTGAGTAGACTGGGACTGTACTCGTTGGAATTTAGAAGGATGAGGGGGGATCTTATAGAAACATTTAAAATTATGAAGGGAATAGATAGAATAGATGAGGGCAGGTTGTTTCCACTGGTGGGTGAAAACAGAACTAGGGGGCATAGCCTCAAAAAAAGGGGAAATAGATTTAGGACTGAGTTTAGGAGGAACTTCTTCACCCAAAGGGTTGTGAATCTATGGAATTCCTTGCCCAGTGAAGCAGTTGAGGCTCCTTCATAAAATGTTTTTAAGGTAACGATAGATAGTTTTTTGAAGAAAAAAGGGATTAAGGGTTATGGTGTTCAGGCCGGAAAGTGGAGCTGAGTCCACAAAAGATCAGCCATGATCTCATTGAATGGCGGAGCAGGCTCGAGGAGCCAGATGGCCTACTCCTGCTCCTAGTTCGTATGTTCTTATCACATCCTGAGTCAGGCGTGATGCAGCCATTAGATTGCAGCCCAAATGTATTTGTTAGAGGAATTACATCACAGTGAGGGGAAAATACTGATGCCAACAAGCTCAATACTGGCCCTTTACTTTTTCTATTTTACATAAATGAATGATTCAGAAATACAATGCAAAGTGGTGAAATTTGCAGATGGTGCCAACCTAAGAGGATTAAAGTAAAATGTATTTTATTCCAAACATGTAACAAAACAGTAACATATACAACAATACACTCCACAACCCCTCAGTCCACAGTTTGTACAATTTTTCCCCTTTTACCCCTAAACGCCCCCCCGTCCCCGTCCCCACTCCTCCATCCTCCGCGACGAACAGTTCCTCAAACATTGTTATGAAAATCCTTATCATTCTCGAAGCCCTCTGCCGACCTCCTCAACTCGAATTCGATCTTTTCCAATAGAAGAAAGTCGTACAGGTCTCCCAGCCACACCTCCAATTTATCACGATCCTTCACCAGGCAATTAAGAGAGGCGAAGGCCACGACATTGATGTCCAAAGATGTGCGGGTTAGGTGGATTGGCCATGCTAAATTGCCCGTAGTGTCCTAAAAAAGTAAGGTTAAGGGGGGGGGTTGTTGGGTTACGGGTATAGGGTGGATATGTGGGTTTGAGTAGGGTGATCATTGCTCGGCACAACATCGAGGGCCGAAGGGCCTGTTCTGTGCTGTAGTATCTATTCTATTGGCCCCCTTCCCTTCCAGCAGCCCCAGCACTTCCGATACCCCAAAGATCGCCACATTTGGCTCCAGCCTGACCTCCACCCCCACAATTTTAGATAATGTCCCAAACACTGCTTCCCAGTAACTCTCCAACTTCTCGCAACCCCAGAACATGTGCGCATGATTGGCTGGCCTTCGCCCAAACCTCTCGCACTCGTATCACCCCTTGAAAGAACCCACTCATCCTCGCCCAGGTCATATGTACCTTGTGCACCACCTTGAACTGAATCAAGCTCACCCTCATGCAGGAGGAGGTTTTATTGACCCCATGCATCACCTCTCATCACAGTCCCCAGCCTATTTCCGCACCCCTCCCCAACTCCTCCAATTTGTTCTTGATCCTCACCACTTGCACCCCTCCCCCAACTACCCATACATATCCCCAATTCTACCCTCTCCTGATGTATCCGGGAGCGGAAGTTCCTCCAAAAGCGTGTACCCCAGCAACCTGAAAAACGTCCTCCACTCCTTTTGTATAAAGTCCCTTGTCTGCATGTATCTAAATTCACTGGACCAATGTAATCTTAACATGTAGCTGAGTAATAACAGAATGGGTTGGCCAGGATGTGTAAATGTGTAGAACAAAGACAGATGAAGTTTAATGCAAACAAATGTTAAATGCTACCCTGTGGGAATAATAGATAAAACGTACTCCATGAATGTGTTAAAATAATTAAGGATGAAGCTGAAAAAGACCTAGGAATCTTGGTACTATGTACTTTATATTAAGTCTAAGACAGAGCAGAAATCAACAAATCCAATAGAATATTGAATTACATGGACCCAACAGTGGGTTGGAGATCATGATCAAATTTTATAACGCTCATATCAATGAATCCACACTGAATCCAGTTCTCGTCACCAAGGCACAAGAAAGGCATTTATGCACTAACATCATTGCAGCAATTAACACCAGGGGTATTAATTATTGAAAAAGATTGGAGTAACTCTGATTTTACACCCAAGAAATAAAGTTAAGAAATAGCCTTGTAAAGGCATATAAGATGTTAGGGGCCAGCATGGTCGTGCCGTGGTTAGCACTGCTGCCTCGGGCACTGAGGACCCGGGTTCGAATCCTGGCCCTGGGTCACTGTCCGTGTGGAGCTTGCACATTCTCCCCGTATCTGCGTGGGTTTCACCCCCACAACCCAAAGATGTGCAGATTAAGTGGATTGGCCATGCTAAATTGCCCCTTAATTGGAAAAAAAAATATTTGGACATTCTAAATTTTAAAAAATAATAAAATGTTAGGATTGGTCTCCAGGTGAGGTTCCCAAAATTTGGGGTGAGGAGGGATGAATTGGCTCCCTTTCTTTATTCAACCACCTCTATCGTAACAAGATTAATTTGAAAAGGATCCCTTCTCTTGCGGATGTCCTTTCTCAGTTCAATATTTACGTTTTAAAAGGAGCCAATTTAACCAGGCTTTCTTGAGTTAAAGAGTGAGTTTATTAGCATCTAAATGTGAGAAAAAGGATACAGCACATGTATATACATTCGCACAAATTAGAAATGAGGAGCATGATTTATCAGCCGCGCCATTAAATCATGGAAAATCGGGAACCATGCTGGGCCCAATCGTTTTGCGATCTAACTGGCCCGTTCCCGTTGGAGAGATCAGGTACCGCATGGCAAGAAACCAATATTCACCGATAAAAGCCAATCCCCTATCTAATGGACTCCCGTGATGTAACTGCCTCCTCAGCAAGTGGATAAGCGAGTGCCGATTAGTACACCTTTTTAAAAACGTGAAGCTGGCGGAGTAGCTGCTGTGGGTATCCGATGAGGTAAGTAGCCATCTTCGAACCTGGATGGTGAGCCCAGGGACACTGGTTGCAGCCCCAATGCTCGAGGGGTGAGGGGGGGGACGCCTCAGTCGGTGGGGTTGACCGCTGTTGGTGGGAGGGTGTCCCAGCGCCCACGGATCCCCCATACCCACAGCATTCTAGCATAGTGGTTAGCACTATGGCTTCACAGCACCAGGGTTCCAGGTTCGATTCCCGGCTTGGGTCACTGTCTGTGCGGAGTCTGCACGTTCTCCCTATGTCTGGGTGTGTTTCCTCACGGGAACTTCATTGCAGTGTTAACGTGAGCCTACTTGTGACAATAAAGATTATTATTATTGCCAACATTCCCCCCCCCCCCCCCCCCCGACCGTGTCAGCCTCCAGGTGCACAGCGGAAGGCTCATAGGCTGGTGGGGAATTGGCATTCGTGGTAATGTGAGCACTTCACAACCGCCAAATGCATTCCTATAGGTCCACGTGCCATGTAGCAGGAGAGAGTTATTGCCTAGCATCCCAATTAGACTGTGAGGCCTGAGCACTGGAGGCTGCAACACCACATCCAAACATTCAAGCTGGGCCACAGTAGTTGGGACATCCTCGCAATCAGAGGGTGGATCGGGGAGGGAACCACGCCTGGTCCAGGTAACGTTACAAGGGAGTGCCTGGGGTATAGGGGCTGGGCTCCGATGTCTGAGGCTACCCGCTGCAGCCAGAGGTGCATGTGCAGGGCGTGTTGGTGGCAGACTGAGGGATGGCAGGGAATGTGAAAGAGGTGTAGCCATGGGGAGCCAAAGGATACCGGGCTGGAAGCCAACATTGGTTGTCTCTCTATCACCCTCTCCAATGCCTTACAGATATTACATGAGATGGATAATATCTTGGACCCCGCAGAGGCTGACTCGTGGTGCTGGTGGCAGCCAGGTGCGGCTTGAGTCACTGTACGGACTCTGCAACTTCTCCCCGTGTCTGCGTAGGTTTCCTCCGGATGCTCCGGTTTCCTCCCACAGTCCAAAGATGTGCAGGTTAAGTGGATTGGCCATGCTAAATTGCCCTTAGTGTCCAAAAAGGTCAGGTGGGGTCATAGAACAGCACACGAACAGGCCATTTGGCCCTCGATGTTGTGCCGAGCATTGTCCAAAACCAAGATCAAGCTATCCCACTCCCTGTCAATCTGGTGTGCTCCATGCGCCTATCCAATAACCGCTTGAAAGTTCCTAAAGTGTCCAACACCACTGTCACAGCAGGCAGTCCATTCCACACTCTAACCACTCTCTGAGTAAAGAACCTACCTCGGACATCCCTCCAATATCTCCCACCCTGAACCTTATAGTTATGCCCCCTTGTAACAGCTACGTCCACCCGAGGAAATAGTCTCTGAACATCCACTCTATCTATCCCCCTCATTATCTTATAAACCTCTATTAAGTCACCTCTCATCCTCCTCCGCTCCCTCAACCTTTCCTGGGTCACTAGGTTATGGGGATAGGGTGGAGACATGGACTTGGGTAGGGTGCTCTTTCCAGGGGCCGGTGCGAACTCACTGGGCCGAATGGCCTCCTTCTGCACTGTAAATTCTATGATTCTATAACTGAGAAGCTGTCCTGTTTCCTGTTCAACTGTGGCTTTTCAGATTTCACAGAGAGCGAGAGAGAGTGACCTGCAAAACTGCCAGGGTCTGCTGTCTTTGCATAGACACATAGAAGATAGGAGCAGGAGGAGGCCTCTTGGCCCTTCGAGCTTGCTCGCCATTTATTACGATCATGGCTGATCATCCAACTCAATAACCTAATTCTGCTTTCACCCCATATCCCCACCTCTTGAATATATTCAATGTTTTAGCATCAACTACTTCCTGTGGTAATGAATTCCACAGGCTCACCACTCTTTGGGTGAAGAAATGTCTCCTCATCTTCGTCCAAAATGGTTTACCCTGAATCCTCAGGTTGTGATCCCTGGTTCGGCACACACCCATCCTTGGGAACATCTTCCCTGCATCTACCCTGTCTAGTCCTGTTAGAATTTTAGAAGTCTCTATGAGATCCCCCTCATTCTTAACTACAGCAAGAACAATCCCAACCTAGTCAATCTCTCCTCATATGACAGTCCCGCCATCTCTGGAATCAGTCTTGTAAACCTTCACTGCACTCCCTCGAGAGCAAGAACATCCTTCCTCAGAGAAGGAGACCAAAACTGCACACTCCATGTGTGGCCTCACCAAAACACTGTATAATTGCAGCAACACATCCCTGCTTCTGTACTCAAAACCTCTTGCAATGAAAGCCAACATACCATTAGCCTTCTTTACCACCTGCTGCACCTGCATGCTTACGATATTTGCATACGTGCAGTACGGTCAGCCTAAGTTGAAGGTGGTTTGTGGAGGGGCTGTTGGCAAGTGACAGTTAAACCCGAAACACTTCGTGAGTATTTCCCACCCTACCTCCTCCTCTAACCAACCCCCCCACCCCACGGTGTTTGGGAAGCGGGAGCAGGGGCCTGTCGGGAAGGTGAGTGAGTGCCTTTAAATTTGCTTACCTTTCAGCGGGAGCAGGGTTTGAGGTAATATCAGGTAAGCTCTTCCTTTCTTTTTCTTATTCTTGTTTTTTTTTTTAATCTAGAGGTGATGTCAGGGAAGGCAGTACAATGCTCCTCCTGCAGAATGTTTGAGGTGAGGGACGCCGTCAGTGTCCCTGCTGATTTCATCTGTGGGAAGTGCACCCAACTCCAGCTCCTCAAAAACCGTGTTAGGGACCTGGAGCTTGAGCTGGATGAACTTCGGATCATTCGGGAGGCAGAGGGGGTCATAGATAGGAGCTTCAGGGAAGTAGTTACACCAAAGACTGGAGATAGATGGGTAACTGTAAGAGGGACTGGGAAGAAGCAGTCAGTGTAGGGACCCCCTGCGGTCGTTCCCCTGAGTAACAAGTATACCGTTTTGGATACTTGTGGGGGGGACGACTTACCAGGGGTAAGCCATGGGGTACGGGCCTCTGGCACGGAGTCTGTCCCTATTGCTCAGAAGGGATGGGGGGTAAGGAGTAGAACATTAGTAATTGGGGACTCAATAGTCAGGGGCACAGATAGGAGATTTTGTGGGAGCGAGAGAGACTCACGTTTGGTATGTTGCCTCCCAGGTGCAAGGGTACGTGATGTCTCGGATCGTGTTTTCCGGGTCCTTAAGGGGGAGGGGGAGCAGCCCCAAGTCGTAGTCCACATTGGCACTAACGACATAGGTAGGAAAGGGGACAAGGATGCCAGGCAGGCCTTTAGGGAGCTAGGATGGAAGCTCAGAGCGAGAACAAACAGAGTTGTTATCTCTGGGTTGTTGCCCGTGCCACGTGATAGTGAGATGAGGAATAGGGAGAGAGAGCAATTAAACACGTGGCTACAGGGATGGTGCAGGCGGGAGGGATTCAGATTTCTGGATAACTGGGGCTCTTTCTGGGGAAGGTGGGACCTCTATAGACAGGATGGTCTACATCTGAACCTGAGGGGCACCAATATCCTGGGGGGGAGATTTGTTAGTGCTCTTTGGGGGGGGTTTAAACTAATTCAGCAGGGGCATGGGAACCTGGATTGTAGTTTTGGGGTACGGGAGATTGAGAGTATAGAGGTCAGGTGCACAGATTTGACTTCGCAGGAGGGTGCCAGTGTTCAAGTAGGTGGTTTGAAGTGTGTCTACTTCAATGCCAGGAGTATACGAAATAAGGTAGGGGAACTGGCAGCATGGGTTGGTACCTGGGACTTCGATGTTGTGGCCATTTCAGAGACATGGATAGAGCAGGGACAGGAATGGTTGTTGCAGGTTCCGGGGTTTAGGTGTTTTAGTAAGCTCAGAGAAGGGGGCAAAAGAGGGGGAGGTGTGGCGCTGCTAGTCAAGGACAGTATTACGGTGGCGGAAAGGATGCTAGATGGGGACTCTTCTTCTGAGGTAGTATGGGCTGAGGTTAGAAACAGGAAAGGAGAGGTCACCCTTTTGGGAGTTTTCTATAGGCCACCTAATAGTTCTAGGGATGTAGAGGAAAGGATGGCGAAGATGATTCTGGAAAAGAGCGAAAGTAACAGGGTAGTTGTTATGGGAGACTTTAACTTTCCAAATATTGACTGGAAAAGATATAGTTCGAGTATATTAGATGGGTCATTCTTTGTACAATGTGTGCAGGAGGGTTTCCTGACACAATATGTTGACAGGCCAACAAGAGGCGAGGCCACATTGGATTTGGTTTTGGGTAATGAACCAGGCCAGGTGTTAGATCTGGAGGTAGGTGAGCACTTTGGAAACAGTGACCACAATTCGGTGACCTTTACGTTAGTGATGGAAAGGGATAAGTATACCCCGCAGGGCAAGAGTTATAGCTGGGGGAAGGGCAATTATGATGCCATTAGACATGACTTAGGATGTGTTGGTTGGAGAAGTAGGCGGCAAGGGTTGGGCACACTGGATATGTGGAGCTTGTTCAAGGAACAGCTATTGCATGTTCTTGATAAGTACGTACCAGTCAGGCAGGGAGGAAGGGGTCGAGCGAGGGAACCGTGGTTTACCAAAGAAGTGGAATCTCTTGTTAAGAGGAAGAAGGAGGCCTATGTGAAGATGAGGCGTGAAGTTTCAGTTGGGGCGCTTGATAGTTACAAGGAAGCGAGGAAGGATCTAAAGAGAGAGCTGAGACGAGCAAGGAGGGGACATGAGAAGTCTTTGGCAGGTAGGATCAAGGAAAACCCAAAAGCTTTCTATAGGTATGTCAGGAATAAAAGAATGACTAGGGTAAGAGTAGGGCCAGTCAAGGACAGTGGTGGGAAGTTGTGTGTGGAGGCTGAGGAGATAAGCGAGATACTAAATGAATACTTTTCGTCAGTATTCACTCAAGAAAAAGATAATATTGTGGAGGAGAATGCTGAGACCCAGGCTATTAGAATAGATGGCATTGAGGTGCGTAGGGAAGAAGTGTTGGCAATTCTGGACAAGGTGAAAATAGATAAGTCCCCGGGGCCGGATGGGATTTATCCTAGGATTCTCTGGGAAGCCAGGGAAGAGATTGCTGAGCCTTTGGCTTTGATTTTTAGGTCATCATTGGCTACAGGAATAGTGCCAGAGGACTGGAGGATAGCAAATGTGGTCCCTTTGTTCAAGAAGGGGAGTAGAGATAACCCCGGTAACTATAGGCCGGTGAGCCTAACGTCTGTGGTGGGTAAAGTCTTGGAGAGGATTATAAAAGATACGATTTATAATCATCTAGATAGGAATAATATGATTAGGGACAGTCAGCATGGTTTTGTGAAGGGTAGGTCATGCCTCACAAACCTTATCGAGTTCTTTGAGAAGGTGACTGAACAGGTAGACGAGGGTAGAGCAGTTGATGTGGTGTATATGGATTTCAGTAAAGCGTTTGATAAGGTTCCCCACGGTCGGCTATTGCAGAAAATACGGAGGCTGGGGATTGAGGGTGATTTAGAGATGTGGATCAGAAATTGGCTAGTTGAAAGAAGACAGAGAGTGGTAGTTGATGGGAAATGTTCAGAATGGAGTTCAGTTACGAGTGGCTTACCACAAGGATCTGTTCTGGGGCCGTTGCTGTTTGTAATTTTTATAAATGACCTAGAGGAGGGCGCAGAAGGATGGGTGAGTAAATTTGCAGACGACACTAAAGTCGGTGGAGTTGTAGACAGTGCGGATGGATGTTGCAGGTTACAGAGGGACATAGATAAGCTGCAGAGCTGGGCTGAGAGGTGGCAAATGGAGTTTAATGTGGAGAAGTGTGAGGTGATTCACTTTGGAAAGAATAACAGGAATGCGGAATATTTGGCTAATGGTAAAATTCTTGGTAGTGTGGATGAGCAGAGGGATCTCGGTGTCCATGTACATAGATCCCTGAAAGTTGCCACCCAGGTTGATAGGGTTGTGAAGAAGGCCTATGGTGTGTTGGCCTTTATTGGTAGAGGGATTGAGTTCCGGAGCCATGAGGTCATGTTGCAGTTGTACAAAACTCTAGTACGGCCGCATTTGGAGTATTGCGTACAGTTCTGGTCGCCTTATTATAGGAAGGACGTGGAAGCTTTGGAACGGGTGCAGAGGAGATTTACCAGGATGTTGCCTGGTATGGAGGGAAAATCTTATGAGGAAAGGCTGATGGACTTGAGGTTGTTTTCGTTAGAGAGAAGAAGGTTAAGAGGTGACCTAATAGAGGCATACAAAATGATCAGAGGGTTAGATAGGGTGGACAGCGAGAGCCTTCTCCCGCGGATGGAGGTGGCTAGCACGAGGGGACATAGCCTTAAATTGAGGGGTAATAGATATAGGACAGAGGTCAGAGGTGGGTTTTTTACGCAAAGAGTGGTGAGGCCGTGGAATGCCCTACCTGCAACAGTAGTGAACTCGCCAACATTGAGGGCATTTAAAAATTTATTGGATAAGCATATGGATGATAAGGGCATAGTGTAGGTTAGATGGCCTTTAGATTTTTTCCATGTCGGTGCAACATCGAGGGCCGAAGGGCCTGTACTGCGCTGTATCGTTCTATGTTCTTGAGCAAATGGTGCACAAGGACACCCAGGTCCCGCTGCACACTCCCCTCTCCCAATTTACAACCATTCGGGTAGTAATCTGCCTTCTGTTTTTGCTTCCAAAGTGAATAGCCTCACACTTATCCAAATTATACTGCATCTGTCATTGATTTGCCCACTCGCCCAACCTGTCCAGATCATGCTGTAGGATCTCTGCATCCCCATCACAGTTCAACCTCCCACCCAAGTTGGTATCATCTGCTTTAATTTTGCACAGTAATCTCTTTTGCGGGACTTTGTCAAACACTTTCTGAAAGTCTAAGTATACCACATCGACTGGCTCATTCTTGTCAACTGTAATGGTTACATCTTCAAAGAATTCCAACAGGTTTGTCAAGCATGATTTCCCCTTCATAAATCAATGCTGACTCTGACTGATCCTGCCTTTCTAAATATTCCGCTATCAAGTCATTGATAATGGATTCAAGAATTTTCACTACTACTGATGATCGGCTTACCGGTCTATAATTCCCTGTTTTCTCTCTCCCTTTTTGAATATTGGAACGACATTAGCTACCCTCCAATCTGCAGGGACAGTTCCAGAGTCTAGAATCCTGGAAGATGACCACCAATGTATCACACACTGGCGCACCCAGCTTTAGCTGACCAGGTTTTGAAGCTGGCCTTTGTATAGTCTTGGAAGGCAAAACTCCACAAACCAGTCTGGAATGTTGCTCATGGGATATCTTTAATACGTGTTAGACACCCTGGGCAAGTACGCGGTCAATTACAGGCCCCAGAGTCGCAGCGTAAGTGAATTAACCAATAATGCATATAAGATTTCTGAGATCTTTGACCCTTGACTGCTCCAATGACTTACAGGCATCAGATTTTTAAGTTAAACACAAAAAACTGTGGGTAGGATTCTCTGTGCCGCCAGCCCCATTTTCCAGCGTTCCGGCAGCCAGCCAATGGGGTTTCCCTTTGTGGTTATCCAACACTGTTGAGAAACCCGCAGGTGCGCTGCCAGCGAAGCAAAGGATTCCACCAACAGAGAATCCCGCAATGTTTATTTTTAACAACAATAGAGATAAGACATGCAATGATTATTATAGAATATTGGCCATCTAATCTGTTACTTACTTTACTTCCCTTTATCGTCCCATCCTCTACCCAAATACACACAAAACAAGGGAAGAGGGAAAGAGGTAAAATAACAGTGGTTAAAATTGGAGAAAGAGAGATAAGTGCTCTTGTTGCTGCTATTGAGATTGTTGTAGCTGGCTATCTTCCCAGGATGCAGAGTGCTGCAACCACCAGATCTTCTGGTTTGGATCTTCTGACATTCAGGCTGGATGCTCAGGCTGTGGGGATCCCCTCTGGAGAGCACTTTAATTTGTGTTAACCAGAACCTTCACAAGGAGGTGTGAGGTTATCCATTTTGGCCAAAAAAAATAGAAAGGCAAATTATTATCTAAATGGAAAACAGATTCAAAATGCGTCTCGGTCGAGGGATCTGGGTGTCTACTAGTGCATGAATCGCAAAAGGTCTGTATGCACGTACAAAATTTAATCAGAAAAGCAACTTGAATGTTAGAACATAGAACTGTACAGCACAGTACAGGCCCTTCGGCCCACGATGTTGTACCGAACTAGTCCGAAACTAAGATCAAATCAACCTACTCCCAATCATTCCATATGCCTATCCAATAACCGCTTGAAAGTTCCTAAAGTGTCCGACTCCACTACCATAGATGGGAGTGCGTTCCATGCCCCAACCACTCTCTGAGTAAAGAACCTACCTCTGTCATCCCTCCTATATCTTCCACCATGAACTTTATAGTTATACCCCCTTGTAACAGCTACACGCACCCGAGGAAAAAGTCTCTGAACGTCCACTCTATCTATCCCTCTCATCATCTTACATACCTCAATTACGTCACACCTCATCCTCCTTCGCTCCAATGAGAAAAGCCCTAACTCCCTCAACCTTTCCTCATAAGACCTACCCTCCAATCCAGGCAACATCCTGGTAAATCTCCTTTGCACCCTTTCCAATGCTTCCACATTCTTGCTATAATGAGGTGACCAGAACTGCACACAGTACTCCAAATGTGGTCTAACCAAGGTCTTGTACATTTGCAGCATAACCTCACGGCTTTTAAACTCAAGCCCCCCGTTAATAAATGCTAACACACTATAAGCTTTCTTCATGGTTCTATCCATTTGGGTGGCAACTTTCAGAGATCTATAGACTTGAACTCTGAGATCTCTCTGCTCCTCCACATTCTTCAGAACCCTGCCGTTGATCCTGTAATCCGCATTCAAATTTGTCCTACCAAAATGAAGCACCTCACACTTATCAGGGTTAAACTCCATCTGCCGCTTTTCAGCCCAGCTCTGCATCCTGTCAATGTCTCTTTGCAGCCTACAACAGCCCTCCACATGATCCACTACTCCACCAATCTTGGTATCATCAGCAAATTTACTAACCCAACCTTCAACTCCATCATCCAAGTCATTGATAAAAATCACAAATAGCAGAGGACCCAGCACTGATCCCTGTGGTACACCGCTGGTAGTAGGGCTCCAGGATGAAAATTTTCCATCCACCACCACCCTCTGTCTTCTATGTGATAGCCAGTTACTGATCCAATTGGCCAAATTTCCCTCTGTGCCCTGTCTCCTTACTTTCTGCATGAGCCGACCATGGGGCACCTTATCAAACGCGTTACTAAAATCCATGTATATGACATCAACTGCTCTAGCTTCATCTATGTACTTAGTTACCTCCTCAAAGAATTCAATCCAACTTGTGAGGCAAGACTTCCAAATCTGTGCTGACTGTCCTGGATTAAGCTGAATTTTTCCAAATGATCATAAATCCTATCCCTCAGGACCTTTTCCAATAATTTACCTATGACCAAAGTGAGACTAACTGGCCTATAATTCCCAGTGTTATACCTATTCCATTTCTTGAACAAGGGGACAACATTCACCTCTCTCCAGTCTTCTGGCACTATTCCTGTCGATAGTGAGGACATAAAGATCAAAGCCAAAGGCTCTGCAATCTCATCCCTTTCCTCCCAAAGAATCCTAGGATATATCCCATCAGGCCCAGGGAACTTATCTATCCTCAGGCTTCTCAAAATTCCTAACACATCTTCCTTCCGAATATCTACCTTCTCTAGCCTACCAGCCTATATCGCACTATCCTCCTCAACAACATGGCCTCTCTCCTATGTGAACACTGAAGAAAAGTATTATTTTAGGGCCTCTCTTATATCTTCAGACTCCATGCACACGTTCCCACTACTGTTCTTGACTGGCCCTAACTTCACCTTGGTCATTCTTTTATTCCTCACATAAATGTAAAAAGCCTTGGGGTTTTCCTTGATCCTACCCGCCAAGGTCTTCTCATGCCCCCTCCTAGGTTTCAGAAGCCCTTTCTTGAGCTCTTTCCTAGCTATCTTGTATCCCACAAGTGCCCTAACTGAACCTTGTTTTCTCATCCTTACATAAGCCCCCTTCCTCTTGACATGACATTCAACCTCTTTTGTAAACCATGGTTCCCTCACTCGACCATTTCATCCCAGCCTGACAGGGACATACCTGTCAAGGACACGCAGTATTCGCTGCTTGAACAAGCTCCACGTCTCAATTGTGCCTATCCCTGACAGTTCCTGTTCCCGCCTCTTGTCGGTCTATCGACATATTGTGTGAGAAAACCCTCCTGCACACACTGGATAAAAACAGCTCCATCCAAACTATTCGAATTGTAGTGGCTCCAATCAATATTTGGAAAGTTAAAGTCACCCATGACAGCTACCCTGTGACTACCGCACCTATCCAAAATCTGCATTGCAATCTTTTCCTCCACATCTCTGATACTGTTTGGGGGCCTATAGAAAACTCCTAACAAAGTGACCGCTCCTTTCCTATTTCTAACTTCAGTCCACACTACCTCAGTAAACAAATCCTGCTCAAACTGCCTTTCTGCCGCCATTATACTATCCTTGATTAATAGTGCTACTCCTCCACCTCTTTTACCACCTTCCCTAATCTTACTGAAACATCTAAATCCCGGAACCTCCAACAACCATTCCTGCCCCTGTTCTATCCACGTCTCCGTAATGGCCACAACATCATAGTCCCAGGTACCAATCTATGCTTCAAGCTCACCAACCTTATTCCTGATGCTCCTCGCATTGCTTTAGACACACTTCAAACCACCTTCTGGCCTGCAGGTCCACTCTTGTGACCTTGGTAACTTCCTCAGTACTGCACTACCCTCAACTTCCTGAATTCCAGCAATGCTATCTCCTGGACTACAGATCAGTTTCCCATCCCCCTGCCAAATTAGTTTAACCCCCCACCCCCGAAGAGCTGTAGCAAATTTCCCTCCCAGGATATTGGTGCCCCTCTGGTTCAGGTGTAACCAGTCCTGTTTTTGCAGGTCCCACCTTCCCCAGAATATGCTCCAATTATCCAAGTAACTGAAACTGTCCTTCCAACACCATCCCTGTAGCTACGTGTTTAACTACATTCTCTCCCTGTTCCTCACCTCACTAGCTCGTGGCACTGACAGCAAACCAGAGATGACAACGCGGTCTGTCCTGGCTCTCATCTTCCACCCTAGCTCCTTGAATTCCTGTTTTACATCCCCTTTTCCTACCTATGTCGTTGGTATCGATGTGCACCACGACTTGTGGCTGCTCCCCCTCCCCTTAAGGATCCTGAAAACATGTTCAGACACGTCAAGGACCTTGGCATCCAAGAGGCAACACACCAACCGTGAGCCTCTATCATTGTCACAGAACCGCCTATCTGTACCACTAACTATAGAGTCTCCAATAACTAATGCTCTCCTGCTCTCCCCCCTTCCCTTCTGAGCCACAGGGACAGACTCCGTGCCGGAGACCCCCCCACCCCCTCCCCCAACAGTATCCAAAACGGTATACCTGTTATTATGTGGAACAACCACAGGAGACCCCTGCACTGACTGCTCCTTCCCCCTCCTTTTAAACGTCACCCAGCTACCTTCATTCTTAGAGGTAACTGCATCCCTGTGGCTTCTATCTATAACCAACTCTGCCTCCCGAATGATCCTCAGTTCATCCAGCTCCAGTTCCCTAACACGGTCTTTGAGGAGCTGGACATGGGTGCACTTCTCGCAGGTGAACTCAGCAGGGCCACTGACGGTGTCCCTCACCTCGAACATCCTGCAGGAGGATTTATCCACTTGACAATTACAGAGAGAGAAAAAAAGCTTACCTGATTTTCACACTACCTGCAGGTTAGCTTTTATTAAAGGACTGGAGTATAAAAGTAGAGAAGTATTGTTGTAATTGTATAGGATTTTGGTGAGACCACATCGGAGGAAGGACGGAAGAAAGAGGGAAAATCGACTGTGGATATCTAAGGAAATAAGGGAGAGTATCAAATTGAAGGAAAAAGCATATAAAGTGGCAAAGATTGCTGGGAGATTAGAGGACTGGGAAATCTTTAGGGGGCAACAGAAAGCTACTAAAAAAGCTATAAAGAAGAGTAAGATAGAGTATGAGAGTAAACTTGCTCAGAATATAAAAACAGACAGTAAAAGTTTTTACAAATATATAAGACAAAAAAGAGTGGCTAAGGTAAATATTGGTCCTTTAGAGGATGAGAAGGGAGTTTTAATAATGGGAAATGAGGAAATGGCTGAGGAACTGAACAGGTTTTTTGGGTCGGTCTTCACAGTGGAAGACACAAATAACATGCCAGCGACTGATAGAAATGAGGCTATGACAGGTGGGGACCTTGAGAGGATTGTTATCACTAAGGAGGGAGTGATGGGCAAGCTAATGGGGCTAAAGGTAGACAAGTCTCCTGGCCCTGATGGAATGCATCCCAGAGTGCTAAAAGAGATGGCTAGGGAAATTGCAGATGCACTAGTGATAATTTACCGAAATTCACTAGACTCTGGGGTGGTCCCGGTGGATTGGAAATTAGCAAACGTGACGCCACTGTTTAAAAAAGGAGGTAGGCAGAAAGCAGGAAATTATAGGCCAGTGAGCTTAACTTCGGTAGTAGGGAAGATGCTGGAATCTATCATCAAGGAAGAAATTGCGAGGCATCTGGATAGAAATTGTCCCATTGGGCAGACGCAGCATGGGTTCGTAAAGGGCAGGTCATGCCTAACTAATTTCGTGGAATTTTTTGAGGACATTACCAGTGCAGTAGATAACGGGGAGCCGATGGATGTGGTATATCTGGATTTCCAGAAAGCCTTTGACAAGGTGCCACACAAAAGGTTGCTGCATAAGATAAAGATGCATGGCATTAAGGGTAAAGTAGTAGCATGGATAGAGGATTGGTTAATTAATAGAAAGCAAAGAGTTGGGATAAATGGGTGTTTCTCTGGTTGGCAATCAGTAGCTAGTGGTGTCCCTCAGGGATCCGTGTTGGGCCCACAATTGTTCACAATTTACATAGATGATTTGGAGTTGGGGACCAAGGGCAATGTGTCCAAGTTTGCAGATGACACTAAGATGAGTGGTAAAGCGAAAAGTGCAGAGGATACTGGAAGTCTGCAGAGGGATTTGGATAGGTTAAGTGAATGGGCTAGGGTCTGGCAGATGGAATACAATGTTGACAAATGTGAGGTTATCCATTTTGGTAGGAATAACAGCAAACGGGATTATTATTTAAACGATAAAATATTAAAGCATGCCGCTGTTCAGAGAGACTTGGGTGTGCTAGTGCATGAGTCACAGAAGGTTGGTTTACAAGTGCAACAGGTGATTAAGAAGGCAAATGGAATTTTGTCCTTCATTGCTAGAGGGATGGAGTTTAAGACTAGGGAGGTTATGTTGCAATTGAATAAGGTGTTAGCGCGGCCACACCTGGAGTATTGTGTTCAGTTTTGGTCTCCTTACTTGAGAAAGGACGTACTAGCGCTGGAGGGTGTGCAGAGGAGATTCACTAGGTTAATCCCAGAGCTGAAGGGGTTGGATTATGAGGAGAGGTTGAGTAGACTGGGACTGTACTCGTTGGAATTTGGAAGGATGAGGGGGGATCTTATAGAAACATTTAAAATTATGAAGGGAATAGATAGGATAGATGCGGGCAGGTTGTTTCCACTGGCGGTTGACAGCACAACTAGGGGACATAGCCTCAAAATTAGGGGAAGTAGATTTAGGACTGAGTTTAGGAGGAACTTCTTCACCCAAATGGTTGTGAATCTATGGAATTCCTTGCCCAGTGAAGCAGTTGAGGCTCCTTCATTACATGTTTTTAAGTTAAAGATAGATAGTTTTTGAAGAATAAAGGGATTAAGGGTTATGGTGTTCGGGCCGGAAAGTGGAGCTGAGTCCACAAAAGATCAGCCATGATCTAATTGAATGGCGGAGCAGGCTCGAGGGGCCAGATGGCCTACTCCTGCTCCTAGTTCTTATGTTCTTATTGTGTCTAGTTTTGGTCTCCTTATTTGAAGAAGGATGGGGTGGCATTGGACGCAGTTTCGAGGAGGTTCACCAGATTGATTCAGGGGACGATGGGGTTGATGTATGAGGTGAGATTAAACAGTTTGGGCTTCTCACTAGAGTTTAGAAGGATGAGAGGTATATAAAATATTAAAAGGGATTGATAAAGTAAATATAAACTAAATGTTCCCCCTTGTGAGGAAATCTAGAACAAGAGGTCCCAGATATAGGTTGAGAGCCGGTAGATTTAACACTGAGATGAGGAGGCACTACTTCTCGCTGAGGGTGGTGAATGTATGGAACTCACTGCCACATAGTGTAGTGGAGTCCGAATCATTAAATAGTTTCAAGAGGAAAATAGATGTATTTCAGATTTTTAAAAAAGGGTTAAAGGGTTATGGGGAACAGGTAAGGAGGTGGCTTTGAGACCAGGAAGAGATCAGCCATGATCTGATTGGTGGAGCAAACTTGAAGGGCTGAATTGCCTACCCCTCCTAATTCCTAAGTTTTACTTGAGGTCTGTTCAATTTCTTATTTGTTTCCACCAAATTAACTATCAGCGTCAATGAAATAAGAAGACTTGAGTTCCTCACATGAGAATTTTAAAGGATTTTCACACAACCCTGCCTTCCTGAAGCTGGTGCTGGATTCAATCCTCCTACCGGTTAAACTGATCGATGTGGAGACCCACTACAACAGTGTTCTTCAAACTTTTTTCCGGGGACCCATTTTTAGCAACCGGCCGACCTTCACAACCCACGCCGGCCGACCTGCACGACCCACCATTTTCTCTTACCTTGTTTGCTGCTGACAAAAGTGGAGGAAATGGTTTTGGGTCCCTTTGGCCCTCGTACATGCTCCTCCAATGGAACCTGTTGGATGAAGGTGAAGCCTTCCGGTGTCGGAAAGTATGGAGTCTCCATCTGTCCAAAGCTTTTTTTTCCTGTAAAAAAAAATTTCCTGTAAAAGTTTATCAAACAAACCCACCACACCCTGAACTTGTTAAAAAAAAATGAGTAAAATAAATGAATAAAAACCCCCTGAACTTAAAAAAAAATGAATAAAACCCCCTTGAACATTTTGAAAAAAAATGAATAAGATAAATTTTAAAATTTAATTTACCCCCCCCCGAACTTGTAAAAAAGATAAAATGAATAAAATAAATGAAAAAAATAAGAATTAAATGAATAAAATAAATGAATAAAAACCACTACAGAACTTGTAAAACAAAAAGCTGCAACCGTTTAAAAAAATAGCAGCCGCGCTGCGCATTTGTGCCTGATTATCGGCGCGCATGCACGCCGATCGTCGTGCGTGCGTGCGCAATGCAGCCAAGTTTTTTTTTTTAGCATGTTCGCGGCCACTTGCAGCCGGTGTTGTGAAAAGCCGGCTGATGCGCAGGGATTTGCGCGATCGTGAACGCAGCGGGCAACGGCTCCGCGACCCTCCCAACACCTGCGGGTCGCACCCCCAACTTTGAAGAACACTGCACTACAATGATGCCTTTGCAGCGGCCAGGGGTGTGATTGAGCGGTTCTTCGGCCTCCTGAAGATGCAGATCAGATGCCTGGACCACCCTGGAGGGACCCCCCTGTATGATGCTGAGAGGGTTGCGAGCATCGTGGCAGCCTGCTGCTCTTCCATAACATCGTGCAGCAGAGGGGCGACATGCTGGAGGACGTGGATGAAGGCCAGGCCTCGTCAGACAAGGAGGTTGCGGATGAGGGTGGGCAGAACATAGAAGGGCACAAAGGCCAACACTCACGGGACACTCTGATCGCCTTAAGGTTCACTGACTTGGGGGGGGGGGGGGTGTATACCTATTAGGGGCATGGACATCGCGTCCCAATCACTCAATCTCACCTCCCCTGCAACTCCCTCCATTATACATACCTGTTGCACTAAGGGTGGAGGCCCTGGGTTGGCAGTAACACCAAGTCTGGTCCATGGACTGGAGGATGATGACAACCGGCTCTGCGACGGTGCTCTGCATTGATTGACGACGTCTGACTCCTGACCTTTCCACTGTCCACCTGGGTGATCCCTGCATGTGGGCTGGCCGTTCCATCACATGGTCCCATCGAATCCCTGCGGTGACGACTTCCGGTGGCGGCAATGCGGAGCTAAGCCGCACATTCGGCAGCTCTCGCTGAAAACGGACTTTGGGGCTCTTTTCAGGGCCCCCAACGGAGCTGTGTCGGCAAATCCCGACGTGGGAAGAGGGCAGGAGTCGACCCCTACGGTCCTATGGTCCGGACCAGAAGTGGGGTAAGGAGAAAAACGGAGAAAGCACCCCTGAAAAAGCGGAGGAAGGAAGACAAAATGGCGGCCGGCGGAGGCCTTGAGGAGCTAAGGCAGTGGGCTCAGGAGCAGCAGGCGACTGCTGCGCTGCTTCCAGGAGCTTAAGTTGGAGTCGCTGAAGGTAACTGTGATGATATGATCTGCATACTCGTCTGCCATTGGGCCAGAACGTCGGCTTACCATTGGCCCTGGTCGGTCATGTGCCTCTCGACCGATTGGCCGAGAGGCTGAGTTAACCACGCCTCTATCAACGAGGTATAAATGCTCAGAAGCCTGACGATCGTTCCTTTCCACTGTAGACGATCGCCAGGCTGTGTTCTAGTTAATTAAAGCCTGACATTGGTAAATCACTCGCCTCGCGTGCAATCGATGGTGCATCAATTTAATTAACTACAACTTTGAAGATGGAGTTCCGCATCAAGCCCGAATGCCTCCGCATCAGCCCGCAAACTCCGAACTCTACAGAACTTTTCAAACTCTGGCTGACTTGCCTCGAAGGGTTCCTGGCATCTACAACCACCCCCCCCCCCCCACCGGGGCACAGAAGCTGCACGTCCTCCACTCCAGCGTGGGTATTGCCGCTTACTCAATAATCGAAGACGAAACAGATTATGACGACGCTATACGGAAGCTAAAAAGACAATTCCTCAAACCGATCAACAGGGTATTCGCTCGACATCTGCTGGCCACCAGAAAGCAGGTCCCCGGTGAGTCTCTAGACCAATAAGCCCGGGCCCTCTGTGCCCTGGGGAGAGGTTGCGCCTGTGAAGCGGTGTCCGCTACAGAGCACATGGAGCTACTCGTCAGAGACGCTTACGTGGCTGGGATGCTGTCCCCCGTGATCCGCCAGCGGATGCTGGAAAGAGACAAACTCAGTTTAACGGAGACACTGACTCTCTCCGCCTCCCTGGAGGTCGCAGATCAAAGCGCTCGCACCTATGACCCTGGCCAGGCCGCCTCCTGGCACGCTTCCCACCAGCTACCCACCGCTCCCGGCCTCCCTCAGGCTTGTGCCGCGGGGCGCCCCGATAAATCTGCGGGGCCCCGCTGCTACTTTTGTGGGTACGCTAAGCACCCTCGCTCGCGCTGCCCAGCCCGCTCCGCCCTCTGTAAGAGCTGCGGGAAGAAGGGCCACTACTCCACGGTCTGCCAGGCCAAATCGCTGGCTGCAGCGCTTCTGGAAGCTGCACAGCACTCTCCCCCCCCTCCCCCAGGCCTCTGCAAACGGCCTGTGTGCCTCTCTCTCTCCTCCAGGGCTGCCCCAGCTGCTCCCGACTCGCGCCCCGCCGGCCGACATGCGCACCTCCCCGGCCCCTCCAGGCCTCTGCCTGCCCGCCGCGCACGTTTCTCCCCCCCCCGCCCCCGGGCCCCGGCGCCCGACCGGCTCGCCTCTCCGGGCCCCCCTGGTCCCTGCCTGCCCGCAGCGGCCCTGCTTCCCTCGCTCCCGGACCCTGGCTCCCCCCACCCCCGGGCCCCGGCGCCCGACCGGCTCGCCTCTCCGGGCCCCCCCGGTCCCTGCCTGCCCGCAGCGCGACTCGGCTCCCCCCGGCCCCCCGCACCCGGCCCGCGCGCCTTACCTCCGCCCACAGCTGATGCACCTAGCCGGCGTCCTGGAGCCGGCTTCCGCATCCCCACAGCTGATGCACCTAGCCGGCGTCCTGGAGCCGGCTTCCGCATCCCCACAGCTGATGCACCTAGCCGGCGTCCTGGAGCCGGCTTGTGCATCCCCGCAGCTGATGCCGGTCACTCACCTCTTGGAGCCGGCCTGCGCGCCTCTCCGCTCACAGCGCCGGCAATGCTAGCTCCGCCTCCAGCGGCCACAAGGGCTTCCTGGGCGCCGCCATCTTGGGGTGCCGACCCCACGTGCGGGTCCTGGGCGCCGCCATCTTGGGGCCCCTACCCCACGTGCGGGTCCTGGGCGCCGCCATCTTGGGGAACAGACCTCACCTGGGGATCCTGGCCACCGGCTTCCACATCTGCCACGCAAGGTCCCTCCAGCATGGAATCGGACAGCGACGACGGATTTTCTCCACGGCTCGCGGCCGTTCACCCCACATATGGATCCTGGCCACCGACTTCCACATCTGCCACGCAAGGTCCCTCCAGCATGGAATCTGACAGCGACGACGGATTTTCTCCACGGCTCGCGGCCGTTCAACTCGACCAGTCTCATCCACGCACGCTCGCCAAAACGACTACGCTGATCCACCTCAACGGCCACAAGACGGACTGCCTGCTGGACTCCGGGAGCACGGAAAGTTTCGTTCACCCTGACACGGTAAGACGCTGCGCGCTCCCTGTCCATCCCGTAACACGCAAAATCGGTTTAGCCTCAGGTTCGCACTCCGTCCACATCACCGGGTGCTGCATCGCGGACCTCACGGTCCAAGGGAAGGTTTTTAAAAATTATAAATTCCTTGTCCTCCCTGACCTTTGCGCACCGGCACTCCTAGGACTGGACTTCCAGTGCAACCTGCAGAGCTTGACTTTTCAATTCGGCGGCCCTATACCCCCCTCACTGTCTGCAGCCTCGCGTCCCTCAAAGTGGACCCTCCCTCCCTGTTTGCTAACCTCACCCCCGATTGCAAACCCGTCGCCACACGGAGCAGACGGTACAGCGCCCAGGACCGATCCTTCATCAGGTCCGAGGTCCAGAGGTTGCTGACGGAAGGGGTCATCGAGGCCAGCAACAGTCCCTGGCGAGCCCAAGTGCTGGTGGTCCGGACGGGGGAGAAAAACCGGATGGTCATCGATTATAGCCAAACCATCAATCGGTTTACGCAACTGGACGCGTATCCTCTCCCCCGTATCTCTACCATGGTAAACGAGATCGCGACATACAAGGTCTTCTCCACTGTGGACCTTAAGTCCGCTTACCACCAGCTCCCCATCCGCGCGAGTGACCGACTGTACACCGCGTTCGAGGCTGACGGGCGCCTCTACCACTTCCTTAGGGTTCCATTCGGTGTCACGAATGGGGTCTCGGTCTTCCAACGGGAGATGGACCGAATGGTCGACAAGTACGGATTACAGGCTACCTTCCCGTACCTTGATAATGTCACCATCTGCGGCCACGACCAGCAGGACCATGACGCCAACCTCCAGAAATTCCTCCAAACCTCAAAACTCCTTAACCTCACGTACAATAAGGATAAATGCGTGTTTAGCACCGACCGCCTAGCCATCCTCGGCTACGTAGTGCGTAACGGAGTGATAGGCCCCGACCCCGAACGCATGCGCCCCCTGATGGAACTCCCTCTCCCCAATACCCCCAAATCCCTCAGACGCTGCCTAGGGTTTTTCGCATACTACGCCCAATGGGTTCCCAACTACGCGGACAAGGCCCGTCCCCTCATGCAAACCACGACCTTCCCGCCGTCGACGGAGGCCTGCCAGGCCTTTAGCCGCATCAAAGCGGACATCGCAAAGGCCACGATGCGTGCCATCGACGAGGCCCTCCCCTTCCAGGTCGAGAGCGACACTTCAGAAGTAGCTCTGGCGGCCACCCTGAACCAAGCGGGCAGACCCGTGGCCTTCTTCTCCAGAACTCTCCAGGCTTCCGAACTCCGCCACCCATCTGTGGAAAAGGAAGCCCAGGCCATAGTCGAAGCCGTGCGACATTGGAGGCACTATTTGGCCGGCAGGAGGTTTACCCTCCTCACAGACCAACGGTCAGTAGCCTTCATGTTTGATAATGCACAAAGGGGCAAGATCAAAAATGACAAGATTTTACGGTGACGGATCGAGTTGTCCACGTACAACTATGATATCTTGTATCGTCCTGGGAAGCTCAATGAGCCTCCTGATGCCCTGTCCCGCGGTACCTGCGCCAGCGCGCAGATAGACCGCCTCCGCTCCCTCCACGCAGACCTCTGCCATCCAGGGGTTACCCGCCTACACCACTTCATTAAGGCCCGCAACCTGCCCTACTCCATCGAGGAAGTCAGGTCAGTAACCCGTGACTGCCACATCTGCGCCGAGTGCAAACCGCACTTCTACCGCCCTGAGCGCGCACACCTGATCAAAGCATCCCGCCCCTTCGAACGTCTTAGCATTGACTTCAAGGGGCCCCTTCCCTCTAACAACCGCAACATTTACTTCCTGGCGGTTATCGACGAACACTCCCGCTTCCCCTTCGCCATTCCCTGTCCCGACATGACCACATCGACCATCATTAAGGCCCTACTCTCCATCTTCTCACTGTTCGGCTACCCCGCGTACATTCACAGCGATCGGGGGTCCTCATTTATGAGCGACGAGCTGCGTCAATTCCTGCTCGACAGGGGCTTTGCCTCTAGCAGGACGACCAGCTATAACCCCCGGGGTAACGGACAGGTCGAGCGGGAGAATGGTACCATCTGGAAGACCATACTACTAGCCCTCCGGTCTAGAAATCTCCCTATTTCCCGATGGCAAGAGGTGCTCCCCGATGCACTGCACTCTATCCGCTCACTCCTCTGTACTGCAACTAATCAGACGCCTCATGAGCGTCTTCTTGTTTTCCCCAGGAAGTCGTCCTCCGGATCCCCTCTCCCGACGTGGCTGGTCACCCCCGGACCCATCTTGCTCCGGAAGCATGTGCGGGTGCACAAGTCCGATCCGTTGGTGGAGCATGTCCAGTTACTCCACGCTAACCCGCAGTATGCGTATGTGGAGTACCCCGACGGTCGGCAGGACACGGTCTCCCTCCGGGACCCGGCACCCGCCGGCGTGCAGCCCCCCCCCCCCCCCACCACAGACCCCCCCTCCCCTTTTTCACCCCAGCACCCCACTCAGCTTCCCCATCCCTCATCCATGGCGTCTCCGCGGCCAGCTCAGGTGACGGAGACTACTCGAGGTCTATCGCTCCCGGACTCCAGGACATCAGCAGGACCATCAGCCGATCCGACGACACCTCCTCCACTACGGCGCTCGGCCAGGACGTCAAGGACCACCAAACGACTGATCGAATCCATCTAGAGTTCTACGGTCCCATGGACTTCCTTTTGTAAATATTGTTATGTCTGGGCCAGTGGCAAGCCCCCAAATTCGACAAGGGTACGGAGAGAAAATTATTCTCCTGATGGCTACTCATATCATCAGTTTCTTCCCCCCCCCCCCCCCCCCCCCCCCGGGTCTCGTTCACACACCCCCCCCCCCCCCCCCCCCCCCGCCTTCCTTCTCCGTAAGGGGTGAATGTGATGATATGATCTGCATACTCGTCTGCCATTGGGCCAGAACGTCGGCTTACCATTGGCCCTGGTCGGTCATGTGCCTCTCGACCGATTGGCCGAGAGGCTGAGTTAACCACGCCTCTATCAACGAGGTATAAATGCTCAGAAGCCTGACGATCGTTCCTTTCCACTGTAGACGATCGCCAGGCTGTGTTCTAGTTAATTAAAGCCTGACATTGGTAAATCACTCGCCTCGCGTGCAATCAATGGTGCATCAGTAACCAACAGGGAGCTGCGATCCGGGAGCTGCAGCAGCAGGCCTCCGAAAGGGAGGATGAGGCCGTTGCGGGGAAGGTGGAGATGCACGAGGCGCTCCATAAAAGATGGCAGGAGCGGTTCGAGGAGCTGGACAACCGGTCATGGAGGAAGAATTTGCGGATCCTGGGCCTCGCGGAGGGGCTGGAGGGGTCGGACCTGGCGGCCTATGTGGCGGTTATGTTAAACTCGCTGATGGGGGCTGGGTCCTTCCAGGGGGCCCTGGAGTTAGAGGGGGCCCACAGAATTCTGGCTAGGAGGCTCAAGCCGAACGAGCCGCCGCGGGCGGTGTTGGTGCGGTTTCATCGGTTCGTGGATCGTGAGTGTGTGCTCCGGTGGGCAAGAAGGAGCGGAGCAGCACGGGCCTCACGGTAGCATGGTGGTTAGCATCAATGCTTCACAGCTCCAGGTTCCCAGGTTCGATTCCCGGCTGGGTCACTGTCTGTGTGGAGTCTGCACGTCCTCCCCGTGTGCGCGTGGGTTTCCTCCGGGTGCTCCGGTTTCCTCCCACAGTCCAAAGATGTGTGGGTTAGGTGGATTGGCCATGCTAAATTGCCCGTAGCGTAAGGTTAATGGGGGTATTGTTGGGTTACGGGTATACGGGTTACGTGGGTTTAAGTGGGGTGATCATTGTTCGGCACAACATCGAGGACCGAAGGGCCTGTTCTGTGCTGTACTGTTCTATGTTCTAGCAAGTGGGAGAACACGGAGGTGCGGATCTTCCAGGACTGGAGTGTAGAGGTGGCGAGGTGGAGGGCCGGGAAGGCGGTGCTCCATAGACGGAGTGTGAAGTTCGGCATGTTGCAGCCGGCGCGTCTGTGGGTCACCTATAAGGATCGGCACCATTATTTTGAGTCCCCGGAGGAGGCGTGGGCCTTTGTGCAGGCCGAGAAATTGGACTCAAACTGAGGGTCTAAGATGGGGGATGCTGTATAATACTGTATTTGTATTTGCTTGGTTTAATGTAAGATGTGGGTTGGCCTTAGGATGGGTGGGGTGATGTCGATTTGTCTTTTCTATATGGGTTTTTCTGTAGGGGTCTGGTGGACGGGTTGGGCAGGGGGGTAAACGGCGAGTTCGGGGAGCTGGTGGGGGGGGGACTGACAATGGGAGTAGCCCTGGAGGAGGCGGGGCCTGGCAGGGCGAAAGCGCGGGCTTTCTGCGGGTTTCCCGCGCTGGGAGATGGTGGGGGCGGGGACGGGGCTGAGAAGCGCGGGTCGTTGCTGGCTGATTTCATATCCCGCGCAAGAGCGGGGGGGGGAGGAGGACCCATCGACAGGCACGATGGAGGAGGGGTAGTCCCACGTGGGGAGGAGTCGGAGGTAGGGCGGGAGTCGCCGGGGTCAGCAGAAGTTAGCTGACTCACGGGAGTGCTATGGAGGGAGGGGCGCGGCTAGGAGGGGTCCTAGACGCTGGCCGTTGGTGGGCAAGGGATGGGGTATGGCTAATCGGCAGGGGAGGGGACAGGGAGCCCTCTGATCCGGCTGATAACTTGGAATGTGAGGTGGCTGAATGGGCCGGTCAAACGGGCCCGGGTATTTGCACATCTGAAGGGGCTGAATGCGGATGTGGCCATGCTCCAGGAGACACACCTGAGAGTGGTGGACCAGGTTCGGCTGAGGAAGGGATGGGTGGGCCAAGTATTTCACTCCGGGCTGGATGAGAAGAGTAGGGGGGTGGCGATCCTGGTGGGGAAGAAGGTGTTGTTTGAGGTGTTAAATGTGGTGGCTGACAGTGGCGGGAGATATGTGATTGTAAGCTGCAGGGGGAGCGGGTGGTGTTGGTGAATGTTTATGCCCCAAATTGGGACGATGCGGGGTTTATGCGGCGTATGTTGGGCCGCATTCCGGACCTGGAGGTGTGGGACCTGATCATGGGGGGGACTTCAACACGGTACTGGATCCCCCGTTGGATCGATCCAAGTCCCGGACGGGTAGGAGGCCGGCGGCGGCTAGGGTGTTGAGGGGATTTATGGACCAGATGGGGGGGGGTGGATTCCTGGAGGTTTGCGAGGCCAAGGGCCAGGGAGTACTCGTTCTTCTCCCACGTACCTAAGGCCTACTCGAGGATTGATTTCTTTTGTCCTGAGCAGGGGGTTGGTTTCGAGGGTGGAGGATGTGGAATACTCCGCCATTGCCATTTCAGATCATGCCCCGAACTGGGTGGACCTCGGGCTGGGGGAAGAGAGGGACCAACGTCCGCTCTGGCGCTTGGAGGTGGGGCTGCTGGCAGATGAGGAGGTGGCCGAGAGGGTTCGGGAGTGTATCGAGAGGTACCTTGAGGCCAATGACAACGGGGAGGTCCGAGTGGGGACGGTCTGGGAGGCATTGAAGGCGGTGATGAGGGGGAAATTGATCTCCATCAATTCTCCCCATAGGGAGAGGGGGAGGGAGAGGGAGAGACTGATAGGGGAGATGGTGCGGGTGGATAGGAGATATGCGGAGGCTCCAGAGGAGCGATTGCTGGGGGAGAGGCGTAGCCTTCAGGCCAGATTCGACCTATTGACTACCAGAAAGGCGGAAGCTCAGTGGAGGAAAGCACAGGGGGCGGCGTATGAATATGGGGAGAAGGCGAGCAGGATGCTGGCACACCAGCTCCGAAAGCGGGACGCGGCCAGGGAGATTGGGGGAGTGACGGATAAGGCTGGGAAGGTGGTGCGGAGGGGAGTAGATGTTAATGGGGTCTTCAGAGACTTCTATGGGGAACTGTATCGGTCTGAACCCCCGGTGGAGGGGGCTGGAATGGGGCGCTTCTTGGACAAGCTGCGATTCCCGAGGGTGGAAGAGGAGCAGGTGGAGGGACTGGGGGCGCCGATCAAGCTGGAGGAGGTGGTCAAAGGGATAGGGAGCATGCAATCGGGGAAGGCGCCGGGGCCGGACGGGTTTCCGGCGGAATTTTATAAAAGGTATTTGGACCTGTTGGGCCCGCTGTTGGTCCGGATCTTTAACGAGGCAAGGGAAGGGGGGCTTTGCCCCCAACTATGTCACGGGCGCTGATTTCCTTGCTCCTGAAGCGGGACAAGGACCCTCTGCAGTGCGGGTCATATAGGCCGATTTCACTGCTAAACGCCGACACTAAGCTGCTGGCAAAGATCCTGGCCACTAGAATAGAGGATTGCGAGCCCAAGGTCATTCATGAGGACCAGACGGGGTTTGTGAAGGGAAGGCAGTTGAATGCGAACGTGCGAAGGCTCCTCAATGTCATTATGATTCCGGCCATGGAAGGGGAGGTGGAGATAGTGGTGGCATTGGATGCGGAGAAGGCCTTTGATAAGGTTGAGTGGGAGTATTTGTGGGACGTGCTGGAGAGGTTTGGGGAGGAGTTTATCCGGTGGGTGAGGCTGCTCTACGAGGCCCCGATGGCGAGTGTAGCTACAAATAGGAGGAGGTCGGAGTACTTTCGGCTGTACCGGGGGACGAGACAGGGGTGCCCCCTGTCCCCCTTGCTCTTCGCGTTGGCGATTGAGCCCCTGGCCATGGCATTGAGGGAGTCAGGGAACTGAGGGGCCTGGTGCGGGGTCGGGAGGAGCATCGAGTGTCGCTGTATGCGGACGACCTGTTGCTGTATGTGGTGGACCCGGTGGGGGGGATGCGGGAGGTGATGAGGATTCTTAGTGAATTCGGGGGGTTCTCTGGGTATAAGTTGAACCTGGGCAAGAGTGAGTTGTTTGTGGTGCATCCGGGGGATCAAGAGGAGGGGATTGGTAGGCTCCGACTGAAGCAGGCAGGGAAGAGCTTCAGGTACCTAGGGGTCCAGGTGGCTGGGAGTTGGGGGGCCCTGCACTTGCTCAACCTCACAAGGTTGGTGGAGGAGGAGTTTAAGAGGTGGGATATGTTACCGCTGTCACTGGCGGGGAGGGTGCAATCCGTTAAGGTGACGGTGCTCCTGAGGTTTTTGTTCCTGTTCCAGTGCCTCCCCATCCTTATCCCAAAGGCCTTTTTTAGGAGGGTCAACAGGAGTATTACGGGATTTGTGTGGGCGCATGGGACTCCCAAGGGTGAGAAGGGTGTTCCTGGAACGGGGCAGGGATAGGGGGGGGCTGGCGTTGCCCAACCTCTGTGGGTACTATTGGGCTGCCAACGCAGCGATGGTGAGTAAGTGGGTAATGGACGAGGAGGGGGCAGCGTGGAAGAGGATGGAGGTGGCGTCCTGTGTGGGCACGAGCCTGAAGGCGCTGGTAACGGCGCCGTTGCCGCTCCCTCCAACGAGGTATACCACGAGCCCGGTGGTGGCGGCTACCCTCAAAATTTGGGGGCAATGGAGACGACATAGGGGAGAAGTGGGGTCTCGATGGAGGCCCCGATACGGGGGAACCATCGGTTTGGCCCAGGGAGCATTGATGGCGGATTTCTGGGCTGGCACAGGGCAGGGGTTAGGAGGTTGAGGGACCTGTTTGTGGAGGGGAGGTTCGCGAGCTTGGGGGAGTTAGAGGGGAAGTTAGAGGGGAAGTTTGGGCTCCCCCGGGGAACATGTTTAGGTACATCCAGGTGAGGGCGTTTGCCAGGCAGCAGGTGGAGGGGTTCCCCTTGCTGCCCCCACGAGGGGTGCGGGATCGGTTGCTCTCGGGGGTGTGGTTGGAGGAGGGAGGATTTCGGACGTATACCGGGTAATGCAGGAGGTAGACGAGGCCTCGGTGGAGGAACTGAAGGGTAAATGGGAAGAGGAGCTGGGTGAGGAGATTGAGGAGGGGACGTGGGCGGATGCCCTGGAGAGAGTGAATTCCTCCTCTTCCTGTGCGAGGCTTAGCCTCATACAGTTCAAGGTGCTGCATAGGGCCCACATGACTGGGACGAGGATGAGTAGGTTTTTCGGGTCGAGGACAGGTGTGCTAGGTGCTCGGGGAGCCCAGCGAACCATGCCCATATGTTTTGGGCGTGCCCAGCGCTGGGGAAGTTTTGGAAGGGGGTAGCAAGGACGGTGTCGAGGGTGGTGGGATCCAGGGTCAAGCCAGGCTGGGGACTCGCAATTTTTGGGGTTGCAGTGGAGCCGGGAGTGCAGGAGGCGAAAGAGGCCGGTGTTCTGGCCTTTGCGTCCCTAGTAGCCTGGCGGAGGATCTTGCTCCAATGGAAGGATGCGAGGCCCCCAAGCGTGGAGGCCTGGATCTCTGATATGGCGGGGTTGGCTAAATTGGCTAAATTGGAGAAGGTGAAATTTGCCCTGAGGGGATCAGTACAGGGGTTCTTTAGGCGGTGGCAGCCTTTCCTGGACTTCCTGGCGGAACGGTAGGGAAATAGGCCGGCGGCAGCAGCAACCCGGGGGGGGGGGGGGGGTTGGATCGGTGGGAGGGAAAACTGTGTACATAGGTTTGTGGGATGTGGCGGGTGTTATCTCTTTCCCTTTTGTTGTTTGGGTGTTCTTGTGTTTTTCTTTCTTCTGTTTGGAGTTGCTTTTGAAGTTGGGTGGGTATTGTTCTTGGGGTGTTACCGTGGTTGTTTTGTTAATAGAGTTGAGATGTTTATATTTTGTAAAAATTTCAATAAAATTATTTTTAAAAAAAGAATCCCTGCGGTGACAGTGGTGGGGAGCATGAGCATGCCCCCCCCCCGACCAACCAATCCTTCATGCCCATCCAGCAAGAGCACCCGGGCAGGATGTAACAATGGTAACAGGTGTTTATTGTGAACAAATATTTACAGATTTGTGCCTTAGCCCCTATAACTAAATTGTGCCCTGCACCCATGCCAACTTAACTGGTGTCTACTAACGCTACGTCTAACTGTAACCCCTGATGGTGCAGGAGTGGAGGCAGCCTGCTATGAACCCTGCCCTGGAACATGGGTCCCCGTTGGCGAGCGTCACTACAGTATTCCTGCGGGAGTCGCCGGCACAGACCCCATCACCACCTCCCTCGAGGTGCCTGATTCCCCCAGGCTATTCCATGGGACGGAGGTGGGGAGCTATTCCCTAAGTCCCCCAACATCTGGCGCTGCCAGTCCTGGAAGACCGCTCTGATCTCGACCAGGGTCTGCATACTTGCAGCCATGGAGCACAGGGAGTAGATCATCTCCGTCTGGATTGTGCCACATCATGCTGCGAATGTGCCACCATCTTCTGGGTTTGTGTCACATCAGCCAGTGGCTGCAACATCTCCCTCTGTGTCTGTGCCATGTTGGCCTGGACAATGCCGCCGACTTCCCCAGCCATGGCCTGCTGTGACTGGGCCACGCTCAGAAGTGCCACTGCGATTTCCAGGTGGCTCTGGGACATAGTCACCTGTGAGGTGGCAACCCTGTCCTGGGCCTCGGCCAGCACCCACACAGAATGCCCAAGGCCTTGGACATGCTGATCCATAGCTGAAACCGTCACCCCCCAATGCCTCCACTGCGAACACATGTGGTGTTGGCCTGGGTGGCATGCATGTCGGCACCACCTCCTGCTCCTGCAAGCGGTTGGACTCCTCCAATTACACCTGCATGCTCATCGACAACTGCTCATGTAGTCCCCGGCTCTGCAACTGCACCTCCACAATCGATGGGACTGTCTGTTCCAGAAGCCCGAAACCCGTCTGGGCGGCAGCTAGTTCCTCGGGACGGCCTGCCCTCTGATTGTCTGCCGCCTTGGATGTTCCTACATCTACCTGTTGTACCGGGTCAACTGTGTGGTGCGCACCAGAGTGTGTCCCAGGAGCCTCTTCACTAAAGTGCCCATTCGAGGTGATGTCTCTGGGATGGTGGAGGGTGTTGGAAACAGCTGAGACGGGAAATTTGTGTCATTCACTAATTCGAGCTCCGGAGTGTCCTGTGTCTCCGGTGGAGGACTGGTATGTAAGCTGCTCCTATCACTGCTCGGCTCACGGGCAGGCCGCATCTCCAGCAGGTCCTGCAAGACACATGATTATACCGCAGGACGGGGCTGGTGGTGTGGGGGTGGTGCAGGGTGAGGGCGTTGCAGAGTGACAGTGGTGTGGGGGTGGGGGGCAGAGTTGACACACGTGTCACATGGAACCGCAACTCAGCAGGGTCTCACTTCCGATCTCCACCTCAGCGACCTCCCTTCCTCCGGGCCACCAACCTCATCCAAGGCCTTCTGCTCTGCCACGTTGAGTCCCCCTCCTGTCTTCTACCGCTCTCGGCGGTTGTGCACTGCCTTCTCCTGGTTGGGGGAGTGGGGGGGGGGGGCAGGTAACAAAGAAAACAACATTGTTAGACAATCCGACCGACGCACTCAGCCCAGCGGGTGGATAGATGATGGCCTCAGTAGCCATGGCACCCAGCCATGGGGGCCGGTATGGGTACCCGTATGTGGTGCAGGGTGGGGTTTGTGCCAGGGGCACACTGCTGCCTGCTCACCCTGGCCGCCCTGAGGAGAGGTTGTGTAGTTTTTTTCCGGCACTGCTGGCCCGACTGGATGGTGTTGCCCACGGGATCTGCCACCTGCGCCCAGGCACCGTAAATGGCAGCGGCTGGCAGTCTCCTTCCCAGGCCGGAGTACAGGGTCATTTTCTCCTCCACCGCTCCAGCTCAGCGTTTGTGAACCTCGGGGCTGCTCTTGTCGCTGCCATCTTGTTGGCTGGGGTGGTGTGTGTGGGGGGAGAATTGTTTATATGCGGCTGCAGGTTGTCAGCTTTTGGGTGTCAATCGCGAAACCAGCGAATCCGGCACCGTTTCTCATTAGAATTGATTGTGTTCTACATGGGGCCGTAGTGGAATCGGTCTAGGTGTGTCGCCAGTTTTTCTGTCATAAAAGTTCATGGATTCTGCATTGGCCTCAACACTTAGGGCTGGATTCTCTGATTCTGCGGTTATGTCCGTAGGATCCGTCTGGTCTTATGACCAAAAGGTCGGCGGCGCCCACGCACCGATGCTCCACCTGGTGGGGGGCTATCAGCCGTGTCACGTAAAGCCCCTGGATTTACCTGCCGATATGGATGCAGAATGGCCGGGTCCTTGGACGTACAACATGGCGCAGCCGCACGCGGACCCGACCTGCCAAAAATGTCCCCCCGCCAAAGCCCCCCCTGCCAGTGGAACGGCTGCCCCCCTGACTGTGGCAGCACTGGACACAGTCCGCAGCCGCCTCGCGAACCGAAAGGTGAGAGCACATGTGCGCCACGCCATCGGGCACTTGGCCCATCAGGGGCGGAGCATCGGGGAGGACCTTGGATGATGTCCTCGAGTACGCTGTTTTTGAGGGGGCGGAGCATCGGAAAAACAGCGCCACCCCCATTCCGGTGTAAAAATGGATTCTCTGGCCAATCACCGAACGCGATTTTGGCATTGGCGATTGGAGAATCCAGCCCTTGAGCTCAGAAATGGAGAATCCCGCCCAGGAACTCCGTGACAGACTCACCGGTGGACCTCTCCGCCGTACTGAAATTATATCTTTGAACGATTATCGACGGGGTTGGGTTGAAGTATTGCACCACACGTGTCACAAGCTGGCTGAATGTTAGCATATCCAGCACACCCGGAAACGTGAGACTCCGAATCACCCCGAAGGTCATGTGTCCACAGCATGAACATCTGCCGCTCGTTCCCTGTGATATTGTTGGCCCTGAAAAAATAACTCATTCAGCTATTGGTTCCTGTCTTCAACGCCGGTATCAAATTCATCTAACTGCCCAAACAGGTGTGGCAAATCAAAGAAATCTAAACCTGGATCCAGAAAATCAGGACGGTGGCTCAGCTGAGTAGGTCACAGCGTCGACAACAAATCAGTTTACTTCTCATTGCTAGTTTAATAAGAACACGGGGAGTGCACACCAAGTAAAGTAAGAATGCAGGTTAATTTACATGAACGGTATATACACCGTGTTTCTCTCTGGTCGGTACCTTACTAGCCCACCTTATGTACAGAAGTTAATTAAGAAAAAAATAATTGGGTATAATAAAACATTGAGACAAAAAAATTTGGGATTTAAAAAAATGATCACGCTTCTGTCGTCCTTACCTGGTCTGGCCTACATGTGACTCCAGATCCACAGCACAATGTGGTTGACTGATGGACAACAAATGCTGACCCAGTCAACTACGCCCTCATTCTACGAATGAATAAGGAAGGATTCTGTTTGGGAGACTTGGGGTGCGATGCAATGGCCAAGCTTCACAATGGGCGGGATCACCATTTGGCAAATCCTCATACTAGAGCGAGGCAGTAAGCCTCACTCTAATGTGCAGATTCCTGAGGTACCTGAGGCTGATGGATTCAACCCCTTCGCCACAAAAGAGGACCAGACGGAACAGCACTCGTGGGGTCTCACAAGGGATCGGAGGCCCCCACCTGCATGCCCTTTGAGCAGGGTGATGCCCTGGCAGTGCCACCTGGATGCCAGCATGGGCGCTGTAGGGTGCCATTTTCTGCACGCGTGCGATCGGGCCGTGGTTGCCAAGCAAGGGTGTTGGGGGACGTACTGAGGGGTGCCGGGGAGCCTCCCGTAATGCGTTCGGGGTAGGGAGTCAGGGATCGTTTCAGGGGCCTCAGAGACCCAATCTCTTGCTACAATGGGGAGTTCCGGTGAGCAGAGCTCCTCACTGTACAAAATGGGGCCATGTGAGGCCTTGACTGCATGTTCCTTGTTCAGGCCCCTTATTCAATGCCAGTCGCTTTGAATAGCCATGTATGTGTTCCTCGGCTCTGCGAACGCCGGGAAACACGTGGCTAAACATGCTCACTATGGTACTTTTGGAGAATCGCACCCTCAGTGTTGACGCGTGCTGTACACGTTACCATTGGTAGCGCTGTTCGGTAAGAGTCACGACTTGCAACTGAGCCAGCACTCTGCTGATGTAAATTCAGAGCGACTAGTTATACCTTTTATTTGCATGATGTGGAGATGCCGGCGTTGGACTGTGGTGAGCACAGTAAGAAGTCTTACAACACCAGGTTAAAGTCCAACAGGTTTGTTTCAAACACTAGCTTTAGGAGCACTGCTCCTTCCTCAAGTGAAGGAATTTTTATTTGCAGGAAGTGAGACAAGTTAAAGGCAAAATTGTTGAGTGAGAGAACAAGCTCAGCCAGGGAGAGCAGATACTGGTAGATGGGGATTGTTTGGGTTTCTGCCCAACCAAGAATTAGAGAGCCCTCAGAAAGAAATAGTTAACACAGGACGTTACTTTGGGAGTAGGGAAAGTGGATGTGGGTTCAGACTACAAAAAGAAAACTTTCAAAAACAGAAATTGGAAACTACTACTTCACGCAAGGAATGATCAACATGTGGAATAAACTTCAAGTTAAAGGAGTGAAGATCACAGTGACCCTGAGACACATTACCCAGTAAATTAAAAGCAAATAATTACTTCATTCTCAATTGTGCTGCCAATTGCAGACGTGATTGCAAGCAGTATAACAGGGGATGCAGCAGGTCTCTATGAATCCTGATACTGAATCTAATTACCTTTTACCATACCAACTGAATATTGAGGTCTTTTGGCGCAGTGGTTGGGACCCTGCCTCTCTGGATTTGAGTCCACCGTAGGACTCGCTATTCAAGGGAGGTGCATTCATAACGTGACCAAGCAGATTGAATGTCAAACTGCAAATCCTTCCAACGTGCTGATGGCTGGGGGTAAGAGCGGGAGAGACTCCTGGTAAGACACGTGTGAGTGGCGACCCTCAAGCTATAAGCCTCTGGCATCAGACTAGCAACAGAAATAATTAGCTATGGTAAGACAAAAGTCTGTGTAGTGCACTTCTAGGTGGGAAGAGAATTGGGAATACCAATTGGAAAAAAAAGAGCACCAAGCAGGTTGAGCTAGTTTGGTTCATTCACCAAACTGCGTCAGTTCCTTTTTAACTATTGTGTAGTGATTTTTTAAAAAACATGACTTTTGGTTGGGTCAGAAGGAAAATTACAAATAAAATAAAATAAAGCACAATTGTGGAGCCCATAATTGCTGCACCACAATAGGGGTTGAGGGATAAATTTCAGTGTTTCTTTTCATCATCTAAATTTCTTGCACACTGCAAAATACCTCTCGAGATCAGGACAGCCACAGGTTGTAACCCTTTCATAATTATACTACTACATTTTATGAAATGATGCTGTTTCTACGCATTCATCAGGTGAACCAAAGAACAAAAGAAGGGGCGGACGATATGGAGGAGACCTTGGTAAGTGCTTGCGTGGCCTGTAACTATAATCTTTATATTTCTTGGATCAGAGTCTGACTAAATTCAGCAACCTTGCCAATCTGTTAAATATAATATTCAGCCACAAAGCCGTGTGCTACTGGATTTTAAACAAGACAGAATTCACCAAGGAAACTGATGTGTGTTTTTCATAGATCATAGAATTTACAGTGCAGAAGGAGGCCATTCGGCCCATCGAGTCTCCACCGGCTCTTGGAAAGAGCACCCTACCCAAGGTCAACACCTCCACCCTATCCCCATAACCCAGTAACCCCACCCAACACTAAGGGCAATTTTGGACACTAAGGACAATTTATCACGGCCAATCCACCTAACCTGCACATCTTTGGACTGTGGGAGGAAACCAGAGCACCCGGAGGAAACCCACGCCGACATGGGGAGGATGTGCAAACTCTGCACCGACAATGACCCAAGCTGGAATCGAATCTGGGACCCTGGAGCTGTGAAGCAATTGTGCTATCCACAATGCTTTCATTTGTAATGGAATATATTTTTGTGATCTTCAGTTAAGTGCAGAGGATGTTGATATATGTTTGCCGTTGCAGCTTTAGCTTGCCAACATCTTATGCTTGCAAAATTTATAAAACCTGATGGGGTCTTGCAAATCCAGATTATTGGCCATATCAAAATAAAACTGCTAATGCAAAAATGGGCTAAATTCTCCACCTCATGCCGCCAGTAGTAGAGTTCCTGTTGAGGCGGTGTTGCCAATCAGCACAGGAGTCACCAATAATGTTGCTCTTTTTAATGAGTGGAATACTATCCCACCAATCGGCACCAATAATGTTGCCAAATTAACTAGATATGGCAGTTATTAATGATAGGGGCTGTTTAGCACAGGGCTAAATCGCTGGCTTTGAAAGCAGGCCAGCAGCACGGTCAATTCCCGTAACAGCCTTCCCGAACAGGCGCCAGAATGTGGCAACTAGCGGCTTTTCACAGTAACTTCATTTGAAGCCAACTTGTGACAATAAGCGATTTTAATTTTTTTTTCATGATATTGCTTTTCAGAGTTGCCAGATAGCAAATGATACTATCACAAGGCTTTACCGGATATCGATCAAAGACCAAACAACCAGTTAGTCAGTTCAAGTTCAAAGATAGGTTATTTACACACAAGGATTACTTCGACATGCAACATAAAACACTACAAGTTAAACTACACCTAACACTACAATAACCTATACTTAACTTCAGGGCAATTGGCTATTTGCAGATGAACAAGGCCTTTGTTTGGATCTTGCGTGGCTAGGTAGAAGAAGTGGCTTCGTTTCTGCTGGGCTCATCCGTCTGGTAGCGATCGTTGGTCTTGAAATTGTCTTCTGGTCAGAATGCTACACTTGGTTTTAGGTGTAGGCCGGGGCCAAGAATGTCTGAACACATGGCTGTGTCTCTTTATCCCTCTGGAATTTTGCGCTCTTTGGGCCGGTCCTTAGCTTTAGACCCAATAATTCGACAGGCTTTGATCACTGCCTTCGATTTTGGCCAATAAAGGGGCGAGTGCTTTGGTGGCTGGGCATGTCCTTAGCAGTCATTGACCTTGGCTGTTTGGGCTTTCTTAGCAAAGGGAGTGGCGCCGGTTAGTCTGCATCTGTATCAGTTACCTGAGTACAGTCCTTTTGTTCTGGGGAAATGAGCCATTAGAATGCAAATGAGCGGGGAGTTTTGATCGCGTCCAGCTATCTGGGTTGCAAATACCTGTGGTGAAAGTATTATGCCAATAATCCACCATTGTATTTGTATCTGTGCTGTTGCCCTTGTATTTGTATCTGTGCTATGCTGTTGCCCTTTTGTGCTCTTCCTACGGGCCATTGTATAGCATTAGCCATAGGGGAACATGTTGGGGCATGTATGGGCTCGCCCTTGGCTCCTCCCCTTGAAGGGAGGTATAAAGAGCAGTCGACCTGTAGGCGGTTCTCAGTATTGGATCTGTCACAGGCAGGCACTGTTCTAAGTTGATTACAGCCACGGTTTACTTCTACTCATGTCTTGAGTGAATTGGTGGGTGCATCAATTTAATCAACTTAAACGCAACTATGGAATCGGCCCTCAAACCTGACCAACTGGAACTCGATCCGTAGGCTGCGGAGACGAAAATTTTTTTTTCGCACTGGCTCCGCTTCTTCAAGGCCTATCTCGCAGCCTTCTCCACGCCTTCCGTCACCGCCGAACAGAAGCTGAGCCTCCTCCATGCACGTGAGAGCCATCGAATCTCTGTTCAACTCGACGGGGCCTCCTCCTACGCAGATGCCCTCGCGATGCTCGAACGCCTCTATGTACGGCCCGTGAACGAGGTCTGCGCGCGACACATCCTCACCACTTGCAGCCAGCATCCCGGGGAATCGCTAGAAGACTACCTACACGACCTCAAAGTCCTCGCACGCAGCTGCAACTACCAGGCCGTTACGGCCACTCAACATATGGAACTCACCGTCTGAGACGTCTACGTGGCGAAAGTCCGGTCCAACTACGTGAGACAGCGCCTACTCGAAAAGGGGGCCCTGAACCTGGATCAGACGGTAAAGTTAGCCTCCTCTCTGGAAGAGTCCCAGAGCCTTAACGCGTTCCCGGCTGACCACACGACCCCCTCGTGGACCCCTGACCAAAGACTACTCCAGGCCTGTCCCCGGCAGCACTGCCCAGCCCGTAACGTGAACAGCAGCTGCGGGAGAAAAGGACATTTCGCCAAAGTTTGCCTGGCCAGGTCCAAGAACTCTAACTCACAGGTCCCATCCTCAGACTCACAGGCCCGCAGACCCCGCAGTGTGGCAGCGTGTCTGCAGACTCTGTCCCCTGAAGACGCGTCATCAGCCTCGTGCTATCAGTGGGGGCAGCCATCTTCCAGCCATCACAGCACGTGCGACTCACGGGGGCCGCCATCTTGACCATCCTCCCCCACACTTCCGGCCACGTGTGATCCATGGGGGCCGCCATCTTGGATGCCATTTTCCTCTCCGCCCGCCGCGCTCGACTAACGGGAGCCGCCATCTGCTACGCCGCTTGACGCGTACGATCAACCAGGGCAGCCATCGCGGAGCCGCACCAGCTCCTCCGACCACGCCTGCTACCCGCATTCAGCGCGGTCACCCTGGAAAAGTCGCGACCTAAACACCGCCGGAGCTCTATGATGACTGTCCGGGAGCACAGAGAGCTTCATTCACCCGGACATGGTAAGACGCTGCTCGCTCACAATTTTCCCGGCGCACCAAATCATCTCCCTCGCCTCTGGGTTGCACTCGGTGCAAATCTGACTGTGCACTACCTCAACCTTAGCAATACAGGGCACCGAGAATGCCAATTTTAAATTATATGTGCTCCCAGACCTCTGCGCTCCTCTCCTATTAGGACTAGATTTCCAATGCAACCTCAGGAGCCTAACCCTGAAGTTTGGGGGGGGCCCTACCCCCACTCACCATATGCAGCCTCCCGATCCTAAAAGTAGACCCTCCCCAACTCTTCACAAACCTCACTGCTGACTGAAAACTAGTCGCCACCAGAAGCAGGCGGTATAGCATACAGGACAGGACTTTTATCAGGTCCGAGGTCCAGCGACTCTTGCAGGAGGGAGTTATTCAGGACAGCAATAGCCCCTGGAGAGCTCAGGTGGTGGTCGTCAAGACCGGGGAAAAGAACCGGATGGTTGTAGATTACAGCCAAACCATTAACCGGTACACGCAACTCAACGCATACCCCCTTCCCCGGATTGCAGACATGGTAAACCAGATCGTACGCTACTGGGTGTTCTCCACGGTGGGTCTGAAGTCTGCATATCACCAGCTCCCAATCCACCCGGAGGTCCGCCACTACACGGCTTTTGAGGCAGATGGCCGCCTTTTCCACTTCCTCCGGGTCCCCTTTGGCGTCACGAACGGGGTTTCGGTGTTCCAAAGAACAATGGACCGAATGGTGGACCAGTACGGGCTGCGGGCCACATTTCCGTACTTGGACCATGTCACCATCTGCAGCCACTCAGCAGGACCACTACGCCAACCTCCACAGATTGCACCAAACCGCCCAAACCCTAAACCTCACGTACAACAAGGAGAAATGCGTTTTCTGCACAACCAGACTAACCATCCTCGGCTACGTCATGGAAAACGGGTTTCTAGGACCCGACCCTGGCGGTATACGCCCCCTCCTATAACTTCCCCTCCACCACTGCCCCAAGGCCCTGAAGAGGTGTCTCGGGTTCTTTTCATATTATGCCCAGTGGGTCCCCAACTATACGGACAAAGCCCGCCCACTAATCAAGGCCACCATATTCCCACTGGCAACTGAGGCCCACCAGGCCTTCAGCTGCTTCAAGACGGGCATCGCCAAAGCCGCGATGCGCGGGGTGGACGAGTCCGTCCCCTTCCAGGTGGAGAGTGACGCATCAGAGGTCGCTCTCGCCGCTACCTCAATCAAGCAGGCAGACCGGTAGCGTTTTTTTCGCACACCCTCACCACCTCTGAAATTCAGCACTCCTCAGTCGAGAAGGAGGCCCAAGCCAACGTGGAAGCCGTACGGCACTGGAGGCACTACCTCGCTGGGAGGAGGTTTACCCTCGTCGCCGACGAATGATCAGTAGCCTTCATGTTCGACAATACGCAGCGGGGCAAATTCAAGAATGATAAGATCTTGAGGTGGAGGATCAAACTCTCCACATATAATTACGATATAGTACATCGTCCTGGGAAGCTCAAAGAGCCCCAGATGCCCTGACCCGTGGCACGTGCGCCAGCACGCAAGATGACCGACTATGGGCTATCCACGATGACCTCTGCCACCCGGGGGTCACACGGCTTATCCATTATATCAAGGCCTGCAACCTTCCCTACTCCACCAAGGAGGTCAGAGCCATGACCAGGGACTGCCAAATCTGTGCGGAGTGTAAACCGCACTTCTATCGACCAGATAAGGCCCACCTGGTAATGGCATCCAGGCCCTTTGAGCGCCTCAGTATCAATTTCAAAGGGCCTCTCCCCTCCAATAACCGCAATACATATTTCCTCAATATTGCTGATGTGTTCTCCCGCTTCCCCTTTGCAGTCCCTTGCCCCGACATGACCACGTCCACGGTCATTAAAGCCCTACATAGTGTCTTCACCCTGTTTGGTTTCCCCAATTATGTCCACAGTGACCGGGGCTCGTCGTTCATGAGCGACGATCTACGTCAGTACCTGCTCAGTAAGGGCATCGCCTCGAGCAGGACTACCAGTTATAACCCCAGGGGAAACGGGCAGGTGGAGAGGGAGAATGCGACGGTCTGGAAGACCGTCCTACTGACCCTGCGGTCCAGGAATCTCCCAGTTTCCCACTGGCAGGAGGTCCTCCCCGATGCGCTCCACGCTATTCGATCCCTACTTTGAACGGCCGCAAATGAGACCCCTCATGACCGCCTATTTGTTTCCCCTCGAAGCTCCACCTCAGGGGCCTCGCTTCCGTCCTGGCTGAAGACACCGGAGCCAGTCCTACTCAGAAAGAATGTCAGGAGCCATAAGTCCGATCCTCTGGTGGAGAAGGTCCAGCTCCTAAACTCCAACCCCAGTACGCTTATATCGAACACCCCGATGGCCGACAGGATACGGTCTCCCTCCGGGACCTGCCGCCCGCCGGTTCCAGTTCCACCACCATCACTACCGTCCCTCCACCGTATCCCGCCCAACCTACCATGACCAGCGCCCCCGCCCCTATATGGCTCCCGCCCGCCACCCCCCCTTCACCGATCCACAGGAATGAAACTCCAGAAGAGACGCTCCCGGAGTCCACGTCTGTACCTGCACCGGCACCCTCACTACCGATGCCAGCATGGACGCGTTCGACACCCGGGCCAGCAACAATGCCAGAGCTTCGGCGATCACAGTGCACAAACCGTGCGCCGGACCGGCTGAACTTACGAACCCGTCACCCCCGCCGGACTTCATTTTTTTAACGGGGTGAATGTATTATGCCAATAATCCACCATTGTATTTGTATCTGTGCTGTTGCCTTTGTTTGTATCTGTGCTGTTGCCCTTGTGGGCTCCTCCTATGGGCCATTGTATGGCATTATCCATAGGGGAACATGTTGGGGCATGTATGGGCTCCACCCATGGCTCCTCCCCTTGAAGGGGGGTATAAAGAGCAGTCGACCTGTAGGCGGTTCTCAGTATTGGATCAGTCACAGGCAGGCACTGTTCTAAGTTGATTAAAGCCACGGTTTACTTCTACTCATGTCTCGAGTGAATTGATGGTAGCATCAATACACATACGAGCTCTGAGTGTATCTGGGTCCTGGGTTGCCCATAATTCCCGTGGTCCTTTGCAGGTGGCCATCTGAGATGGCTACATCCCGCTCTTGATTCTGAACGTGAAGCGTGGTGGATCACACTGTTGAGCCCTCATCCGTCATTGGTGTGCCGGTTACCCTTGGTCAAGGACAGGTTCTACACTACTCTGCCTATGTTTTGGAGCATTTACCCAAGTCTTATTAACACATCATACATTCATAATCTCTAAGGGGTCACTATAGAACATTCAACTATTACACATTTAACTTATTCGCACAAGGGAATATCTAAGTATCACTATCTAAGCTACTCTCATGCTGCTGGCAAATATAAAAACGAATTTATGTACAATACAAAATTTTTAAACCAACAGCAGCATCACATTCCTACTTAACGTATCAACTTTACAGAGGTGTACAATCTTTATTTTTATTGGTGGTTACATTGTTTATTGGGTTGGGTGAATTCCGAAGAAGGGGGCTCGGAGTGTATATATCGGGGAGCGGGGAGGCTCTTTTTCGCCATTTGCGGAGTCTGGATGACACTCCAGATTATCACTATCACCAGAAGGGCCTCTATTGTACATGAAAGGGAATACCATTTTACAATGTTTTCGCACTAAGTGGGGGTATCAGTGTTTATCTCGATGTGTAGTGTGGTGTCCGGGCTAGGGGTATCATGTGTGGTCATGTTCGGGGCTGGTGTGGAGTGGGGTACAGAGGCTTGTAACGTGCGCAGTTGTAGGGAGTCCAGCGATGATCACAATGTAGGTCAACATCTTCATCTTGTCTTCAGTTCTTCATATATTCCTGGGGGTGCAAGCGTAATATCTGTTATCGTTGGTTAACATCTCGTTTTGTTTGTCTTTCTCTCCTTAAGTTCAATTACCCATTAGAATCGTCAGCGTGTGTGATTCCCTCATTTTTTTTTTGAAATAACCTTTTTTAGAGACAAGACAGGCAAGACATGGGCAGCATGGTAGCATTGTGGATAGCACGATTGCTTCACAGCTCCAGGGCCCCAGGTTCGATTCCGGCTTGGGTCACTCTGTGTGGAGTCTGCACATCCTCCTGTGTGTGCGTGGGTTTCCTCCAGGTGCTCCAGTTTCCTCACACAGTCCAAAGATGTGCAGGTTAGGTGGATTGGCCATGATAAATTGCCCCTAGTGACCAAAATTGCCCTTAGTGTTGGGTGGGGTTTCTAGGTTATGGGGATAGGGTGGAGGTGTTGACCTTGGGTAGGGTGCTCTTTCCAAGAGCCGGTGCAGACTCGATGGGCCGAATGGCCTCCTTCTGCACTGTAAATTCTATGATCTATGAAAAATTCTATGAAAACAAAAAAAATTCCTTTTAAGTTCAGAGAATCTCGTAGCTTGTGGTCGATGTGGGGAGTGGGCGGACAATTTCACCGTCCAGTCTTTTCCTTACTACAACCATTGATGATTAAGGCTTATTCTTAACTAGCCGAATTTTAGGGTGGCCGGTGTTATAAAGTTTCTTTGTCCAAGGGTCCAGAGGTAGTTCGCGTATAGCAGCATATGTGGCAACCAAGTGTGTCAAATGTGTAAATAGCAGGTGGGGAATAACCAGAGGGTCGCGGAAGGTAAAGGAATGAGTGCACAGACTGTGGCAAAGGGCATTCTTTAAACCACAATAAGAGCACAGAAGGGAAAACTAAGACCTGCCAAAGACAGTGAAAAGTGTAAAGAACCATTCCAGAGTACTCAAAGTCACGGGAACTTGAGGTGCGTGTGGGCAGCGGCAGGGCAAGAATGGGTGGGATTCCCGGGTAGGGGTAGGTGATCAGTGTATTTGCTCCACTACCCGAGCTAGCTGACCGGATGCATTTGGGGTCCTCAAGCGGGGCAGGGGTTAGTGCCGTTGCTCCCTACCTGGGTGACCGAACGAACGGAAAGAATTGTAACATGTGAGATCCAACAATTGTTCCTTTTAACGGCCATTGGTCAGTAAATGGCGTTGGAAGAGTAGCTATGACTGTATCACGAAATTGGGTGTCAGGCCGACATTAATTAAAACCATGTAGCAATAAGAAAAAAAGAAGGAAAGAAGGCGGGCAGGTTCCATCAGTAAATAGGACACGTAAATCTAATCAACTGGACACCTCGGGGTTCTGTATCGAAGAGCGTTGTAAAAGGGTTACCGTAACGGAAGTCAGACTCTGAATCGTCACCAGACTCGTGTCTGCCGTTTTTGTGCCATGGCCGCGTGGGCCGTCGTAGAATCCGAATCATCATGTCTTACCAATCTACAAGAGTTGTCGCGGTGCCGAAAAGGGGTTCGTTTGTCATGAGGCGTAGGGATGGTGGCAGTGAAGGGCAAATTACTGTTGTCGGGTGGTGGCGGTGGTTCTGGCTGTGGAAGGGGATATTGGGGGCCAAAAATGTCCTGGTCGTGGTTCCAGGGGTGGAGTGACTGGAGCCGGGGATGTTGTACCAGCGGTCAGTGATCATGGTCAATTCGGGAAGGCTGGCGCTATCGTCTGAATCAAGCTTAAGGTGGAAGGTCGTATTTGTGGGCAGAGACAAGGTCGGGTCTGTGGGCGTGGTCGTGCTGTCATGGCTGGGGGAGGGTTGGACTAGGTTGTCAATGGGTGGGGCGGAATTGTCTGCTATTGCCAGGGAGATATGGTGGGAGTGGTTACATTGGGTTCCATAGACTTTGAGCAGGTTGATGTGGAACCAACCAGTTTTACCATTGGGGTACATTATCTTGTACACTGAGAGGCTCACTTTGTCCGAAATGGAGTAGGGTCCTGCAAATTTAGGGGAGAGGAACAAACTAGGATTGTATAGGGAAACCATCACTTGCTGACCGACTGTATACTCTATGGGGTGGACCGTTTTATCAAAGCAGGCTTTTTCTTAGCGCCTAGTCGGACAGCTGCAGCGAGCTGTGCTGCTTTAATATTTTCCGTGACTTGTTGGACGCTTTTTCATGGACGAGGGCGATGACTGTGGGGCTTGCCAAATCGAGACCTAATAAATATTCAGTTCTTTTCATGGGCCGTCTGGTCATGAGAGTGTGGGGGTGAAATCTGTCGAACTGGATACTGTGTTCCTAATAAACATAAGGGCGAATTATAGGACTGTGTCCCATGTGGTGTTATGCTGTTGCACCATTTTTCTAATGGTCGCTTTCAAGGTGCGATTCATTCGTTCAACAATGCCGCTGGATTGGGGATGATACGCTATGTGAAATTTTTGCTTGATTCCAAAAATCGTTGGGACATTTTGCATGACTCTGCTAGTGAAATGGGAACCTTTGTCTGACTCAATGCTGTGGGGAAGACCCCAGCATGTAAATATCTGTTGGGTCAAAATCTTAGCTGTGCTTTCGCTGTGTTCGTCCGGGAGGGAAATGCTTCTATCCATTTTGTAAAGGTGACGATTACTACTAATACATACTTAAAACCATTTCTGCAGGGGGGAGAGGACCAATGTAGTCGAGCTGTAAATTTGTCCATGGGCTATTAACAGGTCGGGTGTGTCTCAATTGTTCTTTCTTGGAGCATCTTTCAGGATTGTTCTGTGCACAGATTAAACAATTCTCAACATAATGTGTGATGTCTGCTTTTAAATCGGGGCACCAGCACAAAGGTCTGAAATGGGCAATGGTATTGTCTATCCCCTGATGTCCGTGTCCGCCATGAAACTGGCAAATTACCTGGTTTCTGTCCTGGGTGGGGACCACTAAATTCAATTTCTCAAAACTATTCCGTCCTGTACTGTCAGTGAGTCCTTGAATTTGTCGTAGGGGGCTGGGAAGTTACCGTCTAAAACTTGCTCGAGTGTCGCCTGCCTTTTGGGCCTGGGCTAAATCTTCGATATTGGTCTGTGAAACCGGGACTGCATGTATCGGTTAACTTTCAGGGGGGGGGGGTTGCCAAAAGTGTCCGTGTCATGATCCTGACTTAGCTAAGGCGTCTGCCTTTACATTACCGGATAGGGAGGAACGATGATGGCTTCTCACTTTGATTATGCTATATGTTCGGTCTTTTGCTGTCTTAAGGAAATGCTTCAACAATGGGGCTGAGGGTAGGGGTTTACCGTCAGCGGATACGAGTCCTCAAGATTCCCACGGGGCAGGAATTCTGTCAAACTATTTCAGACATATAAACTGTCAGAATGTATGTCCGCTGGGGTCGGAAAGGAATCTGGGTGCTGCACTACATATGCTATAGCTGCTAATTCGGCTGCTTGTGATCCTCGGTGGCCGGAAATTTTAAAGATATTTCCTCTAATGCGTGTTCCTGTGCGTCTTCCACATAAATTCCACAACAAGTTATTCTCTTTCTATTCTCAATGGTGGAGGAACCGTCTACATAAAAATCGTTGTCCGTAGTCTGGGGATTCTGTGTTCTGATGCCTGCTCGTGTGTGTAGTGACTTTGGAATAAAGGGTCCTGTGTGGTGTTTGGCTGCAATGATCTGGCACTCATGGGGTTCCTGCATACTGGAGGTTGTCTGCTAAAAATGTGTGGGTAAGGAAATGGATGTTGGGTACGGGGTAAGGAAATGGATGGTGGGTACGGGGTCGGTTTGGGAGCGTGTGGAGGCTGCTTCATGCAGGGTTACCAGCTTGACAGCCCTGGTCGTGGCTCCCCTGCCGCTCCCGCCAGCCAGGTACTCCACCAGCCCTATAGTGGTGGCGGCTTTGCGGATTTGGGGCCAATGGAGGAAGCATGCGGGGGAAGTGGGAGCGCCGGTCTGGTCCCCAATATGTGACAACCACCGATTTGTCCCAGGGAAGATGGATGGCGGGTTTCGAGCGTGGCGGAGGGCGGGGGTGGGAAGGATGGGCGACTTGTTCCTGGAAGGGAGCTTCACGAACATGAGGGCGCTGAAGAAGAAGTTCGGGTTGGCGAGGGGGAATGACTTTCGGTACTTGCAGGTGCGGGATTTCGTACGTAGACGAGACGTCCTTTCCACGCCTTCCACCAAGAGGGATCCAGGGCAGGATAATTTCCAGGGGTGAGAGAGGAGAGTTTCAGATATTTATAAGGAGCTTATGGGAGCAGAGGACACAGGGACCGAGGAACTGAAGCTTAAGTGGGAGGAAGAGCTTGGTGGGGAATTGGAGGGAGGCATATGGGCAGACGCTCTGAGGAGGGTAAATGCAACCGCAATATGTGCCAGGCTCGGCTTGATTCAGTTCAAGGCGGTTCACTGGGCCCACATGACGGTGGCCCGGGTGAGCAAATTTTTTGGGCTGGAGGACAAGTGTGCTAGATGTGGGGGAGGACCAGCGAACCATGTCCACATGTTCTGGGCGTGTCCAAAACTCGGGGGATACTGGCAGGGATTTGCAGACGTCATATCCCAGGTGCTGAAAACAAGGGTGGCGATGAGTCCAGAGGTGGCGATGTTTGGGGTGTCGGAAGACACCGGAGTACAGTAGGGGATAGAGGCCGTGTTGTGGCCTTTGCTTCCCTGATAGCCCGGCGACGAATACTGTTGGCCTGGAGGGACTTAAAGCCCCCAAGGACCGAAGTATGGCTGTCGGAAATGGCAAGCTTTCTCGGCTTGGAAAAAATCAAGTTCGCCTTACGGGGATCACTATCGGGGGGGGGGTAGAATAGTGTAGAGTAGGGGGGAAGAATAGGCGGGTCTATCTGTGAGAGTGGTACTGTTATTTGCACTATGTTTTTTGTAATTGGTATCTGCACACTAATGTATATTACTATTTACAATGCCAAAAATACCTCAATAAAATTCTGTTAATAAAAAATGTGTGGGCTTTTTTGGGGTTGACCTTGCGTTCAATTGATTGTAAGAGACCTAGCAATTCTGAAAGAAGCTTAACATGCTCTTCCTCTTTGTATCCGTCTGTAAGAGCAAGTCGTCCACATACTGAATAAGGCATTCGGGGCGGGAAAATTTGGAAAGTCCATTGGAGAATTGTCGGTGAAAAATGGAGGGAGAGTTGTGGAAACCTTGCGGGAGGCACGTCCACGTATACTGCTGCCCTTGAAATGTGAATGTGAACTTGTATTGATAGGCCTTCTCTAAGGGGATGGACCAGAAGCCATTGCTAATGTCCAGCACTAAAGTACTTCGCTTGTACTCCCTGCTTGAGCATGGTTTCGGGACTCGTGGCAGCGGTGGGGGCTGCTAATGGGGTCACTTTGTTGAGCTCTCAGTAGTCAATGGTTAATCTCCATGAACCGCCGGGTTTCTTTACGGGCCAAATTGGGGCATTGTTTGTTGAGGCTACGGGTCAAATTACTCCTTGATCTAGTAAGCTATTGATTACTTTTGCGATCTCACACTCAGCTTGCTGTGGGCAACTGTATTGCTTCTGGGGCTTGGGATCAGGACGTGAAATTGTGACCATGCCTGGGATCTTCCCACAATCGTGTTTGTGTTGGGCGACGGCTGCTTTATGTTTTCTGAGGACCTCTCTAATTGTCTGGTCTGTACTAATTGTTTGCGGATCAAACCAATAGTCTCCTGAGCAAATCCTATGTTCGTAGTCCCCTACTGTGAGCGTAGCGGGGGCTCTCGCTGTTTTGGCCATTTTCCATACACCCCTATTCACTGGGTCTAAGGAAAGGTTGTGGGAGTTCATAAAGTCGATTCCTAGAATGTGCTTGGCTGTTTGGGGCAAATTGACTGAAACAACGGGGTGCCTGGTGTTTATGGTTCCTATCTGAATATCTACTGGGGCTGTAATGTATCCCTGCTCTACACGTCCTGTAAATCCACTAAGGGTGATGGTGTCTGTGATGGGCCATTTGTTGCACTGAAACATTGTGGAGGAGTTTAAAGTGGTACGGGACCCTCTTGTGTCCCAAAGGAATTCTACTGGATGTCCCCGGACTGTGCCTGTGACTGCTGGTCTGCCTGACTCTTCCCAGCGTATGTCGCAGACCCAAGTTGGGGAGTCCGAACACCGTCAACCTGTGGTGTTGATTACTACGTTATCTGTTCGGGTGCTAATGCTATGTAAGGGCCTAGCATTGCTCCTCGGTGGGGCGTTCGATTGCTGGTGCCGTTGCTGGTTCGGGGGTTTTGACTGTATTCGCGGGCGTAATGTCCCATGTGTCCACAATTATAGCAACCCCGCGGTGCCTGTGCTCTGGCATGCTGTCTTTTATGTCTGCTCTCATTTACCCATACTGGGTCCTGATTAGTCCTGACTGTGCATATTCGCCTCTGCCTTTTCCTGATCTGCCTTCCTATGTAGTGATTGTTCCCAAGCTCTGCAGAGTCTCTTTAAAACCCAAAATTCATTATGTGTGGCGTCTGCGGGGTTGTAATTTACACGAGCCTTTTGAACTGCTTCTGTGACGTGGGAGACTAAAATGTGGGCCCATTTCGTTGTGTCGTCGTTATCTAAGTGTTCAAATCCCCAAATACTGCTTTAAAAGGGATCCAAATGCAAATGCAGTCAGATGCTTTCCCTTCTTTTGCCTACAGTGGTTCAAACCTTCTACGGGGTCTCCCTTGTACCCGATCGCATCTAAAATGGCCATTTTCATCTCCTGTAGGCTTCCTCCTCCTATGTTTTGGGGTTCTGGTAAAGCTGAGCTGACGGACGGGTCAAGGCTCATGACTATAAGCTTAACTTCCTCCGGTTCGTCTAGACCGTGCATAAACGTTTGCTGTCGTACTCTCTCAAAGATATTATGTGGGTGTGCGGTGGGTTTGAATGGTTCAATTTTGGCACAGGCATCTCTCAATTGGGTGATGGTTAGTGGGTTGTGTAAAAGAAATCGGGCTCATCCCGATCCGATGACTTGCGCTGTGTGGTGACTGGATTCATGAGGGTGTGTGCAGTCAATGGTGCGGGTGCTTTCCTTTTCGGGTCCTGGGGGGCTCTGTTGTGATTTTCGGTATTCTCCACATATCTATGGGCGGTTTCATTTAGTTCTTGCGAATTGGGTCCATTCTCCTCATCTAAATTTTGTCCAAAGGTATCTCTGAATCCGTTTTGCACTGACAGTAGAGACTGCAACTTATCTATTTGTCGACTACATTTCGCATGATCTACTGATCTCTATCTGTTCTGTAGTGGAGTGTTGGAGCGTTCGTAAAGCTGCCTTTAAATCTGCACATTGTCTTGTTAACTGTGCTACCTGCTGTTCTGTCTCTTGTACCTAAATTGTGCGCTGTGTATCTTGGTAGGCCTTATCGTACTGGGTCTGAAAGCTGCTAAGGTGAACTAAACGAGATTGGTGTGCCCGTTTGACATCAGCCATCTCTTTATCTTCAGCTGCCAACTGTTCCCAGAGTTGCTCATTATTCTTTTCACATTCACGATAGTTTCCCTCATTCTTCTCTTTCTCAACTAGCTGTCCTCTGTGCCTCGCAACTGTGCCAAACAGGACACTATTGCCATCGGCGTACGAACTTTCTCTGCATTCTTCTTAGGTACCTCACTTAGGTTGTCCCACCAGGTTTGTCCTATGCTTCCTGGACCTGACTCATCATTTGAAAAAAACTCGGACCAAAGAGGCCATCCTTTTCACTTCAAATACTTCCTCAACTCTTTCCATATGGGGCACTGCTCTGCTCTGTTGGTCGCTGCGACCTCAGGTTCCTGTGGGTTCATTAAGAGGTCCATTGCTTTTCTGGCCATTGCTACTATTATCTCTGTTTTTCTACCGTTAATCTCTGTTCTCCTACTGTTAATCTCTGTTCTCCTACCGTTAATCTCTGTTCTCCTACCTCTAAGTTCTCTTTTGCTCTGCTTCTAACTTCTCTTTTCCTACCGTCAATTTGGGACAGGGGGAATAAGGCGAGGATTCGAACAGCGGGTATGGGCTAGGCTATTTTCAGGTTCACAATACTCACGATAGTTTCATGCAAAATCTAATGAGTTTACGTTATATCCCTGTTAGTACGCATGCAGGTTAATACACACTTCCGAATCTTGGTGATTTGATCGATACGGACCTTACACTTATGGTTTCTTTCACTTTTCCTCAATTGGATTTCTAATGCAAAGTTTTGTGGGTTCTCTCGGAGTGACAAAATCACTTCTAGGTCGAGTCCCGTCAGATATCGACAATCATGTTGCCCATCGGCACCGGAGTCACCAATAATGTTGCTCTTTTTAATGAGTGGAATACTATCCCACCAATCGGCACCAATAATGTTGCCAAATTAACTAGATATGGCAGTTATTAATGATAATATTGCTTTTCAGAGTCGCTAGGTATCAAATGATACCACCAGAAGGCTTTACCGGATATCGATCAAAGACCAAACAACCAGTTAGTCTGTTCAAGTTCAAAGATAGTTTATTTACACACAAGGATTACTTCGACATGCAACATCAAACACTACAAGTTAAACTACAGCTAACAACTACAATAACCTATAATTAACTTCAGCGCAATCGGCTCTTTGCAGATGAACAAGGCCTTTGTTTGGATCTTGCATGGCTGGGTAGAAGAAGTGGCTTCGTTTCTGCTGGCCTCAACTGTCTGGTAGTGATCGTTGGTCTTGAACTTGTCTTCTGGTTGTAATGCTACACTTGGTTTTAGGCGTAGGTCGGGGCCAAGAGAGACCAATCACATGGCTGTGTCTCTTTTTATCCCTCTGGGATTTCGCGCACTTGGGGCGGTCCTTAGCATTGGACCCAATAATTCGACAGGCTTTGATCGTTGCCTTCGATTTTGCTCAATAAAGGGGCGAGTGCCTTGATGGCTGGGAGTGTCCTGAGCGGTCATTGACCTTAGCAAAGGGAGTGGTGCCAGTTAGTCTGCATCTATATCGGTTACCTGAGTACATAGAACAGTACAGCACAGAACAGGCCCTTCGGCCCTCGATGTTGTGCCGAACAATGATCACCCTACTCAAACCCACGTATCCACCCTATACCCGTAACCCAACAACCCCCCCCTTAACCTTACTTTTTAGGACACTACGGGCAATTTAGCATAGCCAATCCACCTAACCCGCACATCTTTGGACTGTGGGAGGAAACCGGAGCACCCGGAGGAAACCCACGCAAACACGGGGAGGACGTGCAGACTCCGCACAGACAGTGACCCAGCCGGGAACCGAACCTGGGACCCTGGAGCTGTGAAGCATTTATGCTAACCACCATGCTACAGTCCTTTTGTTCTGGGGAAATGGGCCGTTAGAATGCAAACGAGCGGGGGGTTTCGATCGCGTCTAGCCATCTGGGTGGCAAATACGCACACGAGCTCTGAGTGTGTGAGAGTCCTGGGTTGGCCATAATTACCATGGATCTTTGCAGTTGGCTATCTGAGATGGCTACATCGGAAAATCCAGCTTCGCAAAAAAACAGGATCGGCAGCGGATGTCGATCCATTTACGGTGCTACCCCCTGCTGATGCGCGATCGAGTTCCTGCCCGTCCTCCAACAGGAGGAATACAAATGGGTGTTAATGATCCATTTGCATCCACTTAGCAGGCCAGGTACCATATTCTCTTGGCCCAGGTGATTCTCCCACCCTCTGGGCTGGGAATCATGTGGACGAGAATTACTGCAGGCATGGACAGCGTGACCCTGATGTGGTGGACCTCGCAGTAGGCCAAAGTATATCCGATGGCCAATCACCCCACGCCCACCCCACTCCTCTGAAGACCCCCTAAATAAAGACACCTCTCAGAAAAAAGACCCCTGACAGGCCACCTCCCCGAAAAGAGACCCCGGACTGGAAGCTAGAGAACAATCGAGACGAGGCAATGAAAACACTTCTGTTGATTCATCTGAACAATGTACTTGCTGACTCAGACACAGAAAGCATTGAGGGCTGGATTCTCTGACTTTAAGTCTATGTCTAGCATGTGTCTAGTATTACGACCAAAAAGTCGGCGGCGCCCCTACACTCATGCTCCGCCCGGCTTTCCCTGCAGACACGGCCAGAGAATTGCCGGCTCTGTGGCCACACATGCGTATGGCGGCGACCTGCAGCGGTCGTGCCGTAGAATAGCAGCACGGTAGCACAAGTGATTAGCACTGTGGCTTCACAGCGCCAAGATCTCAGGTTTGATTCCCTGCTGGGTCACTGTCTGTGTGGAGTCTGCACGTTCTCCCCATGTGTGCTTCGGTTTCCTCCCACAGTCCAAAGACGTGCAGGTTAGGTGAATTAGCCATGATAAATTGCCCTTTCTGACCAAAAAAGGTTAGGAGGGATTTTTGGGTTACGGGGAGAGGGTGCATGTGGGGCTTCAGTGGGTCGGTGCAGACTCGATGGACTGAATGGCCTCCTTCTGCACTGTATGTTCTAATATGACACCCCATATTGTGGATATGGCGAACCCAGCCTGCCAGATAGTGCCTCCCGTAACCATCTTGCCACCCCCACCAGTCCCCCCCCAGCCCCGCCGAAGCCCCCCCTGGCCAGCGGAAAGACTTCCCCTACCCCACCCCCGACTGGCGGTGCTGGAGACAGTCTGCAGCCGCCACGGGAGGTTGACGAAACATGTGATCCACGCCATCAGGAAGTCGGCCCACCAGAGGCGGAGCATCGAGGGAAGGCCTTCAGGTTACGTCCTGAGGCCGTCCCAACGGCATGCGGCGTACTCACCGGTTTGGAGGGGGCGGAGCATCTGAAGACAGCCGCCGCTCTCGATTTCGGCGTCAAAAGGGATTCTCCACCCAATCGTCGAATGTGATTTTGGCGTCGGCAATCGGAGAATCCCGCTCGAGGTGTCAATTTGTGGAAAGAGAAACCAGTCAGCTGTGTTTCAACCCCTCAGATACTTGAGCTGCAAACCATTAATTTCCCTCACTCTGCTGTGATTCCACATATACACAGCTGTTAGCTTTGCTTCATTCATCTTCCTTCACTGCCCTGAAGTGCTCCACAATGTTTATAATCTTTGATTGACAGGTTCTAACCCACTTCATACAGAATTAAAGGCCCCAGACAGGGAGAAATCGTAAGGCTGGCGTCAAATCCGGGCGGGTTTGACGCCAGCCTCCCCCTCCCCGACCGGGAACCGATTCTGGTCCCCAGTCGGGGCTAGTATGCCGCGGCCGTGAACTCCGGCATCGCGGGCTTAACGAATTTTGTTAAGCCCGCTTGCCAGAGTTTGCGCCGGCTGACCCGTCACATGACGTCAGCCGCGCATGCGCAGATTGGAAGACTCCAACCCACGCATGCGCAGATGACGTCATCGCGCATTTGCGCGAAACCCGCGCATGCGCGGGCCGGGATGCCCCTCAGCCGCCCCGCGAAGTGATACAGCGGGGCGGCGGAAGGACAAAGAGTGCGCGGGAATCGGACCCGCTGCCGTGGTACTGCCGTGCCAATCGGTGCCATGGTTTTCAAAATCGGGACTTTACGGCCGTTTTTACGAATGGCCAGACCAGGTGTGTTTGCCGTTCGTAAAAACAGCCGTAAAGGGCTTGGACTTCGGCCCATCGGACAGCTGAGAATCGCTGTTGGCCGTAAAAAAACGGCGGCAGAGTTTCGAGTCGGGCGTGGGGGGGGGGAGAATAGCGGGAGGGCGTCAGACTTGCGTGCCCGTAAAATTTACGAACCCCGCTATTCTCCGCACCGTCGTGAGTGCGGAGAATTGCGCCCTAAGTGCTTTCCAATCACCTCCCTTCACGATTAAGTGATTTTGAAGTGGTCAGCTGGAAATTGACACTACTTAACTCTGTTTGAAGTGGTTGTTGTTTATAAACATTGCTGCAAGAGCCTGCATTTGTGTAAATTTAAAATTGTGCTTTCTTAATTTCTAATTTTTTCTATTTCTAATTCACAAGTACATTTAAAATAGGAATGTGTTTTATGGGAATATTATTTTTACTTGCAAACAGGAAAAAGCATTCTCCATTCAGAGTATTTTGATACCAAGAAAAAGGTTGGTGGTGATTTAGCAGAAAGGAAGTGCTTCAAAGATTATTATGACTAACTTATATAAATTATATGAATTGGCTTTATAGCTTGTCAGCTTTGAAATTCTGTGTTTTCCTGTGTAGACAGTAATGCCCCATGTCAGTAAATGTAGCAATGTAGTGTGCATCTGTAAGCCACAGTGGTGTGTGAACTATCATACAAGATGGTTATAACTTTTTACTACTTCCTAGTAACTGGTCTGGTAAGTTCTGCAGTGGTTAATTCACTTGTTTGTTTTGCAATTTATTTCATACTTTTGGATGAGAGCAAGAGGATATTTTTACGTTCAACGCCTAGGTGGTAATTTGGCGGAGCAGACCTCTTTCCAACCCCATTCAGCACCCCCATTGTGGAACTTGCCTGATTTTTGTTTCATTGGTTTCTTCAATGCTGTCTGGTAGATTCTTTCAAACATTTAAGTAAGATGTTCTTCAAATCTGCTTCAAATGTTCTTTTTGTGAAGTTAAATTTATGTACAATAATTATAATTCCCCTCCCTAATTTGAAGTGGTATTCTGAGTTTACCTTCTCTATAATCATTCTGATGAGGTTTCCTTCCTTAACAGACTTATTTCTGGTCTGGGAAGTTTGAGCTTATCTAACTTTGTTAATAGTTCATCTCATTTTAGAATTCAGGGTTTGCCATTTTGCTGTTCCATTCTCTTCAGTACATATACATGTTTTAGTTGCTGCATTCTCTTGTTCTTTCAGACTGTTATTGTCTTAAGAAAGTAAAATGAGAGGCCTGAGATTATAATGTGTGCACAGTCTATTATGTAACCTTAGTGAAGGAGCTTTTGTAGACTCATGAGATGCAGTATCCACTTTGGACTTTCAACATGCACCTCTCGTTACCTAACCTAGAATTTGAATTTCCCAAATGGAGTTTAGTGCTCTAATTAAGATTGAAATAATTTCTTCTGAGAATTCTCATCGAATTGACTCCTCAGATATGGTGAATGAATGTTTGCATTATGGAGAGAAATTCTGAAAAATGAGCTGCTAGATCCAGGTAAGTGTGGGAGGATTTTTCACGTGGAATAATGGGTGGGATTGGATGTTGAGTTCAATATTAAACCGGAAAAAATCCAAGCATGGATCGCCCTGTTGACTTCCACATTTGCTCCCATCTGTTAAGCTATGTGCACGCAATCACCTTGGAAGACGCGAGTGCTGTGAATTGGCTTAAATTAATCATTCAGTTAAAGCCAGATTGACATGGAATTTCTACTTCATCTTTGGATGCAAGTGTTTCTTGAGCCTCCAGGAACTCACCAGTGAAAGCAAGAAAAGAGCACAGTGGCAACTTGGGCTGAAGCATGACAGGAAAAATATGCCAATGATTACTTGGTACTCCCAGTTGCTTTCTGACTTGTGTGAAAGGGTTTATTCTCAGTACTTGTACACCTACACTAGAGGTTTGAGGTTTTGACCTGTACTTTGGAGCTTTGATTTATCAGATCAACATGGGTACCACTTGCACTGTTTCTGATTGTAACTGAGAGGTGGACCAAGCAGGAACACCAACGCCTGAAGCCCGCTGCTCACAGACTTGCAACTCTACAGAGAGAAGAGATCAGCAGAGGTTCAGCTTGCAGAAGTCATACCCAACACAAGGCAGAGGATAAGCTTCCTTGACATGTCATGTGTGATAACATTTGTGTTCCTTACGTGAGTGCACCCACAGTTTCTCCACATTATGTTCCATTTCTAGCTTGTTGCCCACTCACTTTATCTATAGCCAGGATTCTCTGTTGCGAGTCCTCTCCATTACTGCTGCTGACGAGGACAGGGAATTTTGCGCTCAGCCAAATCTCCCATTCACTGCAGCAGGATTGGAGAATCCTGCTGTCGTGAGTGGAAGAAGAATTCCACCCTATATCTCTGTGTCCTCCTCATAATTTTCATTACCACCTAGCTTTTTATCGTTATCAAATGGGAATACATTACTCTCAGTCTCTTTGTCAATATACCATAGATGTTGGCATATATACCTGGCTTGTAGCCTTTATAGTACATTTGTAAATAGTTCTTAGATTAAATAAAACCTTGCCTATGTGTGACTATGAAGTCTTCTCAAGACCTACCAAACTAACCAACACCTTACAATGTGGGTAGTCACCATTTTGAAATTTTTCAAAAAGTCAGTAATTCATTTTAAATTAAATTGGCACAGTTTATTGAGAAAACCGATTGCACAAAGATAACTTTAGCCACAATGAAAACATTTTAAAACCGGTCAAATTAGTTCTCTTTGGCATCCGATGCAAAGAGTTCAGCAAATTCATTCGGAGTGACTTTGACTACAGCATCATCCTAAGGGTTCAATATGGATCAGATGTGGAACTTTTGGTTTTAGAATCTGCCCTCCACAAGAATAATCTTCGTCTCCATCCATTGAATTAGATATTCTGCATGTTTTGAATGACTTGATGACAGTTTATGTACTATTAGCATCCAACAATTTGATGACAAAACCACACAAAACATTTTTTTCTCCCCCCTCAACCTATTGTTCAGTGTGAACATGATCAATGGTGGTTTGTTGGAGCACACATCCTGTGGTTCAACTGCAAATATGTGGATCCGTTATTTCTTCACAGGTCCCTCTTGATCTCATTGGTTATTTGGGAGTTGAACATGTCCCATACTAATAAACTGCATTCATTATATAGACCACCGATTCCACACATGGGCTTCCCCAAATTACCTGCAAGGAACTTGATTTTCGGCATGGCTTTGCATTTGAAAAATACCAAAGGCTATAATAAGACCATAAGACATAGGAGCAGAATTAGGCCACTCAGCCCATCGAGTCTGCTCTCCGCCATTTAATCATGGCTGATATGTTTCTCATCCCCATTCTCTCCATAACCTCTGATACCCTTTTTAAATTTCCTTCCGTTGGCCATGCAAACTAGTACCACTGGGAATCTTTGCTTCTCGTGCCCTGTAATTTTCAATAGATTTGTTTTTGAACCTTACCACTCCATGGTTTGGTTGCTGGAACTATCAAAATTCATGGGCTTTTCATCCATGTTGCTGAGTGGAATAATAGATTGTTTATTTGCTGCTGTCTGATGATGATATGCTGGGCACTGCAATTTTGGCATTGAGTCTTTTGGTAATCTGAGAGATCTTAGTCTTGTGCTGCAGCACTAAACATTTTCATTTCATGAAGCGACTTTGTTAGTTTTGTTGGAATTTTTATTTCTCTTTGTTGTTCGCCAAACGGGGTCTGCTTTGTGTGGGTATCTTAAACTCCTGAACATCTTTGCAAATTATTGATTCCTCGCAGCCAGTTATATAGTAAGTAAAACATGCGTTTGCAGGGCAAAACTTTGAAGCTGACTACTAATATTAGTATAGTATGTCATGGCTGAAAAAGGAGGTCGACTTACATGGTGTTTCTGCAAATTGTTGGGGTGGAAAAAATGCAGTTGCTCTATAATCTATTAAAATCCTGGACCAGATCCCAACAGTGGCTAGGATACTGGACAGAATCACCAAAATTTTATTTTAATTTTGTAAGACTGAGAAAAGGATGCCTTGCCCGAAGAGTGATTTCATGCAAAATAGGGAAATTATAGATTAAAACAAACTTTAATACTAACACAGTATTAAAATATGTTTAATCTTTCACACAAGAAAATAGCTTTTATCCCTTAAACAATGCTAATCAATACAGTGACGCAATAACTTTAACTACTATCTTTATTCCCACTCAAACAACAAAACCATCTCTGCCCTCGATCTATTTTTAAATACAGTTAGCAGACCCAGCATACTTGCTTAAGAAATGTACTTTGAGATTGTTTTAAGAGATAGACCTGAATCCTGTCAGAACATGGTTTGACTTTCAGGAAAACTGCACAATCCTGCTTCTCTGCTAAAATGCCTGATTCTCTAGCTCCTCCCATTAGTTACATCATTTTACCAAGCTGAAACACAATGGGCGGGATTTTCTGTTGACTGATGCTGAAATCAGGGTGCGTAATCAGGCAGAGAATAGCTCCCAACACCAAAATCGCTGCAGGCGGCGGTTTGACGGTGAATCGTGATGCTCCACCTCCCCGAAAATGGATTCAATGTGACGCACGCGGTGCGCAGTTGAAACACCGTTTGCATATTATTAGTGGGCCGACCTGCGATTCTCCGCCTCTGATGGGCTGAATTCCCCACAGTGCTGTCCATGTGTGCTCTCACAAATCGTGAACCTGGTGTGGTGGCTGCTGAGAAAGAAGGCATATAGACAATGTCCAGCACCGCCATACTTCGCCAACAGCTGGTCGGGGGATTCTTCCAGGGCTGGGGGAGTGGTGGAGGGTGGTCAGGAGGTGGACTGTGGGGTCGGGGTGGACGGGTACGCAATGCCATTACCGCAGCCGCTTTAAACCTGGTGCCCTGGGTCGTGTAGGTGACCCCCCTCCCCCACGAGTGCACAACCTGACTCATCTTTTCGGCCCCGATCAATGTGTGTGTGGGGGGGGGGGGGTGGATGTATTGTTTAAGCGCGGCTGCATTTTGTCAGCCCTGCGAGTGTCCATCATGGACCCGGTGATTCTCGCACCGTTTTTCATGGGTTTCGATGGTGTTCCATGCAGCGCCGGTGCTAGCCCCTCACCGGTAGCAGAATCGGTGCAAGAGTGGTGCCGATTTTTCTGATGTGAAATTCCATGTTGGCGTCAGCACTTAGACTCAGAAACGGAGATTCCGGCCCAATGTATCTAATTAACTACTCCACATGGAACTGTCTTAATCCAAACAAAAATCCATTAGCCCAAGCTTTTACAATGTTTTAACTGCATCTCCGCCTCCCAAAAAAATAGTTGCCTTTGAAATCAGAATTTTTAAAACACTACAGCAGTCATACACACACTACTAGTATGCCCTGGTCTAAAGTAGATTGTAAATAGCTGATGCACCCACTAGTTACAGTCTTTTAACTTGAACAAGCCCCATTTATTCCCTGCTCTTTGTTTCCTGTCCATTAACCAATCTCTATCCATGCCATTATACCTTCTCAATCCAAGGTCTCTTAACTTATGTCTTAATCTTATGTGTGATACCTCATTGAATGCCTTTTGGAAATCCAAATATACTACATCTACTGGCTCCAGTAGTGAATGGTGTTGGACAATTAAACAACTAATGAGAGAAAGTTGCACAAATATCTCCCCCATCTTCAATAATGGTGGAACCCAGCACATCAGTGTAAAAGATCAGGCTGAAGCATTTGCAACCATCTTCAGCCAGAAGTGCCAAGTAATGATCTATCTCAACCTCCTCTTGAAGCCCCCAGCATCACAAATACCAGTCTTAAGTCAATTTGATTCACTCTTCGTGATATCAAGAAAGGTTGAAGGCAGTGGATACTGCAACAGCTATGGGCTCCGACAACATCCCAGCAATAGTACTGAAGGCTTGTACTATAGAACTGACCACACCTGTATCCAAGCTGTATCCACTACAGCTACAACTGGCATCTAATAACAATGTGGAAAAAGTGGGGTTTGTGTGACAGAAATGTTATTTGCCATATATCAGCCCAAGCATGAATGTTGGGCCTTGGGCACCATCCTGAGGAATTCTTACAGCGATGTCCTGGGACTGAGATGATTGACCTCTAATTACCTGTGTGCCAGGTATGACTGCAACCTGTGGAGAGTTCCCCCCACCCCCCGATTCGCACTTGACAGTTTTTCAAGGGCTCCTTAATATCATATTTGGTCAATGGTTCCCACTGTTCATTTGCTGCCATACCTTTTACCCAATCCGCCAGCTCTCCCTTCCAGAGTTTCAAGTTCTTGTATATGTCAGTATTTCATTCATTCAAGGGGAAGGCGTAGTGTTATTGCTGCTGGGCTTGGAATGCAGAGACCAAGGGACCAGGCTCTGAGAATCTGGCTTCAAATTCCACTATGGTAGATGGTGAAATTTGAATCCAATGAAATATGGAATTAAATGTCTAATGATGACCATGAAGCCATTGTTGATTGTTGTAAAACCCTATCTAACTCGAGAATGCCCTGGAAATCTGCCATCCTACTTGGTTTGTGACTACATGTGACTCCAGATCCATAGCAAAGTGGCTGACTCTTAAATGTCCTGCGAAATGGCCTACTCTGTCCAAGGGCAATTAAGGTTGGGCAATTAAATGCTGGCAATGTCCACTTTCCATTAATGAAGGAAAATAAATTCTGAGACACTTGGGGCGAAATTCTCCGACCCCCACGACGGGTCGGAGAATAGCGGGAGGGCCTTCCCGACATTTTTCCCGCCCTCCCGCTATTCTCCCCACCCCCCCCGCCCAACTCCCGACACGAATCGCTGCCGCCGTTTTTTTACGGCCGGCAGCGATTCACAGCTGTTCGATGGGCCGAAGTCCCAGCCCTTTACGCTGTTTTTACGAACGGCAAACAGACCTGGTCTGGCCGTTCGTAAAAACGGCGGGAACAACTCGCTTTTTATAACCATGGCACCGATTGGCACGGCAGTACCACGGCCGTGCCAAGGGTGCCATGGGCCCGCGATCGGTGGGCACCGATCGCGGGCAGCGGGCCCGATGCCTGCGCACTATTTGTCCTTCCGCCGCCCCGCAGTATCCATTCGCGGGGCGGCTGAGGGGCATCCCGGCCCGCGCATGCGCGGCTGACGTCATATGACGCGTCAGCCGGCGCTAACTCCGGCAAGCGGGCTTAACGAAATTCGTTAAGCCCGTGATGCCGGAGCTTGCGGCGTCGGGCTGCTAGCCCCGACCGGGGACCAGAATCGGTTCCCGGTCGGGAAGGGGCGCGCTGGCGTCAAACCCGCCCGGGTTTGACGCCAGCCTTACGATTTCTCCCGTTTTGGGAGAATCGCGCCCTTGGGATTTTCCTGAGGTCATGAAAAGAATCATATAAATGCAAGTTTTTACTTTGCTTTCTTTATTTGAGTCTATATCTAGAGACCATGAGTAGAATTATGTATACATCAGTGGCCTTTGCTTTTGCCCTACTTACAAATGTCTACGTCAAGATAAGTATTTTAAGTATTATATTTTGGTTTACATTTGAATGATTCTGTCCTTTGCAGGTGTTAATGCCAGGGGTTGATACAAAGCATGATGACATTCAGGTAAATACAACCCATGTTCTTTTACAAATTGTTGACATTTTTCTATCTAAAGAAACCCAACTTCTGTCTCTGCTGTGAATTTGCTCATGTCAGTAGCCTCCACACTGTCAACTTTTGAGGTCATAGCAGATACTAAAATGATGGAAAGTAGTTAATTAATTTAATCATGAATTGAACAAAGTGGTGCAGGTTGTCACATAAATGCGTAAATTCTGAAAGTTGAAGTTTTCTGAATGTTGATGACACCAAGTATTGTGAGATATGGAGAAGGTATGAATTTAGTAACCCTGGCAGTTGATTGGGGTACTACTGAATTCAAGCTATCTAAAAGATGGTTTGCAAGTGAGCAAATTTAGAAGGCTGCAGTGACACCAGAACATTTGCCTGAAAATAAAGGACTCGGTGGATAACAATGGTCCATACCTCCATGTTCCCCAACATCGCATTTAGGGATACCCATATGATGATGACTGGGAATCTCTCTAGGAAGTTCCCATGTAAGGGTTTACCTGGCATTGCCCAGAAACGTTAATTTCCTCTGGACAATTACGCTGGGAACCATCTGACAGAAGCGATTTAGACCACATGGTTCTGCCAGTTTTACCCTGTTACTCTGAAAGAGGTAGAAGGAAAACAAAACTTATTTTTTTAAATAAATTTAGAATACCCAATTCTTTTTTTCCAATTAAGGGACAATTTTGCATGGCCAATCCACCTACCCTGTACATCTTTGGGTTGTGGGGGTGTGGACCCAAACAGACGCGAGAGAATGTGCAACCTCCACATGGACAGTGACTCAGGGCCAGGATCGAACCTGGGTCCCCGACGCCGTGAGACAACAGTGCTAACCACTGTGCCACCATACCGTCTCTAACTCCACAGTAACTATTTAAACACCTAGACCCAGCCACGGGGAGAATGTGCAAACCCCACATGGACAGTGACCCAGGGCCAGGATCGAACCCGGGTCCTAGGCGCTGTGAGGCAGCAGTGCTAACCACTGCACAACCATACCGCCTCTAACTCCAGAGTAACACGGGCCACCTCTTACAAACACGACCCCCCCACCCCAGGGGATCCACCAAACCACCCATCATCACCAGCCTTACACCCCCTGTCAGAGTGACCCCTCTCCCTCCCCTCCACCCTTCCCTAAATTTTATAACTTACCTGCTACTTGTAAATTGTCCCTTTAAACCTTCCCTTTACGGCAGCTACTGCCGGGGCCAAGATTTGCTGCTCCTGTCTCACCCAGCCTGTGAGGAAGGTTGGGCGAAACAGGGGCTTCGGAATGCCAGCACAGGCAAGTGATGAGAGTGGTAATCCACCAGAGATTGCCACTCTGAGGAAGTTACGGGCCAAAGAAATTCTCTAACTCAGGTTTTCTCAAAGATTTCCAGCCTTGGAACCCCTACCATGGGCACAAGGAACCTTAAGCATTCTCATAATGTTGACACTCCTTTTTCTTGCCCTGAAATGGGTACGAACACAGAAATCAAATGAAAACAAGTATTTTCTGGCTATATTTCTGCATATCTTAATCTGGTAATCATTAAAAAGTACTCAAGCCAAGGAATGATGCTGGAAAGCCGATTCTAATATTGTTCACACTCGATCTATCTCTCCCTCACACACTCTCATGTCTCTCTCACATTCTCTCACACACACACACACACACACACACACTCTCGTCTCTCACTCACACCTCTCTCGCACACATTTGCCCCATTCTCACACTCTCGCCCCTTCCTCTCACACACACTCACCCCACTCTTGCAAGCACACTCGCCCCTCTCTCACACACGTACACTCGTACCTCTTTCTAACACACACACTCACCCCCTCTCTCATACACACACTCAGCTCTCTCGCACACACACACTCACCCCTCTCTCGCGCACACATACTCACCCCTCTCTCGCACACACATACCTGCCCCTCTCTCTTACACACACTCACCCCTCTCTCCCACACACACTCACCCCTCTCTCTCACACACTCACCCCACTCTCTCTAACACAAACTTACCCCCCCCTTGCAAACACACTTCTCTCATCTCTCTCTCTCACACACAAGCACAATTGCCCCCTCTTTCTCACAGTCCCCCCTCTCTCTCACACACTCACCACCCTCCCTCTCTCAAAAACTCACCACCCTCTCTCTCACACACACACACACCACTCTCACACACTCACCCCCCCTCTCATGCACACTCACCATCCTCTCTCTCTCACTCACACGCTCACACCCTCTCTCACTCACACATTCATCACCCTCTCTCACACTCGCCCACATTCCCACACGCTCATCCTCACACACATACATACGTCCTCACACACGCACACATACTCACCCTCACATACACACACTCATCCTCTCACAGATTTAAATTCCCTCAATCTCCAGGGTGTTAATGTACCCCTGTGGATTACCAGTTCGATAATTGCTATGCTACATTACCCTGTTGCATCACATCCTGTCAGCTTTTCCAATTTGAAATAACAATGGAAAGCACCAATTTTTTGTATAGTTGTAACAACAGCCAGAATAAATCAACCAGAAACCTGTAGGTAGTTGATGATTCCTTCAACTATGACTCTCATGGGCTAATTAATGTAGCTGCTGGAATGTTGTCATATTCTACACCGCAGTCAGTCATGCCTCCCTGTTGGTCCCACTGGGAATGTCATACTTGATGGTCTGGGGTGGTGACAGCGAAAGCGACTGGCCAAGAATGGAAAATGCAGGTGTCCATTCTGTTTCCTGGAGATCGTTCTGCCGATGAAGAGGACAAGGAATAGTTTGAGAGAACCTTGAGACTTCTTAACAAGACAACTGTTTGTTTGAACCCCAAAGGTTCTCCCATGATGCGCAAGTAGGGTATAACCTGTTACTTTCAATGTTGTTTTGATCGTGTTGCTGTTACTCAAGTTCTGTTGTATGTTTAACTATTAAAGCATCACAGTCACTGCTATGGTAAACGCCTCCAGAAAATCGAGACTAGCTAAACTGAACTGGCTCCGTTCTCAGTAGTGTGACAACCTGCTTAGCTGGTTGGGTGCACTGAAAGGTAATTTCATACAAGATCACCCCTGCTCTGCCAGGCAGTCCTCCCCACTATAGTCAGTTGCTGGTGGTAGTACAAACGCATTAGCAAACAACATAAAGACTTGGATTAGGCACGCGCCCCAATGTTTTAAATAACACTGGTCCTTCCTGCATGTTCAGTTGTGTGAGATTCCTACTGCTCCTGCTTGTAGCTACTCTCACCAGGAGATCTGCCATCGTGATATTTCACACCTGTCCTGAGCCATCTTCACACATCCAATGTAGCTTGTCTGCAACAGCTATGGCTGGGTCAACATCCTCTTTATGCTGTACTCCACTTTGTCCTCAGAAGAGATCCTTGTAGCTATTCAGCTCGGATCAAATGGTCAAAATAAAGTTTGACACATACTGATGGGTATCACCACATCTTATCTATCGTGCTGGTCACACTGCATACTCCGCCCCTTCTTGGGTGGGCTCACTACCCATAAGAGGTGTATATGCATGTTCCCAACCTGTGCTGCATCCCGTCCCATCACATTCCTTTCTTTTGTCTTCATCCAGGGCAAGCTGGCCCACAATAATGTGAATGACCTCAGACTGAGGAAGGGACGGTCTATGTTGTTCCCCTCACCCAGTTTGAGGGAAATACTGCCAACTGGCTGGAGAGGACAGCGATCGTTCCTGTAGGGAAGGGGAGATCAGCTTGTCCCAGCAACCTAGTATGAACTCCCATGAGTACATTGCATCCTGACATATACAGTGAGTGATGTGAAGTCATGTATACTGCTTGCACATGAACTAAAACTCTCCTCTCTGTTTTATTGGCACCAGGAGATCTAGAGAGACAAGGAAAGCCAATATAAGCCTCAGCCCGCACACCACCCCAGATGAGGAACAACCACCTCTGCGCTCACCAGCACTTCTACCAACCCAGGTGGGGCCTTGGTGGAGCTTGGTTCTAGACTGGGGCACACAGTGGTACAATGGGTATCACTGCTGCCTCACAGCGCCCAGGACCCAGGTTCAATTCAGGACCTTGGGTGACTTGTCTGTGTGGAGTTTGCACTTTCTCCCTGTGTCTGTGGGTTTCCTCCGGAAGCTCCAGTTTCCTCCCACAGTGCCAAGAAGTACAGGTGAATTGGCAATGCTAAATTTCCCCTTCCCGTCCAAAGATGTGCAGGTGACAGTATAGGATTACAGGGATAGATCAGGGTAGTGGGCCTCGGTAAGATGCTCTTTCAGAGAGTCAGTGCTGCCTCAGTGGGCCGAATGGCCTGCTCCTGCACTGTAGGAATCCTATTAGGTGCTGTTAGGCTCAGGGTCACCTACTGGAGGGCACCTCACTGACAAGTTCCCACAGCAGTCGGAGACAGGGACACCCCAGGGCTGTTGGTAGACCAGGCACTCATTGAATCCAAATCAAATGATGTTCTTCAGAGTGGCCGCCAATGTGAATTGCGCTTTCACGTATCTGATCGTCAGTCCAGAAGTAAAACACTCGAACACGTCAGTAACGAATATTCGTTTATTTACGGCCGGGACAAATCTCTAAGCAGTCGGGTAACCACCTTCGAGAAGTGCCAAAGTCCAAAATATGGACTGTCTCTTTATACAATCACAGTTTAGAGGTGGTCCCTTTAAATTCCTAGATACACTTATGATTTTGCAAGGATCCAGAACATGTACATATATGGAATTATTCTTCGAGGTCGGGAGGTTATTTTTGACATAATCATTAGCACAAGTCACTATCAATATTAATACAAAGGTTTTTGTATCCCATGGCCATATGGCTCAACTCACTCCAAAGACAGTCCCCCTTACATTTCAATGTTTAATTGTTCCAACTGGTCAAACGAGCTTAATTATGTTTATCTCTGCAATAAAGTAACGGTTCCCATTCATTCCATTCTTTGCCTTTTTGACCTCTCTGCTTTTACAGATACGGGTCAGAACATTAATTAGTACCAATGCCACACTCCCTATATTCCATCCCATAACCTTCTGACATCTTTGCTTTTACAGATACGGTCAGACACACTCCCTTTATTTCATCCCTTGACCTGTTGACATCTCTTTCACAGAGCTTTTCAGAACTGTTATATTAACCCTATCAGCGAAGTTCCAAATGAAATCCACTTCTACATTCCCCCCTTTGATCATTCCTTGATCACATAACACTCAGGATACTTTAGATGGAAATGAGAGCGAGGCGGAGGTACTCCTCCTCTACTAGGCTCCGGCAGGATGCCACTTCCTCATATAGGTCAGGGGTAGGTGGAACCAGTTTTTCTCTTTCGTCTAGGGCGGATCTCTGAAGCATCTGTGGTAATGCAGCGGCACCCAAACGGTTGCATAGGCATTTCACACCAGTAGCTATGATACAGAGCAACAAACAGATGGTAACGAAGATAATGAGCCCATGGAACAGGTAAGTGGCCCAAGAATTGGACCACATCCAGCTCCACCAGTCAGCCTGACCGGCGAGTCGCAAGCGCTGTACTCCATCTCTGATATGGGTTACCAGACGCGTGATATTCTCTGAACTGTCTGGAATATAACCCATGCAGCCGTCTGTTCGATCGAGAAAGGAACAGATATCAAGGGAATGCCTCCATGGGCATGGGTCGGGACCTGTGTACATACCCAGCAAGAGGAGACACCCACTTTCTTAGCATAGACATAGGACATAAACAGAAAAGAATTTGCCGTTACATGGTGCGTTGCCCGCTTCCTTCTGGAAGGCGAGTAGGGGTGAGTAGTCCTTGATGGTAAAATTTGTACCCTGTCCTTATCAATGCACCGGTGGTTCCACCGGCATGTGCGGCGATCGTAGATCAGAACCATGTACGTAGTCCGGAATCGGGGCTTCTGGTCGTCGGGATGAACGGTGGTTGGGCAGGTTTTGATAGCCGTGGTGATCCATCGGAGATCTGTCGTTGTTCCACATCGTGGGGTTCCTTCTCGGCACAGGGGTGGACGTCGGCTTCCATACGGGCATCTCCTTCTTCCGGATGCAGCGAGAGAGAGCAGGGTGGCGAGTATTGTGACGGTGAAGAGGGACTTCATCCTGGTACTCGTGTTCCTAGGACTTAAAGGAAAAGTTTAGAACATCATGGATACTTAATTAACTTACAATGGTGCATATGTACCCATGCGTTCCGGCCCTCCACTTTTACTGCAGTGGGGGTAGTGAGTAGAACCTGTAGGGGACCCTCCCATCGAGGTTCCAAACCCTTACGTGTCCAATTTCGAATTAGGACATAATCCCCAGGGTTGATGGAGACGTCATGAGTAATGGAGGGGACTTCTTCCTGGGTGGCACGAACTCGGGAGTGTAATCCTTTCAAAATTCTAGTTAGTGGTAATATATAATTAGCCATCTCGGTAGTCATGTAATGGAATTGAACATTCCGTGGAACACTGCTGTCCCAAGGCGTTCGAAAGGGTCTGCCATATAGTATTTCCGCTGGGCTTAGGCGAGTTTTTCCTGCGGGAGTGGCACGTAGCTGGAAGAGTGCTAAAGGCAGGAGTTTGAGCCAAGTGGCCCCAGTGTCTGCTTGTAGTTTAGCGAGTTTAGTCTTTAGAGTCTGATTAGCCCTTTCCACCACTCCAGCGGCTTGTGGTCTGTAGGCACAATGAAACTGTTGCTTTATTCCTAGCAGAGCACAGAATTCCTTATTGATCTGACCTATGAAGTGGGGACCATTGTCAGAGCTCAGTCGGGCTGGAATTCCAAATCGCGGAACAATTTCTCGCATTAACACCTTAACTACTGTCGAGGCCTTGTTATCTGTAGTCGGGTAGGCCTCGATCCATTTGCTAAAAGTGTCCACAATGACTAACACATATTTATAGCATTGACATCTTTCCAACTCAATGTAATCCATTTGCAGGGTCTCAAATGGACCCTCAGGTAAGGGGGTTGTGCCAGGATCACAGGGGACGGCCTTACCGGGGTTGTGCTGTTGACAGATTAGGCACCGACTGCTAATTTGTTGGGCCATTTCTTGCAGTCGTGGGTGCCACCAGCTTTTTAACAATATGTCCCCTGTAGCACGAGCTCCACAGTGAGTTGCAAAGTGTACACATTCGGTCACCCAGGCTGCTAATGCATCGGTCATACATGTTTGTCCTACCGGGGTGACCCACAGCTTATTTTCGATATCATATATACATCCTAAGTTTTTCCACATATTTACAGCAGTTGCAGGAGCGTCCTCCTGCATTTGGATTATGTCAGCAATGGTTGGCATAGGTTTTTCAGAGGGAGACTTTTCCGGGGGGGTTTTAGTCTGCCTCATCATTCTAGGCACCATTAGTTTGCCAGATTTAGAAATTTCTTTTGCCTTCTCGTCCGCTCTCCTGTTGCCCGTTTCCACCAGTCCTGTGCCTTTTGTATGCGCTGCGCATTTTATCACCGCTATCTTGTCTGGGAGCATAAGGGCCTGCAATAACTGGGTTACTAACTGCTGGTGTGAGATGGGTGTACCAGCGGAGGTTAGAAATCCTCTGTTTTTCCATAATTGCCCGAAATCATGTACTACCCCGAAGGCGTATCGGGAATCTGTATAAATATTAACCTTCCTCCCCTGTGCCAATATGCATGCTCGTATTAACGCAAACAATTCTGCCTGTTGGGCAGAAAAGGGAACTTCAAATGCTGCTGCTTCTACTACGTCACCGTCTTGATTGATGATTGCATAGCCAGATTGTCTATCCCCCCTTTCGCCGACGGAAGAACTTCCATCGGTGAAAAAGGAACAATCTGCACTCGGGATGGGTATATCGGAGAGGTCGTCTCGAACCGAGGAGACTTCCTGCAACAGTTGCAGACAGTCATGAGTTGGGTCGAGCATGTCTGTGGGAGGATGCGTCAAAAAGTCAGCAGGGTTGATAGTGGTGCAGTGGGCAAACTGGACCTTTGGGTTATTAAGGAGAGCAATCTCATATCTATTCTGACGAGCCATCGTGAGATGCTGAGTCTGTAGCCGTCCCAAAAGGGCCGTAACAGAATGGGAACTATAGACAGTGATATCTTGTTGGAGGGTAATATTAGCAGCCGATTGCAGGCTGTGTGGTTCTGCTAGTGACTGTTTGTGATCAGCGGGCACTAGGACCCTGCGGAGCCATGCAGTGTCAATTTCAACGCAGCAGTTTCGAAACTGCCCAGCACAAATCCTTTATCTGTTTATTCTGAGACCAATGTAGTTCTGAACATACTGAGTTACTCATAATACTGATCACATTCCAGGGGCGGTGGCGGAGGTGGCTGTGGGGGGCTGTGGGGGCTGTGGGGGCTTCTGACGTCCCCCGCAATTGAACAGATGTTCCTCATCCCCATCGTCCCCCTCCCCCCAACCTTGCTTCGCATTGCTGACCGGCGCCGGGGGGAGGAGTAGCATTCTTACGTTTCTTATATTCTTTACATTCCCTTTTTAAGACCTCTACTGTTTTAACAATTCCCCCTTCAGTGAGGCCAATACCCAATTTTGAGGCATTTTCCTGCCAGCTAGCCAGTATAGATGCATCTTTCATTAACTGACAGTATTCCCTCCACAAGGCAATTAATTTCTTTGCGGTGGGTTCTTGATAATACAGAAAAATGTGTCATTTGAAACATGAAAGTCTGGCAATATCTGGTTTAAGAGCCCACAAAAGGTTAATAGCAGCTGCAAAGAGCAGGGTTATAAAATGCAGATTCCTGCTCACAAGCAGGCTTCAGCAGAAACAATGGCTCACACCTTCATGGAATGTAACTATCTCAGAAAGCATCTGAAAAGCATGGATGAGAGTTTCAATTGCATTACGTGAGGAATGTTTAAAACAGGCAAGTCTTTCAAGTCACAACCAAGTTAAATTTTAGCATACAGCTAAGAGCAAAGTTTCACACCTTAATTGAAATAAACTCTCTTAGTAAACAGCTGGAAAGAATGGAAGATGCTCAGTCGAATTTAGTGTCAATTTCAGGGGTAAAATTCTACGAACATCAAGTTAATTAAAAGAAAATTGGAGATGACTTGGCTACGAGAAACATCATTTAAGTCAAAATCAAAGGCAAAGTTATGAACTGGGGACAATTGGAAAATTAAACGATTTGAAATCACAGAAATAAAAGTTAACTATTGAAACAAAAGCATTTTTTAAATCAAATCTGAGAGGAGACGATATGCCTGAAATGAATAACGAATTGTAGTAAGATGTTTACATCAAAGATACTTTTAAACTATCAAAGTGAAACAAGCCCATATACAATACAGTCGTTAAAACTTAATAACTCTTCGAAAGAGAATATAAACCCAGGGAGCAGAAGCACCAGCACTCTGCAACAGCAACAGGAGAGAGAGAGAGAGAGAGAGAGAGAGAGACACAGCCTGCTGGAGAAAGACAAGGAAAGCAGCCGAGTTTAAACAGCTAATTCAACTCAAGAAGACCAGATTTTAAGTGGTTATTAGCTTACTTCACTTCCTTAATAACACAGGACCCAGGACACCAATGCTATTAAGGGGTAAGTAGGTAAAATTCTTCGGTGAAGGTATGGGTTATACCGGGGGATAGGCTCCGAGAACCCCGCCCGTAACTTCCAGAGAACGCTGCCTGGAATCACGGCGGCAGTCCCGTCCGGAGCCCACAGCCCGTTAACCGTCCCCTAGCAGTCCCGAGAACCCCGCCCGTAACTCCAGCGAACGCTGCCTGGAATCACGGCGGCTCCTCAGGCTGCCCCTAGCAGTCCTGGCCACCCCGCCCGTAACTCCAGCGAACGCTGCCTGGAATCACGGCGGCAGTCCCAGGCTGCCCCTAGCCCGTTAACCGTCCCCTAGCAGTCCTGAGAACCCCGCCCATAACTCCAGCGAACGCTGCCTGGAATCACGGCGGCTCCTCAGGCTGCCCCTAGCAGTCCTGGCAACCCCGCCCGTAACTCCAGCGAACGCTGCCTGGAATCACGGCGGCAGTCCCAGGCTGCCCCTAGAGACGATAACCACAGGGTTCACTCACTTACCCTCTTTAAAACGGGTTCGCTGGACTGACCTGGATCTCGCAGAGGCTTCTCGACAAACCAACGGCAAGGCTGAGCAACGATCAAACTGGTAGTAGGCGAATACCAAGGTGGAAAACAAATTTTTACTCACGTTGGGGGCCAAATTCGTCCTCTACTTTGAACGAGCTCAGTCGATTACGCCGGTTAGTTGCGCAGACCCCTCTGGAGATCCCCGTACGGGCCACCAAATGTGAATTGCGCTTTCACGTATCTGATCGTCAGTCCAGAAGTAAAACACTCGAACACGTCAGTAACGAATATTCGTTTATTTACGGCCGGGACAAATCTCTAAGCAGTCGGGTAACCACCTTCGAGAAGTGCCAAAGTCCAAAATATGGACTGTCTCTTTATACAATCACAGTTTAGAGGTGGTCCCTTTAAATTCCTAGATACACCTATGATTTTGCAAGGATCCAGAACATGTACATATATGGAATTATTCTTCGAGGTCGGGAGGTTATTTTTGACATAATCATTAGCACAAGTCACTATCAATATTAATACAAAGGTTTTTGTATCCCATGGCCATATGGCTCAACTCACTCCAAAGACAGTCCCCCTTACATTTCAATGTTTAATTGTTCCAACTGGTCAAACGAGCTTAATTATGTTTATCTCTGCAATAAAGTAACGGTTCCCATTCATTCCATTCTTTGCCTTTTTGACATCTTTGCTTTTACAGATACGGTCAGACACACTCCCTTTATTTCATCCCTTGACCTGTTGACATCTCTTTCACAGAGCTTTTCAGAACTGTTATATTAACCCTATCAGCGAAGTTCCAAATGAAATCCACTTCTACACCAACACGATGTTGGAGATGCCAGAACATGCAGTGGCCCATCAGGCAGGGATGTGGCAGTCACTTAGCAGACTGGGGTGAAGGATGGAGGAGGCCATCCACCTTCTCTCTGATGTTGTGGCTCTGACATGCGAGGAACCCAAGGTCACCATGGGAAAGTTGGCGACCACCATGGAGAACTTGGTCCAACAGCTTTTGCCAGATTTACGCTTGGCCTTGGACTCGATGGTTACACACATTAGTGTGGCATCATCAATATCTAGGCAAGAGAGGGACGAGGCACCCTGATCTACCTCCAGGTGCCCCTTCTCCTCATAGAGTCAGGGTTCCCACAGAGAGAATGAGCTTCAGCTGTTCATCTCAGGGGCCTCAACTCGGGACTTTCCAAGAATGTCTAGCCACTCCGAATCCTTTCTGACTGTGACCCTATCCACTCCAGTCAATCAGGCTGAGGAGGGTGCATCTGCCCCTGAGCAGTCCCTAACCCTTAACAGGCCAAAGCCCTCCACAGACATCAGGATGTAATAGTGATCAGGCCGCTTACACCTCTGCTGCAGATGTCAGGACTGCACCCAAGTGTAGTGGTAGAGTTAGGAAATGAAAAAATATTGAAATCACTTTTGGATCACAGGTGTGCAAACGCTGTAAACACTTTGCACTTTTGTTACATGTTTGATGTTTGTGAATGGATTGGTCAACCAAAATTGTGATTATGTACATACGAATCCTCTTGTTTTGAGTTTTAGCCATCCACCGTGATAATCTCCCTTTGTGAGATTCACATTCATGTGATGGCACCCTCACTGAAGATAGTTTCTCCACCTTTGTGTGATATCATGAAGATGTGTTAAAATCCTTATTGGAAGTGGTGCTTACTGAGCTTGTATCCCTTCAAATCATGGCACACCATCGTGTGAGGACGCTCAGCAGCCTTGAGGCATCAGCAGCAGATTTAAGCTCTGCAGCCCTGCAACTAGTCGTGAATGGTGGTGGACAATTAAACAGCTCACTGGAGGAGGCGCTCCACAAGTATACTCTGAAATTGAAATGGGCTAGCCATGTAAATTCTTCAACTACAAGGGCAAGTCAGAGGCTAGGAATCCTGGGACAAGTAACTCACCCCCTGACACCCCAAAGCCTGTCCACCATATTCAAGGGACAAGTTAGATGTGATGGAATACTCTCCACTTGCCTGGATCAGTGTAGCTTCAACAATCAAGAAGGTTGACACCAACCAGGACAAAGCAACATGCTTTATTGGCATCCCTTCCACCAACATCAACTCCCTCCACCACCAAAGCACAGTGGTAGCAATGTGTACCATCTACAAGATGCACTTCAGGAACTCACCAAGGCTTGTTAGACAGCACCTCCCAAAACAACGACCACTAGCATCCAGAACGACGAGGAGAGCAGGCGCATGAGAACACCATTCCCCTCCAAGCCACTCACTATCCTTCCATTGAAATAAATCGCTGCTCTTTCATTGTCGCTGTGTCAAAATCCTGGAACTCTCTCCCTTACAGTACTGTGAGTCCACCTACACCACATGGACTGCAGTGGTTCAAAGAGGCAGTTCCTACCACCTTTTCAAGTACAGTTTGCTGTGGACAATGAATGTTGGCCTAGCTAGCAACACCCACATCCCATAAATTATTTTTTTTAAAAGTTGTGTCCCCTTGGTGGAAGTGCTAAAGGACAAGACCTGGAAGGGAGAATGAAATCCTGAAAAAAAAGTCTCATCTCATTGGCCGCTGTAGTTTGTCAATAACTTGGCCCATGACTGCATCAAGCAAGTTGCCACAGTGTTCTCACTGTTGTGTCAACTTTAACTTCCCAGAGCGAATACTTACAGGGTGCATCGTTAACCACCTGAAAGATCGTGGCCTGCTGAATCATGAGGCTGGAAGGTACAAGTCTGAATGTAGAACTCACTCTCGATGTAACTGGTTGGACATCCTTTGTAATGCAATGGAATAGCATTCAGGAGCATGAGAAATATAGCCATTTCCCTTGCCTTCACTTTTCTCTGCCTGGAATCTGGTAAATTAAATTGGTATGTCTTTCATGTCATATTTTCTCAATGGCTTCATCTTGTGGAAGCTGACTCTCATCAGCCTCTTCAGGCTCCTGGCCCTCATGCCCTTCTTCCTGTAAGGGGCTGTTAACCTCCCCCATTTATACCTCTGGCAAGGGATCACTGTGTTGCAGCACCAGGTTATGAAGGGTGCAAAATACAACGATGATTTGGGATAAGAATGTGCCACCTGAGCATCTAAACGTCAGAAGATCATCAGAGTACCAATGATCTTCTCAATTAGGGCTGTGTGGAGCTGTTCCCTCTGTTGCAACACTCTTCTGAGCCACTCTGAGGCTGATGCATACATGTCATTCATGGGCCAGCATTTCAGCAGGTACCCCTTATTCCCCAAGCAGCCATCCCCCGAGACACTCGGGACTTTTAAATATCTGAGGCACATGGGAGTGTCTCAAGATGTATGAATCTTGGGAATTCCCAGTGAGCATTATGTGCTTCCGATGATCACACACCAGTTAAACATTGATGGAATGAAAGCCTTTATGCTTAATTAACATTAGGAGTTGCTGCATTGGAGCCCTTAAAGCAACATGGGTGCAGTCAATTGTACCCTGTGTCTTGGGAACCCTGAGATGGCTCCAAACCCTCGGCCTGGCTATCTTCATGAGTGTAATCCTCACATCCTCATGTGCATTGCTGTAGAGGGAAACTGTGACCTTGCTGCAGGTGTGTCTGGTGGCCTGAGAGATAACACAACACGTCTCCTGTGGGTGCCTTTGAAAATCCACAGGCATAGAAATTGAGTGCAGCGGTTACCTTCAAGACCACTGGCAGGGCATACCCGCCAACTTCATAGAATTTGGCAGGTGTGATCTACCAGAGTTCAGGAAGTGCAGATGTGCACAGCATTATCTCGCTGATCTGTAAATAGGAGAGCTTTCTTTAGTATATCCTCTGTGGTCCTAACAAGAGGTCTTATCCTCCCGATGCTCATGTAGTTGCACCCTGGACCTCAGCAGGGTCTTCTGAAGCTGCACTCAGCAACTCCACTCTCTCCTTCACCTCCTCCATTGTACTAGGACCCTCAAAAAGGCAGTGTTGAGTCCAAGATCCATAATTGTTTGATCCTTCTCTTTGAAATTATAGATTGAAGTGTAACAGGTGAACATAGTGAAAGTCACAGCCTTGAACCAATAGTAAATGTTACAGTGTATAGTGGCTTCTTCCCTCTTTGCCTTGTCACTGATGCAGCCTTGTATTTGAGATGACCAAGGTGACATCCCTGAGACTTAACATCTCAATCCCACAGTGGTTGGGAAAGATTTGAATGTCATGTGTGACCTGGCTTTGCTCAGTGCACCAATCTCATTCCTGGCATACTAAGTAACAATAAGTTGCTCATGATTAATGATTGGGTGCCCTTCGTCCGGTTGTACCCGGCCTTCCGCTTGGCCACCTCCGTACTCCAGTCCTGGTAGATCCGCACTACTGTGTTCTCCCACTTGCTGCTCCGCTCCTTCTTGGCCCACCTAAGCACGCACTCTCGGTCAACGAACCGGTGGAACCGCACCAGCACCGCCCGTGGCGGCTCATTCGGTTTGGACCTCCTGGCCAGTATTCTGTGGGCCCCCTCCAGCTTCAGGGGCCCCTGGAAGGACCCAGCTCCCATCAGCGAGTTCAACAAAATGACCACATTGGCCCCCAGGTCTGACCCTTCCAGCCCCTCCGTGAGGGCCAGGATCCGTAAATGTTTCCGCCTCGACCGGTTCTCCATCTCCTCGAACCGCTCCTGCCACTTCTTGTGGAGCACCTCGTGCATCTCCACCTTTACCGCGAGGGCCGCAGCCTCATCCTCTCTTTCGGAGGCTTGTTGTCGGAGCTCCCGGATCTCCACCCCCTGGGCTGCCTGCGTCGCCAGCAGCTTGTCCGTATTCGCCTTCAGCGAGTCCAGCAGCTCCACTTTGATCTCCTGAAAACAGCGCTGGAGAGTCTCCTGCTGCACCTGCGCCCACTGCCTCCATTCCTCGAGGCCTCCGCCGGCCGCCATCTTGATTCTCTTCCCCCGCTTTTTCTTAGGCGCTGCCACCGCTATTCTGCTGGCCCCACTCCTGGTCAAGACCATAGACCACTGGGGATCTGCTGCAGACACCTTCCCACGTCGGGAACCGTCGAGCAAGTACCGCTGGGGGCCCTTAAAAGAGCCCAAAAGTCCGTTCCTGGCGGGAGCTGCCGAACGTGCGGCTTAGCTCCGCATAGCCGCAACCGGAAGTGCACTCTTTTCATTTTTTAATGTAGGATGTCCTAACAAGAGGTAGAAGCAGAATTCAAAATTACTTTCACGAAGGAAATGAGTGAATAATTGAAAAATATACATTTTGGAAGATATGGGGAATGGAACTAAATGGGTAGCTCTTTCAAAGAGCGACAGAAGTATGGTAAGCTCAATGGACCCCTTCTACAGTGTAAAATGTTATGATGTGAAACACAACAAAGCTGTATCAATCATCTGCCCATCAAGTTCATGTTTTATTTTTTTCTACTCTGAAACAGAAGTTTTCGTAGTACTATACTGTTCAGGATCAGTGACCATGTTGGAGTTTATTGAATGTGATTTGAAATATTGATGCACCGCTTGTGTAATGCTTTGTGATGTGTGAGAAGCTTGGGTTCAGCAGTGATGCCTTCCACAGTCAAAATAATACTTAGTAAACTGCCATTTGGAGGATGAAGTACCAGAGAACCTCATGGTGCAGTATTGCATCAAAATTTGGTTTACTAGATGAGGAAATGTGAAGTTAACATACTCTAATACAGATCTAGTGTAAAGATCAGATATGAATAGTTTTGAATGAATATTAATTATACCAGACTGAAGGACCTCCGGTGGCGGTCATGGAATGAGGACATTTGGTGGCTCTTGCTCAAGGTGGATTTTGTTGGACCTTCCCCCACCCGTGTGGGGTTTTTTTTAATGCAAAAGATGTGTGAGTGCCCAGGGGGGCTGCGCTGCCTGCCCAGTGGTTGACGGAGTAGTTGGTGGAGTTTTTGGATGGAAAATTCCAGCAGCAGAGGAAAGAGGCTTTGGAAGACCTGGTTACGGTGGTGGAGCTGCTCAGAGCTGCAATTGAGAGAGTGGAGCAGAGGTTGTAGGCTCAGGGCCTAGCGATTCAGAATTTAGAGGAGGTGGTGGGGGAGCAAGAGGAGCGGATGGGTTCATTGGAGACTAAATTGGGGGTGGTTTTGAATTACCAGAAGCGGCTGCAAGAGAAGTTAGAGGTCCTGGAGAATCGCTCCAGAATGCTTGAGGGCATTGAGGGAGCGGAGGCCGGCAAGTATGTGGCGAGGATGCTTGAGAAGTTGGGGGGGGGGGTGGCCTTTGACCGGCCCCTCGAGGTGGATTGGTCGCTCTGGTCTGAGGAGGAAGTCGCAGGTGAGGGAGCAGCAGAGGTGGTGCGGCTGCCACCATCGATTCTTCGAGAAGGAAAAGATATTGAAATGGACGAGGCAGACCAGGAAATGCAACTGGGTGGGTCTATCAGGACCTGGGTGCGGAGTTGAGGAAGAGGAGGGCCAGGTTCATCCAGATAAAGGCTGCTCTCTTTACGAAGGGGGTGAGGTTGAGGTTTTGCAACCCTGTCCGCTTGTGGATTTTGACTCACCAGAGGAGGCGATGGACTTTGAGGGACCATGGACTAGTAGGAGTGTGAGGACACTGAACTTTGGAGAAGAGCTTTGTGTTCGTAATAAAGTGTTCGGGCTGGGTAGTTTGGGGTAAGTTTCAACGGGAGAGTGGCGATGGTGAGTGTGCCTTTGTTGGAGGTGTGGTGCGCTGGAGGTTTGAGGGGGTGTCAGAGACTCGGGCGAGGACTACCATGCTCGGTAGGGCTAGTTAACGAGGGAGAGGTGGGGGTTGTCAGAAGGAAGGCATGAGTTGTTTTTTGTTCAAGGGTGGAAGGGGAGGAGGGTTGCTGACATGGGTGTGGTTGGTGTCGCGCAATTGGGAAGCGAGAGATGGTGGCGGACTCCAAATGCGGGCCTGGAGGGGTGCGTGGCGCGTTTTGGGGGGCTGGCTCAAAAAAGGGATATGGCTGATCGCCAGGCTGGTCATGTGGAATGTGAGAGGGCCGAATGGGCCAGTTAAACGGTCACGTGGGTTCACGCATCTGAGGAGTCTGAAGGCGGATGTGGTGATTTTACAAGAGACACAACTGAAGTTGGGGGATGAGACGAGGTTGAGGAAGGGATGGGTGGGGCAGGTGTTACTTTGGATATGAAGATGAGTGGGGTGGTGTTGGTTAACAAGAGTGTGCCGTTTGAGGTGGGGAGCATTGTGGCCAATCCGGGTTAAGTGGGGTGCTGTTTATTTGATGGTCAGTGGGAAGCTGGAGAGGATGCCGGTAAACGCTTTTCCCCTAATTGGGACAATATGGATTTTATGAGGCAGGTTATGGGGAGGATTCTGCAGTTGAACAAGCATCGGTTGAATATTGGGGGGTGATTTCAATACGCACCTGGACCCGGTTCTGGAGCGATCGGGCCCTAAGTTGTTGAGGGTGCCAGCAGTGGCTAGGGAGCTGAAGGGGTTCATGGAGCACTTTGGGATGGTTGGAGGGGATCCATGGAGGTTTCGGAGGTCAAGGGCGAGGGAGTTTTCATACTTCTCCCACGTGCACCGGGTGTATTCCTGGATTGATTTCTTTGTGGTGGACAAGGTGCTGCTGACGGGTGGCAACTCTGTTTGGCAATTGTGGTTTCTGATCACGTTCCACATTGGGTGGATTTGCGGGTGGTTCAGGGGGAGGCCCAATGGCTGCAGTGTCGGCTGGATGTGGGGCTGTTGGCAGATTATGGGGGTGCGGGCTGCTATTTGGGGCTATGTGAAGTTGAACAACACAGGTGAGGTCACAGCCACCACACTGTGGGAGGCACTCAAGGCCTCAGTGAGATGGGAGTTTATTTTGATTCGGGCTCACAGGGAGAAGATGGAGCGAAAGGAGTGGGCAATGCCAGTGGATGAGATTTTGAGGGTGGGTGGAGGCACTCGGTATCGCCAGAGGAGAGGTTGCTGAAGGAGAGGCAGAGGCTCCAAATGGAGTTTGGGTTAGTGTCTATGGAGAAGAAGGTGGAGCAGTTGCAGAGGGGCAGTGTATGAGTATGGCAAGAAGGCAAGTAGGATGCTGGCCATCAGTTGAGGAAGCAAGCAGCGGCAACAGTGATTGGACAGGTAAGGGATGGGAAGGGTAAGGTGGTGATGGACCCAGAGGGAGTGAATGGGGTAATTTGAGGTCTTTATAGAAGGCTCTGAGTCGGAGCCCCTGACAGGGAAGAGGGGATGTGGCGGTTCCTGGATGGGTTGGAGATTTCCATGGTGGAGGAGGTGTGGGTTCAGGGCCTGGGGGCCCCCGATTGAGGGAGGTGATAGATGCGATGCAGGCCCCGGGGCCGGACAGATTCCCAGTTGATTTTTATAAAACATTTGGGGCGGAGCTGGGGCCATTGCTGGTAAGGACATATAATGAGGCTAGGGGGAGGGGAAACTCCTCCCTACATTGTCGCAGACTTCCATCTCCCTGATTTTAAAGAAGGATATGTGTACGGGGGGAGTGATAGGGGAGGACCTTTGAGTTTTGAGAAGGGAAAACAGCTGTCAGTGATGTGTGGAGGTAACTTAATATGATTATGATACCCTCGGAGGGGCAGGAGGTAGTGGTGGCGTTGGACGTGAAGAAGGCTTTTGATAGGGTGGAGTGGGCATATTTGTTTGAAGGGCTGGGGCGGTTTGGGTTTGGGCAGGTGTTTGTGGATTGGGTCCGGCTGCTTGGGTGCACAGCACGTTAGCATAGTGGTTAGCACAATTGCTTCACAGCTCCAGGGTCCCAGGTTCGATTCCTGGCTTGGGGCACTGTCTGTGAGGAGTCTGCATGTTCTCCCCGTGTGTGCGTGGGTTTCCTCCGGGTGCTCCGGTTTCCTCCCACAGTCCAAAGATGTGTAGGTTAGGTGGATTGGCCATGATAAATTGTCCTTAGTGTCCAAAATTGCCCTTAGTCTTGGGTGGGGTTACTGGGTTATGGGGAGGAGGTGTGGGCTTGGTAGGGTGCTATTTCCAAGAGCCAGTGCCGACTCGATGGGCCGAATGGCCTCCTTCTGCACTGTAAATTCTATAATTCTGTATAAGGCGCTGGAAGCGAGATGCGAACAAACCAAGTGAGTACAGGATACTTTGGGCTACATCGTGGGACGAGCCAGGGGTTCACGCTCTCCCTGAGCTTTTTGCCTTGGTGATAGAACCGTTGGCCACAGCGCTAAGGGCGTTGAGGGATTGATCGTGGGGGGTGCCAAGCATAGGGTTTCGCTATATGCAGATAGCTTGCTATTATATATTTTGGACCTGATGGGCAGCATAGAGGGGGTTACGGAGACCTTGATGAAATTTGGCCGATTTTCGGGATATAAATTGAACATGGGAAAGAGTGAGGTGTTCCCCATCAAAGCCAGAGAGCAGGAAAGGAGATTAGCAGAGTTGCTGTTTAGGGTGGTGGGGACAAGCTTCAGGTACTTAGGTATTCAATGGCACAGAGCTGTGCCCAACTGCATAGATTGAACTTGGCTCGATTGGTGGAGGGGATGAAGGTGGATTTTAAGAAGTTGGATGTTTTGCCACTGGCTCTGGCTGGGTGGGTGCAGGCAGTGAAAGTGACGGTGCTGCCTACGTTTCTGTTTGTATTTCAGAACCACCCTATCTTTCTCCCTCAGTCTTTATTTAGGAAAGTCAGTGGGCGGGTTTATGTGGCGAGGGTGGCCCCGTGGGTGCGGCGGGCTTTCCTGGAACGGGGAGTGGATGAATTTGATAAATTATTATTGGGCAGCAAATATTGCGATGGTGAGGAAATGGGCTGCGGAGCAGAGGCCTGTTTGGGGGCAGCATCATGTAGGGTAACAAGTTTCAGGGCTTTGCTATTGCCGGCTTTGCTGTTCTCACTGGCCAGGTACTCCGTGAGCCCAGTGGTTGTGTCAGTGTTAAAGGTGTGTGGGCAGTGCAGGCATCGCTTTGGATTGGAGGGTACGTCATTGTGGGCGCCGATCTGTGACAACCATAGGTTGTGCCGGCAAGGACTGGATGTGAGGTTCCGGAGTTAGCGGCAGATGAGGATTGAGTACTTCAGGGACTTGTTCATAGGGGGAAGATTTGCGGGGCTGGAATAGTTGGAGGAAATGTATATGCGTTGCCCAAGGGGAATGAATTTATGTACCTGTAGGTTCTGGATTTTGTGAGGAGAGAGGTGCTGTCCTTCCTGGGGCTGTCGCCTCCGGTATGGCATGGGAAGCTGTTATCGGATGACGAAATAGGGGAGTGGAAGGTTTTGGATATTTATAAGAATCTGATGGGGAGGAAGGGCACTCCAGTGGAGGTTAATAAGCACAAATCAGAGGAGAAGTTTGGACAGCAGGTGCAGGGCGGGAAATCGGCGGAGTCCTCATCGTGTGAGAGGTTAAGCCTCATCCAGTTTAAAGTTGTGCATAGGGCCCACATGACAGTGGCGAGGATGAGCAGCTTATTTGAGGGGGTGGAGGATAGATGTGGATGGTGCATGGCAGGGAGGTGGGGGGGAAGAATCACGTCCACATGTTCTGGGCGTGTCCAAGACTGATGGGGTTCTGGCAGGGGTTCTCAGACGTGATATGAGGTGCTGGGTATGGAGATGGTTCCGAGTCAGGAGGTGTGTCAGAAGATGCTGGAGTCCGGGAGAGGAGAGAGGCTGATGTATTGGCCTTTGCCTCCCTAGTAGCCCGGAGACGGATTTTGTTGCGTTAGCGGGACCCGGAGCCACCAAAAGCGACCTGGGTGACTTCCTGAGGTTGGCGAAGGTCAAGTTCGCTCTGCAGGGGTCGATAGAGGGATTCGCCCGGAGGTGGGAACCATTCATCGATTGCTTCAAGGAGAATTGAGGGGTCAGCAAGGGGAAGTGGTGGTAAGGGGGGTTAAAATGGGGAAGGCAGTGTTGGTGTTCGGGGGGGGTTGGAAAGTTATGGTTGTTTGTTGGGTTGATGTATTGTTCTTCTGATATTCTGTGTATATTTGTTAAATGCCTTGAATAAAAATGTACAGATTTTTAATTATATCATACTGAAATGTCACAGTTCTGAAAAATGCCTTTTATTTTCTCCACAAGGATCAAGCATACCAACAGATGGAAGTAGCTGCAAAACCTGAACATCTTGAACAGGTAAAAGCAACACAATGATGGGAAGTTGATAGATTTTGCATTCTATTTCTTTGTTGTTTTGAATGGTTGTAATTGTAAGTTATTAATTTTCTATGGAGCCATTCAGTAAATTGGATGTCAGAGAAAGGTCAGCTGTTATCTGCAGGAGAGAAGGTCACAGATATTTTGGTGATTAAAAATATCTGTGGAATAAATTTCTGCAGCTCTCTCCTGGTCAGGACCAGAAAGAACTATGAGCCAATGGTGAGGAAGAAGGAAATTACAGTGCAAGAAAGGGACAAATAAAATGGCATTTTAACATTTTTATTTCAAGGGTGAAGTGAGGAAGAGACTGAAAGGTGGAGAATTCCAAACGTTCACCACCTGCTGAGTGAAGAATTGCTTCCTCAATTTTAGAATTGAATGGTCTACTTCTTATTCCGAGGCTGGTTCTGGAGCCCACCCGAGCCAGGGTAAACATCCTTCCTGCGTCAGCCCTGTCAATTCCTGGAAGAATATTGTACACTGATGAGATCACCTCTCATTCTTCTAAATTCTAAAGAGCATAGGCCAGGTCTCTTCAATCTCTTTTTATAGAACATCCCACCATCTCTAGGATTAGTTTGGTGGACTTTCATTGCACTGCCTCCGTGACAAGTACATCCTTCCTTCCATAAGGGGACCAAAATGTACCTGGTCTGATTAGTAAGTTTGCGGATGACACAAAGGTTGGTGGAATTGCGGATAGCGATGAGGACTGTCAGAGGATACAGCAGGAATTAGATTGTTTGGAGACTTGGGCAGCGAGATGGCAGATGGAGTTTAATCCGGCAAATGTGAGGTAAATCATTTTGGAAGGTCTAATACAGGTAGGGAATATACAGTGAATGGTAGAACCCTCCAGAGTATTGACAGTCAGAGAGATCCTGGTGTACAGGTCCGCAGGTCACTGAATGGGGCAACACAGATGGAGAAGATAGTCAAGAAGGCATACGGCATACTTGCCTTCATTTGCCTGGGCATTGAGTATAAAAACTGGCAAGTCATGTTGCATCTGTATAGAACCTTAGTTGGGCCACACTTGGAGTATAGTGTTGAATTCTGGTCGCCACACTACCAGAAGGATGTGGAGGCTTTAGAGAGGGTGCAGAAGAGATTTACTAGGATGTTGCCTGGTATGGAGGGCATTAGCTATGAGGAGAGGTTGAATAAACTTGTTTTATCTCACTGGAACAAAGGCGGTTGAGGGGCATAGACAGAGTGGAGAGTCAGAGACTTTTTCCAAGGGTAGAGGGGTCAATTACTAGGGGCATAGGTTTAAGGCGTGAGGGGCAAGGTTTAGAGGAGATGTACGAGGCAAGTTTTTTTACACAGAGGGTAATTGGTGCCTGGAACTCGCTGCTGGAGGAGCTGGTGGAAGCAGGGACGATAGTGACGTTTAAGGGGCATCTTGACAAATACATGAATAGGATGGGAATAGAGGGATAATGACCCCGGAAGTGTAGGAGATTTTAGTTTAGCCGGGCAGCATGCTCGGCGCAGGCTTGGAGGGCCGAAGAGCCTGTTCCTGTGCTGTACTTTTCTTTGTTCTTTGTTCAAAACTGTACATAATAATCTAGGTGGAGTTGCATCAAAGTTTTGTATAACTGCAACAAGGTATCTTTACTCCTGTGTTCACATTTTTTTTGCAATAAAGGCCACCTGCCATTTGCCTGTCTAATTGCTTGCTGCACCTGCATGTTAGCATTCAGTGACTGATGAACAAGAACACACAGATCCCTTTGGACATCAACACTTCCCAATCTTTCCCTATTTAAGAAATACTCTGCATTTCTGTTCTTCCTCCTCCTCCTCCCTCCCTGTGGCCCCGCTGTTGTCAATGGGGCTTCCAGATGAATGAACCCCTCACTGCCGGCAAACCCGCGGCGGGGGTGAACCATCAGCAGGACTGGAAGATCCCGCTGGTGTCAACGGCTGGAAAATTGCAGCCAATGTTTTTCCACATTACATTCCATCTACCATGTTATTGCCCACTTGCTTAGGCTGTTTAAATCCCTTTGAAGCCTCTTTGCATCCTCCTCACATTTCACATTCCCATCCAGTTTTATGCCATCAGCGAACTTGGAAATATCACATTTGATTCCACATCCAAATTATTGATCTAGATTATGAATAGTTTACATAGAATTTACAGTGCAGAAGGAGGTCATTCGGCCCATCGGGTCTGCACTGGTCCTTGGAAAGAGCACTCTACATAAATCCACACCTCCACCACATCCCCATAACCCAGTAATCCCACCTAACCGTTTTGGATACGAAGGACAATTTAAAATGGCCATTCCACCTGACCTGCATATCTTTGAACTGTGGTCCATAGCCGATTGGAGGAGTCCCAGAGGCTTTGGGTGCAGGAGATAGCGCCGACAATTCATGGCACAGAGGCAAACACTGCTAGGGTGGTGACCGCAGTGGAGAGCCTGGTGCACAACGTCAGCAGCATTAATGGAGGTGTCCAAGGCGTGGCTCAGTCAGAGACGGCCACGGCTAAGCACCTCGACAACATGTCCTAATCGCTGGGAGATGTGGCCCGTCCCATGTGGACCCCGATGAGGTGCTGAGAGCATATCCCAGTCACAGATGGGAATTGCTGAGGCGCACCAGAGCATGTCCCAGTCACTGAGGAGCATCGTCGAGGACAGTGACAGCATGCTGCAGACATTGGGGAGCCGCCAGGGCTGAAAGAGCCATGTGATGCAGGAGCAGCTGCCCCTCTATCCCAAGGTGAACCCTAGGGTCCTATAGGCACCGACCAGGAGGAGGGGGCACTGGGTGCCAAAGAACAAAGAAAAGTACAGCACAGGAACAGGCCCTTCGGCCCTCCAAGCCTGCACCGACTTTGCTGCCCGTCTAAACTAAAATCTTCTGCACTTCCAGGGTCCGTATCCCTCTATTCCCATCCTATTCATGTATTTGTCAAGATGCCCCTTAAACATCATTGTCGTAAACCCGGAGCCACACCGCAGAGTGGTGACGACGGTCAACAGCTCAAGAGACACCAGCTCCTGACAACGGTACATCTCAGAATTAGCATCCAGAACAAGGTGGCACGGCGGGGCATGTGCCCCCGGCCCCAGACACCCATAAGGGACATCGGAGGCCACAGGAGGCAGCAGGCTGCCTCCACCTCTGGTGTGCATCCTGGGGACACACCGAGGAGCAGCAGTAGAGCATGGAAGGCTAAGCAGATCGAGGATCACTGAGAGGGCACTGGTGGGGGGGGGGTGCTGCGGTGAAAGGGGGAGTGAAGGGGTGGGAATGTGGTGCAACACCATCGGGGGCCATGGGCAGTTGTGGAAATCTTATGTACGGTATTAAAAAACTTTGCACTTGACAAATATGACGCCTCTGGCACTTTCTTCAGGAATGCAGGTCGGGCTGACCACCAATCTCCTGTTCAGCCCCAGGCACACCACATGCAGCTGATGGGTGTGAGCGACCACTCAGCAGACAGGTAGGAGTCAGACTATGGCATAGATTCAGGAGCACAAGCCCTCAGCGGCTTATCACCCCCCCCCCCCCCCCCCCCCCCCACCTGCCCTCAACAGTGAACCCGCTGACAGTGCCGACACAGTCTCATAACCCTGGAGTCATGTTACATAGACCCTGCAAGGGTGGAACAGGGTAGATGGAGGAGGGGGCGGTGAGTGGGGAGGGTGTGACGGATGAGGCCACTTCCTATATGAAGCGGGTGAGGATGAGGGCCTCCCTGGCCCTCTGGGCTTTCCGGACTCTCTCCACTGCCACCTGTCCTCCATCCTCCGGCTGGTCCTGCTGGTCTGCCCTGGGCTTGTCCTTCAGCTCCTCCTGGTCCTCCCCCTCCACCTCCTGCACGCTTCCCCGCTGCTATGCCAGGATGTGGAGGACACAGCAGACCAACACAAGCGGGGGACCCTCTGGGAGGTGTACTGCAGTGCACCACCAGAGCAGTTGAGACATCGGAAGCACATTTTGAAGCATCTGATGAACTGCTCAAGCCCGGGTAGCCACATGGGCCTGGCTGTATCGGGTCTTCACATTGGTCACTGGCCTATGCACAGACATCATTAGCCAGGTCCTCAGTGGGTACCCCCCCAGAGGCAATCGGCCATCGTGGGGTTGGCCTAGAAAATGCCAGGGATGTAACTATCGTGTATGTTCCCTTAAAAGTGTGTATGATCTTTGATGAGACCATCAATTCACGAGACACGTGCTTTAAGATATGAACAGTGGTTTTAATCTACTTACAACAGAGCCAGCCTGTAACACGATGAACTCTGGATGGACTGGTCGGCTGGCTCTCGGCATCAATCTTTTATACAGCAGTCCAGGGGGAGGAGCCGTGGGCGGAGCCAAGGGTGGAGCCCTGTACAAACTCCTATGCATTCCCAGTGCTACTTCCCCTAGTGGTAGGGCAACGCGACTGCTCGTATGTCGAGCTTACAGTGACATGGTATAATATGTATTGCAGTGTGAATTACATTCACCACAATCTTCATGTGGTGGTCGCACATGAGCTGCACATTCAGGGAGAGAAACACCTTCCTGCTCATGTAGGGCACTCCCTGATGGTCCGGTGAGTGCAAGGTGACATGCGTGCCATCTATTTCGCCCTGGACCTGGGGCATCCCGGCGATGGCAGAGAATCCTAATGTCTGGGCATCTTATTGGGCCTAATCCATGTCAAATGTTTATGCAGTTCACTGCCCGGGCAAACAGGGCATCCTGGATGCACTTGTGGGTTGTAGCTTGTGAGATCCCACACAAATTCCCGCTCGAGCCCTGGAATGATCCTGAGGCAGAGAATTTCAGAGCTGCGGTAACCTTCACGGCCCCCAAGACCATGAGGACATGGCATAGGTACCGCACCGTCCCCTTGTTGAAGCGGAACCTCCTGCGGCACATGTTGTCCATAATCTGTTCGAACGAGACGGCTGCACACCTTGGGCCTTCGGCAGCCTCAACCTTTGGATCCCTGCCTGATGGGCAGCTAGGTCTTCAGGATGTGGGGCGGAGCCCTGGAGCCACCGCGTCGAGCCTCTGTCAATGATGCTGCCTGCGCCTGGCCTGGCAGCAGCATCGCGAGGTCCAAGATATCATCCATCTCCTGTAATATCTGTAAGGAATTGTAGAAGGTGAGAGACTGATAACCAGCGTGTCTTCCAACCTGGGATCCTCGATGAACGGTTGCCACCTCTGGGCGAACCCCTGAGTTGATTCTCTCAAGGCGAACTTAATTTTTTCCAGACTGAGAAACCCTGCCTTATCGCTGACCCACACTCCTGACTTCGGGGGCTCTAAATCCCTCCATCCCAGCAAAATCCAGCTCTGGGCCACCAGGACATTTCTTCCCCCCCCCCCCCCCGGATCTTCTGATACCCCAAATATTGCCAGTTCTGGACTCGGAGTTACCCTCCTTTCCAGGACTTCTGACGTCCGCAAATCCCTGCCACAATCCCCTCAATTTTAGACATGCCCAAAACATATGTACATTGTTCACCGGGCTACCCCCACACCGCCCACATCTGCCTCCACCTCCTCAAAGAACCTGCTCATCCGGGCTGCCGTCATGTGGGCCCTGTAGACCACCTTGCACTGCATCAAGCTAAGTCTGGCACACAACGAGGATGAGTTGACTCTTCAAGGCTTTTCCCACAGTTCAATTTCCAGCTCTCCTCCCAGCTCCTCTTCCCACTCCGTCTTCACCTCTCTGATAGGGGCCTCTTCCCACTCCATCAACTCCTTGTATATCTCCATAACCTCTCTAACCCCTGCTTTTGACATCACCTTGTCCTGTGGTCCCCTCAGGGGGAGGCAAGGAAAGCTCAGAACCTGCCTCCGTACAAAGTCCGCACCTGAAGGTACCGAAACCCGTTCCCACCCGGCAACTCAAACTCTTCTTCTACTGCCTCCAAGGTCAGAAAGCCCTCCTGGATGAATAGGTCCCCAAATCTCTCAATCCCTGTCCGCTGCCATCTCTTAAAGACCCCATCCAGCCCCCCTGGGCAAATCGGTGGTTGTCACAAATCGGTGATGACACTAACTCCCCCTCCAATCTCAAGTGCTGTCTCCATTGCCTCCACACCCTTAGGGTTGCCACCACCACAGGGCTTGTAGAGTACTGAGCCGGCGAGAACGGCAGAGGCGCCGTTAGTAAAGCCTCCAAACTCGTACCCTTGCAGGATGCCGCTTCCACTCACTCCCAAACCGACCCCTACCCCACTGCCTACTTCCTGACCATCGATATGTTGGCCGCCCAGTAATAGTTAATAAAGCTCGGGAGGGTGTGTCCCCGTTCCAGGAGTACCTTCTTTAACTCTCGGGGGTTTTAACCGGCCACGCAAAACCCGATATCGCCGTGTTAATTTTCCTGAAAAAAGTCTTTGGGACAAACATCGGAAGACTTTGAAAAATGAAGAGCAGTCTCGGAAGGACCGTCATCTTCACCGTCTGGACCCACCCCACCAGCGTCAGCGGGAGCAAGTCCCATCTGCGGAAGTCCTTTTTCAATTGATCAACAGCTTTGCCCAGATTTCTTTTTAAATTTCGATTATCCAGTTCATTTTTTCCAATTAAGGGGCAATTTAGCATGGCCAATCCACCTACCCTGCACATCTTTTTTGGTTTGTGGGGGCGAAACCCACGCAAACACAGGGAGAATGTGCAAACTCCACACGGACAGTGACCCAGAGCCGGGATCGGACCTAGCTTTGCTCAGATTTAACTTTTGAAGCTGCCCCCAATCCTTAGCCACTCGAATCCCCAGATATCTAAAGCTCCTCTCAGCCACTTTAAAAGGTAACTCCTTCAGTCTCCTTTCCTGCCCCCACCCCTGGATCACGAACATCTCGCTCTTTCCCATATTTAGCTTGTAGCTTGAAAATCGCCCAAATTCTCCTTGTATCTCCATGATTTTGGCCATCCCCCCACCGGGTCTGTGACACAGAGTAGCCAGTCGGCCGCATAGAGAGAGACCCTGTGCTCCACCCCACCCCCGCCGGGCATTCGATGATCTACGGGCCATTGCTAAAGGCTTTATGGTCAGGACAAATAGTAATGGGGAGAGCAAGCATCCCTGCCTTGTCCCCCTACAGATACCAAAGTATTCTGACTGGACTCGGTTGGTTCTTACATTGATATCACAGCCGGACCCAATCCACAAATCCCGATCCGAACCCAAACCTGCCTAAAATATCCCATAGGTGCTTTCACTCCACCCGGTCGAAAGCCTTCTCCGCGCCCATCGCTAGTGCCACCTCAACATCGCTGGTATGATAAATTAAGAAGCCGTCTAATATTGGACGTCAGGTGCCTGCCCTTCACAAATCCCGTCTGATCCTCCCCAATTACCTACGGGACACAATCCTCTATTCAGGTGGCCAAGATCTTTGCCAGCAATTTAGCACCTACATTCAAAAAGGAAATTGGCCTGTACGATCCACAACTCTCCGGGTCCTTGTGTCGCTTCGGGATGAGAAAGATTGATGCCTGTGATAACGTTGGTGGAAGCAGCGGCCCCAGTAGCCCAGAAAAGCTTTTATAAAATTCCACTGGGAATCCATCAGGTCCCGGGGCCTTACCCGATGCCATCGCCCCCAATCCGTCTATCACCTCCCCGAGCCCAATTGGGCCCCCCAGAACTTCCACTCGTTCCTCATCTACTTTTGGGAACTCTAGCCTCTCCAGGAATTGATTCATACCCTCCTCCCCGACCGGGGGTTCTGTCTTATATAGTCGACTATAGAATTCACGGGACACGTTAACCGCCCCCGGGTCCATCACTCCTTTTCCCCTCATATCCTTTATATTCCCTATTTCTCTCGCCACCTCCTGCTTCCTCAGCTGATGTGACAGCATCCTGCTAGCTTTATCCCCATATTCATATATTGCCCCTTTTACCCTCCTCAGCCTTACATGTGGAAAGGTGCCCAAATTCCATTTGTAGTCTCTGACGCTCCTTTAGAACATACAGTGTAGAAGGAGGCCATTCAGCCCATCGAGTCTGCACCGACCCACTTAAGCCCTCACTTCCACCTCTCCCCGTAACCAATAAACCCTCCTAAGCTTTTTGGTCACTAAGGGCAATTTATCACGGCAATCCACCTAATCTACACATCTTTGGATTGTGGGGGGGAAACTAGAGCACCCGGAGGAAACCCAAGCGGACACGGGGAGAACGTGCAGACTGCGCACAGACAGTGACCCAGCTAGGGAATCGAACCTGGGGCCCTGGTGCTATGATGCCACAGTGCTATCCACGTGCTACTGTGCTGCCCCTCGAGCTTCTCATTCGGAGATTCTGCATATTTCCTGTCCACCTGTAAGATTTCTCCTACCAACCTGTCCAGCTCCGCCCATTCAGTCTTCTCCCTATGGGCCCAAATTGAAATACGATCCCCTCTAATAACAGCCTTCAATGCCTCCCACACCACCCCAGCCATGGTCTCTCCCGTGCCGTTGATCTTTATATACCCCCGAATGGCCTCGCTCACAGATCTCGTCGTCCGCTAACAGCCCTGCATCTAATCTCCACTGCAGGCGCTGGGACTTTGATGTGCTTACCCGCAGGTCCATGAAATCTGGCGCGTGGTCTGACACCACAGTTGCTGAGTATTCAGTGTTCTCCATCCCCACTAACATTCCTAGAAGTCGACCGGTCCATTCTCGGATCTAGGACCGTGTTGAAGTCACCCCCCCCCCCCCCCCCCCCCCCTCCCATAACCAGCCGGTGCGAGCCAAGGTCTGGGATCTTTCCCAGCACCTTCCTGACAAAGGAGACATCGTCCCAGTTTAGAACATAGAACAGTACAGCACAGAACAGACCCTTCGGCCCTTGATGTTGTGCGGAGCATTGTCCGAAACCATGATCAAGCTATCCCACTCCCTGTCATTCTGGTGTGCTCCATGTGCCTACCCAATAACCGCTTGAAAGTTCCTAAAGTGTCCGACTCCACTATCACAGCAGGCAGTCAATTCCACATCCTAACCACTCTGAGTAAAGAACCTACCTCGGACATCCCTCCTATATCTCCCACCCTGAACCTTATAATTATGCCCCCTTGTAACAGCTACATCCACCCGAGGAAATAGTCCCCGAACGTTCACTCTATCCCCCTCATCATCTTATAAACCTCTATTAAGTCGCCTCTCATCCTTCCTCCACTCCAAAGAGAAAAGTCCGAGCTCCCTCAACCTTTCCTCATAAGACCTATCCTCCAAACCAGGCAGCATCCTGGTAAATCTCCTGTGCACCCTTTCCAATGCTTCCACATCCTTCCTATAATGAGGTGACCAGAACTGCACACAATACTTCAAATGTGGTCTCATCAAGGTCATGTATAGTTGCAGCATAACCCCGCGGCTCTTAAACTCAAGCCCCCTGTTAATAAACGCTAACACACTATAAGCCTTCTTCACGGCTCTATCCACTTGAGTGGCAACCTTCAGAGATCTGTAGGCATGAACCCCAAGATCTCTCTGTTCCTCCACATTCCTCAGAACCCTGCCGTTGACCCTGTAATCCGCATTCAAATTTTTTCTACCAAAATGAATCACCTTGCACTTATCAGGGTTAAACTCCATCTGCCATTTTTCGGACCAGCTCTACATCCTATCAATGTCTCTTTGCAGCCTACAACAGCCCTCTACCTCATCCACTACTCCACCAATCTTGGTGTCATCAGCAAATTTACTGAACCACCCTTCAGCCCCCTCCTCCAAGTCATTGATAAAAATTACAAATAGCAGAGGACCCAGCACTGATCCCTGTGGTACACTGCTAGTAACTGGTCTCCAGTCTGAAAATTTTCCATCCACCACCACCCTCTGTCTTCTATGTGATAGCCAGTTACTTATTCAATTGGCCAAATTTCTCTCTATCCCACACCTCCTTACTTTCTTCATGAGCTGACCATGGGGAACCTTATCAAACGCCTTACTAAAATCCATGTATACAACATCAACTGCTCTACCTTCATCTACACACTTCGTTACCTCCTCAAAGAATTCAATCAAATTTGTGAGGCAAGACTTACCCTTCCCGAATCTGTGTTGACTATCCCGGATTAAGTTGCATCTTTCCAAATGGTCATGAATCCTATCCTTCAGGACTTTTTCCATTAACTTACCGAACACCGAAGTAAGACTAACTGTCCTATAATTGCCAGAGTCATTTTTATTCCCTTTGTGAACAGAGGAACAACATTCACCACTCTCCAGTCCTCTGGCACTATCCTTGTGGACAGTGGGGACCCAAAGATCAAAGCCAAAGGCTCTGCAATCTCATCCCTTGCCTCCCAAAGAATCCTTGGATATATCCCATCTGGCTGAGGGGACTTGTTGACCCTCAGGTTTTTCAAAATTGCTAATACATTCTTCCTCAGAACATCCACCTCCTCCAGCCTACCCGCCTGTATCACACTCTCATCCTCAAAAACATGGCCCCTCTCTTTGGTGAACACTGAAGAAAAGTATTCATTCAACGCCTCTCCAATTTCTTCTGACTCCATGCACAAGTTCCCACTACTATCCTTGACCGGCCCTACCTTCACCCTGGTCATTCTTTTATTTCTCACATGAGAGTAAAAAGCCTTGAGTTTTCCTTGATCCGACCCGCCAAGGATTTCTCATGCCCCCTCCTAGCTACTTTGGGGCATTTTTATTTACCAACACCACTGCCATTCCCTCCAGTTTCCCGCTAACCGTAATAAATCTGCCTTCCAGGTCTGCCTCTATCTTCCCTACCTCAAATGCCACCCTTTTGTTAGTCAGGATGGCCACCCCCCTTGTTTTAAAGTCCAGTCCCAAATGGAATACTTGTCCGACCCATCCCTTCTTCAGTCTAACTTGGTCTCCCAGCTTCAAGTGTGTCTCCTGTAGTGTGGCCATGTCCGCTTTTAGCTGTCTTAAGTGTGCGAACACACGGGCCCTTTTGACGGACCCATTCAATGCACGAACATTCCACATAAGCAGTCTGTTCGGGGGAGCTCTGGCCCCCTTCCCCTGTTGATCAGCCATGACCTTTCCTAGGCCAGCCTTTAGCCCATGTCCCGCACCTCCCCTGGCCTGCCCCTCGGCAGCCAGCGCCATCTGGTCTCCATCTCCATCCTCCTAAAAGTCCCCCAGTCATCAGCAGTCCCCTTCCTCCCCTCCTACTCTGCCTCTCTTCAGCTCTCGACCCACTTTGCTCCCGTGAGCCAACTCTCCCAGCTACCTAGCAGCTCCGGCCCCTGGTGCCTAGCATCCCACCCCCTCCCCTCCTCTCCTCTTTCTTCCCCCCCCCCCCCCCCCCCCCCCCTCACAACATAAGTTTTCAAAACAATGGCAACAAACACAGAAAGCAAACAATTCCCCAAGGGCTGGGCGCAGAGGCCCACCCCTCCTCCATTTACAACATCCTATCCGTCCCAACACCTTCAAACAGAGCCGAAAACAAGAGAAGAAAAATCAAACGGGATAAGAAGAAACTTATGCAAAAACTCAAACATCCTCTCCCCCCCCCCCCCCCCCCCCGGGAAAACACCACAACTTAAAAACTTTTTTTACTGTACCTCGGTACATACAGCAACGGATCAAAATCAAATCAATCTGAAAGATCCTTCTTTTCCCGAACACCACAACTTAAGTTGCAGTAAAAGGCTGAGATTGTTTAAATATAGAGCAACACAAAACTTTTAACTCAGACCACTACCGTCTAGATTTTAACGTCATTATGCCTCTACCAGATTATTGTCCTTCATGAAGACGGCCACTTCTTCAAGCGAGCCAATATATAGTTCCCGATTCTCGTAGGTCACCCAAAGACGGGCGGGTAGAGCAGTCTAAATTTTATTCACTTTGCATACAGGACCGCCTTAAACCTTATTAAGTCTCGCCCTCCTCTTTGCGAGTTCTGCTCCCAAGTCTTGATACACCCGGATCTCAGCCTCTTTCCACATGAACAGTTTTGTCTGCCAGGCCCATCTCATAAAGCATTCCTTGTCCAGGAACCGATGCAACCTCACCATCAGCGCCCTTGGGGGCTCACGACCCTGGGGCTTACGCATGAGCACCCTGTGAGCCCGGTCCACCTCTAACGGCCTGTTGAATGCATCTTTGACATCTTCTCCAACATCTTCCCCACATACATCCCTCCTTTTCCTCTGGCAGACTGACGATCCGGATATTCTGCCTACGAGACAATTCTCCAGGTCCTCCACCTTTTCCAACAGTCGTTTCTGCCGATCCTGTAAGATATTGATTTCCATTGCCATCGCAGTGGACTGCTCTCCTTGTTCCGCCGCCAGCTCCTACAACTTTTGGATTTCTGTCCCTGGGTCGTCACTTTCTCCTCCATCCGGTCAACCACCTCCTTAATCAAGGCAACCGCCTGGGTCAGGTCCTCCGCACACTCTCATCCCAAGTATTCAACCCACTGGTCCATCGTCCATTGAGCTGGCGTGGTCGATCTTTGCTTCTCTGCCATTGCATCCACCAAACTCTGAACTTCACTGCCAAGCAACTTTTGATTTCTTCTTTTACGATTGTTTCTTGGGCGCAGCTCCATAAACTAGGGGTCGTCTTCTTCTCTTCTCGCTTTTATCCACTTATGTTGAAAAATTCCCACGGAAATCCAGCTTAAAAGCCATTAAAAGACCATGAAGAGTGGGAGCTGCTAAATGTGCAACCGTTCACTCCATGGTCGCCACTGGAAATCTGCATGTAACGTTGCCTCTACTGGTCCCTCACAGGTGCACACACCCACTCTCTAATCGCGAGAATGTCACTGGTGCTGGGGCCTGGACCCTGAGGGTTCGGATGTTGGCTGCTGCATCCATGGTGTTGATTCCTGCAGTGCTCAGTTGCAGTATCTAGGCATCATGGTCTGATTGGGATGCTGGGTAATAACTCTCAAATGCTACATGGCACGCCTACACGCAGGAATCCATTCTGGAGCAGTGAAGTGCTCCCTTAACTACGATTGCCAATTCCCTATTAGCATATTAGCAATAGGCTTCAGCTGAGTGGCCAAAGGCCTCCACGGTCAGTGGTAGTTATGGGTCGTCGGTGGGGCAGACAGGCAAGGTTTGGGGTTGCCCTCCCTAATGTGTTCATATGACCCATGGGGTGGCATGATGGATCCACGGGCGCTGAGACATCCATTCCCCCCAGCCCCACCGAAAGTGACTCACCCCGACAGAGGCTAGTTTCTCCACGGGCTGGCTCCCTCACCCCCACGCACCAGGGCAGCATCCCCCAGGCTCATTGCCTGGAAGCAAAGATGACTACTCACCTCGTCGGGTCCATTTCACCAGCTTCATGTTTTTTTTTAAAAGTACTAATTGGCGCTCAAGTGACCACTTGCTGGGGAGGTTGTTGGATCACGGATCTAGATAGGGTTTGCTCCCATTAATTGTATGGAGATTGGCATTAAATGGTGATTATTGGTTTCTCGACAAGCTACAGCAGGATTCTGATTTCTCCAACGGGAGCGGGCCGGTTATATCGGAAACCAATTGGCGCGGTTCTCGATTTTGGCTTCTCATGGACGTGTCACGCTCATTAGATCACAGCAATTAAATCGTGCCCTAATATTTAAGAAAATTATCAGAGAAAAACCAGGGAATTATGGACCAATTAGCCTGACATTTGTTGTTGGGATGTTGCTGAAGTCCATAATTAATGATAGGGTGACCGAACATCTTCAAATTTTTGAGCTAATCCGAGAGAGAGCTAGCATGGACGTTTAACGGGTAGGTCGTGCTGGATGAATCTTATTGAATTTCATGGAACTCCTATAGTACAGAAGGAGGCCATTTGGCCCATCAAGTCTGCACCAAACCTCCAAAAGAGCACTCCACCCAAGTCCAATTCCCCCCCAATCCCTATAACCCCACCTAATGTACACATCCCTCGGCACTAAGGGCAATTTAGCATGACCAATCCATCTGATCTGCACAACTTTGGACTATGGGAGGAAACCAGAGCACCCGGAGGTGCTCTTTCGGAGGTTTGTTGCCTCACAGCTCCAGGGTCCCAGGTTCAATTCCGGCCTCGGGGGACTGTGTGGAGTTTCCACCGGGTGCTTCGGTTTCCTCCCACGATCCAAAGATGTGCAGCCTAGGTGGATTGACCGTGCTAAATTGTGCCCGAGTGTCCAAATGTTAGGTTGGGTTACAGGATTAGGGTTAAGGCGTGGGCTTAAGTAGGGTGCTCTTTCCAAGGACTGGTGCAGACTCGATGGGCCGAATGGCCTCCTGCACTGTAAATTCTATGATTCTATGAAATTAGAGGTCAGGAGAATGCTCTTGAATGTTATGAGGATTTCCAGAAGGCATTGATAAAATTCCTCATTAAGTTAAATTGGAATTGAAGGCAACCTGGTCAGGAAGTTTCTAGAGAGATAGGAGACAGAGGGTAAATAACACAATGGGTAGGTGCCTTAATTGACAGGATATGATTAGTGGATCTCACAAGTGTCTGTGTGAGGGCCTCAACTTTTCACTATACATTAAATACTTAGATGATTGAAAGAAAACCACATTCCAAAATTTGCCGATGACACATTGTATAATAGTGTAAACTGATATATAGAATGACAAATGGATATTGATATTGTGCTTGCTAGGACACAACTTGAATATTGCTGAAAAAAATATTTTTTTTGTCAAAACTTTTCATCAGAACATTTTAAAAATCCAAGAAAGCCAACAAATTTATGCTGTATGAGAAAAGAATGTTGATTGGTTGGCAAGTGGACTCTGGTAGCGGCATTGCCGCGGAAATGCATCTATTGGTGGTGACTGACAGTTAACTCCAAGCATTGCTTGAAATTTAAACCAAACCGTTTGACTCTCATTGGTCAAGGAATTGCCCCAGAGGAATAAACCAGCAATAGCTCTCATCTTTTGCGGTAAAACATTGATTACCTTGTGTGGTAAACCACTGTTGCATCTCTATTAGGTGATGTATGGTAGGACCTGCCTGCTGGCTCCGCCCAGTAGGCAGAGAATAAATGTGTGTCCCCCATGCTGCAGCCATTTCGCCAGCTGCTCTGGGAGGCCACACATCTTAGAGCAATAAAGCCTCAGTTGTACCCAACTCACGTCTTTGTGCAATTGATCGTGCATCACCTTGTACTCTGTGCAATTAAGTATACTGCATTAAGTGCTCATAATGTGGTCTGCTCTTTACTGGGGGTGTAAATCCTGCCCCCCCCCCTCCCCCACCACACTGACAAGTAGAGGCATCCTTCTCTTTCCGCCCCACACAACAGCACTCGTGCAAAAGGGTGACCAAGCCCCCCCCCCCCCCCCATCTAGCATCTCCATTGCCCTGCTTTGATGCGGACCACAATGTTCATAAACACTCTTGTTTTGAATGACAGCTCTTCGCCACAGCAAAAGGTGCTGAGTGATTTCTGCTATGAATAAAAGGAAGTGAAACCACTTAGCCCCTGTTGATGCGGTGAGGAGCTATCAACGATAGCAAGAGTGTTTATAACCATGGTGGTTAGCATCAAAGCAGGGTGCTTGAGATACATTCAAGCATGAAGGGAAAGAGATAAACAATGGACCAAGCACATGTCTATGGAGGAATTAAACTATCAATCACTGACTAGTGCAATGTATTGCTATGTGAAATTGAATGGGCGTTTTGCATTTCAAAGGCTGTCAGGACATTTGAAGCCCTTTCAAGTGTACTAATTTTCAGCGAAGCCTCTGACACTTGCAACAGCTGCTGTTTTAAACACTTCTGTCTGAGGCAGCAGATGTTAGGGAACGCAAGTAAAAATGCAGTGATCTTTTACTGAAGTGCCTGGACTGCTCTTTTGCTTTCAGGCAGGGTTGAATGACAGACCCAAACTGAGCATTGGTGAGCAGGTTATGACAACAAGTGCTACTTGAAGGCAGTGTTGAAGGCAATTTACTGATGATTGAGAGTACACTGATGGGGCAGTGATTGGCAGGCTTGGATTTTCCCTGATGTTTGTGTACAGGACACATCTGTGCAATTTTACACATTACCAAGTAGATGTTGTAGCTATATTGGAACAGCTTGGCTAGGGGTACAGCAAGTTCTGGAGCACATGTTTTCAATACTATTGCCACAATATTGTCAGGACCCATAGCCTTTGCAGTATCCAGTGCCTTCTCCGGTTTCACATGGAGTGAATCGAATTGGCAGAAGACTGACATCTGTGATGGTGGTGACTTCGGGAGCTGTACTGCAAGTTTAAAGTCAGATTAGTTACAGTGAGTGAGGAGCAGAGATATTGAGATAGCCGAGTCTCACTGGCAGTTCTCAATGAATGAATCTAGAGAAATTAAGAAATCAGGGAGATTCCAATTGTTTTACAAGCGTTTCACTTGCTAAAATGATTGATTTCCAAGTTTGACTTGTAGCATATGAACAAAAATATTGAAAGATTTAACAATTGGAACCCAGTTCTGTTTTAAATCATACTTGTCTGATTCTGTAAAGGGAAATTGTAAACTCATTCTCTCTTGCAGGTTGGAAGTATGGAGACATTTGACTATTCTTTCACTAAATCTAAAACGAAGGTAACAATCTTTGTTTGATATTACTTAAATAATGCTCATCTACATCCCTGTCGTTCCTTCTAGACCAGCTTTCTATGAACTTTGGCCCTTCACCGAGGTTTCTTAAATTAAAATAAAATGTTCACTGATCAGGGTCTAGTTTTAAAAAAATATATTTTTATTCTACTTTTTCACATTTTCTCCCAAATTTGCTTCCAACAATAAACAATAAGCACGAAAGAATATAATGTCAATCCGCTTATCAACAACAACAATCCCACCCCCAAACAACTGCCCACATGTTAACATAAACAATTAACAAAAAGGAATCAGGAATCACCCATAGTCACGGTGAACACATACAGTCCCTTCCCTCCCAACCCCCAACCAATGTTCAATGTTATCCAGTTCTTGAAAGTGCATAATGAATAACACTCATGAATTGTAGAACCCTTCCATCCTTCCCCTCAGTTCAAACTTAACCTTCTTAAGAGTCAAGAAGTCCAACAGGTCCCTCTGCCACGTCAGAGCACTGGGTGGAGAGGTTGCTCTCCATGCCAACAGGATCCGCCTTCGGGCTATCAATGAAGCAAAACATCTGCCTCCACACCCGTTTCCAGCCCCACCTGGTCTAACACCCCGAATATGGCCTCCCGAGGGCCCGGGTCCAGTTTCACATGCACCACTTTAGAGATTACCCTAAAAACCTCCTCCCAGTAATTCTCCAGCTTTGAACAGGACCAAAACATATGAACGTGATTTGCGGCCCCCCAGCAACATTCACACACATCTTCTACGCCCTCAAAGAGCCAGCTCATCCTCGCATTTGTGAGGTGTGCTCTATTTTTCTTTTAGAATTTACAGTGAAAAGGAGGTCATTTGGCCCATCGAGTCTGCACCAGCCCTTGGAAAGAGAACCCCACTCAAGTCCACGCCTCCTCCACCCCACCTCCACCCTATCCACAACCCAGTAACCCCAATTAACCTCTTTGGACACAAAGGGCAATTTGGCATGGCCAATTCACCTAACTCACATATTTTTGAATTGTGGGAGGAAACCGGAGCACTCGGAGGAAAGCCACGCACACACGGGGAGAATGTGCAGACTCCATATAAACAGTGACCCAAGCCGGGAATCGAACCTGGGACCCTGGAGCTGTGAAGCAACTACGCTACCGTGCTGCCCTAAATACTTTATATACCACCTTCAGCTCTATCAGCCCCAACCTCATGCACGAGGTGGAGGCGTTCACTCTCCGGAGCACCACACCAGAACCCCTCCACCATACCCTCTCCCAACTCTTCCTTCCACTTTGCTTTGATCCCTTCCAGTGGTACCTTCTCCCAAAATAGCCCCGTAAATCGCCGACACTATCCCCTTCTCCAGTCCCCCTGTTGTCAGCATCTCCTCCAGCAATGTGGAGGCCGGCTCCACCGAGAAGCTCTATATCTCCTTCCCGGCAAAATTTCGAACCTGCATGTATCTAAACATTTCCCCCTGCTCCAGCCCATACTTCGCTCCCAGCTTTTCAATCCTGCAAACCGACCCCCATGAAACAAATATTTTAGTGTCTTAATCCCCTTCTCCCATTTCCCAAAATTTCCGTCCCACTTCCCTGGCTCAAATCCCCCGAATCGACATTTCCCTTGACCCTGCCCCAACCCGAAGTGTTGACTGATTTTAATGTGAATAGGGAGGTTCAATATTTTGAATACAGGTCTTGATATATTTACAACCATGCGTACACTACCCTATTAGTATATCTTCCGCATGCTGTTAGTGCAGATACCTTTCAATAATTATGTGCCTACCTTGCATCAAGCTTGGATCAGTTACTGCTCTACACTGTTTGTCCATCACACCTAAATGTAGCCAGGCCTACCTTATTCTTTTGAATTTAACTATAAAAGCACAGCATGAAAATCTATAAAATGAGAATCCACTCAATCTTAACCAAATTGTTTTTATTGATATAGTCTTGCTGTACAGAGGAAGAAATGAAACTTGTGGTGAAGGATAAAGCTGAGGTAACTATTCTTGACTTGAGGGAGAAGAGAAAAATGGACAAGATTATAGTAGATATGTTAGCAACCAGGATGTGGTTGGATCAGTGAATCAAATGCATTTATTCCAGAACTGTTCCATAATTTAAGGATACAAGTGCAGTGGTGAAGACCACAAGAAACAATGGCACTGAACAGGGACTTTCCCATTGCTCTTTGATCTATATGCACTCCCTAAATAAAGATTATTTCAATGCATAGCTTTTAGCTCATTCTCAGGATATGGTGATCAATGCAAAGGTTGACATTTATTGCCCAGCAATAGCTACTCTTGAGGAGATGTTGATGGTGGTGAGCTCTGTGTTGAACCACACCTGTGAATCATGAAGGTATTCCCAAAATGCAGTTAAGTAAGCAATTCCAGAATTTTGATCAAATACTGATGAAGCTGTATCAATACACATCCAAGAGCATCATGTAGACAGCAGACACTGGAACCATGATATGAAAGTGGTGGATGGGGTGCTGACCAAATGCATTGCTTTGTTCTTGATGTCCAGTACCTCGGGTACTGTTGGAGCTGAACTCTTTCGAGCAATATTTTATCACGTATCTGAATTTGGATTTGTAGGTGGTCGAGAGGCTTTATGGTGTTCAGGGATGAGCCACTCACTGCAGAATGCCCAGCTTCCGACCCACTGTAATAGTCACGGCATTTGTGGGTGGAATTTTAATGCCCCTTCCATCAGTGGGATTTTCCAGCCTGGCAAAGTCAATGGACTTTCAAATGGCTGGCCACACTTTACAGCCCTGCTTCAGTTCAGTTTCCGGTCAGTGACGATCCCCACGATGTTGATAGTGGGGTAATCTACAGAATAGGTGGATTGAACTTTGCTGTCAATGACATGATGCAAGTTGTCATACATAGAATTGTCATACATAGAACAATACCTATGTCCCTCAATACAAGAAAACATTTCTGTAATCATACTTCGTCAGCAATGGGAAGTATGTTTGCTATATTTTCTGATTATCTGTGTCTGTTTGGAAGTCGTTTTCTTGATTCCCAGTTGTTGTGCAATTGTTTTTCCACTACCATAAATATTTTATTTTTTTTTTAGAATTAGAACAGCACAGAACAGGCCCTTCGGCCCTCAATGTTGTGCCGAGCAATGATCACCCTACTCAAGCCCACGTATCCACCCTATACCAGTAACCCAACAACCCCCATTAACATTATTTTTTTTTAGGACACTAAGGGCAATTTAGCCTGGCCAATCCACCTAGCCCGCACATCTTTGGACTGTGGGAGGAAACCGGAGCACCCGGAGGAAACCCACGCACACACGGGGAGGACGTGCAGACTCCGCACAGACAGTGACCCAGCCGGGAATCGAACCTGGGACCCTGGAGCTGTGAAGCATTGATGCTAACCACCATGCTACCGTGGTGCCCACTTGTACCTGGTGGACCCACTGCACAGAAGATTTTACTATTTTGAGTCTATTGTCCCTTTAATTCTTTACTCACAGGGTCATGAAGAGTGCCTCTCCTGCCCCTTTCGATCAGTTTCTAAGAGAAGAACTTACCCAATGATATTCACCCACATGGATTTTATCCCATACCATCCCGTAGCTAATCCACTAAGAAAAAGGGTGCAACTTTCCCAAAAAATGACAAGTGTCTTTTCAGATGCAGAAGTCAGTGCGAATCCAGCACGATTCCTATCGAGACCTTCCTGCCCTTAATCATTTTTTTGGGGGGGCGGGGGTGATTTGCCGACAATGAGAGGGGCGGGGCTTAAACACGCCAGCAAACAAGCTTCACAGAGATTGGGGTGACATTTTTACAGGTCACCTCAATCTCAATGATAGTAAGGGCCCCTCGCACCAGCACTGGGGATTCAGTGCTCCCCACCTCAAGGATTGCTGGAATCGGGGCCCTCTCAATGGAAATGTCTTCACACAGAGTGATGAATCTGTGGAATCTCTGTGGAATTCAATACCACAGAAAGTAATTGAGCCCATCTAGCTCTTGGGGCTAAAGAGATCAAAGGATATGAGGGGACAGGCGTATTTAACTTGATGATGAGCCATGATCATAATGAATGAAGTTCAAAAGGCGAATGGCCTCTTGCTTCCATTTTCTATGTGTGGAAGTCTATTTTGAATGTGTTAATGCCAATTTTCATATGTTCATCCGCTTCATGCTCAGCGAGGGCGTGAACCAAATCATATCAGCTGCAGCGGACCAGGAGCACCGTGCACTGTTCAGTGTACGTCGCCTGATCCAGTTTCGGTCATCTCGCTGTTCTCCCAACATAACAAGATTTGTACAATTGGAAAATCGCTCCATGAGAGTTTAACAGAGCAAGATGCCAGACCAACTTTTATTGTTCTGGTGGTGTGTGATGCCATATTTTCCAAGGACAAACAAACCGCCCATGATTTTGTTACTTGAAGATGTTTTTCTTGGAGGGTGGCACAGTGGTTTGCACTGGTGCCTACGGCGCTGAGGACCTGGGTTCGATCCTGGCTCTGGGTCACTGTCTGTGTGGAGTTTGCACATTCTCCCTGCGTCTGCGTGGGTTTTACCCCCACAACACATAGATATGCAGGTTAGGTGGATTGGCCACACTAATTTGCTCCTTAATTGGGGAAAAAAATAATTGGATACTCAAAATTTGTAAAAGAAAAAAAAAATTCAACCCCCCCCCCCCACCTCCCCATTTACTCTACTGGTTGCGAGCTACTAACAGGGCTTGAAACAAGTTGGTGAAATGTTTTTACAATTGTAATCGGAGATTACAATTGCAGAGTGCTCCGCTTTCCCAACTATGAAGAAGTTGATCCTGGTAGATATCCTATGGACCTGGGAGAAGGAGAACTTCTACAGGTGCCGGCGCGGAACAAAAGAGTCCCCCAGCCCAAGAGGCCGGCCTGCCAATCGGTAGGCCCTGATCGCAGGCCAGGCCGCAGCGGAGGCCCCCCTCCTTCTCTCCCCAACCAGGCCACCCCCAAATGCATCCACAACGAAAGGCTTGCCAGCTAAGAGCAGGTGTGAATGGCACCGGAGGACTTGGCTTTTTTAGCGTGGCTGTTCAGCCCCCCTGGACCGAGAATCGCTGGGGGGGGGGGGGGGGGGCGTACAGCAGCCCCAGACCAGCACAGCGCTGACCACACCTGTGCCACTGGCGCCGGTTCTCCGCTCCCCGGAGAATCGGCGTGGCGGGATTCGTGCCGGTCCCACCGATTCTCTGGCCCGGCCCCGAGGTGAGAGAATCCCGGCCTGGATCTTTTCACCGGACCATTAAGTTGCCTGATGTTCCAGGTGAACACACTGCCGTGATTGATGCGTTTAAGGATCATAACTTCAAGTTATTCTCTGAACTCTGTTGTTTCACAGTTTAAGCGCTGTTGTTGCTCCTGTAAAAGCTGGTTATCTTTCACTTAATTTCAACTTCCAAATGAGCAGGGGCTGGATTCTCCAGTCCCCCAACCGCATGTTTCTTGGCAGTGCAATCTTCGCTGACGGCGGGATTCTCTACTCCCGCCATTTGTCAACGTGATTTCCCATTGAAGCCACCCCACGCCGCCAGTAAACACACAGGCGGGGTTTCGCTGCCAGGGGAAAAAAGAAACCCAGCGACCGGAGAATTCCAGTCCAGCTAAGTTCATATCATTCCCTTGAGACAGATTTTTTTTGGAAGCAGGGTTTGACTCTGCTTATAAACCTTCTTCAAGTGTTCAGTAAAGTCTGATGCAGTTTATTGTTAAAAAGCTTTTTGAACTGTGATTTTCTTTTCTCTTATACAGATAGACAACAAAAATAAGCAATCTAAATTTTCTCTAGAACACTATCAGGTAAATTCTACACCTTGAGTTCTTACAACAAATTTGTCATAACTTGAGGATTCAGTTAATCAACAAAACTATGCTAAACAGTTAATTGTGGTGGTGTATTTTTGACCCTCGAACTATTGATTCCAGGCGCCGGAATGTGGCGACCAGGGGCTTTTCACAGTAACTTCATTGAAGCCTACTCGTGACAATAAGCGATTTTCATTTTTCATGTCAGGCTTACCGGACTAGTTTCTTAAATGTTAAGCTAACTCCTTGCTGCTGTTAGGTAATGTGGATCACTATGAATGTTGTTGTAGTAAAAGCTATTCAGATATCAGGGTAGCTTTACTTGGATAAGATTTAACTTTGTTCTGCAAACCACTTGGCTTACTTTGGTGGGCTTGTAAGCATATAACTAATGGGGAAGAAAAAGCCGCAATTGAGTTGTTTGATGAAGATCATGGCACAGGTTAGAGCATAGAAACTGGATTATGCCATTTAGCTCCTGAAAGCTGTTCCACCCTGACTGATCTGTAACCTAACTCCATATATCCAAATCCCATAATTCCTTCAATTCACAAAAATCTGCCAATCTTAGTTGTTAAAATAATAAATGGGGGGAAGGGAGGGTCACATGTTGTGAGTGCAGAGGCAGCTGCGTTTTTGCAAGCTCTGACACTATTTATCGTTTAATTTCTTTTAAATCCTGAGACACAACCCATAATTATCTGATCCTAGTTGTGTAATCTGTAATATGTTCCTGGAAGATCCTGGCTAAATTTTGACGATGGGGAGTCGGGTTAAGTCAATAAAATCCTTGTTTGAGGCAGCCAGAGTGAGGCTTAGTTCGTAATGGCAGTTTCGCTGGTGAGCTTCGCCGATACTTTTAGCATCAGGATGTTGGCTGCCATTGTGAGTGAAGTTGTTGGTGATGATCTTGGCTCCCTGACACAGATTATTGGTGCTCACATTGATGAACTGTGAGATATCCTGAAGAGAATGGATGAAGCGGAAGAGCGAATCCTGTCAGTCAATAGGGCAGTGTTCTTCGTGGGGGCTCACGTTCAGTCTTTGGAAATCCTGCTGCATGATATGTCGAACAGCTGGTTGATTCTGGGAGATGGGGCTGGAGAAGAAGTATCTGTGCGCCCAATCTCCCAAGGGAACTGGGGATGAATTCCCAGCTGAATTTGATAATTGGCTACCTGTGGCGCTAACAATTGCACACAAAAGACTCGATACGGTACAAGAGAGGCTTTATTACAGTGAGATGCTATTCCTCCGGCTGCAGCTGTAGAATGGCATCTCAGGGAAACTTATGAATATTTATACTGCTCCCTGTGGGTGGAGCTAGCCAGCAGGGGCTTACCGGAAAACCTGTAATACTGTCATACATCCTCTAATGCAAGCACACATATATACAGTGGTAGAGATCACCACATTCACCCTCTGTGAAAAATGAGTCCGGCGGGGGTGACGTGAAACTATAATACATAAACGTGATCTATTTACAGAGGGGGGGAAAAGGAACCAAGAGTCCATTGGGCAACCCTGTGCCCGTCACAGGTTGAGTCGGACCGGCGGTCGGACGTTCCGATGCGAGCAACGAAGCAGTGGTGGCGACGTCTGCACAGGCGGTGTCGGCGACGACGGTGTTGGTGCTGGCCAGTAGCGGGATGACTCCGGGAGCGAGCCGAAATCTTCTATGTCCTCTAGTGTGGGCAGGAGAACGAGGGGTGGACCTGGTGGGACTGAATTCGGGGGCGCCGGGGAAAAGGAGAGTGGCGCGTGGGTAGGGAGGAGTGTGGGCATGGGATCGGCACCCGAGGGAGCCAGGTCCCTGAGCGAGACTGCATCCTGGTGGCTGGCGGGGAACTCCACGTAGGCAGACTGGGGGTTCGCGTGGAGCAGGCGTAACTTGTCCACCAGAGGGTCTGCAGAAGAACGACTGGCCCTGGAGCAGCGAGCCAAGTCGGGAGCGACACCCCAGATGTAGACTTCTAGGGAAGGCAAAAACACGTTCATGGGGTGTATTGTTAGTTGCGGTGCACAGCAGTGACCGAATGGAATCGAGTGCGTCAGGGAGGACCTGCTGCCAGCGAGCGGCTGGGAGGTTCCTGGACCGTAGGGTCAGCTGGACGGCCCTCCAAACCGTCCCGTTCTCCCTCTCTACCTGCCCGTTTCCCTGGGGGTTGTAGCTGGTCGTCCTGCTGGAGGCGATACCCCTGCTGAGCAGGAACTGACACAGCTCATCACTCATGAACGAGGACCCCCTGTCACTGTGGATATAGTCGGGGAAACCGAACAGAGCGAATATGGAATCAAGGGCCTTGATGACGGTGGCAGACGTCATATCCAGGCATGGGATGGCGAAGGGGAACCTAGAGAATTCATCGACCACACTAAGGATGTAGGTGTTGCGGTCGGTGGAGGGGAGGGGCCCTTTGAAATCCACGCTGAGGCGTTCAAAGGGGCGGGACGCTTTCACCAGGCGCGCGCGGTCTGGCCGGTAGAAGTGCGGCTTGCACTCAGCACAGACCTGGCAGTCTCTGGCAACTGTCCGTACTTCTTCGATGGAGTAGGGCAGATTGCGGGCTTTGACCAGATGGTACAAGTGAGTGACCCCCGGATGGCAAAGGCTCTCGTGCAAGGCACGGAGCTGGTTCACTTGTGCGCTGGCACATGTACCTCGGGAGAGGGCGTCTGGGGGTTCGTTAAGCTTGCCGGGGTGATACAAGATCTCGTAATTATAGGTGGAGAACTCGATTCTCCACCGCAAGATTTTGTCGTTTTTGATCTTGCCCCGCTGCATGTTGTTAAACATGAAGGCTACCGACCGTTGGTCAGTGAGGAGAGTGAATCTCCTGCCGGCCAGGTAATGCCTCCAGTACCGCACCGCTTCAATGATTGCCTGGGCCGCCTTCTCAACAGAGGAGTGTCGGATTTCGGAGGCATGGAGGGTGCGGGAAAAGAATGCCACGGGTCTGCCTGCCTGGTTTAGAGTGGCGGCAAAGGCGACATCTGAAGCGTCGCTCTCTACTTGGAAGGGCACTGTCTCGTCTACTGCGCGCATCCCGGCCTTGGCTATGACTGAGCGAATACGAGCGAATGCCTGTTGTGCCTCGGCCGTGAGAGGAAATTGAGTAGCCTGTATCAGTGGGCGGGCCTTGTCCGCGTATTGTGGGACCCACTGGGAGTACTAAGAAAAGAACCCCAGGCATCGTTTGAGGGCCTTGGGGCAGTGGGGGAGGGGAAGCTCCATGAGGGGGCGCATGCGGTCGGGATCGGGCCCCAGTAGTCCGTTTTGGACTAGGTAGCCGAGGATGGCTAAGCGGTCTGTGCTGAACACTCACTTCTCCTTGTTATAAGTGAGGTTGAGGAGAGATGCCGTGTGGAGAAATTTAGCAAGGTTGACGTCATGGTCCTGCTGGTCGCGGCCGCAGATGGTGACATTGTCTAAGTTCGGAAACGTGGCCCGCAGTCTGTACCGGTCAACCATTCGGTCCAGTTCTCGTTGAAATACCGAGACCTCGTTAGTGACGCCGAAGGAAACCCTAAGAAATTGATATAGTCGACCGTCCGCCTCGAAGGCAGTGTATGGACAGTCCGATTTACGTATGGGGAGCTGGTGGTAAGCGGATTTAAGGTCAATTGTCGAGAAGACCCGGTACTGTGCAATCTGATTGACCATATCAGATATGCGAGGGAGGGGGTACGCGTCGAGCTGCGTGTACCGGTTGACGGTCTGGCTGTGGTCCATGACCATCCTGTGTTTCTCCCCAGTTTTAACCACCACCGTTTGTGCTCTCCAGGGACTGTTGCTAGCCTTGATAATACCCTCCCAAAGCAGCCGCTGGACCTCGGACCTGATGAAGGTCTTGTCCTGGGTGCTGTACCGTCTGCTCCTGGTGGCGACGGGCTTGCAATCTGCAGTCAGATTGGCAAAGAGGGAGGGAGGGTCAACCTTGAGGGTCATGAGGCCGCAAACGGTGAAGGGAGGTAGGGGTCCGCCAAATTTGAGGGTGAGGCTCTGGAGGTTACATTGGAAGTCCAGGCCCAGTAAAAGTGTCGCACAGAGGTTGGGGAGAACCTACAGGCGGAAACGGTTGAATTCAACGGTGAGCTTAACCAGACAGAAGCCCCAGATCGGGACAAAGTGGGATCCGGAGACAGGGAGATCCGCTGGTTGGCGGGATGGACCGCGAGGGAGCAGCGCCTTACCGTGTCCGGATGGATGAAACTGTCCGTGCTGCCGGAGTCGTGAGGCAGGAGGTCGCATGGCCGTTGATGAGCACCGTCGTAGAAGCGGTGGCCAGGTTGTGAGGACGGGATTGGTCGAGCGTCATGGAGGTGAGTAGCGGGCGATCGACCAAAGAGTCCAACGAGTCCGATGAGTAGCGGCTGCGATCCGGGTCCCGTGGTCCCGTTCTGAGGGGAGGACAAAATGGCGGCGTCAGGAGTACCTGCAGGGAAGAAGATGGCAGCGCACGTTGCGGGGGCGGGGCAAGATGGCGGCGACCATGGAGCGCACGTTGCGGGGGCGGGGCAAGATGGTGGAGACCATGGAATGCACATGGAGTCGGAGGATGAAGATGGCGGCGCCCATGGTGCGCACATGACGGGGGGGCGGCAAAAGATGGCGGCGCCCACTGATCGCACGTGGAGTCGGGGAAGGAAAATGGCGGCGCCCACTGATCGCACATGGCCCTGGGGGCAGTGGACGGGAGGGCCCATTGCGCGATCGGCTGCGGCGAGGGGGGAGTTCGGGTGCGATAGCGGCAACTGCGCGGGACTGACACACCGCTGCAAAGTGGCCTTTCTTGCCACAAGATTTGCAGGTCGCCAGGCCGGGCAGCGCTGGCTGGGGTGCTTCTGCTGACCGCAGAAGTAGCAGCGGGGACCCCCAGGGTGCGTGGTGCGGCAGGCAGCGCAGGCATACTGCGCGGGAGCGGCCCCAGTCGGGGGGGGGGGGGTCGGTTGTGGGGTCCACGAGGGGTGGGTCGCGCGGCTGGCGGGATAGGATAGCACATTACGGGAAGCGGCCGTCATTGAGAGCGCCAAGGTCTTTGTTGCCGCAAGATCAGCAGTCGTTGCTGGATGGGGTCCGATGCAATACCCGTTACAAATGCATCCCGCATGAGTCGATTCGAATGTTCCGTGGCCGAGATGGCCTGGCAGTCGCAGTCCTGTACTAGAGGGATAAGGGCCCGCCAGAAGTCCTCAATCGACTCACCCGGTTGTTGAACGCTAGTGGAGAGTACATGTCTCGCAAACAGAGTGTTAGTCGACTGAGTGTAATTCTCTTTGAGCTGTTCCATGGCCCGGGCATAGGTAGGCGCGTCCTGAATCAGCGGGAACACGCTGGAGCTTCGCCTTGAGTATGGGAGTTGTACCTTCTGAGCCTCTGATGGTGCAGGGTTCGCTGAGGAGATGTGGGCCTCAAAAACAGCCAGCCAGTGGTTAAAATCTTTCCTGGCGTGTGGCGACTGCAGATCCAGCTGCAGGCGATCTGGCTTGATTCTGATGTCCATGATGTTGGAAAATCTCACTGTAATAAATTATGGCACTAACAATTGCACACAAAAGACTCGATACCGTACAAGCGAGGCTTTATTACAGTGAGATGCTATTCCTCCGGCTGCAGCTGTAGAATGGCATCTCAGGGAAACTTATGAATATTTATACTGCTTCCTGTGGGCGGAGCTAGCCGGCAGGGGCTTACCGGAAAACCTGTAATACAGGTACTGTCATACATCCCCTAATGCAAGCACACACATATATACAGTGGTAGAGATCACCACACTACCATGGTTTCACAATCTCAATTTGAGAGTTGTGCATTTTGAGTTTGACGGAGCACAATGTATCCAGTCTTCGAGGCCTGGAATCGATGTCCGTCAAGAAGGGTTGGAGGCGGCTGAACATGATGGGTCTTCGCGACTTGCCGTGGCCTAGGTTTTTTTTATGATCAGTTGCTTTGGGACGACAACATGGTGGAAGTGGAAGGGCTTCAGTAAAACTCTGGTTGGATCCAGGATGTTGCTTGACGATCTTATCATGGCTTTGGCCTTTCCAAGCTCCACGGATGGTTATCGTATCCTGCACTTCATCACTAATCCTTAACTAGTTCACTTGTTATTATGCCCCTGATTTTGTGTTATTGCCTTTTGTCCTAACGGGTGTATGATATGTGAGCTCACAGGCGTTTGTTGCCTGTTATCCTGTTATATTGTGGAAATCATGCTGAGTTGGTTATATGACATGAGGTTTGTGCAGTATTTACCTAGTTTTTTTGTGCTGTAATCCTTGCTTTCATATTGAGGGACTACATTTTTTTAGGTAACCTTCACTTTATTTATAGATAAGATGAAAAGCATCACATGAGGGTGGCGAGTAGATGGTTTGATATAGAGGTGATTAGTATCATAGAATTTACAGTACAGAATGAGGCCATTCGGCCCATCGAGTCTACACCGGCCCTTGCAAAGAGCACCCTATTTGAGCCCAGGCCTCACCCCATCCCAATAACTCGACCTAAACTTTTGGACACCTAAGGGGCAATTTAGCATGGCCAATCCATCTTACCTGCACGTTTTTGGTCTGTGGGAGGAAACCAGAGCACCCGGAGAAAACCCACGCAGACACGGGAAGAATGTGCAGACCCCACATAGACATGGCCTTAAAGGTCCTCATGGTGTGTGAAGAAAGTCACTGTTAGAACTATTTGTGTTGTGTGTTTCTTTGTACTTTTGTTATTTCAGATTATGGAATCCTTGCTTGTCTCCTATGAAGGTACATGTTGTGTTTGGTCCTTTGTACTTCACAAAGGAACTCACTAAACATTTCGACTTATCCAAACCAGAATCTTTTACTGAGTCTCGTGTGGTAAGATAACAATCTGATACAGAGCACGTTATCATGGAGTCTGCTAACTACTCTGGAACTTGCACCTAGCGCTGACCATTCACATGTATGTCTTGTTACCTCTCATTCATCTTCTTAAGGTGGCCGGATGTGTCTCCCTTTGTATCAGAGTCACAGGTCATATGACCTTAGTCTAGAGACCGCATGGTGTGTCTGTACCGCCACCTGCTGGTTGGAGGTTGCACGCCTTCCAACTATGATATAGCCCATAGGCATATCACCACAGTACACAGAGATCATGTATCCTAGAGAAAATTGTTTTTTTTTCTGTGGTTGGCGCCACTAGGGTTGGTGGAGTGGGGGGAAATATGTACTGGTACACGCCCGGGCATGGTTGGTTAATCCTTGGATATCTTGCCTTTCTTGAGTTTGTCTTACATATTTACTTGGCTGACAGTGATCACTTGACTGAGTAAGTTAGGGGCAGTGCTAACTATGTTCAGGTGGAGGGTATGTTGGGTGGTGGAGTAGATCACCCTTCCCCGAGTTGTTCCCTCCTGGGGGGTGCTCCTAGACTGATCTTCTTGATATTTGGTCCCCTGGGGAGGTAGTGTCCTGTTGGCCTTGGTTCGACGTTAGGAGAATTTTTCTTCAGTCGGAGGTTAGGCTGGGTGGAGAAGTAGGGCCCCACTTCCAAATGTTCTTATATAGGGATTTCCATTCGTCCTCCTTGAGGCTTGGGCTCCCCTGGGGGTGCAGTATCCCTGTTTCTTATGAAGCTATGCTGTTCTCTCCCTGGTATCCTTTTTGCAAAAGTGTGAGTTGCGATACCAAGTGTGACATCTATTGGCGTTCCTCTCTCGCTAGGGTTTCCTTTCTTTATCCGGATAGGAGAGGCGCTGATACAGGCTCTGATTTGTTATATTTGCTTCTAGAGAGTTTCCCTGGGAGTGTGAGGGTCATATCCTTTCCTGAAACACCCCGTTGTTGGGTGTCTTGACGACTCTTCTCCTCATTGGTGAGGTTTCCTCAGTGGAAAATGGTGTAAGTTTTCTGGTGTTGGTGGGGCCTGAACAGTGCCTCGGTTTTGGTTGGAGAGCAGTGAGGTCTGCTATATAGCGAGTCTTGGCATCGTGTAATTATCCTTGGTTTACTATCTGCTGTATATGAGAGTTTACACTGCCAAGCAACACCCTGTACCGATGGCAGCATCCTGCTGTCCCCCCAAAATTCCCCCCCCCCCCTCCCCCTCCAAAACCTGGGGCACCCTTTCATTTCTTGGAGTCTTGGGAGGCTGAGTTAGGTTTCTTCCTTTTTTTTGCCTTATGGAGAAGTGCACCATAGGACCATATGTTCATGGCTTTATTGTGTAACCCTGAGATCCCGTGCTCTTTTTGGTATCCTTTTATCCTTTTATTTTATGTCTGAAGGGAGACACCGAATACAACAATGATGATGTTTGACAATGTAAATCAATTGTATGATTATCTGCTGGTCTTCTCTGTATATTTATGTGGAATAATGATTACTCTGGATTTTGGGGGTGTTGCACCTTGTGGTTATTTGTAAAACATCTCCTTCTGGACTATTTTTCTGTATTTCTCCTTTTTTATATTGAAGAATCCTTAACTGGATCCTGCAGAGGTACAGACAGATCTCATATCCAAGAGAAATAAGTTATAATGTGACACTGAAGCCTTTGGTATAATTGGAGTTGGGGAGGATTGCTTTGGCACAAGTCTGAACGGGGCACAAAAATCGTATCCTATATTTTATTTTTGTTGTATAAGTAATCACTACACGTGTCGTCATGAATATTTGTGGGATAACTTCACGGAACGTGGAAGAGAGATTTATGGAGCACAGTGAATTTAGTGGGAAAATGTATGGAATCTGAGAAAGGAGATTGAAATCACCACTTAGTTCAATGCTGAGAATTGTTATCTTGGGGTAAGCCTTAGGAAGTTGGCAAATTAGGAAGATTTTAAAGGAAAGAGGCAGACAACATGATCTTGTTCCCAAAGTAGCACGGCCAGTGTCTAGAAGTTTGGTTGTGTCACAGATGCAATTAGATGGACTATCTTTTTTTTAACATGCCAAATCGAGTTTTCATTTGCAGTACCAGTAGCCTAATCGTTCCTGGGCAGACCTGGCTTAGTAAACTTATATATGTGAACTCATAGGCTGTATCAGCTCAATGGACTATGTTGACACAACAAGCGTCCCACAGTGCAATAAGGTGCAGTAAGTGCGTACAATTCCACAGACATTCAGTTCTCAGTCACAGGCAGATTCCTCTCTGCCATATATCAAAACCAAGGATAGCATAAGGCGTGTTTACATGCTTGCTCTTTGCTCCTAAGCCTGTGAACATACTACAGAGTACAGATTTCTAACTGATAGAACGTCGTGAGGGTGGCAAGGTGAGATGAGGAAAATAAATGATACTATGGTATATTGAATGTTTCAGATAACACTGTGAACTCTCTCATTTAGGGATTGGATGTGGACCTTAAATACTCAGAGGAGCTATTTGATGAGATTGATGATGATGAGGAGAGTACTGAACTGTAAGTACTGGAATTACATGTACAATATATAAATGAACAAGCATAACTCAATACGTAGCATCATTCATCACCCACCATGTAAGAACAAGTTCAACCACTGAGACATAACGGAACAATACTGTCTAATGCCCTTGCTGAACTCCTTCAAAGAACTAGTGCTAGTCAGTGATTTTAAAAATTGTTGGGGAAGGAAGAAGAGGAAGAAAATCATTGCTGAGCACACCGTGGTCCTTCTGTTCCTACGTTTTGGGATGTTTGGCTGATCTGTTTGCATTTCCAGCTTTTGGGAGATCATTTTGAGAAGTCTTTGAAAATGAAAGTTGTATACACTGTGAAGTGTTCCCATATTGCAGCTGTCCCTTCTGCTCACTTTTGTTTCATTTTAGGGAGACACAAACAATATTATGTCTACCATTCTTGTGTTGGAAAAGGAGAAATAAGCATAAGGAGGAGGAAGAAGAGAAGGTGAGTAATTTATTCTTGTAAAGTTGCCATTAAAATATTTTCAACAAAAAACTGTCCTGTGGCTGATAGATAGGCTTCCAGAACAAATCTGTTGTAAGGGTATAAGGATTTAAAGTTACAAGTATAGCACCTGTGCTTTTCGTTCATGATGAACAGTCGATCATAAGTTCCCAAGAACATTGCTGAGCACAGGTGAGATGTGGGCTATAGTGAGCAAGAAAGGACAAGATCTCTGAATATGTCCTTGTTTAGTTCGCTGTGGAAACAACTGGTGAAAGTCTGGGAGCAGACTTTCTGAGCTGTGAAATTGGGATTTTGGTATTTAATTGGAATGAAATGTATGGAACACACTTTATATACAATGCAAAATTGCGATATGTGTTGCCTTTGCACATTGAATATAAAATCAATTATAAACACCACAGGGCAAAAGGACAGTTGCAAATGCACATAGCATTGACCTTGTACTCACTAGAGTTCTGTAACCGAGACACATCATTCTGAAGTAATCTGTGTTGTCATTGAAACATAACCAGGGTCATTCTTCAGATGTAGAAATGTGTTGCATTTCTTTGCTCTACTTCAACCTCAGATGAAAACTGTTGATTTTTGCACATTAGATTCTAGATACTTTTTTGGGGAAAGATCAGAAAAACAAGTTTATTTTGCTAATATTTAGTGGAACAAAGTTATCAGTAAATGGACAGCCATCCCAGTGCTCTGTATGTAGTCCCTGTACTTTACATTCTGGACCTCTTTCAATATGAGTGCAGCAAAATTAGGGAAGCAGTGAAGGTTTCTTTACTTTTATCAGCATGTATAGACAAATGCAGGTTTACATTCATAGTGTACTGTTGTAGGTATTTTTCAGTAATGTGATGGCCTCTGCTCTAATCTAACATACTAGCAGGACTTGAGCCTATATTTTCAATCTCTTTTTCGTGGTATTACACAGCTGGGGACTGGAGAAACTCACCCAGCATGTTCGTTTGTCACGCGATAGGTAAATGCTGAAATTAAGCTTATTATATCCAACAAATTCAGAGCTTTGATTGTTTTTGTTTTTGTTTTCCAGAAGGGCACAAGCTGCTTTGGGAGTTAACTTCCTGCCTGTAGAGAGATCTGTTAAGATGGAATTAATCAACCCTGTTTTATAATAAGTGGAGTTCCACAAAATCTGTTGTAAATTGTTTTGCCTGTTGATATGTTAAGCTGCATTGTTTTGACTTTTAAATTAACTTTAATAAAGATATTATTTCCATAATACAATCATAGCATTTCCTGGCCTCTCCCAGGCGTGTGTTAGTGGCAAACTAATTTTTACACAGCTGCATTGCTGGCCCACCAGCTCAGAATCCGTTTCATATTGATGTTAATTTGACGCCTCTGTTTGACAGATTTGCTCAGGTCTGCTGAAGAGAGAAGAAATTGGTTATCAAGGTTTACCTTCCACATGCCTCAAAAGGGTCGTTTCAAAAAGCCAACCACAATGACATTTGGCAGCACGGTAGCATTGTGGATAGCACAATCGCTTCACAGCTCCAGGGTCCCAGGTTCAATTCTGGCTTGGGTCACTGTCTGTGCGGAGTCTGCACATCCTCCCTGTGTGTGCGTGGGTTTCCTACGGGTGCTCCGGTTTCCTCCCACAGTCCAAAGATGTGCAAGTTAGGTGGATTGGACATGATAAATTGCCCTTAGTGTCCAAAATTGGCCTTCGTGTTGGGTGGGGTTACTGGGTTATGGGGATAGGGCGGAGGTGTTAACCTTGGGTAGGGTGCTCTTTCCAGGAGCCGGTGTAGACTCGATTGGCCAAATGGCCTCCTTCTGCACTGTAAATTTTATGAAATCTATGACATCCCAGCCATATAGCATATTACGCAATCTTGGAAAGCTGAAGGCAGTGAATAAACTGAGAACAGATCCCATCAGGGGTATGCATGTCATGTTTTATACCTTTCATTGCTCTTCCTTTCATGACCATTTACGCATTCCATCAAAGAACCTGGGCTGGATGTCAGCGGGATGCTCCGTTTTGCCGGCAGCCCTGGGGATTCCCGATTGTGTGGAGCTGCCCAACAATGGGAAACCCCATTGACCAGCTGGCTAACGGAGCATCCCGCCGGCGTGCAGAAACAGAAATGTGGGGCGGAAAATCCAGCCTGATCTCCATCCGGCACATCGTGTTCAGGTGCAGGATATTGTGGCTTGGACTGCTGCACTTATAAGACCATAAAATCTAGGAACAGAATTCGGCCATTCAGCCATTGAGTCTTCCACCATTTAATCATGACTGATGTTTCTCATCATCATTCTCCTGCCTTCTCATATCCCCTGAACCCCTTATTAATCAAGAACCTATTATTCTCTATCTTAAAGAGACTCCGTGACTTGGTCTCCACAGCCTTCTGCGGCAGAGTTCCACAGATTCAAGACCCTCTGACTGAAGAAATTCCTTCTCATCTCGGTTTGAAAGGATTGTTCCTTCAGTCTGAGGCTGTGCCCTCGGGTTCTAGTCTCCCCTACCAGTGGAAACATCTTCTCCATGTGCACTCTATCTAAGCTTCTCAGTATTCTGTGAGTTTCAATGTGATCACCCCCTCATCTTTCTAACCTCCATTGAGTACAGACTAAAATCCGCAACCGCTCCTCATATGACATGCTCTTCATTCCCGGGATCATTCTTGTGAACCTCCTCTGGACCCCCTCTAAGTCTAGCACATCCTTCCGTAGATACGGGTCCACAACTGCTCACAACATTCAAAATGGGGTCTGACCAAAGCCTTCTACATCCTCAGAAGTACATTCCTGGTCTTGTATTCTGGCCCTCTCGACATGAATGCTAACATTGTATTTGCCTTCCTAACTGCCAACTGAAACTGCATGTTAACCTTAAGAGAATCCTAGAAAATAGTCTCTATTCTTGCTACCAGAGTACATAACCTCACACTTTTCCACGTTGTATTCCATTTGTCACTACTTTGCCCACTCTCCTAGCCTGTCCAAATCTTTCTGCAGCTTCCCTGCTTCCTCAACACTACCTGTCCCTCTACATATCTTTGTATCATCTTCAAACTTAGCAACAATTTCCTCAGATCCTTCTTCCAGATTGCTAATATATATCATGAATAATTGTGGTCCGAACCACTGATCCCTGCGGAACACAACTAGTCACCCCTTTATCCCCACTCTCTGCCAATCCTCTATCCCAACACCATGGGCACATATGTTATTTAATAGCCTCCTGATGGAAGCGTGTCAAAGGCATTCTGGAAATCCAAATAAATCACGTGCACTGGCTCTCCTTTGTCTAACTTCCTCATTTCCTCTTTAAATAATTCTAACAGATTTGTCAGACATGACCTCTCCTTGACGAAGCCATGCTGACTCAGCCCTATTTTACCATGCACTCCCAAGTACTCTGTAATCTCATCCTTAATAATGGACTCTAAAATCTTACCAATGATCGAATTCAGGTAACCAGCCTATAATTTCCTGCTTCTGCCTTTCTCCCTTCTTAAACAGGGGTGTTAGCCATTTTCCAGATGTCTGAGACCCTCCCTGACTACAGTGATTCCTCCTGAAAGATCACCATCAATGCCTACATAATCTCCTCAACTGTCTCCTTCAGAACCCTAGGGTATAGTCCATCCTGTCCGAGTGATTTATCCACCTTCAGACCTTTCAGATTCCCCAGCACCTCCTTAATGATGGTCACTACATTCATTTCTGGCCCGACTCTCTTGAAGTTCTGATATTCCACTGGTGTCTTTTCACTGTAAATTCCTCTGCCATTTTTTTGTTTCCCATTTTCCTATTTCTCCAGTCTAATTTTCAGTTGGCCCAATTCTTGCCTCTCTCTTACCTTTCATATATTACATAGAACAGCACAGAACAGGCCCTTCGGCCCTCGATGTTGTGCCGAGCAATGATCACCCTACTTAAACCCACGTAACCCGTATACCCGTAACCCAACAATCCCCCCATTAACCTTACACTACGGGCAATTTAGATTGGCCAATCCACCTAACCCGCATATCTTTGGACTGTGGGAGGAAACCGGAGCACCCGGAGGAAACCCACGCACACACGGGGAGGACGTGCAGACTCCACACAGACAGTGACCCAGCCGGGAATCGAACCTGGGACCCTGGAGCTGTGAAGCATTGATGCTAACCACCATGCTACCGTGAGGCCCCTCTGGACAAGGTGAAAATAGATAAGTCCCCGATTGAAAATAAAACTTTTTTTAAAATACATTTAGAGGACCCAATTCATTTTTTCCAATTAAGGGGCAATTTAGCATGGCCAATCCACCTACCCTGCACACCTTTGGGTTGTGCGGGCGAAACTCACGCAAACACTGGGAAAAAGTGCAAACTCCACAGTGACCCAGGGCCGGGATCGAACCTGGGACCTTGGCGTGTGAGGCAGCAGTGCTCAACCCCTTTAACTATTTCAAGTCCCCATCATTAACCTGCATTCCCACCTGCTTTAACTTTGATTTTCTAACTTTTCCATTCGCCAGGACTCTGGTCCCAGCATGAGTCAGGTGAAGACCTTACCATCAGAACAGCCAATGTCCCATTAATTTGAACCCATTCCTCCCACACCGACCTTGAGCCACACATTTACCTCTTTAACCTCTTTAATCTTATTGACCCTGTGCCAGTTATCTCATGGCTTAGGTAGTAATTCGGAGATTACTTTTTTGGTTCTGCTTTTTAATTTAGCCCCTAGCTGCTCATATTCTTTCAGCAGAACCCCTATCCTTGTTCTACCCATGTTGTTGGTACCTACGTGGACCACAACAACTTTACCCTCCCACTCCCACGTTCCTCTGCAGCCCAGATGAGATATCCCAAACCCAAGCACCAGGTAGGCAACAGAATCTTTAGGACTCTTAATCATAGTTTCAGAGAACCGTGTAATATAGCCACTGACTATATTATCGCCAATAACAACTATCTCCCCCAACTTGAATGGCTCCCTGCACTAAGATGCTGTGGTCAGTTTGTTCATCCCCACAGTTCCCGCTTGATCCACACACGGAGCAAGAATCTTGAAACTGTTAGGCAAAGACAAGGGCCGTGCTCCTGAAACCCTACTTTCACTTTAGTAATGGAGAGGGATAGGTGCGTGCAACAGGGCAAGGTTTACAATTGGGGGAAGAGTAAATACAATGCTGTCAGACAAGAATTGAAGTGCATAAGTTGGGAACATACGCTGTCAGGGAAAGACACAAGTGTAATGTGGAACTTGTTCAAGGAACAGGTACTGCGTGTTTTTGATATGTATGTCCCTGTCAGGCAGGGAAGAGATGGTCGAGTGAGGGAACCATGGTTGACAAGAGAGGTTGAATGTCTTGTTAAGAGGAAGAAGGAGACTTATGTAAGGCTAAATAAACAAGGTTCAGACAGGGCACTGGAGGGATACAAGACAGCCAGGAGGGAACTGAAGAAATGGATTAGAACATAGAACGATACAGCGCAGTACAGGCCCTTCGGCCCACGATGTTGCACCGACATGGGAAGTCAAAAACTAAAGGCCATCTAACCTACACTATGCCATTATCATCCATATGCTTATCCAATAAACTTTTAAATGCCCTCAATGTTGGCGAGTTCACTACTGTTGCAGGTAGGGCATTCCATGGCCTCACCACTCTTTGCGTAAAAAACCTACCTCTGACGTCTGTCCTATATCTATTACCCCTCAATTTAAGGCTATGTCCCCTCGTGCTAGCCACCTCCATCCGCGGGAGAAGGCTCTCACTGTCCACCCTATCTAACCCTCTGATCATTTTGTATGCCTCTATTAAGTCACCTCTTAACCTTCTTCTCTCTAACGAAAACAACCTCAAGTCCATCAGCCTTTCCTCATAAGATTTTCCCTCCATACCAGGCAACATCCTGGTAAATCTCCTCTGCACCCGTTCCAAAGCTTCCACGTCCTTCCTATAATGAGGCGACCAGAACTGTACGCAATACTCCAAATGTGGCCGTACCAGAGTTTTGTACAGGTGCAACATGACCTCATGGCTCCGGAACTCAATCCCTCTACCAATAAAGGCCAACACACCATAGGCCTTCTTCACAACCCTATCAACCTGGGTGGCAACTTTCAGGGATCTATGTACATGGACACCGAGATCCCTCTGCTCATCCACACTGCTAAGAATTTTACCATTAGCCAAATATTCCGCATTCCTGTTATTCTTTCCAAAGTGAATCACCTCACACTTCTCTACATTAAACTCCATTCGCCACCTCTCAGCCCAGCTCTGCAGCTTATCTATGTCCCTCTGTAACCTGCAACATCCTTCCACACTGTCTACAACTCCACCGACTTTAGTGTCGTCTGCAAATTTACTCACCCAACCTTCTGTGCCCTCCTCTAGGTCATTTATAAAAATGACAAACAGCAACGGCGCCAGAACAGATCCTTGTGGTACGCCACTCGTAACTGAACTCCATTCTGAACATTTGCCATCAACCACCACCCTCTGTCTTCTTTCAACTAGCCAATTTCTGATCCACATCTCTAAATCACCCTCAATCCCCAGCCTCCGTATTTTCTGCAATAGACGACCGTGGGGAACCTTATCAAACGCTTTACTGAAATCCATATACACCACATCAACTGCTCTACCCTCGTCTACCTGTTCAGTCACCTTCTCAAAGAACTCGATAAGGTTTGTGAGGCATGACCTACCCTTCACAAAACCATGCTGACTATCCCTAATCATATTATTCCTATCTAGATGATTATAAATCGTATCTCTTATAATCCTCTCCAAGACTACCCACAACAGACGTGAGGCTCACCGGCCTATAGTTACCGGGGTTATCTCTACTCCCCTTCTTGAACAAAGGGACCACATTTGCTATCCTCCAGTCCTCTGGCACTATTCCTGTAGCCAATGATGACATAAAAATCAAAGCCAAAGGCTCAGCAATCTCTTCCCTGGCTTCCCAGAGAATCCTAGGATAAATCCCATCAGGCTCCGGGGACTTATCTATTTTCACCTTGTCCAGAATTGCCAACACTTCTTCCCTACGCACCTCAATGCCATCTATTCTAATAGCCTGGGTCTCAGCATTTTCCTCCACAACATTATCTTTTTCCTGAGTGAATACTGATGCAAAGTATTCATTTAGTATCTCGCTTATCTCCTCAGCCTCCACACACAACTTCCCACCACTGTCCTTGACTGGCCCTACTCTTACCCTAGTCTTTCTTTTATTCCTGACATACCTATAGAAAGCTTTTGGGTTTTCCTTGATCCTACCTGCCAAAGACTTCTCATGTCCCCTCCTTGCTCGTCTTAGCTCTCTCTTTAGATCCTTCCTCACTTCCTTGTAACTATCAAGCGCCCCAACTGAAACTTCATGCCTCATCTTCACATAGGCCTCCTTCTTCCTCTTAACAAGAGATTCCACTTCTTTGGTAAACCACGGTTCCCTCGCTCGACCCCTTCCTCCCTGCCTGACTGGTACGTACTTATCAAGAACATGCAATAGCTGTTCCTTGAACAAGCTCCACATATCCAGTGTGCCCAACCCTTGCAGCCTACTTCTCCAACCTACACATCCTAAGTCATGTCTAATGGCATCATAATTGCCCTTCCCCCAGCTATAACTCTTGCCCTGCGGGGTATACTGATCCCTTTCCATCACTAACGTAAAGGTCACCGAATTGTGGTCACTGTTTCCAAAGTGCTCACCTACCTCAAGATCTAACACCTGGCCTGGTTCATTTCCCAAAACCAAATCCAATGTGGCCTCGCCTCTTGTTGGCCTGTCAACATATTGTGTCAGGAAACCCTCCTGCACACATTGTACAAAGAACGACCCATCTAATGTACTCGAACTATATCTTTTCCAGTCAATATTTGGAAAGTTAAAGTCTCCCATAACAACTACCCTGTTACTTTCGCTCTTTTCCAGAATCATCTTCGCCATCCTTTCCTCTACATCCCTAGAACTATTAGGTGGCCTATAGAAAACTCCCAACAGGGTGACCTCTCCTTTCCTGTTTCTAACCTCAGCCCATACTACCTCGGAAGAAGAGTCCCCATCTAGCATCCTTTCCGCCACCGTAATACTGTCCTTGACTAGCAGCGCCACACCTCCCCCTCTTTTGCCCCCTTCTCTGAGCTTACTAAAACACCTAAACCCCGGAACCTGCAACAACCATTCCTGTCCCTGCTCTATCCATGTCTCTGAAATGGCCACAACATCGAAGTCCCAGGTACCAACCCATGCTGCCAGTTCCCCTACCTTATTTCGTATACTCCTGGCATTGAAGTAGACACACTTCAAACCACCTACCTGAACACTGGCACCCTCCTGCGAAGTCAAATCTGTGCTCCTGACCTCTATACTCTCAATCTCCCGTACCCCAAAACTACAATCCAGGTTCCCATGCCCCTGCTGAATTAGTTTAAACCCCCCCAAAGAGCACTAACAAATCTCCCCCCCCAGGATATTGGTGCCCCTCAGGTTCAGATGTAGACCATCCTGTCTATAGAGGTCCCACCTTCCCCAGAAAGAGCCCCAGTTATCCAGAAATCTGAATCCCTCCCGCCTGCACCATCCCTGTAGCCATGTGTTTAATTGCTCTCTCTCCCTATTCCTCATCTCACTATCACGTGGCACGGGCAACAACCCAGAGATAACAACTCTGTTTGTTCTCGCTCTGAGCTTCCATCCTAGCTCTCTAAAGGCCTGCCTGACATCCTTGTCCCCTTTCCTACCTATGTCGTTAGTGCCAATGTGGACTACAACTTGGGGCTGCTCCCCCTCCCCCTTAAGGACCCGGAAAACACGATCCGAGACATCACGTACCCTTGCACCTGGGAGGCAACATACCAAACGTGAGTCTCTCTCGCTCCCACAAAATCTCCTATCTGTGCCCCTGACTATTGAGTCCCCAATTACTAATGTTCTACTCCTTTCCCCCCTTCCCTTCTAAGCAACAGGGACAGACTCCGTGCCAGAGGCCCGTACCCCATGGCTTACTCCTGGTAAGTCGTCCCCCCCACAAGTATCCAAAACGGTATACTTGTTACTCGGGAACGACCGCAGGGGGTCCCTGCACTGACTGCTTCTTCCCAGTCCCTCTTACAGTTACCCATCTATCTCCAGTCTTTGGTGTAACTACTTCCCTGAAGCTCCTATCTATGACCTCCTCTGCCTCCCGAATGATCCGAAGTTCATCCAGCTCAAGCTCCAGGTCCCTAACACGGTTTTTGAGGAGCTGGAGTTGGGTGCACTTCCCACAGATGAAATCAGCAGGGACACTGACGGTGTCCCTCACCTCAAACATTCTGCAGGAGGTGCATTGTACTGCCTTCCCTGGCATCACCTCTAGATTTTAAAAAAAACAAGAAAAATAAAAATAAAGGAAGAGCTTACCTGATATTCCCTCAAACCCTGCTCCCGCTGAAAGGTAAGCAAATTTAAAGGCACTCACTCACCTTCACGACAGGCCCCTGCTCCCGCTTCTCAACGATTAGGAGAGCTAAGAGAGGGCATGAAAAATCTTTGGCGGGTAGGATCAAGGAAAACCCCAAGGCCTTTTACACATATGTGAGAAATATGAGAATGACTAGAGCGAGGGTAGGTCCGATCAAGGACAGTAGCGGGAGATTGTGTATTGAGTCTGAAGAGATAGGAGAGGTCTTGAACAAGTATTCTTCTTCAGTATTTACAAACGAGAGGGGCCATATTGTTGGAGAGGACAGTGTGAAACAGACTGGTAAGCTCGAGGAGATACTTGTTAGGAAGGAAGATGTGTTGGCATTTTGAAAAACTTGAGGATAGACAAGTCCCCCGGGCCTGACGGGATATATCCAAGGATTCTATGGGAAGCAAGAAATGAAATTGCAGAGCCGTTGGCAATTATCTTTTCGTCCTCGCTGTCAACAGGGGTGGTACCAGAGGATTGGAGAGTGGCGAATGTCGTGCCCCTGTTCAAAAAAGGGAATAGGGATAACCCTGGGAATTACAGGCCAGTTAGTCTTCATTCGGTGGTAGGCAAAGTAATGGAAAGGGTACTGAGGGATAGGATTTCTGAGCATCTGGAAAGACACTGCTTGATTAGGGATAGTCAGCACGGATTTGTGAGGGATAGGTCTTGCCAGTGAAGCAGTTGAGGCTCCTTCATTACATGTTTTTAAGGTAAAGATAGATAGTTTTTTGAAGAATAAAGGGATTAAGGGTTATGGTGTTCGGGCCGGAAAGTGGAGCTGAGTCCACAAAAGATCAGCCATGATCTAATAGAATGGCGGAGCAGGCTCGAGGGGCCAGATGGCCTACTCCTGCTCCTAGTTCTTATGTTCTTATGTTCTTACAAGTCTTATTGACTTCTTTGAGGAGGTGACCAAGCATGTGGATGAAGGTAAAGCAGTGGATGTAGTGTACATGGATTTTAGTAAGGCATTTGATAAGGTTCCCCATGGTAGGCTTATGCAGAAAGTAAGGAGGCATGGGATAGTGGGAAATTTGGCCAGTTGGATAACAAACTAGCTAACCGATAGAAGACAGAGAGTGGTGGTGGATGGCAAATATTCAGCCTGGAGCCCAGTTACCAGTGGCATACCGCAGGGATCAGTTCTGGGTCCTCTGCTGTTTGTGATTTTCATTAACGACTTGGATGAGGGAGTTGAAGGGTGGGTCAGTAAATTTGCAGATGATACGAAGATTGATGGAGTTGTGGATAGTGAGGAGGGCTGTTGTCGGCTTCAAAGAGACATAGATAGGATGCAGAGCTGGGCTGAGAAGTGGCAGATGGAGTTTAACCCTGACAAGTGTGAGGTTGCCCATTTTGGAAGGACAAATATGAATGCGGAATACAGGGTTAACGGTAGGGTTCATGGCAATGTAGAGGAGCAGAGAGATCTTGGGGTCTATGTTCATAGATCTTTGAAAGTTGCCACTCAAGTGGATAGAGCTGTGAAGAAGGCCTATGGTGTGCTAGCGTTCATTAGCAGAGGGATTGAATTTAAGAGCTGTGAGGTGATGATGCAGCTGTACAAAACCTTGGTCAGGCCACATTTGGAGTACTGTGCACAGTTCTGGTCACCTCATTTTAGGAAGGATGTGGAAGCTTTGGAAAAGGTGCAAAGGAGATTTACCAGGATGTTGCCTGGAATGGAGAGTAGGTCTTACGGGGAAAGGTTGAGGGTGCTAGGCCTTTTCTCATTAGAACGGAGAAGGATGAGGGGCGACTTGATAGAGGTTTATAAGATGATCAGGGGAATAGATAGAGTAGACAGTCAGAGAATGTTTCCCCGGGTGGAACAAATCATTACAAGTGCTTACCTACCTCCAAATCTAGCACCTGTCCTGGTTCATTACCCAGTACCAAATCCAATGTGGCCTCGCCTCTTGTTGGCCTATCAACATACTGTGTCAGGATACCCTCCTGCACACATTGGACAAAAACGGACCCATCTAAAGTACTTGATCTATAGCTTTTCCAGTCAATATTTGGAAAGTTAAAGTCCCCCATAACAACTACCCTGTTACTTTCGCTCCTATTCAGAATCATCTTTGCAATCCTTTCCTCTACATCTCTGGAACTTCTCAGAGGTCTACAGAAAACTCCCAATAGGGTGACTTCTCCTTTCCTGTTTCTAACCTGAGCCCATACTACCTCAGTAGATGAGTCCTCATCAAACATCCTTTCTGCCACCGTAACACTGTCCTTGACTAACAATGCCACCCCTCCCCCTCTTTTACCACCTTCCCTGAGCTTACTGAAATATCTAAACCCCGGAACCTGCAACAACAATTCCTGTCCCTGCTCTAGCCATGTGTCCGAAATGGCCACAACATCAAAGTCCCAGATACCAACCCATGCTGCAAGTTCACCCACCTTATTCCGGATGCTCCTGGCGTTGAAGTAGACACACTTTAAATCACCTTCCTGCCTGCCAGTACACTCCTGCAACCTTGAAACCTTACTCATGACCTCACTACTCTCAACCTCCTATATACTGGAGCTACAATTCAGGTTCCCAAACCCCTGCTGAAATAGTTTAAACCCTCCCGAAGAGCATTAGCAAATCCCCCCCCCCCCCCCCCCCCAAGGATATTGGTGCCCCTCTGGTCCAGGTGCAGACCATCCCATTTGTAGAGGTCCCACCTACCCAAGAATGAGCCCCGATTATCCAGGTATCTGAAATCCTCCCTCCTGCACTATCCCTGTAGCCACGTGTACAACTGCTCTCTCTCCCTATTCCTCGCCTCGCTAGCACGTGGGATGGGTAACAACCCAGAGATAATAACTCTGTTTGTTCTAGCTCTACGTTTCCACCCTAGCTCCCTGAATTCCTGCCTTGCATCCCTATCCCTTTTCCTACCTATGTCGTTGGTGCCTATGTGGACCACGACTTGGGGCTGCTCCCCCTCCCTCTTAAGGATCCCGAAAACACGATCCGAGACATCGCGGACCCTGGCACCTGGGAGGCAACACACCAACCGCGAGTCTCTCGTTCTCACAGAATCTCCTATCTAACCCCCTAACTTTGGAGTCTCCAATGACTAATGTTCTACTCCTCTCCCCCCTTCCCTTCTGAGCAACAGGGACAGACTCTGTGCCAGAGACCTGTACCCCATGGCTTACCCCTGGTAAGTCCCCGTCCCTCCCCCACCAGTATCCAAAGCGGTATACTTTTTACTGAGGGGAACGACCACAGGGGATCCCTGTACTGACTGCTTCCTCTCACTGTCACCCATCTATCTTCATTCTTCGGAGTAACTACATCCCTGAAACTTCTATGTATGACCACCTCTGCCTCATGAATGATCTGAAGTTCTTCCAGCTCCAGCTCCAGTTCCTTAACACGGTTTCTGAGGAGCTGGAGATGGGTCCACTTCCCACAGGTGAAATCAGCAGGGACACTGATGGCATCCCTCACCTCAAACATTCTGCAGGAGGAAATTGCACTGCCTTCCCTGCCATCCCCTCTAGATAAAACATGAAAAGAAAGGAAGAGCCCAACTTATATACAGATACTACACACCTTCCCAGAAATCCCCACGGCTGACTTCCGGTTTCCTGCTGCTCTGAAACAAAAAAAAACTTCGGAAAAAAAAGGATAGTTAAAAAACAAAGGCCGCTTCTCCTGTAAGGTAAGTTTTTAATGCGGGAAACTTACCTTCCCGACAGCCCCCTGGTTACTGCTCTTGCTGCTACCGCTGAAAACAATCAGTCCCCAGCTTAATTAAATTAACTTCACAGACTGTAGTGATGTGGCTTTCCACTGCTCAGGAGTCTACTGCTGAGAGCTGCATGGTAGCATAGTGGTTAGCACAGTCGCTTCACCGTTCCAGAGTCCCAGGTTCAATTCCCGGCTTGGGTCACTGTGTGGAGTATGCACGCTCTCCCCGTGTGTGCGTGGGTTTCCTCCGGGTGATCGGGTTTCCTCCCACAGTCCAAAGATGTGCGGGTTAGGTGGATTGGGCCATGCTAAATTGCCCTTAGTGTCCACAAAAGGTTAATTGGGGTTACTGGGTTAAGGGGATGGGGTGTAGGGGGTGTGTACTTGAGTGGGGTGCTCTTTCCAAGAGCCGGTGCAGACTCGATGGGCCGAATGGCCTCCTTCTGCACTGTAAATTCTGTGATAAGGGGTCCTTCTGCACTGTAAATTCTGTGATAAGGGGAAGAGACAGGCAGATTGATCCAAGGGGGAGAGAGAGGCAGGTTGATCCAAATGAGCGGTGTTTGCTGCTTGCAGCTGCTTGGCGGCTGTGTTTGTTTGTTGTCGCCTCTACTTTTTATGGCCTAGAGTAAGGAAAGGGAGGATGGTAAGATGACCTGCTGCCAGAGCTGAAGAATAGGAAAGGGAGCTTTTTCTCTCTTCTGATGCGCTCTGCATTGGTGCAGTTTTCCCCTGCTGAGGAGTGTGCTGCTGGGAGCTGAAGGAGGGAGGGAGAGGTGGATTGATCCAAATTAACAACTTAATGAAGATGTCGAAGAAATGCTTTTGCAAATTGTTGGTGGTTTTATAGTAAGTGTGGGGAGTGCTGCACGTCGACTAGCACATCGCCGTGAATCAAACACGCTGGACAGTTTATGAGGAAAAACAGCTTGTAGACATTTCAGAAGATCCATGAGGTATAGTTTTATGTTAATTTATAGTCAAAGTTGATAGGAATAAGCAGCCAAATACACAAAAGGCATAATCAAAGAGGAACAAAGGTATGATTGGCCAGACTATCAACCCAGGGAGGCCAGTTGACATCTATTAGGATCAAGAAGCAGAAAAGTTAGTTTACCAGCTAACAACTTGGAGGTCAAGTTTACATCAAATAAGCCTCTCAGGCTTAGAGGCAAGGCAGTGCAGAAACCCTTGAGAAAGACAACTTAATTATCTTTGGACCAGGAAAAGATGTTTCCCAGACTTGAATATCATCCCTGTATTGTGGGGTAATTTTAAGCTGGTTATTTAATTTGGATGTTTGGAAACGGGAAGCCTGACAAAGTTCAGGTATCTTGATATATTTTGGAAAAAGGGGTACATTCAACATAAACTGTGTGCATGTTTAGTTACTGTAATTGTCTTGAGAGTAGAGTAGTTCTGTTTGTGTGTATTTGTCAATTCTTTAATAAATAGTCTTTAATAATTGGTACTGTTTATTCTCACTGGGGTTACACTTGTGTCCTCATACCAAAACAAAACTATACACTGACATGAACTGATGTTCCAAGTTGGGATACCCTTGTAGATAACATCAGCATGCTTCGTGACACTCCTAAATTGCCCAGTTCTAATCCTATAATTCACCATTGTTCTTGATTTCCCCATCAGAGGAGTCCTGTGGCGAGGTCAAGGAAAAGTAATGTATCGGTCAGAGAAGAAGTTATTTGTGACTGACCAGAGGTATTGTAGTGTGTGAGAAGGACAGAAGCCTGACTTGGGACAAGAACACAAGACTTTGGCAAAGCTGGGCAGTAAGGTGGATGACCAAGGCAGGATCATTGAGAGGCTGGAGATGGATGGGTTGAAGGTAGGATATTTTTGGACGGAGCAGTTGACTGTTTTGCAATGTCGTGGGACAGTGCCCATTCAAAATAACTATTTGTATCAGCTGGGATAAGTTAGTTGAGTATCAGGAGAGCAGGAGATCAATATGACAAAAGGATTGAGACTGGATAAAACTGCAGAGTGCTGGAAGATTGGAGGCAGGACAGCTGGGAGATGGGAGGAGCAGGACAGCTGGGTGATGGGAGGAGCAGGACAGCTGGGAGATGGGAGGAGCAGGACAGCTGGGAGGACCAGGACAGCTGGGAGATGGGAGGAGCAGGATAGCTGGGAGATGGGAGGAGCAGTTTGGGAGTAAGTAATTGAGGCAACTGCACATATCAAACATAAATCTATCAGATCTTCAAACATGGCTCTGAAGAAGAAGGTGAAAAGGGAAAACATTTGTGGAGGTTATTTTGAATAATGAACAGGAACTGTAGGTTGTCATATTCCTGCAAAATAATTCAAGGGGAAAGAGCTGAAAATTTTACAACAGCACAATAGTGCTTAATATGGTCACGTTGGACAAATGCCTGAAACAGTTGTGTTGATGCTTGAGTTTGCTGCCCTCAAAGGTAAGACAGCAAAGATGGGGAATGTTACCGTGGATTGTTACCGTGACTGATGTCTCTGCGTGGGTTTCTTCCGGGTGGTTGGGCTTCCTCAGTCCAAAAATGTGCAGGTTAGGTGCATTGGACATGCTAAAGCTGCCCCTTACTATCCAAAGATGTGCAGGTTAGGTGAATTGGCCATGGTAAAAATTGCCCCTTAGTGTCCAAAGATATGCAGATTAGGTAGGTGTGGGGATGGGACGGGGGAATGGGTCTGGGTGGGGTGTTCTTTCAGACGGTCGGTGCAGACGTGATTGGCCAATAGCTTCCTTCTTCGCAGTCGGAATTCTGTGGTTTCAGTGCGTGATCATCAGGTCATGGACTCATAGATTGATACAGCACAAATAATGCCACACCGCAGAAAAATCAGGACTGGGGGCTAAATACTGGCCAGGACCCTGGAATAACTCAGTTGGCTCTTCTACACAGTATCAAGGGATTCTTTAAGTCCATTTGAAAGGGCAGCCAGTGCCTCAATGTAACATCCCTCAAGTCTGAAACGTTGCATCTTTGACAAAGTGGCACCCACTTATCTCTGCAGTGCTGTGCCAATCTAGATTTTGTGCTCAAGTAGTGGAGTGGGACCTGACCCACATCTTGCATGAGGGAGCGATAAGTGTGCTTGCTTTCTACTGAACCGCGGTGCGAGACCAGCAGTGAAACATAGGGCTGGATTCTTTGGCACAAGATCGGTATGGACGGGACGCTGACCATGTAACGCTCTCATTTTCTTTTTTTTAACATAAATTTAGAGTACCCAATCCATTTTTTCCAATTAAGGGGCGATTTAGCATAGCCAATCTATCTAGCCTGCACATCTTTGGGTTGGGGGGGGGCGAAACCCACGCAAACACGGGGAGAATGTGCAAAATCCACACGAACAGTGAACCAGAGCTGGGATCGAACTTGGGGCCTCAGTGCCATGAGGCAGCAGGGCTAACCCATTGCGCCACCATGCCGCCCAAAGCACTCATTTTCAAACCCCGGGTTGCGATCCGTGGGTGGATCGGGGGCGGGTGTTGGGAGGGTCGTGGGGCCATGTGTCGTGGTGTCCCCAATTGCGGGGCCATGCGTTGGCTTTCCTGATTGTGTGAAGAAGTATCCAATGGCACGACCAGCATTCAGAATACTGGCCGCTCTGCATATGCGTGCCCCCTCAGCAGCACGCAGGCCCTGGAGTCTTCCTGCCTGGAATGTGGCAGAGGGCAGGTCAAGCTGACGTCACCTGTTCTGGGAGCGAGAGAGATTCCTCCATTTTGCAGTTGCCAGCAATGCTGGTGTGAACTCCAAGGCCTCTGGTGAACAACCCATGAAGACGAAGCTGAAAACAGGAACAAAGCAGCATAAAGATGATTACTTGAGGTATGAGTTTATTAATTGTGCCACAAGAAATCAGGATGTAAAGTTCATGGCCGGATTCTCCGCGCCACAAGCACGCTGGGTGCAGAATGGGCGGGTCTGACGGCGCTCTGACAATTCTCTGTCGATGTGGCGCCAGTCGGAGGCCATTGAAAGAGGCCCCAGCAGCGATTCTCCGCCGGCAACTGGCCGAGTTCCCGCCGCCGTGGGTCACTCATGGTTCCACCTGGCGGGCACTCGAAGTGGTGGCTGCGGACTCGGTCAGCGGCCGCTCTGGTGGTGGGGGGGGGGGGGGGGAACTCACCAGACCAGGCTCGCAATCGGGGGGGGAATCTATTGGTAGCCTGCGATCGCAGGGGGGGGGGGGACACTATATGCTCTGCGCCGGTCCGCTGTGTGGGTCCACCCTGATGCATGGGGCTGCCGCCGCGCGAATACGTGGATCTCTGGGCGGAGGTGGAGATCACGATATCGGCAACCGGAGCTGCGTCGAGCACTCCAGGGCCTACTAGCCCCCTGCAAAAAGAAGTATCACTGGACTTTCTCCAGGTATGTCCAGAGTGATTTGTGCCCATTTTCTCGCCGGCATGGGGACATAGCCCCATTATCAGAGAATTCCGGCCCATGTGTGTTATATGCAGGGAAGCACTGGCAAATGAAAGTTTAAAACCCTCAAACTTCAAAGACATGGCGAGTTTGAGGACAAACCCTTTTATTTTGTTCAACACATGCAGTGAGATCATAACTCATCAGCTGAAGTCATTATCAGAAATGTAACATTGGATAACATAGCAAGTGAGATCATGAGGACTAAGTAGGCTCACCTGTCACATAAAGGTAAGTGAAAATGGTAGGTCTCGAAAGTCGGCTGGCATGAGTCGTGAAAGTCGGCCGGCATAGGTCCTGAAGTTGGTAAAAATGGGTCCCTGGCAAAAAAGTTTTAAAAACACTGATGCAAAGGTCCATTAACCTTAGACAGGAAATTTCCATCGCCCAGAAACAAAACCAATGCCGGAAATAAAAGCAAAATCGCTGCGGATGATGGAATCTGAAACAAAAACAGTAAATGCTCATTTTCTCAGCAGGCGTTAGGCGCCTGAGGAGAGAGGGGAGCTAAACGTTTGGAGTGTGGATGACTCTTTGTCAGTGTGGAGAGAGAAACAGAATGTCGAAGTGAACTTTGGTCAGAATTGGGGAACAGTAGGGAGAGTTTTGATGAGAGGTTGGGACACTGGAGCTCTTGTCCTGCAACGCCCTGTGGAAGAGGCCGCCCTGGTGCCTCTTTACTGTGCTCTCCGCAGGAAAAGCCGCTCTGACAATTGGGGAAGGAGAGGAGCTCGGTGCGGCTGGATTGCTGAGGGCCGCGTCTCCTGTTCCTAAGCAACGGTGCCTGTAACAGTTTGGTTTGGCGCGGCTGGGGGAGAGTGGGGCAGGAGGCCCTGTTCCTGAGGAGCAGGTACCGCTGTCCCCAGCTGGGCAGTGTGACAGGTAAATCCACTTCACTCCGTCCGTCTTACTTCATAAATAAACAATGACCACCGAGCCTTACCCCCTCCCGCCTCTGGATGTAGCCAGTTTTCTGTCACAATTAAACATCGGGACAAAGATTCCACCGGACACCCCCCTCCCCCTTTTTTTTCCATTTCCCAGCTCTCCGATTTTGACGATTGACCTGAGCTTTTGTCAATTTAAACGGGTAACAAATGCCCCTATCCCACCCCTTCTTAAAAGGGGGCACAAACCAAAAAATGTGAAGGAAAACCATACCAATCAAATTCAAATTTGGTTCCCGGTTTGGGTGAAATGCTCCAGCTCACCCCTGGTGCCTGCCAGACCCGGGAGAAAACTAGTGTCGCAACATTGGGGGCTCGATTTAATGGAAGGGTTTCTAAGTGTGGTAGAGAGCGGGAACTGCCGCGAGCTCCTCGACCGGGTGAGAGCGTCACCGGTATCAAACGTTAATTGGTGCACTTAACGAGGCCCCGGGACTTCATGCCGCAAATCACGGTCCTGCCGGCTGATTCGTGAGCTCCCCACAGCCTGGGAGCAGATGGCAGGGGCCTTCACCTCCGGGAGAGCGGGATAAAAGGGTCTTTTTCAGGATGGCAGCCGGTGATGAGTGGTGTGCCTCAGGGGTTTGTGCTGGGACCACAACTTTTCACAATCTGGAAGAAGGAGCTGAAGGCACTGTTGCTAAATTTGCAGATGATACAACAATCTGTGGGAGGGACTAGTAGTATTGAGGAAGCAGGGTGGCTACAGAAGGACCTGGACAGGCTAGGAGAGTGGGCAAAGAAGTGGCAGATGGAATACAATGTGCACTTTGAAAGGAGGAATGGAGGCATAGACTATTTTTTAAATGGGGAAATGCTTAGGAAATCAGAAGTACAAAGGCACTTGGGAGTCCTTGTTCAAGATTCTCTTAAGGTTAACGTACAGGTTCAGTTGGCAGTTAGGAAGGCAAATGCAATGTTAGCATTCATGTTGAGAGGGCTAGAATTAAAGAGCAGGAATGTACTTCTGAGGCTGTATAAGGCTCTGGTCAGACCCCATTGTATTGTGAGCAGTTTTGGGCCCCGTATCTAAGGAAGGATGTATTGGCCTTGGAAAGGGTACAGAGGAGATTCATAAGAATGATCCCTGGAATGAAGAACTTGTCGTATGAGGAACGGTTCAGGACTCTGTACTCGTTGGTGTTTAGAAGGTTGAGGGGGTTCTTATTATGAAACTTACAAGATATTGTGAGGCCTGAACAGAGTGGACGTGGAGAGGATGTTTCCTCAGCTAAAATCGCTGGCTTTTAAAGCAGACCAATCAGGCCAGCAGCACGGTTCAATTCCCGTACCAGCCTCCCTGGACAGGCGCCGGAATGTGGTGACTAGGGGCTTTTCACAGTAACTTCATTGAAGCCTACTCGTGACAATAAGCGATTTTCATTTCATTTCATTTTTCACTAGTAAGAAAAACTAGAACCAGAGGATACAATCTCGGACTAAAGGGTCAATCCTTTAAAACAGAGTTGAGGAGGAAGTTCTTCAGCCAGAGGGTGGTGAATCTGTGGAACTCTTTACCGCAGAAAGCTATGAGATACTGCGAGCGAGATTCTCCACAAATGCGGAGAATCGTAAAGGTTGCCGTGGGACAGGCCGTGACCCACGGCAGCCTTCACGCCCACTTCCGGGGCCGATTCTCCCCCCTGGGCGGGGCTAGGAGCGCGGCCCCGTGCGTCACGGCGGCGCGGCCTTGACGACGGTCGTTAAGGCCGCACGCCAAGCGTCACGCCGGCTGACGCGGCCGATGACTTCAGCCGCGCATGTGCAGGTTGGACAACACCAACCCGCGCATGCGCAGTTGGCATCTTTTCCCTCAGCCGCCCCGCAAGACGTGGTGGCTTGATCTTGCGGGGCGGCGGAGGGAAAAGAGTGCATCCGTTACGGACGCACGGCCCGCGATCGGTGGGCACCGATCGCTGGCCTATGCCCCCCTTGGCACGGCCGTGGTACCGCCGTGCCAATCGGGATCCAAGATACCCCAAACGGGCATCTGGCGCCCGTTTCACGATGGCAGCGAGCAGGTGTGTTTGCTGCCGTGTTGAAACGGGCGCGAAGGCCCGGCCCATCGGCCTCGGAGAATCGCCGCTCGCTGTAAAAAACGTCGAGCGGCGGTTCGTGGTGTGGGTCGGGCGTGGGGGGGGGGGAGAATAGTGGGAGGGCGTGAAAAATGTCGGGAGGCCCTCCCGCTATTCTTCCACCCGGCTTGGGGGGGCAGAGAATCGCGCCCTGAGTGTCTTTAAGACAAAGATAGACAAGTTCTTGATTAATAAGGGGATCAGGGGTTATGGGAGAAGGCAGGAAAATGGGGATGAGAAAAATATCAGCCATGATTGAATGGCAGAGCACACTCAGTGGGCCGAGTGGCTCCTATGTCTTATGGTCTTAAGGAGCATCACCAGGAAACCTGCACCCAGTCCCGCAGGAAGATCAACGACCTCCACCAGGCTGCACGGGTGGGTTGGTAACCCCATGACGACCATGCACCTGGTACAGCCCTCGCCCAGAACCATATCATGCCCTGCCCCACCCATGTCCAGCAGTGCCGCCCACGGCGCTCCCGCTATGCCTCCCAATCCCACCTATCTCCGCGAAGAACAAAGCATGCAGTTCACAATGCCCCTCTGTGTCCCCGCAGGAGAAGTTGGCCGACAACAGAGGAGGGGGCCCAGGCGGGTAGCGGGGTGCCGGATATCAGAGTTCTCACCCCTTACGAGGAATGGCCTTGGAGGTCGCGGGGATTGCCGGGGTCAGATCGGTCACCGACGTAGAGGTTGGAGTACGGCGCAGAGCTGAGGATCCACCGGCGACCACCCAGCTGACCTGTCACACGTGTTATTAATGCCATACAGAATGAACCATCCCTCCCATTGGCCATATGTGATTATCCCGCAGGATCACCATCCAACACTGCCAAACCACCTCCCCACTTCCATCAGAACACCTTGGAGGGGAGTTTGGAGGACACCACCGTATTCGCGGCACAGGTGTCATCCCCATCCTCCAACGAAGCAGACACAGACACCTTGGTGGGAGACAGTGGTGGTCAGGCTTCTGGATCCTATTCTGGTGAGCACCACCCCATTGCTGATGCGCATCAGGTGTAGGCCCAGGGGAGACAGTAGTCAATAGTCTGATGGATCCCAGGACCAAGCTGGGTCCCAGTCAGATGCTGAGCCTCTGGAGCAGGTTTACCTGGAGCTGATGCAGTCGATAGGGTGGGACCGTGATATTCAGAGGAGGATGTCAGCGACATTCCAGCTGGTCTGTAGCCAATTGGAGGAGGCCTGGAGGCTATGGGCAGGGGAGATAGCGCCGGCAATGTGTGGCACCAAGGCGAACACTGCTATGGTAGCGACCGCAGTGCAGAGCCTGGTGCACCATGTCAGCAGCAAGAGTGAAGATGTCCAAAGCCTGACTCAGTCAGATACAGCCATGGCTGAGGGCCTCGGCAGCATGTCCGACTCTCTGGGGACTTGTCCCAGTCCCAAGTGTGGAGCATGACCCTGTCTAGGTAGGCATTGCCGAGGCACTCCGGAGCATGTCTCAATCGCAGGTGGGAATTTCCGGGGCACTCCAGACCATGGGCTGGATTCTCCACACCTCGACGCAAAAATTGCAGCCAGTGCAGGAGCGGAGAATCCATTTTCCCGCAAGGAATCGGGAACACCAACAGTTGCCCGATTCTGTGGGCCTCCTTGGACCTACCTTATAGACCCATCTTATAGACGACACTAAGATGAGTGGTAAAGCGAAAAGTGCAGAGGATACTGGAGGACTGCAGAGGGATTTGGATAGGTTAAGTGAATGGGCTCGGGTCTGGCAGATGGAATACAATGTTGACAAATGTGAGGTTATCCATTTTGGTAGGAATAACAGCAAACGGGATTATTATTTAAACGATAAAATATTAAAGCATGCTGCTATTCAGAGAGACCTGGGGGTGCTCATGCATGAGTCACAGAAGGTTGGTTTACAGGTGCAACAGGTCATTAAGAAGGCAAATGGAATTTTGTCCTTCATTGCTAGAGGGATGGAGTTTAAGACTAGGGAGGTTATGCTGCAATTGTATAAGGTGTTAGTGAGGCCACACCTGGAGTATTGTGTTTAGTTTTGGTCTCCTTACCTGAGGAAGGACGTACTGGCGCTGGAGGGTGTGCAGAGAAGATTCACTAAGTTAATCCCAGAGCTGAAGGGGTTAGATTACGAGGAGAGGTTGAGTAGACTGGGATTGTACTCATTGGAATTTAGAAGGATGAGGGGGGATCTTATAGAAACATAAAATTATGAAGGGAATAGATAGGATAGATGCGGGCAGGTTGTTTCCACTGGCGGATGAAAGCAGAAATCAGGGGCATATCCTCAAAATAAGGGGAAGTAGATTTAGGACTGAGTTTAGGAGGAACTTCTTCACCCAAAGAATTGTGAATCTATGGAATTCCTTGCCCAGTGAAGCAGTTGAGGCTCCTTCATTAAATGTTTTTAAGATAGATAGTTTTTTGAAGAATAAAGGGATTAAGGGTTATGGTGTTCGGGCCGGAAAGTGGAGCTGAGTCCACAAAAGATCAGCCATGATCTCATTGAATGGCGGAGCAGATTCGAGGGGCCAGATGGCCGACTCCTGCTCCTAGTTCTTATGTTCTTATTACCTGAGGCCAGATGCCCGGTCCGCCACTCTCCACCCCTGACCAGCCGAAGTCCCAACGGCATGGATCTAACGTGGTCCGGCCGGTCTGGATACTCGTGTGGGGGCTGTGGGCTCAGTCCACGGCTGCCCTGGTCAGGGGGCGGGCTGATCAGAGGCCGGGGGGTTGCGGAAAATGTTTGTGTGGGCTTTAGAGTGTCGGGTGTGCGGCCAATCGGGGGGTTTATTTTTCGGGTCAATCTCCGCGGTCCGAATCCGCCATGGAGCACGGTGCGGTCGCTGGAGGCTGCTGACGTGCGCATGCGTGGCCTCCGACACGGTAGTGCGGGAGCCCGTATCTGCAGAAAAAGCTGCTAGATCTACGCCAGGTCCCTGCTAGCCCCCTGCAGGGTGAGGAATTTCTGGCCCTTTCACGCTAGTTTTTCTGACGTGAAACTCCGTCGTTTTGACGCCGGCATGGGGACATAGTCCCAATAACGGAGAATCCAGACCACATGTCTCAGTCACTGAGGAGCATCGCTGAGGGCGTCGACACCATGCTGCAGATATTGGGGAACTGCTAGGGCTGGCAGAGCCAGATGATGCAGGGGCAGCTGGGGCTCAATCCAGCTGCCCCTCTGTCCCAAGGCCCAATAGGCAGCGACCGGAGGAGCCCCGCTGGGTGCCAACCCAGAGAGACCCTGTGGAGTGGCGACGGCGGTCACCAGCCTATCTCCCCTGACAACGGCGCATCTCAGAGTCAGCACCCGGAACTTGGTGACATGGCGAGGCATATGCTACTGGCAAGTGGGCTAGGGCCCTCTGGCCCCAGGACCCCCAGAGGATGCCAGGGGTATCGAAGACCACGGGATACGGTAAGCAGCAGACTGCCTCCATCTCCAAGGTGCATCCTGGGGACACCCCTAAACACAACGTACAGCATGGAAGGCTAAGCAGGTTGAAGATCACTGAGGGGTCACTGGGGGGAGGTTTAGAGGGTGGAAGGGGGTGGTGATGAGCGGAAGGGGGAGGGGCGGAGATGATGGACAAAGCCACGTCCTATGTGAAGCAGGAAAGGATGAGGGCCTCCCTAGTTTGCCAGACCCACGCTGCCGCCCATCCCCTATCTTCCGGCTGGTCCTGCTAGTCCTCCGCGGGCTCATCCTCCAGCCCCTCCTGATCTGGCACCTCCTCGGAGGTGGCAGTATATTTCACCCCCTCCACCTCCAGCACGTCGCCCCGCTGCTGTGCCAGGTTGTGGAGGGCACAGCAGACCACCACAAAGTGGGCGACCCTCTGGGGGGGTGTATTGCGGTCGAGGCATCGGAACTGCATTTTAAGCAGCCCAATGCACCGTTCAATGACAGCCGGGGTGGTTGCAAGGGCCACGTATTGCGTCTCCGCATCGGTCATCTGCCTCTGTACTGGCGTCATTAGCCAGGTCCTCAATGGGTTCTCTTCTCCACCAAGATGCAACCGGCCATCCTGAGGTGGTTGTCAAAGAGGTCGGGGATGACCGACTGCCCCAGGATGTAGCTGTTGTGCACCCTCCCTGGAAAGCATGCGCACACACGTGTGTGATCTTCATGTGGTGGTCACACACGAGCTGGACGTTCAGTGAATGGAACCCCTTCCTGTTGATGCAGGCAACCCCTTGACTGCCCGATACAAGGCGACATGTGTGTCATCTAGTACTCCCTGGGCCTGGGGCATCCCCCGATGGCAGAGAATCCTGCTAACCGGGCATCTTGTTGGGCCTAATCCATATCAAAGTTTATATAGTTTGCTGCCCAGGCAAATAGGGCATCCGTGACCTCACAAAGACACCTGTGGGCTATAGCCTGTGAAAAGCCACACAAGGCCCCGTTCGAGCCCTGAAATGATCCTGAGGTGTAGAAGTTCAGGGCTGCGATTACCTTGACGGCCTCTGGGTGTGGGTATCCTCCTCCTCCTCCACATGGTGCCAAGTCTGCGAGGACATGGCACAGGTGACACACCGTCTCCTTGTTGAGGGGGAGCCTCCTGCGGCACATGCTGTCCGTCATCTGTTCCAAAGACCAGTGATGCCTGTACGCTTTAGGCCGTCGCCAGCCTCCTCCCACAGTCCAAAGATGAGCAAGTTGGGTGGATTGGCCATGCTAAATTGCCCCTTGGTGTCCAAAAGGTTAGCTAGGATTACTGGGTTACGGGGATGGGGTGGAGGCGTGGGATTGAGTGGGGTGCTCTTTCAAAGAGCTGGTGAAGACCCATGGGCCAGATGCATATGATCCCCACCGCAGCCATTTCACCAGCTTCACGTTTTTAAAAAGGTGTATTAATCGGTGCCTGGATGACCACTTGCTGGGGTGGCGGTTAGATTATGGGAGGTCATTAGATAGGGGATTGTTCCTGTTAATTGTATGGAGATTGGCTTTAATCGGTAATTATTGGTTTCTCGCCACACCGCAGTGGGATCCTGATTTCACCAACGGGGGCGGCCCGGTTAGAACGCACATTGATTGGTGTCGGGCATGGTTTTCAATTTTGGCCTCTTCCATAATCTAAAGGCTGCGTCGCACTTGAGCAAGAGCGCGACACGGCCGTAAAATCGTGCCCTTGGGATGGAATGGACTGCCCTCACGTGTGGTGAATTTAGTGACCGGAACTTGGGGCGGGTGTAGTACTGGCCAGGGCTGCCGCCTCCCCCATGGGACTTCTAGCGGTGAAACTTTACTGGCCAATCGACAGGTGGGACTTCCTCCCTCGGGGTCGTTGATTCCATGGAAGGCTGATTATGAGGTGCCCAATTTGCCATTAATGCAGCAGGCCTTTCCGAAAAGAGCGGACAGGGGCTCTCACCGGCTGTCCTGTCGCCCAGGAAGTCCCAAAGTGAATGACAGCCAATTAATGATTTTTGAACAGCAGTCACCATAGAAAATTCTGGAAGCACTCAGCAGGTCAGGCAGCATCTGTGGAGAGCGAAACAGAGTTTCAGCCCCTAGTTTCATCAGAACTAGGAAAGGTTAGTAATGGAATAGATTTCACATGGGCGAAATGGGGAGGATGTAAGAAAAACAAAAGGAAAAACATAGCGCAAAAGACAGGGGATATTAAGTGATAAGGGAGGGGTAACAAGTAAAGAAATAAAAGGTGGGTCAAGAGGAAGCCTGAACTCCAGGATAATGAACAGAATAATGAATAATGAACTGCCTTCCAAAGAAAACAAAACAAAATGAGGGAAGAGAGATGGCATTTTGGAAGTTGTTGAACTCAAGGTTGAGTCCAAAAGGCTGGAAAGTGCTGAACTGAAAGATGAGGTTCTGTTGCTTGAACTTGCGTTGACAGCTTCATTGAAAAACTGCCGTAGGCCAAAGGCATAGACTTCAGTGTGAGAGCAAGGTGGAGAATTTATATTGCAGGCCGCCGGAAGGTCAGGGTCATCCTTGCAAACTGAACAGAATTATTCTGCAAAGCAAGCATCTAATCTGCGTTTACCCTTTCCAGTGTGGAGGAATCGGCATTGTGAACAGTGAATACAGTTGACTAAATTGAAAGAAGTCCAAGTAAATCGCTGCTTCACTTGGAAGGAGATTTTTGGACCCTGGATAGTGAAAAGACAGGAAGTACAGAGGGCAGATATTGCATCTCCTGCGCTTGAGTGGAAAGGTGCTTTAGGAAGGGGATAGGAGTTTGGCCGTGATTGAGGAATGGACCAGGGTATTGGAAGAGAATGGTCCCTTCGGAATGGGAATTTGGGATGGCAGGGGAAGGTGGTACAGGGTTGGAGGACTATCAGGTGGGAAGCCATGGAGAGAAGATCACTAGAGGTGATGAGGTCAGTGACAGTATCGAAACAATGGCTTGATGTTTGGTGGTGGGGGGGGGGGGGGGGTGTTGGAGAAAATGTCAGGGAAATGGCATTCGGCAGAGAGGTCATACTCAGACAACAACAGCAACACCCATTCTGGATTGTTCCTTAATGACAATGTTAGTGTTGGACCTGGGAGCATGGACTGCAGCACGTTCAGAGGGATAGAGGTTGGAGTGCAGGGCACAGAGCAATTGAGGCGCATTACGTCATGCTGGCAGTTCTCGATTAAACAATTGAGCGATGTTAAGTGGCCAGAGGGAGGAGTCTGTGTAGAGAGAGTGTTGGAGATGAGTGAAAGGGTCCATTGATCGGGGACAGGACTCTTCGTCAAAGAAATGGACGCAGAGGTGTAGGTCATGGAAGAACAGCTCCACGTCATGCCAGGCTTGAAATTCATTTAAGGTGGGGGTGTGAGGGGATAACGCTGAGTCCTTTTCTGAGGATGTTAGCTATTGACATAACCACAAGGATCGCCAGTAAATATTCTTGCAGTCTCAATCGTTACATCGAGAACTGCCAGCATGACATCAGCCGCCTCAATTCCTTTGTCCATTCTCACTTTCAGAAGACAAACAGAACAACAAATGTGGAAAATGTTCTTGATTGATACGGCAAGGGGAATAACCTGATAATAATACACAAAGGTACAGCAACCTGAGGCCAGATGAATACAGGTCTGCTCAGGCATTCTTCACCAGGCTCTTCATATTTCCAAAGGGGAGATTCCAGCCACCCCAGTTCTGAGGAGTGACTGGGTGAAAAACTTGTTGTTTAACGTCTCCTTTAGCACAACGGTTAGCACTGTTCACAGCGCCAGGGTCCCAGGTTCAATTTCCTGCTGGTTCACTGTCTGTGCGGAGTCTGCACGTTCTCCCCGTGTCTGCGTGCGTTTCCTCCGGGTGCTGCGGTTTCCTCCCACAAGTCCCAAACGACGTGCTTGTTAGGTAAATTGGACATTCTGAATTCCCCCTCTGTGTACCTCAACAGGCGCCAGAGGGTGGAGACAAGGGGATTTTCACAGTAACTTGATTGCAGTGTTAATGTAAGCCTACTTGTGACAATAAAGATTATTATTATTACCCAAGGAATATGGCGGCAGTGCGTGAACTCCTCAAAGATGTGGATGAGACCCTGTGCGATTTTGCGCTCTGTCAGCACCCGCTGTGCTGGGATACCCTGAGGCGGCTTGAGCGTGGACTCCCTCGCAGGAGATTATCTGGAGGGATTTATGTCCCCCAAAACCCTCCAGAAAATGAAGGTAAAGGTTTTGGTGGAGAGTAGGGGTTAGATTAAGCGTTTCCTGATGTGTGAATGCAGTGATTCACTGCTTGAACCAATTTTGTTGTTTGGTATCAAAGTTTATTTGAGCTATGTTAATGTCAGCAGAGGTACAGTCAGGAGCACAGGGCGTTGGGGGGGAGCGGGGTTACTGAGTGACAGTGTGAGGGAGCTGGAGTAAAGATACAGTCAGTAACACAGTGCTGGGGGAGAGGGGTTAACATAAGTAAAGATACAGTCAGTAACACGGTGCTGGGGGAGAGGGGTTACTGAGTGACAGTGTGAGGGAGCTGGGTTAACATCAATATAGATATAGTAGTAGCACGGTGCTGGGGAGAGGGGTTACTGAGTGACAGTGTGAGGGAGCTGGGTTAACATCAATATAGATACAGTAGTAGCACGGTGCTGGGGGAGAGGGGTTACTGACAGACAGTGAGGGAGCTGGGTTAACATCAGTAAAGGTACAAGCAGTAACACTGGGGGAGAGGGGTTACTGAGGGGCAGTGTGAGGGAGCTGGATTAACATCAATAAAGATACAATCAATAACACAGTGCTGGGGGAGAGGGGTTACTGAGTGACAGTGTGAGAGTGTGATGGGGCTGGGTTAACATCAATATAGATACAGTAGTAGCACGGTGCTGGGGGAGAGGGGTTACTGAGGGACAGTGTGATGGGGCTGGGTTAACATCAATATAGATACAGTAGTAACATGGTGCTGGGGGAGAGGGGTTCCTAAGTGCTTGGTTTTTTTAAAAAATGATTTTAATGCCGTTTTTCAATTTTACAGAGTGATACTTTTCACAGATGTGTCCAGTATTTACATGTTGTACAGTTTTTTTTTACATACATATTTAATATACCTTCTCCCCGTCCCCTCGTTGGTATCCCTCTCTTCCACCCTGGGTGTTCTATTGCAGAGCTCCTGCCCTTTTTCCAGCAGCTTTTGTTGTAGACTTTGTAGGTTCAGGGGGGCTTCCTGCCCCCTCTCCTCCTCCCTTTTTCACCCCATGCTTCTCTCTGTGGCTCCCTTGGGTACCCTCTTCACCTCCTCCCCCTTCCTCCTTTGTACCTACTTGCATTTAGCATTTTGTCTGCTCTCCCCCCTCTCCTCCTCTTTCTCTAGTCACTGTTGGCCTGAACAGGCTGATGAATGGCCCCCATGCTTAGTGGCAGCCTTCGTCTGATCCTCCAGGTGGAGAAATTCCGCCAGGTCTGCCAGCCAGTCTGCAGCTGTGAGTGGTGCTGCTGATCATCAGCCGAGCAGGATTCTCCAGCTTGCCATTTCGGGAAGCGAAAGCAAGGGCGTCGGCCCGCTTCCTCATATGTAGCTTTGACTGTTCCGATACCCCAAAGACTGCCACTCTCAGGCACGACTCCACCCTCCCCCCCACAACCTTGGACATTATCTCGAAGAATGCTGTCCAGAACCCTACAAGTCTGGGGCAAGCCCAGATCATGTGGGCATGGTTGGCCGGCCTTCCTGGCACGGTTCACATTTATCCTCCACCTCTGGGAAGAACCTGTTCATTTGGGTTCTGGTTACACCTGTGTAGCACTTTAAACTGCATGATCCTCGTGCAGGAGGAGGTGGAGTTAGCCCTGCTCAGTGCTTCGTTCCAGAGTCCCCAACCCGCTTCCTTCCCCAGTTCATCCTCCCATTTTTCTCTGGCTTTGTCTAGTGGCAGTCCTACCCTGTCCAGTAACTGCATAGATGTTCCCACAGTTTCGCCCCCCCCCCCCCCCCCCCCCTTACTTTCTCTGTTTATCAGTTCCTCTAATAGTGTCTCTCTCGGGGGCCTGGGGTATCTTGCTGTCTCCTTGCAGAGAAAGTGTTTGAATTTGGAGGTGCCTGAGTTCCTGTCCTGTCAGTAGTTCCAGGTCTTCCGTCAGGTCGCTCAAGGTCTCTAGTCTGTCCCGTATGTAGAAGTCCCTGACTGTTAGCATCCCTCCCGTCCTGTCTCCATTTTTTAAAGGTGGTGTCGAGCATTGCTGGTGGGAATTTGTGGTTTCCCCAGATGGGAGCCATGGGGGGCATCTCAGTCAGACTGAAATGTTGCCTCATCTGGTTCCATGTCTTTTTGTGGCTACCACCACTGGGTAGGATGTGTATTTCGTCGGGGGGGGGGGGGGGGGGGGAGGGGGGGGGGGTGAGAGTGCTGCCATGGCGAGGCCCTGGAGGGTCGGTCCCTTGCGAGAACAATCCTCCATCCTCACCCATTCCATATTGGGTCACGTATCCATCCCCTCACTCTCTCTGCTGTTGTACAGTGGTTAGCAACGTTGCTTCACAGCTCCAGGGTCCCAGGTTCGAATCCCGGCTTGGGTCACTGTCTGTGTGGAGTCTGCACGCTCGCCCCGTGTCTGCGTGGGTTTCCTCCGGGTGCTCCGCTCCTCCCACAGTCCAAAGATGTGCAGGTTAGGTGGATTGGCCATGCTAAATTGTCCTTAGTGTCCAAAAAGGTTGGGTGGGGTTACGGGAAAAGGGTGGAGGGGTGTGCTTAGGTAGAGTGCTCTTTCCAAGGGTAGGTGCAGACGCAATGGATGGGCCGAATGGCCTCTGTACTGCAAATTTCATGATTCCGTGGTAGATTTGTAAATTCGGTAGTGCCAGGCCACCTACAACTTTTCTCCTTTCTCCCCCACATACAAACAGCATGATCAGTTTAACTATCCTGCAGAAGAAGGCTTTGGGGATGAAGATCGGTATAGATCTGAATAGGAAGAGGAACCTCGGCAGTACGTTCATTCTGAATGTTTGAGTGACCGTGGGAATGTCTGCACCCTGAGACCTGGTGCTTTGAGGGACTTCCCAGCAGAGGTCGGCAATTTCCCCTCCCACAGCTATAGCAGCAGCTGCATTTATATAGCACCTTTAATATGGTAAAACAACCCAAGGCAGACATTGACAGTGAGCCAATTATGGAGATGCTAGGACAAATGATCAAAATATAATGATCCGCAAGGCCCAATAATCCACCTACAGCAAGTGATTGTCTGGAGTCGGTTGGTTTGGGATTAGGCTCAGATCCAATAAATCAATCCGAAAAAGGGGCCAATACATGGGACTGGGATTTCCGTCTCATGGAAGACTGGCAGAAAGTGGGGTGGGTGACAGAGCGAGGTGGGGGCTGCTGCCCATTACTGGAGATGAGTTCCACAGCTTCTGAACCTGGTTCAATCTGATGGTTTTCCAGCAATAACCATTGGGTGGCAATCAGAAGCACTTCCTCTTCTGCAGGGTCACCTAATCCAGCTACCAGCCATCACCTCAGACAACTGTACAGACCATGTATCAAGCCATTGTTGTCTAAACTGCCTCTAAACCCCACACAGCCCCGAGATACCTCTGCCCTCTCCAATTCTAGCTTCTTGTGCTTTTCTGTTTGAACCCTGACTGTGGCCCCATTTGTAGCACGCTCGCCCCTGAGTCACAAAGTAGCCAGTTCAAGCCCTAGTCCAGGGCTTGAGCACAAAAATCAAGGCTGGTGCTATCTGATCATTATTACACTGCTGCTTGTGGGTCTTGCTGTGTGGCTTGGCTGCTGCATTTTCTACATTACAACATTGAACAAAAGCGCACATCATTGTTTGTCAGGGCAGCACGGTGGCCTAGTGGTTAGCACAACCGCCTCACGGCGCTGAGGCCCCAGGTTCGATCCCGGCTCTGGGTCACTGTCCGTGTGGAGTTTGCACATTCTCCCCGTGTCTGCGTGGGTTTCGCCCCCACAACCCAAAAATGTGCAGAGTAGGTGGATAGGCCACGCTAAATTGCCCCTTAATAGAAAAAATAATTGGGTAATCTAAATTTATAAGAAAAAAAAATTAAAATCATTGTTTGTCAAGCGCTTTGAGATGTCTGGTGGTTGTGGAAAACACTTTATCACTAAACCTTTTCTTTCTTATTTTTCACTCCACCATCGATGAACATACCTTCAACTGTCCTGGCTCTAACTCTCGGATTCCTTCTCCAAATCCTTCCCCCCTCCCTTCCTTTCCTCCCCTCTCTCCTTCCGTCTCTCCTTCCACTAAGGTGCTCCTTAAAACTGATCTCTTTGACCAATCTTTTGATCCAGCACCTCGATCTGTCTCAGTGTTAAATTTTGTCTGATTGCCTTCCTGTGAAGTGCTTCATTAAATTAAAAGGGTTTTGGATCTTTAAGGTTCCATGGAGAACCAAGTGACCAGAGAGGAATTTCTTTTACCCAGAGTTGTTATGAGCTGGAGCGGCCTGAAAGATACAATCGTCACTTTCCAAAGTAAAAACTTGAATAAGAAAGCTGCAGGGCTATGAGGAAAGAGCAGGAGATTGGGACCGATTGGACAACTCTTCCAAAGTGCCAATCAGGGGGAACAATGGGCCGAATGGACACCTTCTGTAATGGGTGATACGCGGAAGTTGGAGAATTGACTGGACCCTGTGTGAGAGTTTGTTACCTTTCATTTTTCAGATGACCTGCCATCACTGAATATACTGGAACTCCCCCAGTGGAGTGCAGACCACAAGGTCGGCCCATTTGACATGCCCATAATATCAAGGAAACCAAGTTCCATCTCAGAGCCCCATGTAGCAGCTCGTCCTGGGAGCCCACAGACAGTCAGTATGACCGGGAGCAACATAGAAGACAGGTGAGGCCCAGAAAGAAATTGGAAGAAAGATCAGTTTTGTTAAGTTGTAGGTAAAAACCAAACTTATTTTATTTAACACGTTAATTATTATGTACAGCTCCAGCAATTTATTTAAAAATCTATGCATGCGCTTCCCATTGTGAGTCTACGGGGGGGTGGGGGGAGAGATCAGACCCCCGTAGACTCACAATGGGAAGCGCATGCATAGATTTTTAAATAAATTTAGAAGTGCTACTTTCTTACTTTAACTTTTATTTAACTTATGGTAGCATAATGTAATAATTCTGCAGTCAACTAAAGTAAGTTCTTATCAGAACTCTGATCGATGGTTTTATCCAATGCTTCCGGTCCAAAAAACAAGTTGCAGAGCCAATATGCAGCAGTGGCTGCAGGTTTGATTGCTATAATAAACTGACAGCATCAATTTCTCCTGGTCCTTGAAACTATATGAATAGAATCTGCATAACCCACCACCTAGTTCCCTTAGTTCATATTAGGAAACCCACAGAAACTTACCAGGAACGCTGCTCCTCTCTCACTGAATCTGCCTCCAATCAGCCGGCAGTGTCAATTTCAGCGGCCAGCTCACTTTGATCCGGAGAGGGAAGCTGACAGTTGGGGTCCATAAGCCCCCCCGCCGTATATCACGAACCGCGGTATTGCGGAGCGCGGTATAACGGGGGACTACTGTATCATTTCAAATATATTTTTTGAAGCTTGATATTAAACAAACAAAGAGATTGGAAATTGTCACTGAAAAAACGCTAGTTCCAAATGCGTGCATCCTGCGCCGCCATTCACTACACTGGGGGAATATATCCACAAGCAGTACGAGCTCTTGCGAACGGGCTGCTGTGAACAATCTCAGACACTCCTCACACACATTGCGCCACCTCACACAAGCGCACAGTCTCACACTCCTACAAAAGCTTTGCCACAATGCCACGCACACCGAAACAATCTCACCCAATAAACAGTAGCCGGAATTTTCCGTCTCCCGGCTCCGCAAATTTGAACTGCGATCGGGCGGAAAATCGGGCATCCGGCCAAAATTGGGGTCTATGCCAGGCGCTGAATGCTCCGGTCCCTCGCTGGTGACGATAACGAGGTTCACGCACCACACCGACAGCCGCGTGTATTATCCTCACTGCAGCAGAAGCAGGGGAATAGCAGAGCTCACCCCAACCAAAGGACACATGCGCAGTTGGCCTGTGGCACTCTCACTGGCACCTCACCAGTGACACTATCAGCCCACTCCACAGGATCACCAGCTATCTCCAAGCCCCGCCTGTCAACACAATTCTGCTCCCATCCATCCTGCCCCCGGACAGGTTGTCACAACCTGTGTTTCACGCCCAGGACCCACATCACACTGCAGCAATGCTCCCAGCAGATGCACACTTCCCGGCCTATCCACATCTGGACTCTGACTCACCCTTTCCCTCTCGTGTTCCCCTCCCCCAGCCCTACCTGTGACTCACCCTTTCCCTCTCGTGTTCCCCTCCCCCAGCCCTACCTGTGACTCACCCTTTCCCTCTCGTGTTCCCCTCCCCCAGCCCTACCTGTGACTCACCCTTTCCCTCTCGTGTTCCCCTCCCCCAGCCCTCCCTCTGTCTCACCCTTTCCCTCTCGTGTTCCCCTCCCCCAGCCCTCCCTCTGTCTCACCCTTTCCGTCTCACCCTTTCCCTCTCGTGTTTTCCCCACCCCCGCCAGCCCTGTCTCCATCTCGGCTTTCCCCACATCTCTTGTCTCCTGTGCTCAGCCTTGGCACATTTTGTGCAAAGGGCACCGTTTCACAGCCTTGATTTTAAAGGACGGCAGAGGCAGTGTCCAGTGAGCACCAAGTCACGGATGAGCTAAAGCAGGGGTGGGCAAACTACGGCCCGCGGGCCGCATGCGGCCCACCAAAGGTCTTTATGCGGCCCACCAAGTCATTAAAAAAAAAAGGTTAATGGGGGGGGGGGGGGGGGGGGGGGGCTGTTGGGTTACTTACTGGTATAGGGTGGATACGTTGACTTGAGTAGGGTGATCATTGCTCGGCACAACGTCGAGGGCCGAAGGGCCTGTTCTGTGCTGTACTGTTCTATGTTCTATATGAGGCGCCCAGAATCATAACCGGGTGAAGTAATTATTTTACTTAATATACTATGCGGCCCTTTAAAATTGTGAATTTCTGAATGTGGCCCTTGCACGGAAAAGTTTGCCCACCCCTGAGCTAAAGGTTGCCAGTATCCACTGGTGAAGCATTTAATTTGGAGAAGTAATGGGATTCTGGCAAGTTGGCCTTTTAATGAACATTCATGAGATGCAAATGTGTTCCCTGACACACATCAGTGGGAAACCCAACCTGCTTTAACTCGCCATCAAAGTTGGGAGAACAAAATTGTAAACAAATTTTCCCCTGACAGGAAACATACTTTTCTAATCATGCCAAATATGGTGCCTGTGCCCTCCACAATTCCCACCACTGGTGGGAGTGGGATATCTGTCCATGGTCTCATACATGTACATACAATCTCACACACAGTCTTATACATGTACATACAGTCTCACGCACACACATGGTCTCATAAATGTAAATACAATCTCACCGTCTCATACATGTACATACAATCTCACACACGCATACGTTTCATAAATGTAAATAGAATCTCACACAGTCTCATACAGGTACATCTAGTCTCACACAGTCTCCCAGTCTCATATATGTTCATAGTCTCACACATGCGTGCAGAGTCTCGTACATGTACATAGTCTCATACAGGCTCCCAGTCGCATACATGTGTATAGTCACATACAGGCTCTCAGTCTCCTACATGTTGTTACAGTACCAGACCAGACCCCCAATTTATATTCAGAAACTGGATGAGAAATCCCAACAACCTTTCAATTTGTAAAACTGTGAGTGAAGGGTACTTCACCCAGGAGTGATTCCACTGACAAATAGGGATGGGATTCTTTATATTAAAACAAACTCTATTTTTAACACAGGATTAACCCCATTAACATCCAACAAAAAAAGTTTTGCAATTTACAATTAAAAACAGTTCTTAAAGTAAATAAAGTCTCATACACTCATAAAGGCTCAGTTTCATACACGTACATGGTATCACACACAGACTCAGTCTCATACATGTACATAATCTCACACAGTCTCACACATGTACATAGTCTCCCACAGCAACTTGTAAGAAAAGAGCAACTTGTAACTCGTTCTCAGTGAGTTCTCCCAATGAGCCAGAGAAGACACAGCCAGAGTGAGACACAGCTAAGAGTGAGTTTGGAAATTTGAAGCTAGCTGGGAATTCAAAGCTGGGATGGGAGGAGGTGCTTTTTATCCCTGGTAAGTGACTGGTAAGTAGTTTTTCTTTTCATTGTGAAATTCATTTATTTATTTTTTTCTTTTGTTTTTTGGAATTGTAGTTGTATAAGTTAACCTAAGGTGTAAGACATGGCAGGAGATCCCAGACCCGTATCATGCCCCTCGTGTGCGATATGGGAGGTCAGGGACACGTCCACTGTCCCTGGCTCCTTCACATGCAAGAAGTGTGTCCAGTTGCAGCTCCTGTTAGACCGCTTGATGGCTCTGGAGCTGCGGATGGACTCACTTTGGAGCATCCGTGATGCTGAGGACGTTGTGGATAGCACGTGTAGCGAGTTGGTCACACCGCAGGTGAAAGTTACTGAGGGAGATAGAAAATGGGTGACCAAAAGACAGAGCAAGAGTAGGAAGGCAGTGCAGGGTTACCTCCCTGCAAAACAGATATACCGCTTTGTATACAGTTGAGGGAGATGGCTCACCAGGGAAAGGCAGCAGCAAGGTTCATGGCACCGTGGCTGGCTCTGCTGCGCAGCAGGGCAGGAAGAAGAATGGCAGGGCTATAGTGATAGGGGACTCAATCGTAAGGGGAATAGACCGGCGGTTCTGCGGACGCAATTGAGACTCCAGGATGGTATGTTGCCTCCCTGGTGCAAGGGTTAAGGATGTCTCGGAGTGGCTGCAGGACATTCTGTGGGGGTGGGGGGGCTGAATTCAGGGAGTTAGGAGTTAAACTAAAAAGTAGGACCTCAAAGGTAGTAATCTCAGGATTGCTACCTGTGCCATGAGCTAGTCAGAGTAGGAATGTCAGGATAGATAGGATGAATGCGTGGCTTGAGAGATGGTGCAAGAGGGAGGGATTCAAATTCCTGGGGCATTGGTGGGAGGTGGGACCAGTACAAACCGGACGGGCTGCACCTGGGCAGGGCTGGAACCAATGTCTTAGGGGGGTGTTTGCTAGAGCTGTTGGGCAGGGTTTAAATTAATGTGGCAGGGGGATGGGAACCAATGCAGGAAGTCGGAAGGTAGTAAAACAGGGACAGAAAGAAAAGAGGGAAAGTGTAAGGCAGACGAGCCATAGCCAAAAATCAAAAAGGGCGACAGTACAAGGTACAGTGACTGAGGGAAGCTCAGTGAATAGGCCAGTAATACTAAAAGGAATAAAATGGGAAGTAAAACATAAATGGTAAGCGACACGGCAAGTTGTTACATGAAGTTATGGGTTCAACGAGAAGGAAAATTAGGAGAAAGGTTAAGAGGAAATATAACTTAGGAGAGGTTACTGATCGAGGTGTTAAGATTCAAAACAGAGGTATAAAAGCCACCATAAGTGTACTTTACCTGAATGCTCATAGTATTCAGAATAAGGTAAATGAGTTGATGCGCTAATCATTGTGAATGACTATGATTTAGTGGTCATTACTGAAACATGGTTAAAGGATGGTCACGATTTGAGTTAAATGTCCAAAGATATCAAACTATTCGGAAGGACATCATGGATGGTAAGGGAGGTGGTGTAGCTCTGTTATTTAAGGATGACATCCAGGCTATAGTAAGGGATGACATTAGTACTATGGAGGATAAGGTTGAATCCATAAGGTGGAAATCAGGAATAGTAATGCGAAAAAGTCACTGATAGGAGTAGTCTATAGGCCACCAAATAGTAACATTATGGGTGGGACAGGTAATAAACAAAGAAATAACTGATGCATGTAGAAATGGTACAGCAGTTATCATGGGGGATTTTAATCTATATGTTGATTGGTTTAACCAGGTCAGTCAAGGCAGCCTTGAGGAGGAGTTTATAGAATGTATCCGCGATAATTTCCTAGAACAGTATGTAATGGAACCTACAAGGGAACAAGCGGTCCTAGATCTGGTCCTGTGTAATGAGACAGGATTGATTAATGATCTCATAGTGAGGGATCCTCTCGGAAGGAGCGATCACAATATGGTGGAATTTAAAATACAGATGGAGGGTGAGAAGGTAAAATCAAATATTCGCGTTTTGTGCTTAAACAAAGGAGATTGCAATGGGATGAGAGAAGAGCTAGCTAAGGTAGACTGGGAGCAAAGACTTTATGGTGAAACAGTTGAAGAACAGTGGAGAACCTTCCAAGCGATTTTTCACAGTGCTCAGCAAAGGTTTATACCAACAAAAAGGAAGGACGGTAGAAAGAGGGAAAATCGACCGTGGATATCTAAGGAAATAAGGAAGAGTATCAAATTGAAGGAAAAAGCAGACAAAGTGGCAAAGATTAGTGGGAGACTAGAGGACTGGGAAATATTTAGGGGGCAACAGAAAGCTACTAAAAAAGCTATAAAGAAGAGTAAGATCGATTATTAGAGTAAACTTGCTCAGAATATAAAAACAGATAGTAAAAGTTTCTACAAATATATAAAACAAAAAAGAGTGGAAAAGGTAAATATTGGTCCTTTAGAGGATGAGAAGGGAGATTTAATAATGGGAAATGAGGAAATGGCTGAGGAACTGAACACGTTTTTTGGGTCGGTCTTCACAGTGGAAGACACAAATAACATGCCAGTGACTGATAGAAATGAGGCTATGACAGGTGAGGACCTTCAGATGATTGTTATCACTAAGGAGGTAGTGATGGGCAAGCTAATGGGGCTAAAGGTAGACAAGTCTCCTGGTCCTGATGGAATGCATCCCAGAGTGCTAAAAGAGATGGCTAGGGATATTGCAAATGCACTAGTGATAATTTTCCAAAATTCACTAGACACTCGGGTGGTCCCGGTGGATTGGAAATTAGCAAACGTGACGCCATTGTTTAAAAAAGGAGGTAGGCAGAAAGCGGGTAATTATAGGCCAGTGAGCCTAACTTCAGTAGTAGGGAAGATGCTGGAATCTATCATCAAAGAAGAAATAACAAGGTATCTGGATGGAAACTGTCCCATTGGGCAGACGCAGCATGGGTTCATAAAGGGCAGGTCGTGCCGAACTAATTTAATGGAATTTTTTTGAGGACATTACCAGAGTGGTAAATAATGGGGAGTCAATGGATGTGATATATCTGGATTTCTAGAAAGCCTTTGACAAGGTGCTACACAAAAGGTTGCTGCATAAGATAAAGATGATTGGCATTGATTATTATTATCATCGAATTTACAGTGCAGAAGGAGGCCATTCAGCCCATCAAGTCTGCACCGGCTCTTGGAAAGAGCACCCTATCCAAGGTCAACACCTCCACCCTATCCCCATAACCCAGTAACCCCACCCAACACTAAGGGCAATTTTAGACACTAAGGGCAATTTATCATGGCCAATCCACCTAACCTGCACATCTTTGGACTGTGGGAGGAAACCGGAGCACCCGGAGGAAACCAACGCACACACGGGGAGGATGTGCAGACTCTGCACAGACAGGGTAAAGTAATAACATGGACAGAGGATTGGTTAATTAATAGAAAGCAAAGAGTGGGGATTAATGGGTGTTTCTCTGGTTGGCAATCAGTAGCTAGTGGTGTTCCTCAGGGATCAGTGTTGGGCCCATAATTGTTCACAATTTACATAGATGATTTGGAGTTGGGGACCAAGGGCAATATTTCCAAGTTTGCAGATCACACGAAGATGAGTGGTAAAGCAAAAAGTGCAGAGGATACCAGAAGTCTACAGAGGGATTTGGATAGGTTAAGTGAATGGGCTAGGGTCTGGCAGATGGAATACAATGTTGACAAATGTGAGGTTATCCATTTTGGTAGGAGTAACAGCAAAAGGGATTATTATTTAAATGATAAAATATTAAAACATGCTGCTGTGCAGAGACCTGGGGGTGCTCGTACATGAGTCGCAAAAAGTTGGTTTACAGGTGCAACAAGTGATTAAGAAAGAAAATGGAATTTTGTCCTTCATTGCTAGAGGGATGGAGTTTAAGACTAGAGAGGTTATGCTGCAATTGTATAAGGTGTTAGTGAGGCCACACCTGGAGTATTGTGTTCAGTTTTGGTCTCCTTACCGGAGAAAGGACGTACGGGCGCTCGAGGATGTGCAGAGGAGATTCACTAGGTTAATCCCAGAGCTGAAGGGGTTGGATTACGAAGAGAGGTTTAGTAGACTGGGACTGTACTCATTGGAATTTCGAAGGATGAGGGGGGATCTTATAGAAACATATAAAATTATGAAGGGAATAGATAGGATAGATGCGGGCAGGTTGTTTTCACTGGCGGGTGAAAGCAGAACTAGGGGACATAGCCTCAAAATAAGGGGCAGTAGATTTAGGACTGAGTTTAGGAGGAACTTCTTCACCCAAAGGGTTGTGAATCTATGGAATTCCTTGCCCAGTGAAACAGTTGAGGCTCCTTCATTAAATGTTTTTAAGCTAGAGTAGATAGTTCTTTGAAGAATAACGGAATTAAGGGTTATGGTGTTCGGGACGGAAAGTGGAGCTGAGTCCACAAAAGATCAACCATGATCTCATTGAATGGCGGAACAGGCTCGAGGGGTGATATGGCCTACTCCTGCTCCTAGTTCTTATGCTCTTATGTTCACACAGACGCACAGTCTCACACATCTCACAGTCTCGTGCACGTACATAGTCTCACACACAGACTCACAGTCTCATACATGTACATATAGTCACATGAACACAGTCTCATACATGTACACACAGTCTCACACAGACTCATACATGTACATACAGTGAAACGCACATCGGGCTGGATTCTCCATTTCAGTGGCTAAGTGCCAGCTCGTACGGAGAATTCACGGAAGGTTTACGATGATAAAAATCAGCGCTGAACCCTCACCGAGTCCGGGATTGGTGAGGGACAAGCAGCGGTACCGGGTGAATCTCCCGTCTCCCACGCCAAAAACGGCCGGAGAGTGGCCGGGTCCCTGGCCACGCATGCGCGCGCCTGATGACCTGCAGCGGTCGTGCCATACAATATGGTGTCGGCCGTGCGCGAACCCAACCTGCCATCTGTAACCTCACAGGCCACCCCCTAGTCCTTGTGGAAGCCCCCCGCTGGCCAGAGGCACGGATCCAGGCCGAGTGTGGCCGTGCTGGAGACAGTCCGCAGCTGCCACGCCGGGTTACCAACCGCTGAGACCACACGTGTCCCACGCCGTCGGGAACTCGGCATTAGGGGCGGAGCATCGTGGGAGGGCCGGACGATGATGCACCAACGCCATTGCAACAGTGTGTGACGCATGACGCAATGAATATATTTCTGAGGGGGCAAATCATGGCTGACCGGGGTCAAACCGGCAACGGCCCCAATTTGGGCGTCAGAGTCGATTCTCCGTCCAATCGCCGATTACGATATCGGAGTCGGACAAAGGAGAATCCCGCCCATAATCTAATACATGTACATATAGTCTCATGTACATACACACAGGGCGTGATTTAACGGAAATGTTTCTAAGTGCCATTTCAGGCTGGTTTGGCTGGGAGTGTCATAATGTACACACAAGTATATAATGGTGCATAGACTTACACTGACACACTGAATGATCAATCAACACACAGAACACAGCAGCCAATCACCAGACAGGGTACGGTCACTATAAAGCCAGAGGGCACTAGTTTTCTCGCTCATTTGGGATGCAGCCTCTGAAACAGCCAGAGCCCGTAATCAGTAGCATGAACATCTACCATGTGCTAGCACAGGGGTGGGCAAACTACGGCCCGCGGGCCGCATGCGGCGCGCCAAAGGTCTTTATGCGGCCCACCAAGGTCAAGTCATTAAAAAAATATTTTTTTAAACATTTTTTTTTTTAATTATTTTTTTTTTTAAATAAGGTTAATGGGGGGGGGGGGGCTGTTGGGTTACTGGTATAGGGTGGATACGTTGACTTGAGTAGGGTGATCATTGCTCGGCACAACATCGAGGGCCGAAGGGCCTGTTCTGTGCTGTACTGTTCTATGTTCTATATGAGGCGCCCAGAATCATAACCGGGTGAAGCGCCATTTTTGAAAAGTAGAGAAAAAGAGGGCTAAAGGCAGGATGCCACCGGGGGAAGCGCTGAGGTATATGCCGCACGCTAATTGGTTACAACCGGGACTATTAATTTACTATGCGGCCCTTTAAAATTGTGAATTTCTGAATGTGGCCCTTGCACGGAAAAGTTTGCCCACCCCTGTGCTAGCAGTATAGTCTGGTCAGGTTAGCCATCGGTCTTCAGTCAACCTAACATAGTGTCGACCCACAGTGCAAGTATGTTCAACAGCTCATAGTTAAATAAAATAGAGTTGTACTTCTACAAATGTTGGTAGCCTGTCTCTTCTACTGCTCTGGTAAACGCAGTCATCACAGACCCAGCATACCCAACACATCAGGGAGTTTCTCCCTGGCTCTGTCAGTGAGTTCCCCACCGCTATCTGTGACTAAACCACATTTAGTCATGTTTTTGGGCTCTGGTGAGTTTCTCCCTGGGCTGGCCCACACTAGAATTGTTTGCATTACTGGGAGCTGAACTCGTTGGCCAGTATTCCTCAGATAGGGCCACCGTTTGGGAAAGTGAGAGTGCCTTGATCTCTATGTGAGCTTGAGGGTCCCCACATCCCCCACCTTTGGGTATTGTCACCCCCCCCCCCCCCACATACATGTACATTCCCACATCCCCCCCAAGTGAGGACATCCTGCTATGGGGCCACTGAGGGGCCCCCCCTTTCAGGCCCCCGACCCTCCATCCCCCCCCCCCCAACCTTTCAGAGGGCTCTTCGTACCTGGCCCCCTTCATACCCCCTCATCCCTCCATTCAAAGCCCTGATCCTTGGCAGTGCCAACACTGCACCCTGGCACTAGCACCCCACAGTGCTCCTACCAGCCTGGCAGTGCCAGCTTCACCATGGCAATGCCAGGGTGACCATGCCAAGGTGCCAAACTGGCAGTGCTGAGGTGTCTGGGCGACAAGGGGAGAGCCGCTAACCTGCCCTGTCCCTGACCACCCAGAGGCCTCCGGTGGCCTGGGATTCTGGTTAGATTTGCAGCCATCGGGGATCCCTGGGGAGGCCTGCAGTGGTTAGCACTGCTACCTCTCAGCGCCAGGGACCCGGGTTCAATTCCCACCTCGGGTGACTGTGTGGAGTTTCTGTGAGGAGTTTGCACTTTCTCCCCGTATCTGCGAGGGTTTTCTCCGGGTGCCTCCCACAGTCCAAAGATGTGCAGGTTAGGTGGGGTTATTGAGTTACGGAGATAGGGTGGAGTCGTGGGCTTAAGTAGGGTGCTCTTTCCAAGGCCCTGTACAGACTCGATGAGCTGAAGGCCTCCTTCTGCACTGTAAATTATCTGATTCTGCCCATCAAGTCCATGTCCATTGTTCCTGAAGTTAGGGCTGTGGCAAATGTCACCATTGTAACTTAAAGGAACATGAGACTGGGTCAAAGCACAGTGTCCAGCAGCACAAAGTTCATGAGTCAACCTGGAAAGTGATTTATTGTTTTGACTGTTCCGTGACTTTGATAAGGAACTTAGGATCTGCTTAATTACGGGAAAAGTATTTACCATCCTATGGATGGTCATCGGTTGGGATCTGTAGTGGAATTCTGATTTGAGCAAATCTTGTTTTGAAGGGACCCTTGATATCTGTATTACTCCAGATGTAATTAATTCTCAGCTCAGCCTATATCTTTGTGTGAAGCTAATGTCAGATTCTTGCTGTTGCAGTTTGGACTTTTTACAGTTCGGCAGAAACCAAACCAATGCTTCCCAAATGAGAGGAACGTCTGTCATTCTCAAAAAGGTTGGTACGAAGGGTCCCGTTGCTGGAGAATGGGGAGTAAATCTTGTGGGTTCATGTGCGGTATTGAGGGCCCGTACTTTCTTATTTACAGATGTTCTTTGATGCGTGGTTTGGAAAACTGGGGGGGTTGTGGGGAGGTGGTCAGTTATCCATCTCTAACTGGAATTCTCATAGGTTGGTTTAAAGAGCCAGCCCCTGGGGTAAGCTAGGGTTCCCAACTCAGGTTGGACATATTCCTGGAGATTGCATCACATGATCTCCTGCCTCCGGCCTCTGCTTATGAAGCGGTCTGCTTCTGCATTGGGAAGACTGAAAGCAGATTCGGTGACCGCTCTGCAGAACGCCTCTGCTCAGTCTGCAAGCGTAGCCCCAAACTTCTGGTTGTCTGTCATTTAATTCTATTGCCCGATCCCACTCAGATCTCCGCCCTTGGTCACCTACACTGCTCCGATTATTTAGACAGAAGCACAGCAAGTCTTTGAGTTGGGTACTTTACAGCCTTCCGGGGCTGATTTAGCTCACTGGGCTAAATCGCTGGCTTTTAAAGCAAACCAAGCAGGCCAGCAGCATGGTTCGATTCCCGTATCAGCCTCCCTGGACAGGCGCCGGAATGTGGCGACTAGGGGCTTTTCACAGTAACTTCATTGAAGCCTACTCGTGACAATAAGCGATTCCCATTTAATTTTTCACTGTAATAATCATCACGACACCCACGGGGATGACTCGATTGATCTCCTCATGGGGCTCATGGATTATGAGCTCCCCCGCTGATAGATGGAGGCCCATCAGCTGGGACTCAGAGAAGCAACCCTTAAAAGCCGGCCCAAATTAGGACCATATGATCGGTAGTCCCGGTTGGGGCCTATATGCTGGGCGCCACGCTGCGACCTTTTCTTTTGGTTCTAAATGAACCCCCGCTTGAATCACCTTCTCGGGTCTCCTGAGCTCTTATGTGGACACAGCATTGAGTTCTGCAGCTTATTTTTTTTTAATGTTTTTATTAGAGTTTTTCTTTCATACACCACGAAAATAGAAATACAAGTCTGTACAAACCCATTACAATTAACAAAAGCCCTGCATTGGAGTTATCCTTCAACGCACCACCCTTCCCACTAATTCCCCCCTCCCCTTTTTCTTGTATATTTTGTATTCTTTATTGGTTTCTATTGTTGTACATAGTAGGGTCGTATGGCGACACACATACTACATCCTGGTATGTTATCTCTCTTCGGCCCCCTGTGCTTACCCTCTTTCTCCCCCCCCCCCCCCCCCCCCCCCCTCGCTCTTTTGGCTGTTGGCTACAAACAGGTCCTGGAACAGGTTGGTGAATGGCCTTCACATCTTGAGGAAGACCGCTTCCGACTCCCCGGATGGTGAATTTGATTTTCTCCAGTTGGAGGAATTCTGACAGGTCTGCCAGTCAGTCTGCAGCTGGCACTGCTGATCGCCAGCCGGGCAGGATTCTCCAGTGGGCGATTAGGAAGGCAAGGGCATCGGCCCCCATCCCATAAAAGGTTCTGGCTAGTCCAATACCCCGAAGACTGCCACTTTTGGGCACGGCTCCACCTTCACCCCCACAACCTTGGACATTGCCTCAAAGAAGGCTGTCCTGAACCCGACAAGTCTGGGGCATACCCAGATCACATGGGTGTGGTTGGCCGGACCTCCTTGGCACCGTTTGCATTTGTCGTCCTCCTCCAAGAAGAACTTGCTCATTCGGGATCTGATTAAATCTGTTCTGTGCACCACTTTAAATTGCATGAGGCTGAGCTTTGTGCAGGAGAAGGTGGAGTTCACCCTGTTCAGTGCTTCGTTCCAGAGTCCCCACCCATTTCCATCTCCCAAGTTGCCCACATTTCTAGTAGTGTTTGTCTTGGCACCCGTGGATATGTCCTTGTTTCTCTACGGAGGAGGTTTTTGAATTGCATGAGTCGTACCTCGCTCCCCCGGTCAGTTGGAGCTTCTAGCATCATCAGTCTGTTCTCCGTGTAGAAGTCACTAACTGTCAGAGTCACCCCGTCATGTCTCCACCTCTTGAAGGTGTCTCCATTTTGGCTGGCGCGAACCTGTGATTGTTGCAGATGGGGGCCATAGTGGACATTTTGGTCACACCGAAGTGTTGTCTTAGTTGGTTCCACATCCGAGGCGTGGCTAGTACCACTGGGCTTGTGGGTGCTTGGCCAGTGGAGATGGGTGCGCTGCTGTGGCCAGGGCCCGGAGGGAGGGATGTCACTGTGCAGGAATCTCCTCCATTTTTACCCATTCAGCTTCTGGTTCCTTTACCCATCCCCTCATTCTTTCTGCTGTGACTGCCCAGTGGTAATATTGCAGGCCGCAGAGGACCAGGCCCCCCCATGCTTCTCGTTCTTTGTAAGACTTATTTTGGGGATTCTTCGGTTCCTAACCCCCCCCCCACACACACACACACACCCCCCCACACACACACCCAAACGCCATAATCATTTTTTCTATTGTGTTAAATAAGGCCTTGGGGATGTAGAATCGGTATGGGTCGGAACAGGAAGAGGAACCTGGGCAGAACATCCATCTTGATTGTCTGTACCCTTCCCACCAGTGAGAGTGGGAGTGTGTCCCACCTCTGCAAGTCCTTTTTAACTTCATCCACCAGATTAGCCAGATTCCATTTGTGGATCCGTGTTCAGTCGTGGGCGATTTGGATCCCCAGGTAGCACAATTTGTTTTGGGCTTGTTGAAATGGGAGTCCCTCCAGCTCTGCCCTTCTCCCTTACAGGTTAATCGGGAATATTTTGCTTATGTCAGGTTGAGTTTGTAGAGTGAGAAGGTTCCAAACTCTTTCAAGAAGGCCAGGATCCCTTCCATGCAGCTTTGTGGGTCTGCAACATAGAGAAGCAGGTCATCCGCATAGAGTGATACTCTGTGCTCTCCATCTCCCCTCCGGATCCCCTTCCAGTTTCTCGCCGCTCTGAGTGCAATCGACAATGGTTCGATCACCAGGGCGAATAGCAGCGGGGACAACGGGCATCCCTGCCTCGTGCCTCTGTGCAGCTGGAAGTATTCAGAGGTGGTGGTGTTGGTCCACACGCTTGCCGTGGGGACGTTCTACAGAAGTTTCACCCGTGCTGTGAACCCCGCTTCAAGCCCAAACTGCTCCAGTACCTCCATGAGGTATTTCCACTCGACTCTGTCGAAGGCCATTTTTGCGTCCAGGGAGATGATCACTTTTGGTATTCTCTCCCCGGATGGGTCCATTATCACGTTTGGCAAGCGTCTGATGTTCGGCATAAGCTGCCTACCCTTGACAAAGCCCCTCTGGTCTTTTGCGACCACCTCTGATGTGCACTTGGCCAGAATCTTCGCGACTGTGTTTAGCAGCGAAATGGGTCTGGAAGACCCGCATTCTGTTGGGTCTTTGTCTTTTTTGGGTATCCGCAAGATTGAGGCTTGTGATAGCGTAGGTGGCAAGGTGCCTCCAGCGAGTCTATGAACATTGTGAGAGGCCAGTGCTGTCGCAAACCTTTGTAGACGTCCGCCGGGAATCTGTATGGTCCCGAGACCTTCCCCGCCTGCTTGGACATGATGCTCTCCATGATGTCTTTTTTTAAAATAAATTTACCTAATTCATTTTTTCCAATAAAGGGCAATTTAGTTTGGCCACTCCACCTAACCTGCATCTCTTTGGGTTGTGGGGGCGAAACCCACGCAAACACAGGGAGAATGTGCAAACTCCACACGGACAGTGACCCAAAGCCGGGATCGAACCTGGGACCTCAGCGACGTGAGGCAGCAATCACTTCGCCACCGTGCTGCCCAGCCTTCCAGTTCTAATGGTGCTTCTAGCCCCTTCTTGCTATCTTGCTCCACAACTGGCATGTCCAGTATATCGAGGAACTGCTTCACCCTCGCGTACCTGTTGGGGGACTCGGAGGTGTACAGCCCCCGGTAGAAGGTCTCAAAAGCATCATTGACCTTTTCTGGCTCCACTACTAGGCTGCCGTTGTTGTCTCTAATCTATTTCCTTTGTGTCTGTCTGCTTTGTCAGCTGGTGAGTCAGCAGGCAGCTTTGTCTCCGTGCTCGTATAGGGTTCCCCCATGCCTAGCGGAATCGGTGTACTGCTTTACTTGTGGAGAACAGATCAAACATTTTTCCTCTCCACCAGAAGTTTTATGGTCGTGGCCTCGGAGTATTGCCTAACTATCTCCAGTATGGAGTCGACCAGTTGTTGCCTGGCCACCCTCTCTTCCCTGTCTCTACGTGCCTTATAGGCGATAATCTCACCCCTAATCACAGACCTCAGCACCTCCCAGAATATGGAGGGTGAGACCTCCCCATTCTAGTTGTTGGTAATGTCTATGGCCTGCGATACTTTCTCGCAGAAAGCCTTGTCAGCCAGGAGGGCCGTGTCCAACCTCCAAGGGGTAATGGACACGGCCCATCTCCAAACTCACATCCACGTGTGGAGCGGGCCAGAGATTGCGATTGCGGTGTATTCCACCCTTACTATCCTCCGAAGCACTACTTTCCCCAGTACAAAGAAGTCAATGTGTGTATATACTTTATGTACTCGGGAGAAGAAGGGGAACTCCTTTTCCCCTGGGTGCATGAGCCTCCATGGGCCCACTGCCCCCACCTGCTCCATAAATGTGCCAAGTTTTTCGCCATGCTGTAGGTCTTCCCTGTTTTGGGCCCTGTACACAGTTTTTTTTTTAAAAAAACATTTAGAGTACCCAATTATTTTTTCCAATTAAGGGACAATTTAGCGTGGTCAATCCACCTATCCTGCACATCTTTTGGGTTGTGGGGGCGAAACCCACGCAGACACGGGGAGAATGTGCAAACTCCATACAGACAGTGACCCAGGGCCGGGATTCGAACCCGGGTCCTCAGCGCCGTAGGCAGCAATGCTAACCACTGTGCCACCGTGCTGCCCTGTCCTGTACACAGTTAAAGTCCCCTCCCATGATGAGCCAGTGCGTATCTATGTCAGGGATTTTCACCATGGTCTTTTTTATGAACCCTGTGATGTCCCACTTGGGCGCGTAGGTGTTCACCAAGACCACCAGTGCCCATTCCAGAACACCAATGACCATGACATGTTGTCCCCCAGGTCTGTAACCGTCCTCGTCACCGGAAACACTGTCCTCTTACTGAGCAGTATAGCTACCCCCCCCCCCCTCCCCCCCACCCCCAGCTCTCATCCCACAGCGAGAATGGTAGGTCTGTCCCACCCAGCCCTTTCTAACCAGCAGTTGGCCCTTCTCCCTCAGGTGTGTCTCTTGGGGGAAGACTGTCGGCTTTCATACTTTTCAGGTGGGCGAAGACTCTGGATCTTTTCACTGGGCTGTTAAGTTAAAACTATCCTGATAGATAGATAGAGATAGATAGAGAAATACAGCACAGAACAAGCCCTTCGGCCCACGATGTTGCGCCGAACTTTTGTCCTAGGTTAATCATAGAATTTTGGACAATTTTTCATGGCCAATCCACCCAACCTGCACATCTTTGGACTGTGGGAGGAAACCAGAGTACCCGGAGGAAACCCACGCAGTCACGGGGAGGATGTGCAGACTCCACACAGACAGCGACCCAAGTCAAAATCGAACTTGGGACCCTGGAGCTGTGAAGCAATTGTGCTATCCACAATGCTACCGTGCTGCCCTTAAGAAGTTAACCTACACTCCATTATTCTACCCTAATCCAAGTACCTATCCAATAGCCGCTTGAAGGTCCCTAACTTTTCCGACTCAACTACTACCACAGGCAGTGCATTCCATGCCCCCACAACTCTCTGGGTAAAGAACCTACCTCTGACATCCCCTCTATATCTTCCACCATTTATCTTAAATTTATGTCCCCTTGTAATGGTGTGTTCCACCCGGGGAAAAAGTCTCTGACTGTCTACTCTATCTATTCCCCTGATCATCTTATAAACCTCTATCAAGTCGCCCCTCATCCTTCTCCGTTCTAATGAGAAAAGGCCTAGCACCCTCAACCTTTCCTCGTCCACTTGAGTGGCAACTTTCAAAAAACTATGAACATAGACCCCAAGATCTCTCTGCTCCTCCACATTGCCAAGAACCCTACCATTAACCCTGTATTCCACATTCAGATTTGTCCTTCCAAAATGGACAACCTCACACTTGTCAGGGTTAAACTCCATCTGCCACTTCTCAGCCCAGCTCTGCATTCTATCTATGTCTCTTTGAAGCCGACAACAGCCCTCCTCACTATCCACAACTCCACCAATCTTCGTATCATCTGCAAATTTACTGACCCACCCTTCAACTCCCTCATCCAAGTCGTTAATGAAAATCACAAACAGCAGAGGACCCAGAACTGATCCCTGCGGTACGCCACTGATAACTGGGCTCCAGGCTGAATATTTGCCATCCACCACCACTCTCTGTCTTCTATCGGTTAGCCAGTTTGTTATCCAACTGGCCAAATTTCCCACTATCCCATGCCTCCTTACTTTCTGCATAAGCCTACCATGGGGAACCTTATCAAATGCCTTACTAAAATCCATGTACACTACATCCACTGCTTTACCTTCATCCACATGCTTGGTCACCTCCTCAAAGAAGTCAATAAGACTTGTAAGGCAAGGCCTACCCCTCACAAATCCGTGCTGACTATCCCTAATCAAGCAGTGCCTTTCCAGATGCTCAGAAATCCTATCCCTCAGTACCCTTTCCATTACTTTGCCTACCACCGAAGTAAGACTAACTGGCCTGTAATTCCCAGGGTTATCCCTATTCCCTTTTTTGAACAGGGGCACGACATTCGCCACTCTCCAATCCTCTGGTACCACCCCTGTTGACAGCGAGGACGAAAAGATCATTGCCAACGGCTCTGCAATTTCATTTCTTGCTTCCCATAGAATCCTTGGATATATCCCGTCAGGCCCGGGGGACTTGTCTATCCTCAAGTTTTTCAAAACGCGCAACACATCTTCCTTCCTGACAAGTATCTCCTCAAGCTTATCAGTCTGCTTCACGCTGTCCTCTCCAACAATATGGTCCCTCTCGTTTGTAAATACTGAAGAAAAATACTTGTTCAAGACCTCTCCTATCTCTTCAGACTCAATACACAATCTCCCGCTACTGTCCTTAATCGGACCTACCCTCGCTCTAGTCATGCTCATATTTCTCACATATGTGTAAAAGGCCTTGGGGTTTTCCTTGATCCTACCCGCCAAAGATTTTTCATGCCCTCTCTTAGCTCTCCTAATCCCTTTCTTCAGTTCCCTCCTGGCTATCTTGTATCCCTCCAGCGCCCTGTCTGAACCTTGTTTCTTCAGCCTTACATAAGTCTCCTTCTTCCTCTTAACAAGACATTCAACCTCTCTTGTCAACCATGGTTCCCTCACTCGACCATCTCTTCCCTGCCTGACAGGGACATACATATCAAAGACACGCAGTACCTGTTCCTTGAACAAGTTCCACATTTCACTTGTGTCCTTCCCTGACAGCCTATGTTCCCAACTTCTGCACTTCAATTCTTGTCTGACAGCATTGTATTTACCCTTCCCCCAATTATAAACCTTGCCCTGTTGCTCGCACCTATCCCTCTTCATTACTAAAGTGAAAGTCACAGAATTGTGGTCACTACCTCCAAAATGCTCCCCCACTAACAAATCTATCACCTGCCCTGGTTCATTACCAAGTACTAAATCCAATATGGCCTCCCCTCTGGTCGGACAATCTACATACTGTGTTAGAAAAGCTTCCTGGACACACTGCACAAACACTACCCCATCCAAACTATTTGATCTAAAGAGTTTCCACTCAATGTTTGGGAAGTTGAAGTCGCCCATGACTACTACCCTGTGACTTCTGCACCTTTCCAAAATCTTTTTCCCAATCTGTTCCTCCACATCTCTGCTGCTATTGGGGGGCCTATAGAAAACTCCCAACAAGGTGACTGCTCCTTTCCTATTTCTAACTTCAACCCATATTACCTCAGTAGGCAGATCCCCCTCGAACTGCCTTTCTGCAGCTGTTATACTATCTCTAATTAACAATGCTACCCCCCCCCCCCACCTCTTTTACCATCCTCCCTAATCTTGTTGAAACATCTATAACCAGGGACCTCCAACAACCATTTCTGCCCCTCTTCTATCCAAGTTTCCGTGATGGCCACCACATCGTAGTCCCAAGTACAGATCCATGCCTTAAGATCACCCACCTTATTCCTGATGCTTCTTGCATTAAAGTATACACACTTCAACCCATCTCCTTGCCTGCAAGTACTCTCCTTTGTCATTGTTACCTTCCCCACTGCATCACTACGTGCTTTGGCGTCCTGACTATCGTCTACCTTAGTTGCTGGACTACAGATCCGGTTCCCATTCCCCTGCCAAATTAGTTTAAACCCTCCCGAAGAGTACTAGAAAACCTCCCCCCCCAGGATATTGGTGCCCCTCTGGTTCAGATGCAACCCGTCCTGCTTGTACAGGTCCCACCTTCCCCAGAATGCGCTCCAATTATCCAAATACCTGAAGCCCTCCCTCCTACACCATTCCTGCAGCCACGTGTTCAACTGCACTCTCTCCCTATTCCTAGCCTCGCTATCACGTGGCACCGGCAACAAACCAGAGATGACAACTCTGTCTGTCCTGGCCTTTAACTTCCAGCCTAACTCCCTAAACTTGTTTATTACCTCCACACCCTTTTTCCTACCTACATCGTTGGTACCAATGTGCACCACGACTTCTGGCTGCTCACCCTCCCCCTTCAGGATCCTGAAGACACGATCAGAGACATCCCTGGCCCTGGCACCCGGGAGGCAACATACCTTTCGGGAGTCTCGCTCGCGACCACAGAATCTCCTATCTATTCCCCTAACCATTGAATCTCCTATTACTATTGCTTTTCTATGCTCCCCCCTTCCCTTCTGATCCCCAGAGCCAGACTCAGTGCCAGAGACCTGGCCGCTGGGGCCTTCCCCCGGTAGGTCATCCCCCCCAACAGCATCCAAAACGGTATACTTGTTTTGAAGGGGAACGGCCACGAGGGATCCCTGCACTGTCTGCCTGTTAGTTTTCTTTCCCCTGACTGTAACCCAGCTACTCTTGTCCAGTACCTTTGGTGTGGCTACCCCTGATGGGGGATATCTGTCCCCCCACCCTCCCCTGCTGGATCAACCAAACTTACCTTGCGGATGCGCCCCTGCGCGCAATTTCCCTTTGTTAGGGGGCCATCTAAAATGTCCGTACCCACCTTAAGGCCGCGGGCCCCTGCGCTTCGAGGTTTCCCTTTGTCTAATGGCCATCCAACATGGCCGCCAACTGTGTGTACGCCCTGTGGGTGAGCCCATGCACTCAGGTTTCCCTTTGTTTGGGGACCCGCCAAAATGGCTGCTAGCGGTGTCATCTTGTTCCCTGTTGTCATGTGTGGCCTGTTGAAGCCAGCGTAGACCCTCCTCCTCCCCCCCCAACCCCGTCCATTTGCCCCTCCCCCCTCTGGTTCTGCCCCTTTCCACCCTCCTACCATGTACCCCCTCCTCTGTCCCCCACCCCCCTTTCTACCCCGCTACCTGTAACTCCCACTTTTGTGGTGAGTTCTGCAGCTTCAGCTTTTCAGACTGCAGCTGTCGCAATGATTCTGCTGTTGCCATTCACACCTAGCCTTATCCTATGATTTTTTTTTAGGTGTCCCATTACCACCTCCTTTTGCCTCACAGCATTATCCACGTTGTCATTTAATCTTGGCAAATTGGCACAGGGGACAAAAAAAAAAGCCTTCCACCCGATCAGAAATCTTTCCTTTTGTTCTTTCACACATTCCCCCTTCCCCTCACCCCCTCCCCACCCCTACTTGCTCAAAACCTGTTATATCTCAAACTTCTTCCAGTTTTGCTTCTCTCTCCTCAGTTCCCTTGAGGCCTGCCGAATATTTCCAGTATTAATATGTAATAATTTCAGAATTTCAGGTGCTGGTATTTGCTTTCAAAATAAACTCGGGCATTTGTTCATAGAACGCGTGAGGGGCAATTTTCTTTTGGCTTTGTATAACCCTGATGCCAGGCCCCAGTAAGAATGCTCATTCTGTACTTGCAGATTGATGTAGTGGATTTGAAGCAACATCCTTCACCCTGTGACCAGTACCTGGGGAACTCGATGTTTTTCTGGGTCCCAAACCCTTCATACGAAAGGAAGCAGCAGAAAAAGCGGACACAAAGGTGAGAGCGAATTGTTTCTTCTGTAAAAAGTCCGTTTCCTCGTAATTAAGACGTTGTAGTGAATGTATAATATGTATAATTCACACTGTGTATCACTGTGTCCCTGTGGGCTCCATCTGTGAGCCGTTGTGCGGCTCTGCCCACAGGGGGAGATGAGGAGCATCTCCACCCATGGCTCCGCCCATGGCTCCTTCCACAACCGGAAGTATAAAGTGCTGCGGTCTTGCGAGCCTGCCCTCAGTTCATTTGGTCGCAGGCAGGCTCAGTTGTAAGTCGATTAAAGCCACTGTTTACTTCTACTCGTGTCTTGAGTGAATTGATGGTCGCATCAGACGTATATAGAAAGGCACTCATGACATCAAGAGAGGAGTTTTTTTGTCTCCCCATTCTGTTACCCACAACAGCTGTCAGCAAGCTGGTGAATGGTACCCAGGGCAGACGATGGTGTAGTGGTAGTGTCACTGGACTAACGACCCAGAGGCCCATTGCTCGGGGGACATGGGTTCAAACCCCACCACGGCAGCTGGTGGAATTTAAATTGAATTAATAAAATCTGGAATTGGAAAGCTCACCTCAGTAATGGTGACCATGAAACGATTGTCGGAAAATCCCATCTGGTTCACTAGTGTCCTTTAGGAAGGAAAGCTACCCTTACCTGGTCTGGCCGGAATGTGGCTCCAGAACCACAGCAATGTGATTGACACTTAACTGCCCTCTGAAATGGGCGAGCAAAACGCTCAGGTGATTATGATGGGCAACAAGTGCTGGCCCAGCCGGCGACACCCAGATATGAAACCAAACAAAGGCTAGAGAGGTGAAATTCGAAGGACAGAGTGCGCAGACAAGGCTTGAATTCCATTGAATAGAGAAGATTTAATTGAGGTACCCTTCCGGAGACATTTATGCATTACTGTGATAACGTTGGAAGTGTGGCAGCCAATTTCTGTGCAGCAATGACCAGATCACCTGATGTAGTGATATTGGGGGATGAATATTGACGATGATACTGGGGAGAAATCCCATGCTCTTCTTTGCGATAGTGCCCAGTGGGATCTTTTTAACTGACTTGAGAGGGAAAACGGGCTTAACATCTTGCCCGAATGATGGAGGGGGGGGGGGCGCCCCCGACGGCAGAGGGATTCTCCGTCCCGCCAGCTGGCCAATGGGATTTCCCATTGTGGGCAGCCCCATGCCGTCGGGAAATCCCCGGGCGTGGGTGTGCTGCCTGCGTAACGGAGAATCGCGACAGCGGAGAATCCAACAGAGCACCTCTGACACTGCAGCACTCTCCTAGCCTTGATTATTTGCTGAAGTCTCTGGAATGGGACTCATTGACACAAAGTCAGTAACCTGCCGATACCTGAACTCACTCCCCCTTCTCAGCTCTATCCTCTCCCTTAGCTCCTCCAGACTGGTGAACCCTTCCTCCAAATCTCGCACAGTGGCGTTTGCACCGACATCCCTTCCATCCTAAAATGTCTGCTCAGCTGATTCCATATCTTCACCGTGGACTGCACCACTGAATACCTACTCGGAGCCATTGGCAACCCCGCCGTCACCATTATCTTCAAACTAGACTGCTTTGTCTTTTGGTTTTCTGACACAATATGTTGACAGGCCAACAAGAGGTGAGGCCACTTTGGATTTGGTTTTGGGTAATGAACCAGGCCAGGTGTTAGATCTGGAGGTAGGTGAACACTTTGGAGACAGTGACCACAATTCGGTGACCTTTACGTTAGTGATGGAAAGGGATAAGTATACCCCGCAGAGCAAGTTATAGCTGGGGGAAGGGCAATTATGATGCCATTAGACTGACTTAGGATGTGTTGGTTGGAGAAGGAGGCTGCAAGGGTTGGGCACACTGGATATGTGGAGCTTGTTCAAGGAACAGCTATTGCATGTTCTTGATAAGTACGTACAGTCAGGCAGGGAGGAAGGGTCGAGCGAGGGAACCGTGGTTTACCAAAGAAGTGGAATCTCTTGTTAAGAGGAAGAAGGAGGCCTATGTGAAGATGAGGCGTGAAGTTCAGTTGGGGCGCTTGATAGTTACAAGGAAGCGAGAAGGATCTAAAAAGAGCTGAGACGAGCAAGGAGGGGACATGAGAAGTCTTTGGCAGGTAGGATCAAGGAAAACCCAAAAGCTTTCTATAGGTATGTCAGGAATAAAAGAATGACTAGGGTAAGAGTAGGGCCAGTCAAGGACAGTTGTGGGAAGTTGTGTGTGGAGGCTGAGGAGATAAGCGAGATACTAAATGAATACTTTTCGTCAGTATTCACTCAAGAAAAGAGATATTGTGGAGGAGAATGCTGAGACCCAGGCTATTCGAATAGATGGCATTGAGGTGCGTAGGGAAGAAGTGTTGGCAATTCTGGACAAGGTGAAAATAGATAAGTCCCCGGGGCCGGATGGGATTATCCTAGGATTCTCTGGGAAGCCAGGGAAGAGATTGCTGAGCCTTTGGCTTGATTTTTAGGTCATCATTGGCTACAGGAATAGTGCCAGAGGACTGGAGGATAGCAAATGTGGTCCCTTTGTTCAAGAAGGGGAGTAGAGATAACCCGGTAACTATAGGCCGGTGAGCCTAACGTCTGTGGGGGTAAAGTCTTGGAGAGGATTATAAAAGATACGATTTATAATCATCTAGATAGGAATAATATGATTAGGGATAGTCAGCATGGTTTTGTGAAGGGTAGGTCATGCCTCACAAACCTTATCGAGTTCTTTGAGAAGGTGACTGAACAGGTAGACGAGGGTAGAGCAGTTGATGTGGTGTATATGGATTTCAGTAAAGCGTTTGATAAGGTTCCCCACGGTCGGCTATTGCAGAAAATACGGAGGCTGGAGATGAGGGTGATTTAGAGATGTGGATCAGAAATTGGCTAGTTGAAAGAAGACAGAGAGTGGTAGTTGATGGGAAATGTTCAGAATGGAGTGCAGTTACGAGTGGCGTACCACAAGGATCTGTTCTGGGGCCGTTGCTGTTTGTCATTTTTATAAATGACCTAGAGGAGGTCGCAGAAGGATGGGTGAGTAAATTTGCAGCACACTAAAGTCGTGGAGTTTAGACAGTGCGGAAGGATGTTTGCAGGTGTATGAAATGCAAACATTTATTAATTATGAAATATGCAAGGACAGGTGATGCTGAACTCTGACACAGGAATTGTGGTGTGACAGTATAGGAATGTACCCTCCAGGACCAATTTTCTCTTAATAATGTGTGTGGATGGAGATATTTACTGAAGCCTTTTCACTCTTTTAAACAGCATTACATCTGCACAGCACGTTACTGTCCAGGAAATCAGCTTCCAGGGTCAGCCATTCGACCAGCAGAAACAAAGTCAGAAAATAGTGAGTCTCACCTAGCCTAGGCGGCATGACATTCTGCAGTTTATCAGTCACTGAACACAGCTGACATTGCCTTTTAAAGAGTAAGACTTGCCCCGTCCACCCCACAAGACATCCCAAAGTGTTTTACTGTCGATGGAGTGTGCTTATTTAGCATGTTGCAATATCGAGAAACCCAGCAGCCAATCTACACATAAACAGCAACACGATAATGACCAGATCATCCGTTTTCCCGGTGTTGACTGAGGGTTAAATATTGGACAGCTCATCGGTAGGAACTGGCCCTACTCTTCTTCAAAATTAGTCCCATGGGATCCACCAGAAAGTCCAGGCGGAGCCTTGGTTTTGCACCAACGTGGATAAACTGCTCAAGCTCCCGGCTTGGGACTTGAAACTCACAATTTCCTGACTCTCAAGTCAAGGGTCCTACCAGTAGGGAAGCACGGTGGCAGAGTGGTTAGCATTGCTCCCTACGGTGCTGAAGACCCAGTTTCGAATCCCGGCCCTGGGTCACTGTCCGTGAACAGTTTGCAGATTTTCCCCGTGCCTGCGTGGGTTTCATCCCCACAACCCAAAGATGTGCAGGCTAGATGGATTGGCCACGTTAAATTGCCCCTTAACTGGGAAAAAAATAATTGAGTACTCTAAATTTTTAAATAAAGAGTCCTACCAGTGAGATTCCTTCCTTTGTTTCCATGAAGCTAAAAAGGCCTTACCTCTGGGTTTCCACCCGTCTGACTTTCCCCGATCAAGTCCCACGAGGATAGGCCCCAATGAAATTTAATTTAGAGTCATAGTCGTACAGTACAGAAAAGGCCCTTTGGCCCATCGAGTCTGCACTGACAAAACTACACTAAATGTACACTAATTCCGTTTTTCAGCATTTGGCTCATAGCCTTGAATGTTATGACATTTCAAGTGTTCATCCACTTTCTAAAGGTTGTTAGGTTTCCCGCCTTTACCACCTGCCCAGAGAGTGCATTCCAGACTCTCTGGGCGAAAAAAATCTACCTTCAAATCCTCTCTAAACCTCTTGCATCTCATCGTAAAATTATGCCCCCTTGTTATTGACCCTTTAACTAAGTGGGAACAGCTGCTTCCTAGACACCCTGTCCATACCCCTCCAAACCGTAGACACCTCAATCAGGTCCCCCCTCAGCCTTCTCTGCTCTAAAGAAAACAACTCCAGTCTATCCAGCCTCTGTTCCTAGCTCAAACACTCCATTCCAGACAACATCCTGGTGAATCTCCTCTGCACCCTCTCCAGTGCAATCACATCCTTCCTATAGTGAGTGAGGTGACCAGAATTGCACTTAGTACTCCAACAACCTCCCTGCTCTTATAATCTATGCCAGGACTGATAACGCAAGTGCCCCGAACACCTTCTTAACCACCCTATTAAACTGCCCTGCCGCTTTCAGGAATCTGCTTACAAGCACCCCAAGACCCTCTGAGCTTCCTAGTGTCCTGCCATTCATTCAGTATTCTCTTGTCTTGTTACTCCTTCCAAAGTGCATCACCTCACACTTTTCAATGTTCAATTCCATTTGCCACTGATCTGCCCATCTGACCAATCCGTCAATATCGTCCTGTAACCTAAGACCTTCTTCTTCACTGTCAACTAACTCTTCCAACTTTTCCCATCAGGCAGGAGATACAAAAGTCTGAGAACAGATACTAAATGATTCAAAAACAGCTTCTTCCCTGTTGTTACTAGACTCCTAAACAACTCTCTTATGGACTGATCAGATCTCTTCACACATCTTCTCTACTGAGTAGTACTACACTCGTGTATGCTTCACTTGATGCCTGTGTCTTATTATTTACATTGAGTATTTTACCTTTGCTCTATTTTGTATTTTCTTTTCATGTACAGAATGATCTGTCTGAGCTGCAGGTAGAACAATACTTTTCACTGTACCTCGGTACACGTGAAAATAAACAATTCCAATCCAACCACCTGGTCAATCGTCGTGTAATCCGCAAATTTACTTATCATCCCCCTCTATAATATCATTTATATATATATATGTCACGAACAATAAGGGACTCAACACTAATTCCTGTGGTATGCCATTGGACACCATTCTCCAGTCACACAAACAGCCTTCTACCACCACCCTCCGTCTTCTACCACTAAGCCAGATTTAGATACAATTTGCCATGTTGTATCCCATGTGCTTTTACCTGCTTTATCAGTCTCCCATGTGGGACCTTGTCAAAGTCTTTGCTGAAATCCTATACATACATCAACCGCACTTCCCTCATCTTCACACCCGATCGCCTCCTTGAGGCATGACTTCCCTCCGACAAAGCCATGCTGACTATCCCTGATCAAACCTTGTCTCTCCAAGTAGAGATCCTTCAGAATTTTCTCCAATAGTTTCCCTACCACAGATGTGAGACTCACTGGCCTGTAATTCCCCGGTTTAGTTGTCCCTCAATCTTCTCGCACCTTCCCTGTGGCCAGAGAGGAATTAAACATTTGGGTCAGAGCCCCTATAATTTCCTACCACAGCAGCCTGGGATATACTCATTCGGATCCGGGGATTTGTCCAATATGAAGCCCGCCAAAATCTCCAATATCTCTCACTCCCTATCTCAAACAATTCAAGAACCTCACAGTCCCTGTCCGCAAATTCTGTACCTATACCTATATCCTCCTCCTCCTGAGTGACGACAGCTGTGAAGTACTAATCTGACACCTACCAATGTCCTCCGGTTCTACGCACAGATTGCCCACTTGGTTCCAAATGGGCCCTCCTCTTTCCCTGGTTACCCTCTTCCCCTATAGAATACCTCGGGATTCTCCCTAACCCTGCCCCCCCCCCCCCCAGTGCTTTTTTTTGCTAACCTCTCTTCTCCCGACGCTCCTTTTCCCCCCACTCCCGCACATTCTATTTCTGCTACTCCTGAATTAACAGCTAGACGTATAAATGCCGCAATTTATGGGACATGGCCCCCAGAATTTATCTGGATGATTTCCATGGTGAGTGTTGAAGGTTAAAACCATAATTTTTCTCCTCAGAAAAAGAAAGCAAGTGACAGTGTGCCAACTGGCGGGCAGCCATACACCTTCCTTGCTAGACAACAGCAGATCCTCAAGGGGTTGAAGGACACAATGAAGGGGAAAGCGCAAGAGCTGGCTGAACTAAACCAGAGGTAATGTGGTATTCCACGGGGATCTGTGCTGGGGCCTCTGTTGTTTGTAGTATACATAAACAATTAGGAGGAAAATGTAGCTGGTCTGATTAGGACGTTCGCGGATGACACCAAGGTTGGTGGAGTGGCAGGTAGTATTGAGGATTGTCAGAGGATACAGCAGGACATAGATAGGTTGGAGACTTGGGCAGAGAAATGGCAAATGGAGTTTAATCCAGACAAGTGTGAAGTAATGCATTTTGGTAGGGCTAACATAGAAGAGAAATATACCGTAAATAGCAACGCTCTTAGGAATATAGAAAGTCAGAGAGATCTGGCGTGCAGGTCCACAGATCTTTGAAAGTTGTAACACAAGTGGACAAGATAGTCAGGAAAGCATACAGAATGCTTGCCTTCATTGGACTGAACATAGAGTATAAAAACTGGCAAGTCATGCCACTGTTGTACCGAACCTTGGTAAGGCCGCACTTGGAATATTGTGAACAATTCTGGTCAGCACACTACCAGAAGGATGTGGCAGCTTTGGAGAGAGTGCAGAGGAGGTTTACCAAGACGTTGCCTGGTCTGGAGGGCGTTAGCTATGCGGAGAGGCTGAATAGATTCGGACTGCTTTCATCAGAAAGATGGAAGTTGAGGCGTGACCTGATAGACGTCTACAAGATTATGAGGGGCATGGATAGAGTGGATGGGCAGGTACACTTTCCAGGGTGGAGGGGACATAGGTTTAAGGTCCGTGGGGCAAAATTTAGAGGAGATGCGCAAGGCAGGTTTTTTTATGCAGAGGGTAGTGAGTGCCTAGAATGCGTTGTCAGGGGAGGTTGCGGAAGCAGATATATATTAATGGCATTCAAAAGGCATTTTGACAAATATGTGGATAGGATGGGTATAGAGGGATATGGCACAAGGACGTGGTGAGGATTTTGGCCAAGGTTGGTATCATGACCGATTCAGGCTTGGAGGGCCGAAGGGCCTGTTCCTGTGCTGTATTGTTCTTTGTTACCCAGTTTTAGAGAACCATTACCATTGAGAGGGAATGTGCATAATGTCAGTGGTGAATCACACCAGTCATGAAATTAATTGAATTAATTTCACCATTGATGAGAAATGCTTTAACTGACGGTCATGATCAGAACTTAACACAGTAAGACAATAAGTTGCAAGGTGGGACCTACTGGATGAAGTGGCTGCTTGTCAGCACCCAGAGACTCATGACCTGATCCTTACATAGTGTCTGTCCCACTCTCCTGCTGTTGGCTATATTTGTGAATACTGTGGATCTCTTGTGCCTTTAACCACTGCAGTGACCTTGCAGCTGAACAGGCCCCGCGACAGCAGGGCGTCGCGACCAAGGACCGATTTGGCGGCATAGGCCTGGATTTTTGGAATAGTGGCAGAAGGAGCCGCAATTCCAGAAATCCTGCCCCCAAGCACAGCACCGACCATTTTCACAGGGGTGGGAATGGGCCCAGGTCAGGATTGACACACGTGCATTTCGCGGAAGCAGCTGCCCATGGAAATCAGCAGCTGCCTCCACTCGTATGTAATTTTGGTGTGAGAGCTGTCAGAAACTTGAGGTGTGCAGATTAGATCTGGTAGGAAGAGGTTTGAACTTTGTGGATTTGTTTGAATAGCCTTTTGGAGAAAAAGGTGTCTCTTTGGATATGGTCCCAGGCCACTATTGGGGGACGTCAGTATTCTTTGGGAGAAGTCCAGTGTTCTTTGAGAGGTAAAATGGACTCCTAAAATTAGGCATGAATGTGCGCAGAAAGTGCATAAACATATTGGAACTGTGAAGCTCGTTGAAGCTGTCAAAAATAACTGTCAAGATGAACAAAGGAAGAAGCAAGCTGTCAAGGCATTTAACACTCCTGCCCTTTAACTCTATGAAAAAACTCTGGAGTATTAAACTTATGCCCCTTACCACCCCCTTCACAAATCATCCATTTTATTGCTACGCATTAAACACAGCCTTAAGGCTTGTTTTTTTTAGCATTCTTGTCCTGTTCCCATTATTTTTCACTGTGGCCCTCTTTGATTCTGCCCCTTGATTTCTCTGCCTGTCATATTTCTTATTCCCTTTTCTGTGTTTTGTTCTTGTTCGTGTCCCCCCCCCCCCCCCCCCCCCCCTCCTCTGACTCCTTGCATGGGCTCCCACGCCCCTGCCACTTTAGTTTAAACTCTCCCCAACCATTCTAGCAAATACACCAACTAAGGACATTAGTCCTACTTCTGCCCAGGCATTACCCAACCAGTTTGTATTGATGCCACCTGATGAATCTGAAACCTGCTCTCTCGCTACATATTCATCTGATATATCCTGCTATTTTTGCTCTGACTAGAACGTGGCACTGGTAACAATCCTGAGATCACTACCTCTTGAGGTCCTACTTTTTAACTTTGGGGCAGCACGGTAGCATTGTGGTTAGCACAATTGCTTCACAGCTCCAGGGTCCCAGGTTCGATTCCTGGCTTGGGTCACTGTCTGTGCGGAGTCTGCACATTCTCCCCGTGTATGCGTGGGTTTCCTCCGGGTGCTCCGGTTTCCTCCCACAGTCCAAAGATGTGCAGGTTAGGTGGATTGGCCATGCTAAATTGCCCTTAGTGTCCAAAATTACCCTTTGTGTTGGGTGGGGTTACTGGGTTATGGGGATAGGGTGGAGGTGTGGGCTTGGGTAGGGTGCTCTTTCCAAGAGCCGGTGCAGACTCGATGGGCCAAATGGCCGCCTGCACTGTAAATTCTATGAACTTACTTCCTAACTGCATATATTCTGCTTTTGGGACTTCAAGCCTTCTTTTACCTATGTCGCTTATACCAATGTGTACCACGGCCACTGGCTGTTCACCCTCCCCCTCCAGAACGTCCTTGAGCCACTCTTGGACATCTTTGACCCTGGGCTAATTACTAATCTGAACTTTCTACGTAGAAACATGCATAGAAAATAGAAGTAAGTGTGGGCCATTCGACCCTTCAAGCCTGCTCCGCCATTTATTATGATCATGGCTGATCATCAAATTCAGTACTCTGATCCCACTTTCTCCCCATGTCCCTTGATCCCTTTAGCCCCAAGAGCTTTGTCCAATTCCTTCTTGAAATCACACACATTTTGGCCTCAACTACTTTCTGTGCGAATGAATTCAACAGATTCACCCACCACTCTCTGGGTGAAGAAATGGCTCCTCACCTCAGTCTTAAAAGATTTACCCCTTATCCTCAAACTATGACCCTTAGTCTGGACACCCCACCAATGAGAATATTCTTTCTGCATCTACCCTGTCTAATCCTATTAGAATTTTATAGGTTTCTATGAGATCCTCTCTCATTCTTCTAAACTCCAATGAATATAATCCTAACCGACTTAGTCTTTCCTCATATGACAGTCCTGCAATCCCAGGAGTCAGCCTAGTAAACCTTTGCTACGCTCCCTCTATAGCAAGAACATACTTCCTCAGATAAGGACACCAAAATAGTACTCCAGGTGTGGCCTCACCAACGTTCGACACAATTGCAGTAAAACACCCCTATTTCTTATGTTATGACAATCACGCTTACTTGAGTGTTTTAGCACAAACACCAGGTCCACTTGACCCACCTCATTCCCCATCACCAGATCAAGCAATGCCTCCTTCCTGTTTTGAGTTGAGAACATATTGGGTGGCACAGTTGTTAGCACTGCCGTCTCACTGCGCCAGGGACCTGGGTTCAATTTTGGCCTTGAGTGACTGTGGAGTTTGCAGAATATTCCTTGCTTTCTCCGTGATGTCCTTTACCCTAGCGCCAGATGGACAGCACACCACGGGACTGATGATGACGGGTATAAAAACGCCTGTTTATCCCCTAATCTATAGAATCTCCAATAACAATTTGATTTTTACCATTTGCTGTTCCCTCCTGTGCAGTCCCTTGGTTATTGGTGCTCTGGCCTGCATGGCACTCTTTCAAGGTGTCATCGTCCATGTCATCTCCAATGCTGTGTACCTGTTTGAGAGTGGCGCTCACCAGGAAGAATCCTGCACCTCCTATCTCTTCCTCCGCTTTCAGATAGCCTTCCATCTTGAGCTCTCTCTGCTGATGGGGTGGCCACCTCCTGGAACGCATGATTCAGGAAACTTTCATCCCTCCAGATGCTTCACAGGAACTCCAGCTGTCCCTCAAGCTCGAAAATCCTGAGCTCCAACTCAAACAGCTGGAGACATATCCCATACATACGGTCCCCCAAGACACGCGAGGTGTCCTGAGTTCCAACAAAGGTCCAGGAACTGCTGCTCTCCATGGTCTGAAAGATCTCTATTCCCACTTTTACAATCTAGTTAGTACCTTGTTTGAACTATTAATATTAATTAATGCCTCCAGACCTGCACAGTGTTAATACTCTTAATAATTCACTTACTTCTATCCCAATGCTGATTGAGGTTTTTAATTTCCCAACGTCTAATTTAAACAAAGGCTCTAGATGGAAGAAAAGCAAATCACTTCCCTATTTTACTGTAACATCACACATTGATTCTTTTTCCCCCTTCAGTTGCAGTGAGGGTCGGGATTCTAAAACAATCTCAGCTTACTTTGTGCCTGCCCCTGCCAGTAAGAAATTTGCCCTGCGCAGCCTCACAGAGAAGCAGCAGGAAGATCTGTCCAACACCCGCTTCAAAATGGATGGAAAGGTAAGATGGGAACTCCACAACAACTTGGACTTGGCGCGGTTGAAGTCCAGTTGTCACCGTCTTTCAGTGTGGGTGTAAATTGACTGGACGCGTAGCGGTTGTTGGGGGATGTACAGTTCCGCGGGCCCAGTAATCAGCTTGCTAGACTCGTCTTGGATGTAGGGAAGAGTTTAATCAACACCTTCGTCTCCACAGTGGACAGAAAACACAATGCAAAGGGCAAGGTTATCCATACTGTGGTGTCCAAGGTGGCTTCGAGGCCTAGTCAGCATCAACACAGGAGCATTGTTTAAAAAAACAAAATAGACACTGAGACACCTGAGGAGATATTAGGTCAGATGTCCAAACCCTTAATCAAAGAGGGAGATTTTAAGTAGTTTCTTGAAGGAGTTGGAGAGGCATAGGGAGAGAGTTCCAGAGCTGGGGCTGGGGCAACTGAAGCATGGTCACCACTTGGGGAGTAATAAAAATCAGCGATACACAAGAGACCAGAATGAGAGAAGTACAAGTATCTTGGAGGAGTGTGGGACTGGAGGAGATTACAGAGATGGGGAGGGGGGGGGGGGGGGGGCAAGACTATGGAGCTATTTTGAAACAAGAATGAGAGTTTTCAAGTCAAGACATTGCTTGGCCCGGAGGCAGTGTCGTTCAGCGAGCACTGGGGTGAACGGGACTTGGTGCGAGTGAAGACAAGGACAGCAGAATTTTGGATGACCTCAAGTTTATGGAGGATAGAATGTGGAAGACTAGCCAGGAGTACATTGGAAGAGTGAAGTCTCGAGATCACAAAGCCAATAATCAGGGTTTCAGCAACAGGTGAGCTGAGGCAGGGGTGAAGTCAGACGATGTTACGGAGGTAAAAATAGGCAGCCTTAGTGATGGCACAAATGAGAGGTTGGAAGCTCAGCTCGGGGTTATGCACAGACTGGCTTTATCTCAGATTGTTGCCAAGGAGAGGGATAGAGTTGGTAGTTAGGGAATAGAGTTTGGAGTAGCAGATTGAAAACAGTGGATTAATTCCCCCCAATATTTAATTAGACAACATTTCTGCTCATCCAGTACTGGATGATGGATGAGCAGTTTGGTCACTTAGCAACAGCAGCAGAGTAGAGGGAGGCAGTGGTGAGGTAGAGTTTGATGTTGCCGTCATTCCACACACATGGCCACCCTGGAAACTTTGTGTGCAAGTCTGGGCCACTTCAGCGTCCCATCCTGATTTCTAGCCAGACTGAGAAAGGGAGGGGAGGCAGATTGGATGAAAGAGACTGTGTCAAACCGAGATTTTTCCTCACATTGCTATCAGGCTAAGGCATAATTTCACCCGTGCTCCATTCCTGGAGTGCGATTTAAGCACCGTGATGTGCCCGACATGGATATGGGCGTTTGTTAAATAGCGGTGTGGTGAATGTGATTCACACCGGATTATAACCTGTATATATACATATGTCTATATTGTAAGTGCAGTTGCACTATCTGACCTCCAGGGGGAGTAGCTCTCGGAATGCTTGAGAGGAAGCATGTCAGGGGGTACAAAACTGACCCTCTTGTTGAAAAGGTGCGCCTCCTCCATTCCAACCCCCAGTACGCATTCGTGGAGTTCCCGGACAGTCGCCAGGACACAGTATCCCTTCGGAACCTGGCACCCGCTGGATCCAGCCCCCCCCCACCCCTGCTGAGGAACCCCTTACCCCGTTCCCTATGCTGCCGCCCCCTCGCGCCCCCGATTCCGCAAGCTCACCCCACCGGTTCCACGCGCCAGAACCAACCCACCCCCAGTCTCCGGTCGAGCCAGAGGTGTATAAAGTTTGGACGAGACCCGCCCCGGAGTCTGCCATCGTACCCCAGCTCTCAACACCCACCCAGCCACCGCAAGAGGCTGCAACCCCGGTGCTCCGCAGATCGAAAAGAACAATTAATCCACCGGACAGACTAACTCTGTGAGCCACCACCCCCGCTGGACTCGATTTTTTTCACAGGGGGTGAATGTAGTGAATGTGATTCACACCGGATTATAACCTCTTTATACATATGTCTATATTGTAAGTGCAGTTGCACTATCTGACCTCCAGGGGTAGTAGCTCTGGGAATGCTTGAGAGTTGTACGGGGCTTCTCCCTTGGCTCCACCCAGGACTCCTCCCCCGGGAGCTGCTGTATAAAGATCAGTGCCACAGGGTCAGCCGGCCAGTTCACCGAAAGTTCAACGGCTAACAGGCTGGCTCTGTTGTAAGTATATTAAAACCGCTATTCTAATCCTACAAGCGCGTGTCCGTAGAATTGTTGGTTCCAACAAGCGTGGAAGGCCAAAATCAAGATTTGCGCTGGGCGCGAATCAGTTTGCTATCTAACCGGACCGTACCCGATGACGAGTTCCAGATCTCACCCAAATGTGGCGAATATATCATTAACGCCAATCTGTATTAAGTTCAATCTCATTAGCGAGATTGATGTAGAATCATAGAATTATAGAATTTGCAGTGCAGAAGGAGGCCATTCGGCCCATCGAGTCTGCACCGGCTCTTGGAAAGAGCACCCTACCCAAGGTCAACACCGCTCCCCCTATCCCAATAACCCAGTAACCCCACCCAACACTAAGGACAATTTATCATGGCCAATCCACCTAACCTGCACATCTTTGGACTGTGGGAGGAAACCGGAGCACCCGGAGGAAACCCACGCACACACGGGGAGGATGTGCAGACTCCACACAGACAGTGACCCAAGCCGGAATCGAACCTGGGACCCTGGAGCTGTGAAGCCATTGTGCTATCCATAATGCCACCGTGCTGCCCGATGTAGCGGCCTCCTGTGAATTAACCAGTTCCCCAGCGAGAAATCACACGGGCGTTGTTTAGTACTCCTTTTTTTAAAACGTGAAGCTGGCGCAATGGCTGCTGAAGGGAACTGAGGAGGTGAGTAGCCGTTTCCATTTTCGGGCATGCTGCTTAAGGGCACTGGAGCTGCTCTCCCAGTGCTCAGGAGAGGTGGGGAATCCCTCGGGGGGGGGGGGTTGGGCTTGCGGGGTGGGGGGTGGAGTGCGGGCCTTACTGCCTGTGAGGCCTTCAAACCATCTTTAAATATTGTGGATACCCATAACGGGTAACTACAGCTGCTGTCTGTCTATCCTCCCAAAATCTTCCAGGACAAAGCCCTGTTCTTGGTTATGTGCTGATGGTCACTTTAACTCCCTTTGACTGTGAACAGCCTCTAGCTTCACAGTTGAAGGCTACTGCTATTAATGAATTGGCCTTGTTGGTTGTGAGAGCACTTCACAGTTGCAGATTTGCTGCTTGCTCCCGCTGCTGGCTGCAGATACCTGGAAGCTGGAAAGAAGGACAAATTTTTCTAAGGTGCCTGGGTCTTGGGCTCAGAGGGATGTATGGGTCCAGAAGCCAATCCAATTTGAGGCAAGAAGACGCTGCGGGACCTGGTGTGCGACATTGGTCCAAATGGTCCACCTGCTAACTCAGTTGAGGAAATGCTTTGCAGATTGCTGTTGCTTTTGTTGCGGGTGTGGTGAGAGCTGCATGTAACTGGCGCGTCACCGCGGCTTAAACACACTGGAAGTAAAGAATATTCAACCAATGCATTATTGAGCATCGGTGGAATATGTGGATGTCAGGATTTAATTCTGGTGAGATTGGGCCGTGTGGGAGGGCTCCTGGATGAAGAATGGCACTGACACGTGGAACAAGTAACACATTAATACAAAGAAAAGAGAAAATTACAGCACAGGAGCAGGCCCTTCGGCCCATCCAGCCTGCGCCGATCCAGATCCTTTATCTAAACCTGTTGCCTATTTTCCAAGGTCTACTCTCTGTTCCCCACCCGTTCATATATCTGTCCAGATGCATCTTAAATGATGCTAGCGTGCCCGCCTCTACCACCTCCGCTGGCAAAGCATTCCAGGCACCCACCACCCTCTGCGTAAAAAACTTTCCACGCACATCTGCCTTAAACTTTTCCCCTCTCACCTTGAAATCGTGACCCCTTGTAATTGACACCCCCACTCTTGGAAAAAGCTTGTTGCTATCCACCCTGTCCGTACCTCTCATAATTTTGTAGACCTCAATCGTGTCCCCCCTCAACCTCCGTCTTTCCAATGAAAACAATCCTAATCTACTCAACTTTTCTTCATAGCTAGCCCCCTCCATACCAGGCAACATCCTGGTGAACCTCCTCTGCACCCTCTCTAAAGCATCCACATCCTTCTGGTAATGTGGCGACCAGAACTGCACGCAGTATTCCAAATGTGGCCTAACCAAAGTCCTATACAACTGTAACATGACCTGCCGACTCCTGTACTCAATACCCTGTCCGATGAAGGCAAGCATGCTGTATACCTTCTTGACCACTCTATCGACCTGCGTTGCCACCTTCAGGGTACAATGGACCTGAACTCCCAGATCTCTCTGTACATCAATTTTCCCCAGGACGAGACTTCCGGTGGCGGCAATGTGGAGCTAAGCCGCACATTCGGCAGCTCCCGCTGAGAACGGACTTTGGGGCTCTTTTCAGGGACCCCAACGGAGCTGTGGCGACAAATCCCGACGTGGGAAGAGGTCAGGAGTCGACCCCTACAGTCCTATGGTCCGGACCAGGAGTGGGGTAAGGAGAAAACCGGAGAAAGCACCCCTGAAAAAGCGGGGGAAGGAAGACAAAATGGCGGCCGGCGGAGGCCTTGAGGAGCTGAGGCAGTCGGCTCAGGAGCAGCAGGCGACTCTGCTGCGCTGCTTCCAGGAGCTTAAGTTGGAGCTGCTGGAGTCGCTGAAGGTAACCAACAGGGAGCTGACAGAGACCCAGACAGCCCAGGGGGCTGCGATCTGGGAGCTGCAGCAGCAGGCCTCCGAAAGGGAGGATGAGGTCGTGGCCGTGGCGGGGAAGTTGGAGATGCACGAGGCGCTCCATAAAAGATGGCAGGAGTGGTTCGAGGAGCTGGACAACCGGTCGAGGAGGAAGAATTTGCGGATCCTGGGCCTCACGGAGGGGCTGGAGGGGTCGGACCTAGCGGCCTATGTGGTGACTATGTTAAACTCGCTGATGGGGGCTAGGTCCTTCCATTAGAGTTAGAGGGGGCCCACAGAATTCTGGCTAGGAGGCCCAAGCCGAACGAGCTGCCGCGGGCGGTGTTGGTGCGGTTCCATCGGTTCGTGGATCGTGAGTATGTGCTCCAGTGGGCCAAGAAGGAGCGGAGCAGCAAGTGGGAGAACACGGAGGTGCGGATCTTCCAGGACTGGAGTGCGGAGGTGGCGAGGCGGAGGGCCAGGTTTAACCGGACGAAGGCGGTGCTCCATAGACGGAGTGTGAAGTTCGGCATGTTGCAGACGGCGCGTCTGTGGGTCACCGATAAGGATCGGCACCATTATTTTGAGTCCCCGGAGGAGGCGTGGGCCTTTGTGCAGGCCGAGAAATTGTGCTCAAACTAAGGGTCTAAGAGGGGGGATGCTGTATAATACTGCATTTGTATTTGCCTGGTTTAATGTAAGATGTGGGTTGGCCTTAGGGTGGGTGGGGTGATGTCGTACTGTTTTTTCTATATGGGTTTTTCTGCAGGGGTCGGGTGGACGGGTTCGGGCAGAGGGGTAAACGGGGAGTTCGGGGAGCTGGTGGGGGGGGGGGGGGGGGACTGACAATGGGAGTAGCCCTGGAAGAAGCGGGGCCGGGCAGGGCGAAAGCGCGGGCTTTCTGCGGGTTTCCCGCGCTGGGAGATGGTGGGGCCGGGACTGAGAAGTGCGGGTCGTTGCTGGCTGCTTTCTTTTCCCGCGCAAGAGCGGGGGGGGGGGGGGGGGGGGGGGGGGGGAGAGGACCCGCTGATGGAGGAGGGGTAGTCCCACGTGGGGAGGAGTCGAGGTAGGGCGGGAGTCGCCGGGGTCAGCAGAAGTTAGCTGGCTCACGGGAGTGCTATGGAGGGAGGGGCGCGGCTAGGAGGGGTCCTAGCCTGGAGGGGGGGGGGGGGGGGGGGTGTACCGGGTCGCTGCTTAAACGGTCAGGAAGGAGCTGGAGGACGCAGGGGGTGCTGGAGGGGGGAAGTTGCCGCCGTGGGAAACTGGCAGAGCGGGGGATGCTGGCCGGGGGTGGGCAAGGGATGGGGTATGGCTAATCGGCAGGGGAGGGGGGCAGGGAGACCTCTGATCCGGCTGATAACCTGGAATGTGAGGGTGCTGAATGGGCCGGTCAAACAGGCCCGGGTATTTGCGCACCTGAAGGGGCTGAAGGCGGATGTGGCCATGCTCCAGGAGACACACCTGAGAGTGGCGGACCAGGTTCGGCTGAGGAAGGGATGGGCGGGCCAAGTATTTCACTCGGGGCTGGATGAGAAGAGTAGGGGGGTGGCGATCCTGGTGGGGAAGAAGGTGTCGTTTGAGGCGTTAAATGTGGTGGCTGACAGTGGCGGGAGATATGTGATGGTGAGTGGCAAGCTGCAGGGGGAGCGGGTGGTGTTGGTGAATGTATAATCTCCAAATTGGGACGATGCGGAGTTTATGCGGCGTATGTTGGGCCGCATTCCGGACCTGGAGGTGGGGGGCCTGATCATGGGGGGGGACTTCAACACGGTACTGGATCCCCCATTGGATCGATCCAAGGGCAGCAGGGTAGCATGGTGGTTAGCATAAATGCTTCACAGCTCCAGGGTCCCAGGTTCGATTCCCGGCTGGGTCACTGTCTGTGTGGAGTCTGCACGTCCTCCCCCTGTGTGCGTGGGTTTCCTCCGGGTGCTCCGGTTTCCTCCCACAGTCCAAAGATGTGCGGGTTAGGTGGATTGGCCATGCTAAATTGCCCGTAGTGTCCTAATAAAAGTAAGGTTAGGGGGGGGGGGGTTGTTGGGTTACGGGTATAGGGTGGATACGTGGGTTTGAGTAGGGTGATCATGGCTCGGCACAACATTGAGGGCCGAAGGGCCTGTTCTGTGCTGTACTGTTCTATGTTCTATGTTCTATGTTCTAAGTCCCGGACGGGTAGGAGGCCGGCGGTGGCTAAGGTGTTGAGGGGATTTATGGACCAGATGGGGGGGGTGGATCCCTGGAGTTTTGCGAGGCCTAGGGCCAGGGAATACTCGTTTTTCTCCCACGTACATAAGGCCCACTCGAGGATTGATTTTTAAAATCCTGAGTAGGGGGTTGGTTTCGAGGGTGGAGGATGCGGAATACTCCGCCATTGCCATTTCAGATCATGCCCCGCACTGGGTGGACCTCGGGCTGGGGGAAGAGAGGGACAACGTCCGCTCTGGCGCTTGGAGGTGGGGCTGCTGGCAGATGAGGAGGTGGCCGAGAGGGTTCGGGGGTGTATCGAGAGGTACCTTGAGGCCAATGATAACGGGGAGGTTCGAGTAGGGACGGTCTGGGAGGCTTTGAAGGCGGTGATGAGGGGGGAATTGATCTCCATCCGAACCCATAGGGAGAGGGGGAAGCAGAGGGAGAGGGAGAGACTGATAGGGGAGATGGTGCGGGTGGATAGGAGATATGCGGAGGCTCCACAGGAGCGATTGCTGGGGGAGAGGCGTAGCCTTCAGGCCAGATTCGACCTATTGACTACCAGAAAGGTGGAAGCTCAGTGGAGGAAAGCACAGGGAGCGGTGTATGAATACGGGGAGAAGGCGAGCAGGATGCTGGCACACCAGCTCTGAAAGCGGGACGCGGCCAGGGAGATTGGGGGAGTGACGGATAAGGCTCGGAAGGTGGTGCAGAGGGGAATCGATGTTAATGGGGTCTTTAGAGACTTCTATGGGAAGCTGTACCGGTCGGAGCCCCCGGTGGAGGGGGGTGGAATGGGGCGCTTCTTGGACAAGCTGCGATTCCCGAGGGTGGAGGAGGAGCAGGTGGAGGGACTGGGGGCGCCGATCGAGCTGGAGGAGGTGGTCAAAGGGTCAAAGGGATAGGGAGCATGCAGTCGGGGAAGGCGCCGGGGCCGGACGGGTTTCCGGCGGAATTTTATAAAAGGTATTTGGACCTGTTGGGCCCCCTGTTGGTCCGGACCTTTAACGAGGCAAGGGGGGGGGGGGGGGGGGGGGGGGGGGGGGCTTTGCCACCAACTATGTCACGGGCGCTGATTTCCTTGATCCTGAAGTGGGACAAGGACCCTCTGCAGTGCGGGTCATATAGGCCGATTTCGCTGCTGAACGCCAACGCTAAACTGCTGGCAAAGATCCTGGCCACTAGAATGGAGGATTGCGTGCCCGGGGTCATTCATGAGGACCAGACGGGGTTTGTGAAGGGAAGGCAGTTGAATACGAACGTGCGAAGGCTCCTCAATGTCATTATGATGCCGGCCATGGAAGGGGAGGCGGAGATAGTGGTGGCATTGGATGCGGAGAAGGCCTTTGATAGGGTTGAGTGGGAGTATTTGTGGGAGGTGTTGTTGAGGTTTGGGGAGGGGTTTATCCGGTGGGTGAGACTGCTCTACGAGGCCCCGATGGTGAGTGTAGCCACAAATAGGAGGAGGTCGGAGTACTTTCAGCTGTACCGGGGGACGAGACAGGGGTGCCCCCTGTCCCCCTTGCTCTTCACGTTGGTGGTTGAGCCCCTGGCCATGGCATTGAGGGAGTCAGGGAACTGGAGGGGCCTGGTGCAGGGTGGGGAGGAGCATCGAGTGTCGCTGTATGTAGACGACCTGTTGCTGTGTGTGGCGGACCCGGTGGGGGGGGGGGGGGGGGGGGTGCCGGAGGTGATGAGGATTCTTAGTGAATTCGGGGGTTTCTCGGGGTATAAGTTGAACCTGGGCAAGAGTGAGTTGTTTGTGGTGCAACCGGGGGATCAAGAGGAGGGGATTGGTAGGCTCCCATTGAAGCAGGCAGGGAAGAGCTTCAGGTACCTAGGGGTCCAGGTGGCTGGGAGCTGGGGGGCCCTGCACAAGCTCAACCTCACAAGGTTGGTGGAGCAGATGGAGGAGGAGTTTAAGAGGTGGGATATGTTACCGCTGTCACTGGCGGGGAGGGTGCAGTCCATTAAGATGACGGTGCTCCCGAGGTTTTTGTTCCTGTTCCAGTGCCTCCCCATCCTTATCCCGAAGGCCTTTTTTAGGAGGGTCAACAGGAGTATCACGGGATTTGTGTGGGCGCATGGGACTCCGAGGGTGAGAAGAGTGTTCCTGGAACGAGGCAGAGATGGGGGGGGGGGCTGGCGTTGCCCAACCTCAGTGGGTACTATTGGGCTGCCAACGCAGCGATGGTGCGTAAGTGGGTAATGGACGAGGAAGGGGCAGCCTGGAAGAGAATGGAGGCGGCGTCATTTGTGGGCACGAGCCTGGATGCGCTGGTAACGGCGCCGTTGCCGCTCCCTCCAACGAGGTATACCACGAGCCCGGTGGTGGCGGCTACCATCAAAATATGGGGGCAATGGAGACGGCACAGGTGAGAAGTGGGGGGCTCGATGGAGGCCCCGATACGGGGGAACCATCGGTTTGTCCCAGGGAGCATTGATGGCGGATTTCTGGGCTGGCACAGGACAGGGGTTAGGTGGTTGAGGGACCTGTTTGTGGAGGGGAGGTTCGCGAGCTTGGGGGAGTTAGAGGGGAAGTTTGGGCTCCCCCCGGGAACATGTTTAGGTACATGCAGGTGAGGGCGTTTGTCAGGCAGCAGGTGGAGGGGTTCCCCTTGCTGCCTCCACGGGGGGTGCGGGATAGGGTGCTCTCGGGGGTGTGCGTTGGAGGAGGGAGGATTTCGGACATATACCGGGTAATGCAGGAGGTAGACGAGGCCTCGGTGGAGGAACTGAAGGGTAAATGGGAAGAGGAGCTGGGTGAGGAGATTGAGGAGGGGACGTGGGCGGATGCCCTGGAGAGAGTGAATTCCTCCTCTTCCTGTGCGAGACTTAGCCTCATACAGTTCAAGGTGCTGCATAGGGCCCACATGACTGGGACGAGGATGAGTAGGTTTTTTGGGGGCGAGGACAGGTGTGCTAGGTGCTCGGGGAGCCCAGCGAACCACGCCCGGGCAAGCTGAACTTCGGCGCCCTTACAAGTATAATTTTTAAATATAATTTGGCCCCTGACATCGCAGCAGGAGCTGCCCAGGTACAATATTACCTCTCCAGCAGTAATTTTCAACAGTGAATACTTGTGAGAATTTACTTGCAAAACCTGACACCAGATATTGGTTCATAAGAGAAAAATTAAAGAGAACAAATAGCCAAGAACCTTGACCTACCTCTTTTTAGATTCAGGACCTCAGACACCAATTGTCTGCTTCTTCATTGCCACTTAGTGATAAGTGCAAAGAGTTTGGCAGCATACAACCCACATCTTTTTTAATCAAGGTTAACTCGGCAAGGAGTGCCCAGAAACTCCCTCCAATGCTATTTACGGCGGCAAAATCTGCCTTCCTTGTGTGTGTGTGTTTTTTTAAACAACACTTCGAGAGCACCAGAAGTATAATGAAATTTCGGGAAGCTTGCAATTAGACCCAGTTAATCTAAAATACCTGACTCTCGCTGACCTAAGCTGTGCATTGCAAGGGGGCTAAATAGCAGCTCAGAAACTGCAGCGCTCCGAGGAGGAAAAATTCGGAGCCAGTCTCAGAGTGTGAGGCATTATCCAGCACTTCCTCTTCCTTGATGGCGCCCCTAGGGCCTTGGGGAGTCTCCATCAGATGGAGGGGCTGCTGGAGTAAGCTCCAGCGGCCTCTGCGTCATCTGGCTGTGCCAGTCCTGGCAGCACCCCATTGTTTGCACCACGGTGTCAGCCCTCAGCGATGGTCCTCAGTGACTGGGCCATGTTCTAGAGTGCCTTGACAATGTCGACCTGGATCCGGGACATGCCTCTCATCGACTGGGACATGATGTCGAGGCCCTCAGCCATGGTTGTCATGGACTGAGCCATGCCTTGGACACCACCACTCGATGCTGACATCATGCTGCAGGCTTTCTACTGCAGTCACCACCCTAGTAGTGTTGGCCTCGAAGCCACGTGTTGTTGACAGCATCTCCTGGACCTCCAATTGGTTATGCGCTCGCTGGAATGTCACTGACATCCCCTCCTGAATCTCACAGCCACATCCTAGCAACTCCATATTCATTAATGAGATGTGGCTGTCGCTGTAAAGGCAGCATTTATATGCCACTCCTAATTACTATCAGGAAGGTGGTGATGAAACATTCTCTTGAATGCAACAAAGTGTACCCAAACAGGTGCCAGAATGTGACGACTAGGGGATTTTTCCAATAACTTCATTGCAGTGTTAATGTAAGCCTACTTGTGACACTAATAAAGATGGCTTGCTAGGCCATTTCAGAGTTGACCACCTTGCTGTGGGTCTGGAGGAAGATGTGGCCAGGCTGGGTAAGAATGAAATGAAATGGAAATTGCTTATTGTCAGGAGTAGGCTTCAATGAAGTTACTGTGAAAAGCCCCTAGTCGCCACATTCCTGCGCCTGTCCGGGGAAGCTGGTACGGGAATCGAACCGTGCTGCTGGCCTGCTTTAAAAGCCAGCGATTTAGCCCAGTGAGCTAAACCAGCCCCTGAATGCCAGATGTCTTTCCCTAAAGGGTGTTAGTGAACCGGACGGGTTTATATGACAAGCTGGTAGTTACCATTATTGATGCTAGCTTTTTATTCCAGATAAGTTGCTGTCATTCATTTAATTAACTGAACTTAAATTTCCCAGTGGCCATGATGGATTTGAATTCTTGTGTTTGAATCATTAGTCCAGGCCTCGTGATCACTGGATTAATCTAACCACTAGGCTGTTGCATCCAGAACCAGAGCAATATGGTTGACCCATAACTGTCCTCTGACATGGCCTAGGAGCCAGGCAGACATTTTGAGGTAGGCAGCTGAGGATATAACTGCTGTGTATAACTGCAGGAACAGCCATACTTACTGACCAGTTCGCAAGTGCTCTGAATCGAATGCATTGACTGCAGTTTAACTAGAGTTTCAGGTCAGAGTAGTGATAGGAATAATGGGGGAAAATGTCATTGCACAAAAAGAACATCATTACTCGACAGTGGAAATCCGATTACCATCTTATACTGGCTATTGTGTGGAGTGGACAAATTGTGGTGAAAGTGATGGGGACTATATTCAGTGTGAATAGGAATGGTTCTGTTGTCTTTTCACCCCCACCCTCACACCGAATGACCTGCTGATAAGGAGATGGAAGATGCTGAGGTACCCCTTACAACAGTCAGTGCCACGAGAGTGAGGGTGAAAAATCGGAAGGGGTTTTAGTTTCAGCAGAAGAAACTGAACGATTGTCTAGTGGTCAGTCTGAGAATGCTACCTTGTTTTGGTAATCTCCTCAGCCCTTGTTATGTTGCCAACTCTCTCCATCCTTTCTTTCAGTATTTGAAGGGGAAGAAGATGAACATCATTCAGCTGGGGACTTTAGAGCGTCATAAGTACTTCAGCGATAAATTTTCTTCCTCCCGCAAGACAATCTCAGGTCAAGATTCTTGTTTCCAGTTATTCATTTATTTGGAAGTGTGACAAAAATGCAAGAAATAGGAGCAGGAGCAAACTGTATGGCCCTTCAAGCCTACTCCGCCATCCAATACAAGCGCGGCTCATCCCAGTCTTTGACTTCACCTCCCTGCCTCTCTCTGATGAAAGTCTAGGAGGGATTTTGTAAGGGGGTGGTGGGTGAGAAATATAGAAGAAAAATTAATGGTTCCAAAATCTCTACAAATTATTTTCCACATTGATTTATTTTTCATGTAATGCAACGAGGGCTAAACCTTCATAAATCATTGGCTAAGCCTCATTGGAGAATTGTGGGTATCTCACTTTCAGACAGGTGGTAAAGCCTTAGAGAGGGTGCAAGGAACATTATTGGAATGGTACCACGGGTGAGGGATTTCAGTTATATGGAGACAATACCAGGTGGCACGGTTCACAGTGGCTAGCACTGCTGCCACACAGCATCAGGAACCCAGGTTCAATTCTGGCCTTGGGTGACTTTCTGTGTGCAGTTTGCACCTTCTACCCAGGTCTGTGTGGGATTCCTCCGGCTGCTCCGTATTCCTCCCACAGTCCAAAGAAGGTTAGATGGCGTTACGGAAATATAGCTCCGGAATGGGCCTAAGCAGGGTGCTCTTTCAGAGGGTTGGTGCAGACTCGATGGGCTGAATGGCCTTCTGCACTCTTGGGATTCTACAATTCTGTGATATCAAAGCTGGGATTCTCCTGTTAAAGCAGGGAAGGTTAAGAAAAGATTTAATAGAGGTCATCAAAATTATGAGGGCTTTGACAGAGTAGATGCAGAACAACTACTTCCACTGTAAGATACGTAAGTAACCAGAGGTCACAGGTATAAAGGAATTAGCAAAAGGTACCAGAGGGAAAATGAGGATAATTTATTTTATGCCATAAATTGTTATAATCTGGAATCCGTGATGGAAACAGATTCAATAGCAACATTCAAACAAGTGTTTAATATATACTTGAAAAGGACAAATGTCCAGGGCAATGGGGAAAAGGAGGAGAGCGGGACCAATTGGATAGTTATTTCAAAGAGTCGACACAGACACGATAAGATCAATGACTTCCGTTGCTTTCTACTAAATGCTTTTTAAAAATAAATTTTGAGTACTCAATTTTTTTTTACCAATTAAGGGGCAATTTGCTGAAAAAACACAGCAGGTCTGGCAGCGTCTGTAAGGAGAGAAAGCAGAGTTAATGTTTTGAGTCTTTTGGCTCTTCATCAGAACTGAAGAGGGCGGGGAGAATGTTTTAGAGCTGTGAGAGATTGCAGTAACTTTAAGAACAAAAGATAGATGGCCTGGTGTGGGAGGAGAAAGTTTGAATTGAGGCAATACCTGCATGGAATGTATTTAAAAAGGGGTTGAAGGTGGAGGAGAAAGGTCACAATTTTGCTCATTTAAATGTTTACGCATATTTGAATTGTTTAATGCAGAGGAGGTTCAGCAATGTATTGAGCAGAGTTCCACAACAGATCACTGGTCCACAGGGACTGCACATTGCACACAAGGCTCCTGGGCATTGGATTTGTTCCCCGTTCCTGATTCCTGGAGCAGCCAACCCCGGCTGGAAGGTCCTTATTTGGCACCAATGTGTGAGGATAGGATTTGGCTGAGAGGAGATGAATGCCAGGCTCTTGCTCATGGTATTTTTGGGGGGAATTTTGGTTTTCCATGTTGATATATCACTCGCTATGGCGTTGGATATGGGGTTTGCCTGATCTGAAAATTCCCGATATCCCGTCCTCACAATTGTCTCCCCAGTTATACCAGAGATGATGGGAGGGGAAATCACAGAGATTTAGGGTCGCCAACCTCTCAGGATCGGCCGTTAGACTCCAGGAATTGAAGGTCAATCTCGAGGACCCGGCTGGAGAAAGAAATCATCGGGATATTTTAAAAGATTGGTTTTTTTCTGTCATTTTCTTTGAACTTTTCTCTTTACCAGCTATAAAAATATTGAAAATGAGAAATAAAGGCAGGCTTACAGTCGAGCATTATCTAATCGGGTAATGAGTCTTTTTCTGCTTTCCAATTGGCGTTAGGAAGATCTTATGTCACAAGGATAGACGTGATGGCCAGATAATGGCTGGCGTGTGGGGACAATGAAACCTCTGGGAATACATTTAATTACAGTTGATGTGACCCTGTGGTGCTAAATTGCACACCACTTGATGCAAAGCTCTGGAAACCTCTCCCTGTGATAGTTTAGGTCCGCATGTTGGACCAGTCACTGGGGCCGGTTCATCCTGGTGACGTCAATGCCTCTGGGAACTGCAGGGAGTGTGGGAGTGTTGTGGAATTCAGAATTACTCTAGTTATCAAATCTGCCAGTTTTTAAGGATGGAAATTAGGAGGAAGGTCAGCAGAAATCTGAAAGTGGGCGCCTTTTGTTTTGCGTGGAAATTCTAAACTCAAAATGCTGGAAACACTCAGGCAGCATTTGAGGAGAGAGAATCAGACTCAACATTTCAGACTGATTACAATCCAATCGAAAC